>NC_084923.1:47150000-48350000 GCF_958298935.1 Phragmites australis | reverse complement strand
CACCATCACCATTATAGATTATCACAGACAGATAGATCATCAAGAACACCAAATGATGACATTATCTCTCAGAAGTCTGATCATCTAATCTAGCCAATCGATTAAGCATCGAATACTAATCCAAAGAAAGGAGAATAAGGAATCGTATGCACCAGACAGAGATCATACACATAAGAACCAGCAGCCAATGCCATCTAAACTGAGCACTCATCCAAGCATTAGGGGCACTAGTCCCCAATTCAATATTGCAGATGAACAGCTCACTCAACCAAAGAAAACTCTCATCCGGCTGCAAGAAACAATAAGGAGATCAAAAGTTCTCACCTTGGCTCAATAGCTTGGTGCATATGGGCAACACCTGCATGAAAGGTCCCAGTTTCTGGTGTTCAGCGAGTAATTCGGCCAAGTACTGACTGCAAGAAACCAAAGGAACCGATGATAATTGTTACAACAATCACAATATCATCAATCAAACCAAACAAGAAAAGGGACAAAGAAGCAATCTTGGCATCAAGAATTGTCCAAGAAACACAGAAGAAATAATTGCGCCGCTCTACCTATCAACATCCGGGTTGCTTCTAATCTGAGGGGAGAGGTTTCGCGCAGGGGAGAACCCCTGGCTGTAGAGCCCCGACATGGCGGCGCCTCTGGAGAGCGAGGGTTGCAATCGAGGAGGAGGCGACGAGATGAGAGAGATACGCAAGCAAGAAGTGGAGCGAGGAGAGGAGATGGTGTATGCGGTGTGGGGTGGTAGGAAGAGAGGTAAAAAGGCTTGCTGCTTTAGGGTGCAGCCTGCAGCAGCAGCCAGCGTAGGGGAGGGAGAGGGGTTGGCAGCCGCTGCCGCTCTGGAAACCCTTCTCTCTCTCTCTCTCCCTCAAGGTTGCAACACGACACCAATGGAAATTTTGATCAAAACAAACACAACAGTAAAAGGAAAACATGAGAAATAAATCCCATTCTTGTTTCTTGAGTCACGTCAAAAAGTCTATGCCTAGAGTTTGCTGCATCATGATTATCCGGTCTGCGAATAAATTGTTTTCTAGTGTGTGGTAGAATCATCACCTACTACACGGTAGTATGTATCTCGTTCGTTAAATTGATTTTAAAATATATGTGTAATAACTAAAAATATAATTAATCCGGATAAGTTCATCATTTGCAGTACTCTACCTATGAGAAATATGTCATATATAACTTGCAGTCTTTTACATGTATTGTTGGTATCTACAGCTGTATAGGTGCATACTAAGTTTTTTTTTGTCACGCATAGGTATGATTACTTGTTTCTATCTGCAGTGACGACACAAGTGATAGCTGTAGAAATATTGTTATTTAAGTTTGCGTGATATATAGTTATATCTATCTGTAAATTAGCTATCATAATGTATAGATTTTTGTCGTCCCAAGAAAAATGACACATCTTTCGTGTTTATAGTGACATACGTCTTAAAGTCACAACTATGTTCATATGCATATGTAATGCAGGAATTTCAAAATTGACCAATGGACAGAATCTCTTAAAAAATACCACTACAATCGGTATGTATGTTTTCTCTCGTTTTTCTGTATCACCTTGAATTCCATCGATGTTCATATTGTCAAACAAACTATCACAGCCCTGTTCTTTGTTTTTTTTTTTTGTTGCCTCTTAAGTGTGACATGTATAATAGCTGGAAATTTTGGACAACCAAAATCCTGATGCTATTCTTCCTAAGCTGTCTATTTTGTCATTAGGGCAAACTCCAATATCCCCTTTCTGACTGAAGTTTTCTTTCATCCAGTTCATAGCTGTTATCTGATAACACAATTTTGGCTGCCAAGCGTTTAGTGGTATGGACCCTCATGACTAAGACTGTATCTAGACTCTTGAAGTGTATTTTGTTCAAGCAAGCAACACGGAAGCTTTCTGGTTACTATTTTAACCAGGTACGTAGAGGCCCACATAAATGGCTGAGTATTAAAATTCCTTTCCTCGGCAAAATGTGTCGGTTGCTAGTGAGCATTGCTGTAACTGTCAGTACACAGGAGGAGGATCCTATCAACAGTTCAACACTGGAGAGTAGCTTGTAGTCTTGGAGAGCTTACAGTGAGCCATTGTGTGGTGGATACAAATTTTCCAGTCAATTGATAGCGATAAATTGTACTCCCATACTACACCAAACAGTATTATTAAAGTTTATGCCCTCTTTAGACTTTTTAAATACATATGGATTTCATAGAAAACCACATAGCCAGAATGACTAGCGGATATTTTTGCTATAAAATTACTACCTTTCAAATATGGCATCTGAACAACGCATTGCCATGTTTCGAGCAAGTTCTCGCTACCAAATGTTTTTACCACTTTTTCTTGAAGCTTGCCTCCAGTAAGCCAAGTTTTTTATCATTATATTCACGAATATTGAGAAATTAATTTGTATTTTCCCATGCAGAAGTGGCATGAGCCTCAACTATAATCTTAATTTATTAATTAGAAGATTATCCGTGATCAAGCCTAACTTATTAAAGTATGTATTTCTTACACTAATTGCTAGCAATAGCTGGCCAAACAAAAATGGTATGCATCAAACAATAACCTTTTCAATACTTTCCCTAAAAAGATCGTAGCCTTGTTCTCTCTCTCTATATAAACCGTTTCAGGTTGGATAAATCTACTCGCCGCGTATCTCTAAGTTATTATTAACTAGGGATGAATCAAACAAGCAATGCAAAAGGTTCCATGAATGCTTTCTTTTTTCTATCAAATGTGGGGAAATGTTCATCGATTCTAGTTAGCCATTTGGTACATATAATTGTGGACCGCACTAGCCAACTGACAAAGGAAAGTGTCCCTCAGACAAACCACAAGTGTTCAGTCCAAAGGAAAAATATCGAAATGGGAAGGTTACATATCAAACTTTCTCTGTGATGTGAAAAACATTAATGTTCTGTGTTCATTCTGATATGTAATCAAAATAGTAATATTGGCAACCGACTACTGTGATAAGTTGATGTGATCTGGTTATCAATCTCTCTCTCTCTCTCTCTCTACTTTCACTTCAGGTGAATGTACTCTCTCTGGTCACTGTTGCTTTTGTGTCATAAGCTACCTCAGTCTATGTGCTGAATTTGGTAACAGATGATCCTGGAGTGTCTGGTAAGTCAGTAAAAGTTAATGATGTAGCATCCTCATTTTGCCCCTTTTCCTCTAGGCCTGACGAAAACCAAGTAAGCTGGATGCTCTGATCCGGGCATCAACTTTTGTTTGGCCCTTTTTCAGTTCTTGCTTTACTCATCAGACTTCACATGCGTCCTGCAGCTCCATGCATGCTCTGGTTTTATGCCATAATTCAGGACGAGGGGAGAGTGTGTGTGTGTGTGTGTACCAGCAAACCTTAGTACGGTGAAACGTTAATACCCGGCAGTAAAATACTAGTAGTGAGGTATTGCAAGGTACAGAAGAACAACGTACGCAAAAACAGTAAAGCGCCGTTTGGAACACGGGAATTCTTACCGGCTGCGAAATTCCTGCGTCCTAAACATATTCTCAAGTTGTAACTACTCCGGTGTGAAAACTGAACACCACAACAATGTGCAGGTGACAGTTCCAAATGTTCTCCATCAGGAATTGAAATTTCGTCAAAATGTTGACAGTTTACAAATTTTGGAGGAGAGTGAAATATATAGTTCTAGATTTTTCTTTTATCTGACATGTAGGACCTATAAAGGAGTGCCAAAAAAACCAATGAAATTTTGTGAATTTCAGTTTTTTTTCTAATGAACAAAAAAATTGTAAAAAAAAATTGAAATCCCTGTTCACCATTACGTTGACCGGTGCTACAAGCTCCGTGCATGTTCTTTGAACATGTACGTCGTAGACTCACGCACGAGAAACTATCGATGCCTAGTTATGTAAGCCAGTGTAGAGACATACACAATTGATCTTCTCTGAGCGCACAGACATGCGGGTGATCTCCATCGAGCACATCGACAGTGCACAAAAATAACAAGCAACTGTCACATCATATGGGGTACCACTGATCACGTTGATTAATCTGCAGCTTTGTACCGGTAATCACACCTTTTCCGGACACGATGATCCAGTAGACCAACGAGCAATGATCCAGTCGACAAGGATCGATCCAAACGAAACAAAGCGAGACCGGGAACAAGCTGCAGGAATCCAACCAACCACGACGACGTGTACGTGGATGCAGGAGAGGCAGTAGTTCAGTTTCGGTACCGGAGATTCGCATGGCGTCGCGGTATGTAGCATAGGATTCTGTCTTGGGGTTGGAGACGGGTGTTAATGTCACCGGGAGGCAGCGCACGTTGCCGCGCCCAGGCGCGGCGTGCTGCCTTGCTATCCGACACGCATGGTAAATGCAATCGCACATGTCTTTACGGACTGAAAATGCAATTTCTCATATCTTTGCATATATATACTGTTCATCTAGATCGTATATAGATATATACCGTTCATCTTGATCGTACCTATCTCACACATGATCTTATCAATTTATTGATTTTTTCACTTATTATATATTATTTTAACTATCCCTCTAATATGAATCTCAACCCAGATAAACATACCTGATAAACCTATGTCCGTATGTATGTCCGTGGTTGGATTAGCAGAACCAAGACTCGGATAGGATCGCGTGAAGATGCTACGCCACACACACCACAGCAAGCCGGACGTCGCGGCGGTGGAACATCCCGTGCCGTCGTCCCAGGTACCCGTGCAGGGGCGCGTGCGGCGCAGCGTGCAAGGCCACACACCCACCTACCGCACCTGCCCGCCTGCCGCGCCGGTCTCTCGCGCACATGGCGGCGTCATTGCGTGGTGCATCCAAGGCGCCCGGGCATGCTCCTGACCGCACCGGCCCGTCGCAATGCTCCAAGGAACGAGATGACAAAGATATCTACCACTGTACGGTGCCTTCCCTGCGGTTTTCGTATGGTTCCGCCCTACATGTAATGCTGACGCAGCGGTAGCAGAGCATCCAATTCTTCTGCCTCCCCAACAGCTGCGATCGCGCAAATGTGCTGTGGAATTGTCAGTACTGAGAGGGCGGCAGTACGATCCCGAGCAAGTAAGTCCGTCTTACGGTGGTGGCAGGCGTGGATCTCCGTTGGTTGTACAGCATGCGGTGAACGAAATTCTCTCGTCTTTCACCTTTGAACTGCAGGCATGTGCCGTGTTGTTGTTGCTGGGAGAGACTTGCTGCTTGCTATTGAAGTAGGCTGGCCAATTGACGAGTGAGAAGAATTTAGTGACAAAATAAAGGCGGTTGCTATTTGTTAGACGTTTGAAATGTTAGAATATATGGGTTTAGTCTATTATATTTATATAATTTTAAATATTTTTTAAAGATATAATTATGTGAGAGAGATGTGTTTCTTTAGACATATCTTGTTAGTGGATGTGGATTGAGATTAATTTAAAAGAATTTCTCTTCTCCATTCACTTAGCATGCGTGAATGAGAGGACTGAAAGAACACACGTGCTTGTTCGGCTAGCAAGGCCGTGGCGAGGGCGTCGACACGCGACACCTGTGTGAATGGCCCGTCAAAACCGGGCTCAGTTGCTTGCGCATGTGCAGTCTCCTTTTGCTGTTTTATTCTTTTTGCTACGTGGGAAAACGGATAAATATATGAAAATCGTGTCGGTTAATACTCCGATTGTGGCTTATCTGAACCGTGTGGCTCTCCCTCTATATATCTATCTATCAGTCACCACACAAAGTATAGACGTGAGTTGCATACACTAATTAGGGTTTTGTCAATTTCTCTTTGTTGCACCGTTGCACGTAGTTTACTCCATCACGCTGCGTCAGCGTGCACCGACGAACGGAAGAGCAGGTCTCCGGAATTAAAAGTGCATCTAGTTCGTATGTGTAGTTTTGGTAATTAATGATAATACTTATAGGCTAATAATTATGTTGATAATTGTTAATGGATTGTTCTATAGGTGATGCATGAAGAAGAGATATGCATCAAGATGAATGTGCTCTAAATAATGATTGGGTAAGTCAAGGACAATACCTATAAACTAATAATTATATTGATACCTATGGACTAATAGTTATTTCATAGGAGATGCATAAATGATGAAGCACAAATAAATTGAGAAATGCTATGAGTTCAAAGAATTGCATCAACCATTGCGATCTTAGTGATGCTCATAAGAACAAGAAGCTTGAAGCATGAAGACTAAATTACTCGTAGAGATCAAGTAATTTAATGTATAATGTTGTCAATTAAGTTTTATGGGCTAACACATGTGCTTTGTGCTTAAGAGTGAGTTGAGATTAGGATCCATAAGAAGACATAAGTTGAATTGAAATTATATATGCAAAGAGTGAAGAACAAGATTGTAGTCCATATATGATAAAGTGAATTTATTGAAGATGGCGAATACAAAATAGTTTTCTATAGCAAGACGATGAAGGGTAAGCAAGACTCGGCTGCGATGAACTATCCAGTGGTGAAGGGAAAGCAAATATCTTGACGCCGAAGAACCAATGCGGTGGTGAAGAGAGAGTGAAGTCTTTGCGCTAATACTGTGTAAGGTCATGGGAAGCTACGAGTGAATCATATGAAGAATCAAGAAGAGATGGAGTAGACATGATATAAAAGTTGGCAATCCTCTAAGTTTGAATGAAAGAAGCGGTACTTGAAGGTACTCAAAGGCTCAAAATGGTTCAAACGAGTTTTATTTTTCAATTTAAATACAGGTTAGCCGCACTATTAAGAGGGATGCAACGTAGAGCTTATTGTCGTGTCTCAGTACTTAAGAGTTTCTAACCAAGTCAAAGTGAAAGTTCGCTTTAGGAGTTCAGTGCGGGAAGTGTGAAAATATCTGAATCGGATTTTGGAGTGTTCTAGTTTTGATCCGATATATTTGAGATCATGAATTTAGTAGGGATATGTAGCCCTTTGAATAATCTTTTCGTAAGTCAAAATTCATCAAAATCGGACATCGGGATTAAAAGTTATCCCTTTTTTTAGATGGTCTGTTATGCTGAACTCAAAAGTACCAGGTTAACTCGAAAGTTCTAGGTTGCCCAAATTTCCAGGTTAAATCTGGATTGGGGTTCTTGGTTTTGGTTTAAAGTTTTAATCTAAAAGTTTCGGGTTGAACCTAGAAGTTTTGGATTTTGTGGTTAGTTCGGAGGTTTCAGACTTGCTCGGGATGGGGGTTGTCGGAGGATCAACTCCAGTCGCAGGGATCTCGAGAGACCCCTTTTTAGAGATTTGGCCGGGGGATGATCCTGAGTCTGTTCGTCGGAGAAATAAATGGGAATGAATGCAACGGCCGGTGGTGGTGGAATTGGTCTAGTGCAGAAAGAAGTAAATGCATCGGAATTTAGACAGGTTCGGGCCGCACGGGGGCGTAACACTCTACTCCTGTATGAATACTATAAATGCCTTGAGGAAGTCCCTCAAGGATGTTGCTGGTTACAAGAATGTTTGTCTATCTCAGAGCTTGGGGTTCTTTGTTCTTCAACCTATCTCGTGCTGCTCACTTCTTAGCCGTGTTTCTCTTGCGCTGTGTTCTTCTGAGCTTAAGGATCTATTCCAGATGTTTCCTTCTGTGCCGCCGGCTGCTTTAAATACCCGTCAGCAGCAACGTGCCCCGAACGGGAGGGGGCACGAGTTCCGAGACACCATAAATGGAAAGGGTGTCATCATTTCCTCTGGGCTAAGTGACCGGGGGTGGAAAAATGCGGCACACGCCCGGTTATCTGTCACCATAAATGTCTTGGCAACGGGCGCCGTGGAGAGGGCCCACCGGGCAGTCGCAGAGCGGCCCGGCGTGCCCGCCCTATCTTGTTTCCCTGCCACAGCAGCGCGGCAGACGGAATGCCTCGGCCCTTACGACGTTATCCTGAGACAGGCCAGATGGCACGGGACGAGACCCGTGCAATTAATGACCACACGCCTCTCTGCCAGAACGTGGCAGGAACTGACGCTGAGCGCGGCGGGAGCAGTTGGAGGTGACAGGCCACGCACGCTCTTTAAATGCGGCCTCGGGCCTTTGACTGGCTGACACCTCATCGGTGGGCCCCTCGGGGGCCTCTGCCAGGGGGCTTTCTGGGTCGTTGGGGTACCGAGTGCTCGGGGGTACTGTTCACCTCCCCGAGCACTCTCTCCCGAGAATGCCCCTTCTTGTCCTCGGGGAACCGAGTGCTCGGGGGTAATGTTCACCTCCCCGAGCACTCTCTCCCAGGCACTCTTGTACGGATTCTCGGGGAACCGAGTGCTCGGGGGCTGCTGCACGCAGCCCCGAGCACTCTCTCCCGGAACTTCCTTCGGTGGGTCCTCGGGATACTTGGGTGCCCAGGGGCCACCGTCGGTGGACCTGGGCATGTTTCTCCTGGTACTTAGCTCTCCTAGTCGTCGGGGGACTAGGGTGCTTGGGGGTCACCGTACACCTTCCCGAGCACTTTCTTTCCGGTACTTAGATTTTGTGGATCATCAAGGAACTGGGGTACTTGGGGGCCACCGACTGTGGCCCCGAGCGCCCTCTCCCGGGACTCGATCTTTCTTACCTTGCGGGAGAGACTCCGCGGGATGGCGCCATGTGGCAGATGGCTGGCCTGGCCTCGGGATTCGGGGACCCTCGGTTCCTGATACACCGACAGCAGCCCCTGGGCCCATTGGTAGGCAATGGCCCAGAGACTGCGGATGGTCCCATCGTCGCCAACGAGACCGAAGCCGGTACCAACGGCATGTGACGAGCTTTCAGATGGTGGTCCCTCCAGTCCGGGCCTTTGGTACGGCCCAACGGGGTGCCGAACGGACGCACGTCCAAACGACTCCCGAGGCGTGTGACAATGGGATGGGCGGCGCGTGATGACGAAGCAGGCAGCACGCGTGGCAGCCGCGCAAATCGAGAAAAATACGCCTGGCAACTGCTGACACTGCACGATCCGTGGGAGATTCGCCTGGCGATTGCGTTGATCGAGGAAACCGTCCCGCCTAGCGCGCCGTGGCAGGTGACGTTTGAATCCCCCTGGGGTATAAAAGGAGGAGGGGAGCGAACCGTCCCCCTCTTTATGCCATCTTGCGATCAAGCTCTTGCCCTCTTTGCGCTCCTGAGCCCTAGACTTTCCTTAGACGATCAGAGCACCTTCCTTTCCCCACCGTCCAGATCATCCCCCACCCCGACGAGATGTCAAGAGCAGGAGGAAGCCACCGCGACAGGACTCCCGACGGCGTACTGCCGGAGTCCCGCCTGGTGAACGAGGAGGCGGCGGACAGGGTTCGGAAGCTGATGGTCCCTGAGGGCCAGCGGGGGGCCTCGGTGGTGACGCTGGTGAGCTTCCCGCTGGCGACAAACCGTCCGGGGAGCATCGACCTCTTCACTTCCTTCGTGGTGGCCGGGCTGGTGCCGCCATTTTCAGCGTTCTTTCTTCAGGTCCTGGAGACGTTCGGGATCCAGTTGGTGCATCTCAGCCCCAACTCCGTCGTCATCCTAGCGGTCTTCTCCCACCTCTGCGAGATGTTCGTGGGGGTGCCATCGTCGGTGGCGCTCTTCCGGCACTTCTTCGTGCTGCGGTCGGCCAGGAAGAAGAGGGGCCTCTCCACCGCGGACGTCGCCGGCTGCTGCAACTTCCGGCTGCAGGACGGCCTAGGGGAGCAATACATTCTCCAGGTGCTGCGAAGCAAGTGGGAGGACTGGCGGCGCGACTGGTTCTACGTTGACGTCAGCCCCCACGACCGTCTGACTCTGCCAGAGATGGCGGCGGAACCCCATAAGGCGACCTGGGAGGTGCCGCCGCAGATGGACGCGCGGATGGCGCCGGTCCTGGAGCGCATCGACTTCCTGCGCCAGGCCGGACTTACTTCGGTGATGGTGGTGGCGGACTACCTGCACCGTCGCCTGGCGCCCCTGCGGGAGCGGGCCCGACCCTGCTGTTTTTACACCGGCCCCCAGGACATAACCCGGACCCAGATCGGCGAGGAGTGGGACCTGGGCAGGCCGGCGCTGCAGGGCCTGCTCCGGGTGGTGATCGGGGTGGATGACCTGAGCCGGGCGGAGCTCCCGTGGAAGGAGATGGCCCTCTGCGCCAATCCTGATCGGGTGGCGCTGCAGGCGAAGCTGCCGGAGTTCAACGCCCAGGGGCCAGGGCGCCGAAACCCCGGGACCATTCAGATCTCCGGGGCGGATGAGGCAGCCAGCAAGGAGGCCGCAAGCGATCCGGCGCAGACCGGTGGCCCGGGCGCCGCAAGCGACGAGCCGCAGGCCAGCGGTGGGGCTGCTGCGGGCAGCAACCGCCAAGCCGGAGAAGGTGGCGCCGCCGACAGCGGGGCGGCGATAGCGCTGGGGGACAGAGGGAAGCGCCCCCGGACTTTCGTTTCTGCGCCAGCGTCCCTGTCGGTGTATCAGGAACCAGGGGTCCCTGAGTCTCGAGGCCAGGCCAGCTGTCCGCCACGTGGCACCATCCCGCGAGGTTCCCCCCGCGAGGTGAGGAAAGTCTAAGTACCGGGAAGAAGGTGCTCGGGGAAGCGCCCGATCGCCCCCGAGCACCCTGGTCCCCCGACGATCAGAAGAGCTAAGTCCCGGGAGAGAGTGCTCGGGGGCTGCGCGCAGCAGTCCCCGGGCGCACGGTTCCCCGAAGGTCAGTATAAAAGTGCTCGGGAGAGGGTGCTCGGGGTTGCGCGTGGCAGCCCCCGGGCTCTCGGTTCCCCGAAAGATCTATACAAAAAGTGCTCGGGGGAGAGTGCTCGGTGTTGCGCGTGGCAGCCCCCGGGCTCTCGGTTCCCCGAAGGTCCGTACAAGAGTGCTTGGGAGAAAGCGCTCGGGGAGGTAAATGGTACCCCCGAGTACCCGGTGCCCCGAGGACGAGGATAAGCATTCTCGAGAGAGAGTGCTCGGGGAGGTCAATGGTACCCCCGAGCACTCGATTTCCCGACGACCCAGAGAGGCCCCCAAGGGGCCCACCGATGAGGTGTCTGCCCGTCAGAGGTCCAAGGCCGCATTAAATAAGCACGCGTGGCCTGACATATCCAACTGCTCCCGCCGCAGCGTCAGCTCCTGCCATGCTTTGGCAGAGGGGCGTGGGGCTATTAATTGCACGGGTCCCGTCCCGTATTACCCGATGCGTCTCGGGATAACATTGCCAGGATCAAGGCGTTCCGCCTGCCGCCCTGCCGTGGCAGAGGAACAAGACAGGGCGGGCATGCCGGGTGCCTCTGTGGCTGCCCGGTGGGGCCTCTCAACGGCGCCCGTTGCCAGGGCGTCCACAGTGACGAGTGACCGAACGCGCGCCGCGTTTTTCCACCGCTCCAGTTATTTGACCCAAAGGAAATGAAGACGCCTTTTTCAGTCATGGCGTCTTGGAACTTGTACCCCTTCCTTCCCGTTCGGGGTATGTCGTGGCCGACGAGTGCATAAAAGAGTCGGCACACCGCAGGAACAAAAAAAACCCCAGACGAAGAAGACGAACCCCACAACGAACCAAGCCAACAGACGAAGACATTGCAAGCAAGCCTGAGCAGAGCTCCTACCGAAGAACAAGGAGCCTCAAGCTCTTAGTTAGACAATATATTCTTGTAACCAGATACATCCTCAGGGGACCTCCCTCAGGACAGTGATTGCATCCATACAGGAGTAGGGTATTACGCCCCCGTGCGGTTCGAACCTGTCTAAACTCCAGTGCATTTATTTCTCTTTGAACTAGGTCAATCATCCACCACCACCGGCCGTCGCATTTACGTTCACTTTCATTTATTTCTCCGACGAACTTATTCAGGATCATCCCCCGGCCGAATCTCTAAAAAGGGGTCTCTCGGGATCCCTGCGATAGGAGTTAATCCTCCGATAGTCCCCACCGTCGTCGTCGCCTAGCGAGGAGGGAGGCCGGGGTGGTCAGTCGTCCAGCGCGGGGCCGTCAGCGGGGGAGGCATCTGCGGTTCTGGAACCAGACTTTGATCTGCTTGGGCGTGGTCTAGAGCCCGGAGACCGCACGGCGGCCCCGCAGAGCCCCCCGCTGAAGAGGAGGAGGGAGGACTCTGGGCCCATGCCATCGGGCCCGGGGTACAGGATCCCTGCATCGAGATGGCAATACAGAGGACCCAAATATGTGTAAGTTTTCCCCCTTTCCTTTGTGAGTATACTTCGCCCAGAGCGGCTTTGGAGACTAACCTTCGTTTTTCTTCTGCAGGCCGCCGGCGGAGGCGCCGAGGTCGGTTCCAGCCCCCGAGCCGAGCACGCCTGAGCCAAGCGCGCCGGCCGAGACGGAAACACAGGCGCCACCCAGCCCCGAGCGGGTGGCAGCGACCGTGCCCGAGCAGCCGATGCCGGCTGAGTCCGCCCCGAGCGCGTCGAGCGTGGGGCGGTCAACCTTGTCGTGGGCGGTGCCTGCATGGAAATTTTTGGGGACCCCGAGCCCCTCGGAGGACGCTCGCAGGGGACCCAACGCCCAGCCGTCGTCCAGCCAACCCGCCGACCCCCTCCCAGTCGTGCTGGGAAGCGCCCGTGAGGTGATCGGGAGGCTGGAGGCGGCCGTGGTGGGGGAGATGACGCAGCTTGAGGCGGACCGCGCTGCCCTTGTTGCGGAGAGGGCGCGGCTTGTCGCAGGCTGGCACCTTTTTTAGGCCCGCGTCGCCGCGGCGTGTGCCACCAACGAGGGCGAGCGGTGCGCCCTGGAGGAGGAGCGGAAGGCCCTAGAGGGCACCCGCGCGGAGGCCGCGCGGGAACGGGAAGAAGCCGCCCGCCTGGCCGAGGCGTCGCAGCAGTAGGCTGCCGAGGCGCTCGCCAGGGAGAGGCAGGCGCAGGCGCGGGAGGAGACGGTTCTGGCTCGCGAGAGGGCGGCCGAAGCCTCCCAGGCTGAATTGGCCCACCTGAAAGGCGAGGCTGACAAGGTCCGCGCCGAACTCCAACACCGGGAGGAGGAGCTCCAGAGCCGGGAGGAGGAGCTCCAGAGCTGGGAGGAGGACGTCGCCATCAGGGAGACAGACGTCGGCATTACGACGACGGACCTAGAAGCCCGAGAGGAACTGCTGATTCTCCAGGAGACGGAGGCCGCTGAGGCGGTGCTGGCCGCGGCCGCTCGGGAGGAGCGGGCCGCCAAGTGGGAGTCTGAGCTGACCGCCCGCGAGTAGGCCCTCTCCGCCCTTGCGGAGCGGGTGAAGCGGGCTGAAGCCCAGGCGACCGACGCGGCCGGGGGACAGGGCTTCGAGGAGCTGCTGCGGCGCGCGACGGAGGAGCTCGAGGCCGCCAAGACCGAACGGGCCAATGTGAAGCGGATGATGGAAGACATCCTCCAGCAGATGCAGAGGTCTGTGAGGCCGGCTGGGCTCGGGCGAGTCGACGTGGAGGCGAAGGGGACTGGCCCCAGCTAGGTTGCCCTCGGCTTCCAGAGGATCAGCCAGCGCCTCGAGGTGCTGCCCCAGGCCGTCTAGGAACTCGCCGCCCGGGAAGGGCGCGGTTTGGTCCAGGCAGTGGCCGAACATGTCCTGGCCTGCTACCGAAGCCGGGACCCGAACTTCCCGTTGGAACCAGCTCGGGAAGGGGTGGTTGAAGCTGAGGAGGAGGCCGCCCGGGAGGCAGTTCGGAGCACCGCCGCCGAAGTGGCGGCCTGCTTTACGCGAGAGGCACCGCTGACCTCAGACCCGGGGAGCAGCGGCGAGGGCTCCGACTTAGAGTAGGCTTTTGTAGTTTTTCTTTTTCTTTGTCTTGATGTAAATATGGGAGTGATCCTTTAGAATAGCTGTCCTTTTGTGAATATAATGGAAGCCTTTCTTTGGGGTCGCAACTCCAGTATTCTTCTGAGTGCTTGATGAAGTTTCTGTTGTTTTCACTTGATGCCCCGAGGAGTACTCAATCGGACCAACCCCGACCTTTCCTTCCCCGAGAACGAAATCGCCCTGACCGTCCTTCTCGGCGCGTTCAGCCCCCGAGCCCTCGCAAGTCCGCAACGGCTAAGTCAAAAGACAAAGGTACAAACTTCCTTGCTCGGGAGATAGGTCGATCCAGCACGGAGCACGCCATGACCGGTGAACACCTTTCCATTTTGCGACCACTCAGCAAGTAGACTGGAGACATGCGCGGGCGGGAATGCGACCAAGAGTCCCCACAGTTCGGTGGTGCCCGGGCTTAGGACGGACCGGACCGAGCACCGACAGCCCGTCCCTGGGCCTAGGCTCCGGACTACTCGAGCGGCTCGAGCGATAGGATTACCCGAGAACCCCAGGGACTCGGTAGTGCTCGGGGCCCTATAAGCGGACCGAACACCACGACCACCATGAAAGACTTCGATCGGACATTACCGTACGCACGGTACACCTTTCTACGGGCCGTTCTGTCGTTCTAGGAAAAAGTGGACACACATCAGGGTTTTGTGCGCGAGGAGACCATCTCACCGAGAAGATTAGAGTATGAGGGCCCCCGAGGACGACTCGGGAACAAAATATTACTGAATGTAAATTCGTCTGAATTTAACCACTCACCGGACAGCTGTTAGCCTTTCGGCCAACCGATCCAGGAGGGGCATGCGCTCCGAGCTCGGGGTGCCCGGGAACTTGGTTCCCACGGCTGGGGCGCCCGAGCACCAGGGGGCTCATGAGGAGCCAGGGATCAGGTGATCCCGACCACTCACGCCTAAGCGGTAGGACCACCCGATGACCCTTAGGGCCGAGCAGCGACCTGGGCACTGAGGCCCTTGCGGTCGAGCTGCTTTTGCTTTTGATTGTCGATCTGTGACTTGAGAAAAAATAGAGAAATTCTTTGCTTGGTGCGCTCTGTTAGTGCGGTACTCATTATAGACTGCTCTCGTTTTTTACCCGAGACCTCTCGAATACCCAGACCGGCGGACAAGAGCAGGCAGAGGCATAACCCAGAGGTCCTATGGTTCGGTGGCGCTCGGGTATGACAGACCAGACTGAGCACCGACAGCCCTCCCCTAGGGTCTAGGCTCCAGACTACTCGAGCGGCTCGAGCGATAGGATTACCAGGGAACCCCAGGAACTCGGTAGTGCCCGAAAGACTGTCACGACACCGAACACCACAGCCTACCACAACAGACGTAAGCCAGCGGCAACTGCCCGCGCGCATACCGATCAGGATTCTTTTATCAGCGGGGAAAAAGAGAGAGCGAACTTTTCTCGCACAATTGAGCATCTCACCAGACAGATTAAACATATGGAATCCAGAAAAATGAAATTTTACATAAGGATTGCACATTGATATACATACTGTATTGACAATTTTTTTTTTACAAGGTTGGGTGACTTACCCAGTTAGTGGTAGCCCCCGGCCAACTTGGGCGGGGGGAAGCCCCCGGCCTGGTTGACCTGAGCCTGCAAACATGGCCATCTACGGGAAGAACTTGCGCAGGTGTTCGATGTTCCACGGGTTGGGGAGCGGCTACCCATCCTTTGCAGCCAACTGAAAAGAGCCTTCTCGCGGGACACCGATCACGGTAAAGGGGCCTTCCCACATAGGGGACAGCTTATTCCTTCCTTCGCGCGACTGGACGCGTCGGAGAACTAGATCCCCCACCTCGAGAGATCGGGCCCGGACGTGGCACTGATGGTAGTGCTGCAGGCTTTGCTGGTAGCGGGCTGCTCGGACGGCGGCACGCCGTCGGTGCTCTTCCAAATAGTCAACGTCGTCGCGCCTCTGCTGCTCCTGTTCGCCTTCAGAGTAGGCATGCACCCGAGGGGAGCCTTGAGTGAGCTCGGAGGGGAGGACCGCCTCAGCGCCGTACACGAGGAAGAAAGGAGTCTCCCCGGTAGCGCGACTTGGCGTGGTCCGGTTGGCCCATAGCACGGCAGGCAGCTCGTCGATCCACCCTTTCCCGTGCTTTGCGAGCACGTTGTAGGTCCGGGTTTTGAGCTCCTTCAGTATCTCCGCGTTGGCGCGCTCGACCTGCCTATTGCTCCGAGGATGAGCGACAGAGGCGAAGCAGAGCTTGATGCCGAGGTCTTCGCAGTAGTCCCCGAATAGGGCACTTGTGAACTGAGTGCCGTTGTCGGTGATGATCCGGTTCGGGACACCGAATCGACTGGTGATGCCGCGGATAAACTGGAGCACCGTGTTCTTGGTCACCTTGACGACTGGGACCACCTCCGGCCATTTGGTGAACTTGTCGATGGCGACGTAAAGATACTCATAGCCCCCGACTGCTCGGGGGAATGGACCCAGAATGTGCAGCCCCCAGACCGCGAAAGGCCATGACAGGGGGATGGTGTGAAGAGCTTGAGCTGGCTGATGAATCTACTTTGCGTGGAACTGGCACGCCCTGCAGCGCCAAACCAGCTCGGAAGCATCCTGGAGGGCTGTAGGCCAGTAGAACCTTGCCGGAAAGCCTTCCCGACCAGCGTGCGGAACGATGCATGGCCACCGTACTCGCCCTCGTGGACCTCAGTGAGAAGCTCGCCGCCTTCTGCCTGGGAGATGGATTTCAGGAGAATGACGCCTGCGCTACGTCGGTAGAGATCCCTATCAACTATGGCATAGCGTTTGGACTGCCGAGCAACTCTTTCGGCAGAAGCCTCATCCTCGGGGAGGAACTTTTCCTTCAAGTACCATCGGATCTCGTCCGTCCATGAGGCATCTCGAGAACAATCAGCAAGCGCAGCGCACTCGCCGGACGGCGGCACCCTGTCGGGGCTTCCCACTGAGGGCGCCGCCGGGGTCCCCTGAATTGAGCTCGAGGTTTCCCCTTCGTCCTGTTCGGCAGGCAGGACGGAAGGCCGTGTGAGTCTTTCTTCAAAGACTCTAGCAGGGACGCGCGCATGGGAGGAGGCCAGGCGGGAGAGGTTGTCGGCCAGAGCGTTGTCGCGGCGAGGGATGTGCCGTAGCTCCAGGCCGTCGAAGCGCTTCTCCAGCTTCCTGACTGCCGCCACGTACGCCGCCATTTGAGGATCCGTGCACTGGTACTCTTTCGACACCTGGTTGACCACCAGCTGGGAGTCTCCCTTGACCAGGAGGCGACGAATCCCGAGGCCCACCGTGGCTCGGAGGCCGGCGATGAGGCCCTCATATTCCACCATGTTGTTGGATACGCAGAACTGCAGCTGCACGATGTACCGGAGTTCTTCACCCGTTGGGGAGGTGAGAACCACTCCGGCCCCCGCGCCTTTAAGCGTGAGGGAACCATCAAAATGCATAATCCAATACCCGGGCGAATTGTGCCCGGGATATGTGGAGATTTCTTCTGGAATGACCTCAGGGACGGGCGTCCACTCCGCCACGAAGTTAGAAAGCGACTGGCTTTTGATCGCCTGGTGGCTGACGAAGTGCAGGTCGAACTCCGCCAGCTCCACCGCCCATTTGACTACACGCCCGGTGCCTTCTCGGTTCCGGAGGATGGGCCCCAGTGGGTACGTGGTAACCACCGAGACCTTGTGCACTTGGAAGTAGTGGCACAGCTTCCGGGAAGCGATGAGCACGGCGTAGAGCAGTTTCTGAGCCTGGGGGTACTTTATTTTCGCCTCCCGGAGGACTTCACTGACGAAGTACGCCGGTCGCTGTACCCGACGGGGCCAGATTGCGACCTCACCAGAGGGCCTGCTACAGCCCCCAGGCTCGGCGTCGTGGTCGGGGCTTGCCGGGTGCTCGGGCTCGACTCCCTGGTCGGGAGGAGCCAAGTGCTCGGGCTCGACCCCCTGCTCGGGGGGAACCGAGTGCTCGGGCTCGACCCCCTACTCGGGGGGAGCCGCGAGGATGGCAGAGTACCCGGGGGCGGTCGGGAGCTGGGACCCAGCACCTGACGCCGTGCACTCATCACGCTCCACCACTAGCACCATGCTTACGACCTGAGGAGTGGCCGATACGTAGAGTAGCAGTGGCTCGCCTTCGAACAGGGCCACCAGCACGGGTGGTGAGGTGAGATACTTCTTCAGATCGTGGAAGGCCTGCTCGGCCTCCGGCGTCCAGTCGAAACGACCGGTCTTCTTCATAAGCTTGAAGAGGGGGAGCCCCCGCTCCCCAAGTTTGGAGATGAAGCGCCAGAGGGCCGCCATGCAGCCGGCGAGACGCTGAACTTCCTTGAGTCGAGCCGGGGGTCGCATCTGCTCGATGGCCCGGATCTTCTCTAGATTGGCCTCGATCCCTCGGCTGGAAATCAAGAAACCGAGGAGCTTGCCCGCAGGTACCCCAAAGACACACTTCTCGGGGTTGAGCTTCAGGCGGGTAGTGCGGAGACTGTTTAAAGTCTCGGCAAGGTCTTCGAGCAGGGTGGCGCGGTCTCGGAACTTGACCATGAGATCGTCGATGTAAGCCTCGACGTTGCGGCCAACCTGCGAATCAAGGGTGATACGGATAGCGCGCTGGAAAGAAGACCCAGCGTTGCGCAAACCAAAAGGCATCGACACATAGCAATAAGTCCCCACCGGAGTGGTAAAAGTAGTTTTTTCTTCATCCTCTACGGCCATGCGAATCTGGTGATAACCAGAGTTTGCATCTAAAAAACACAAAAGATCACATCCCGCGGTTGCATCTACAATTTGATCTATGCGGGGCAAAGGAAAATGATCTTTGGGGCAAGCCTTGTTTAGATCGGTGTAGTCCACGCACATGCGGAGCTTGTAGTTGGCCTTCGGGACGATAACTGAGTTCGCCAACCATTCGGGGTGGAGGACCTCTCGGATAAATTCGGCGTCAAGGAGCTTGCTGACCTGCTCCCGGATGAACTCCTAGCGCTCAGGCGCCTGCCGCCGGACCTTCTGCTTCACCGGGCGTGCGTCCGGACGCACAGCCAGGTGGTGCTCGATCACCTCCCTAGGGATCCCGGGTATATCGGACGGCTGCCATGCAAACACGTCGACGTTAGCCCGGAGGAAGGCGACGAGCGCGCTTTCCTATTTGCCGCCCAAGTCACCGCCGATTCGGACGACCTGGGAGGCGCCTTCGCCCACCACGACCTCCTTCGTAGGAACAAAGGCGTCGGCAGCGAGTCAGGGTTTGGATGTAGAGGGTCCTGAGCCCCCTGGACGACCTTCGACCTCGGCTCGGGCCGAGACCAAGGCCGAGTATAACTGCTCGGCGCAGGAGGCGGCGCTGCTGGTCTCGGCGGACATGGAGATGGGGCCCGCTGGGCCCGGCATCTTGACCGTGAGGTACGCGTAGTGCGTGACCACCATGAACCGAGCGAGCGTCGGGCGCCCGAGGATGGCATTGTAGGGGAGGGGGAGCTCCACGATGTCGAAGATGACATTTTCCGTCCGGAAGTTGTCCCGGCTCCCGAATGTCACGGGCAACTCAACCTGCCCGAGGGGCAGGGAATGCCCGGGCGTCACACCGTAAAACGGGAGCGACGGCTTTAGGCGCCTAGAGGGCACCTGCAGCTTCTCGAAAGCCTCCTTGGAGAGGAGGTTAAGGCCCGCTCCCCCGTCGATCAGCACTCTGCTGACCTTCACATTGCAGATGGTGGGGGACACTACCAGGGGTAGTCGCCCCACGCCTGCAGTACTAGCGGGGTGGTCGACCAAGCTGAACGTGATCGGAGCATCCGACCACTTCAGGGACCTTATGGCCTCTTCGCTTGGGGTCGTCGAGCACACCTCATGCCGCATGGTTTTGACATTACGGTGGGAGGAGGGCGTGTACGCGCCTCCGTCGATGAAGGCAACGGTGTGCTCAGGCTCCTGGAAGCCGAGCTCTGTGTTGTTGGGGGCTGCTTCATCGTCGCCACCCCCCGCGAAGCTCGTCGCGGTCTCTTTGGCGCTGCTCGATGAGGCCCTTGACCGTGCGGCACTCCGTGAGGTCATGCCACCTGGTCTGGTGATCGGGCACCACTTGCCTGGCTCGGGCCCCGCAGGAGCGGGGGCCCTTGCTGGAGCGGGGGCCGGAGCCCTTGCGGGACCCGGAGCCCTTGCGGGAGCCAGAGCCCTAGGAGGGGCCCGGGCCGAGGCTCTCGCAGGCGCAGGCCGTCTGTCGGCGGCCGCCCGGCGTGCTTGCCGGCGGTCGGGCTCTTGGGCCGGCCTACAGGCGGGGCCTTGGGCCGGCTCGACGGGGATGGCCTCGCGCCTCCTTCCCCTTTTCTTTTCCTGTCTGTCAGAGCAGGAAGGACCTGGTTGATCGGCGGCGGGGTGCTCAGGGCGCGGAACATGCCAAGCCCGAGCTTCCGCCGCCTTAGCGCACATGTCGGCTAGCGTGAAAAGTTCAACAGTGGTCTCGACCTCGTGCGTGCCTAGCTTCTCGAGCATCCGCTCATTGCGGACGCCCTGCCGGAAAGCGACGATGACAGCGTGGGTGGTTATCCGCGGGATAATGTGGCAAACCTGGATGAAGCGCTGAATAAAGCGCCGCAGCGTCTCCCCCTCCTGCTGCTTGACGGCATGGAGGTCGCACTCCAGGCCGGGGCGCGTGTACGTGCCCTGAGAGTTAGCCACGAACTGGTGGCAAAGATCATCCCAGGAGCTGATAGACCCTGGGAGTAAGTTCATAAGCCAAGAGCGGGCGGAGCCCCTCAAGGCAACATGAAAGTAGTTAGCCATCACCTTTTCGCTGCCGCCAGCCGCCTGGACAGCGGTGGTATATATCTGGAGGAACTCGACGGGGTCGATGGACCCGTCGTACTTCTCTAGCAGCCCAGGACGGAACTTGGTGGGCCATTTGACCTGGCGGAGCTCACTAGTGAAGGCACGGCAGCCGGTGCCGTACCCCGTGGCGTGGGCAGCGCCCTTGGGTGGTGAACGTCGGCGAGCCGGGGAGCCCCGACGATCATAGGCCGGCAAAGAGGAAGCCTGGTCCTCAACTTCGGCCTCCTGCCGGGTCTCCCACTGGCGCTCGAGAGTGACGCGCGCGTCTTCGATGCCCCTCAGCTCATTGAGGTGCAAGTAGAGGTCGTTGGCTCCGGAAGCGGCTAGGGGGGCGGTGCTCCGCCTGGAGGCTCCCCGGCCAGCGCGAACGCCACCTGACGATGGGCCAGTCCCAGCGGCACCACGCTGGGTGGTGGCACGAGAATTCTCGGCCAGCACTTGGCGGCAGGCAGTGCCGACCAGGGCAGCGACTTCCTGGAGCCAGCGGCCCTCCGGGGTTTCCCCCGTCGCCTGGACTGGCGGATGCCTGAGGAGAGCATGTGCTGCAAGCAGCGCGCTCCCGAGGCTGGCCTCGCCGAAGGCGAGCCTACGCCAGAGAGGCGTTCGGCGCTGTCCAGACGCGGACCTGGCGGCAGGAGTTTCGACCACTGGCTGGGGGGTCGGACGGTGCACCGGCGATGGCGGCGGCGGCCCTGCTGGGCCCAGCGCCCTAGTCCCCTTCGGAGGGGAACGCCGCGCGTGCAGATCGCGGCTGCTACTGGGACGCAGCAGCGGCTGGGGCCTCCTGTGCAAGGGGCTGCATTTCCCCGCTGGAACTGGAGCCGGAACGTAGGAGGCGATGACCACCAGCCATTTTTTTTCTACGGAAGAAAACAAACAAACAGATTCAGGGATGCTTCCCCCCTACCTGGCGCGCTCGGAGGATCAACTCCAGTCGTAGGGATCCCGAGAGACCCCTTTTTAGAGATTCGGCCGGGGGGATGATCCTGAGTCTGTTCGTCGGAGAAATAAATGGGAATGAATGCAACGGCCGGTGGTGGTGGAATTGGCCTAGTGCAGAAAGAAGTAAATGCACCGAAATTTAGACAGGTTTGGGCCGCACGGGGGCGTAACACCGTACTCCTGTATGGATACTATAAATGCCCTGAGGAAGTCCCTCAAGGATGTTGCTGGTTACAAGAATGTTTGTCTATCTCAGAGCCTGGGGTTCTTTGTTCTTCAGCCTGTCTCGTGCTGCTCACTTCTCAGCCGTGTTTCTCTTGCGCTGTGTTCTTCTGAGCTTAAGGATCTATTCCAGATGTTTCCTTCTGTGCCACCGGCTGCTTTAAATACCCGCCAGCAGCAACGTGCCCCGAACGGGAGGGGGGGCATGAGTTCCGAGACACCATAAATGGAAATTGCGTCATCATTTCCTCTGGGCGAAGTGACCGGGGGTGGAAAAATGTGGCACACGCCCGGTCATCTATCACCATAAATGTCTTGGCAACGGGCGCCGTGGAGAGGGCCCATCGGGCAGTCGCAGAGTGGCCCGGCGTGCCCGCCATGTCTTGTTTCCCTGCCACAGCAGCGCGGCAGACGGAACGCCTCGGCCCTTAAGATGTTATCCTGAGACAGGCCGGATGGCACGGGACGGGACCCGTGCAATTAATGACCCCACGCCTCTCTGCCAGAACGTGGCAGGAACTGACGCTGAGCGCGGCGGGAGCAGTTGGATGTGACAGGCCACGCACGCTCTTTAAATGCGGCCTCGGGCCTTTGACTGGCTGACACCTCATCGGTGGGCCCCTCGGGGGCCTCTGCCAGGGGGCTTTCTGGGTCGTTGGGGTACCGAGTGCTCGGGGGTACTGTTCACCTCCCCGAGCACTCTCTCCCGAGAATGCCCCTTCTTGTCCTCGGGGAACCGAGTGCTCGGGGGCTGCTGCACGCAGCCCCGAGCACCCGGAACTTCCTTCGGTGGGTCCTCGGGATACTTGGGTGCCCAGGGGCCACCGCCGGCAGCCCCGGGCATGTTTCTCCCGGTACTTAGCTCTCCTGGTCGTCGGGGGACTAGGGTGCTCGGGGGTCACCGTACACCTTTCCGAGCACTTTCTTCCCGGTACTTAGATTTCGTGGATCATCAGGGAACTGAGGTACTCGGGGGCCACCGACTGTGACCCCGAGCGCCCTCTCCCGGGACTCGATCTTTCTTACCTTGCGGGAGAGACTCCGCGGGATGGCGCCATGTGGCGGATGGCTGGCCTGGCCTCGGTATTCAGGGACCCCCGGTTCCTGATACACCGACAGGAGTCTTGGATGGGTCTAACTTGAGTAACCCGAAAGTTCTGGGTTGAGCCAGAAAACTCTCTAACTGCTTGTTTTTAGGGTTAGGTATAAATATCCCCTCACCCCTTCTCTTCATATGCTGCTTGGGCAACAAAAAAAAAACCTACACCAAAAGAACTACTTTCCACTCCGATTTTGTGTGAGATTTGAGAAGAAAAATGAATTGAGTTAAGAAATTACAAGATTAAGTGCAAGTGAGCTAAACTCTATTCTTATCACTTGAGTTCATCAAAAAAAAAGTTCATTATCACATTTGTTACTCTTGGAGCTTGAAGCTCATAGGTTGCTAGGCGTCGCCAGCTAGCATCAAAGGTTGTGGTGTGCCACGGGAAGTTTGTGAAGGCTTTGATTTCGCTTCCGCAAGAGAAGAAATCAAGAGTGGAAAACAAGCTCAAGTGTGACCGAGCTTGGAGAGGAAAATGGTTGAGAGATATCTGGCTCAAGTGTGACCGAGCCCCTCAACAGAGACGTAGGAACCTCTAGAGGAGGTGTCCGAACTTTAAAAAAGAAATCTTGTGTCTTGTCTCTTGTTTCTTTGTGAATTTTGGGAAATTCCGGTGAACAATGTTTTAGGATTTTCAATTTGAGTTTACATATCTTTTGCTAGATTTGAATATCTTTGTCACTCTAGGATTATAACCTTCACACCTATTTAAGGTGATTGTGCACTAGTTGAGCATAGCATATTTATGATTTTCACTTGTGAAAAATCCGTTAGTTTATTTTTCACTGTAAGTTTAGGCCAATGACAAAAGGGGATGAATTTTTGTAAAAATGTCTATTCACCCCTCTCTAGGTGACATTATTGTCCTTTCAAAAACCCATCGTCCTTGGGATCCTGCACCGGAAGAGGACGACTAAGATTTTTGGGAAGCGTTCATCATGATTGCTCATAATATGCTTCCTCTACATTATGGCAATCTACTTTGACTACTTCATCTTTGTCATCGCCTACTGAATCGACATCACGGTGTCCTCTGCATCGACTACTTCATCTTCGTCATCGTCTATTGCATCGTACATCGACATCACGGGAACATCTGCATCTCACATTGGAGCTAGTCGAATACAGTCGGGGTTAGTCGGAACATAGTCGATATTGATTAATAGGCCAAGTCTATCACATATCAGGTCTTTTGGTTGGTACGATACTTCTTGGGTTGTCACTTGAGCAATTGCCAAACCAACAACATAAATGTAACCATCATCACTAGCACCTCTTTGCTCAACACCTAAGGTTCCATATTGATATATCATTACTAAAATTCTCAACTCATAGTTGCATAGTTCATTAGTCATGTTTAACTGACTACACATCCATACCATTGTGCAAAGCTAAGCATAAGCTATCCAACATAACCACTACTGACAACTAGGCGATAAGGAATATATGGAATAAGGTACTTAGAGTATATAGGATTTAGAACATGCATGTTTGAAATAGAGAACGTATTTAAAAAACTAGGATCAAAATATTCAAGGATACTTGTCTCTTCCAACTTGCTACTTAGACTCTTCAAACACTTGGTCTTGGAGGTTCTCGAACTGCTCCTCGTCTGCTATCAAAACACACCAGAAAAGCATACAACAAAACTAACTAAGAATAGTACACCAAACAATAGCTAACATCTATGAAAAATGTACTAAAAGATAGTACACGCTGCTATGAATATGAGAACGTAAAAATCGTCTAAATCGGAGCTAGGACGAGAAAGCTATGCTAAAAAGAAGTTTAGGATTAAATATGAAAAAGAAAAAACCTATTTTGAATAAAAACAAGAGAGGACATGGACCTTTTTGAAAAAATAGAGGGATCTATTTGAATAAATAAAAGTTTAGGGGCTAAACTATAAAAAGATAGGGTTTTTTGTAAAAACATAGAAGTTTAGGGGCTTATTTGGAAGATTACCACTTTTCCAAAATTAAAATAAATTGAAAAGCTGACTAGATAAAAGGCTGGTGATGTGGCATTGACACATAGGCAGATTGGATGATGTGGCCAACTGATGTGGACAATGATGTGGCACTCACGACTGACTGGATTATGGTTGCCATGTGTCATTACAGATTGGCTAGACGAAGGGGTATAAATATATCTAATCTGGGCCATCCATCATGGATCTAACGGCGGAGGAGAGAGGTGTTGTGCTTAGAGGTCTGGTTGATGGCAGAGGGCTACGGCACGATGGCAAACTCACTGAAATCGAGCTACGGCTCGCCGGTGGCGATGGAAAAGAACCATGGGAGGACGAAGAACTCACCTAGGTGCTCGAGTGGCTCCGAGAGGCGGCGAATAGGGCTGACGATGGAAGGGGCGGTGTTGGCTCATGGTGGCTCGGTGATGAGGGTGCTACGACGGCGGAGAGGCAACGAGGAGCGGTGGAACCGAATCCCCGTGAGCACTTGGTGCCGGAGGTGGCCTATGCAAGGAGGCGACGAGAGCAGCGGATGGTGAAGCTCGGTAGAGCGACAATAATGGCGGGCGGCGGCTCAGGGTGGGGCGAAAACAGATGGAAAAGAGAGGGGGATTGGGCTTACATAGGCGGGGATGAGCACGAGCGTTCGGATAAGGGCGAGGTTGTTGGGATATAGGCTCGTGAGAGGTGGCGGATGGTGTCGGGTTTAGTGTGGACTCGGCGGAAACCCGAGCTCGGGTTGGAGACGACAACCGACGGGCGGACCCCATGCGCCAGAGGGAGAGGGAGGCGGGTTCTAGTCGGTGCACCTTCCGAGAGAGGAGGGCGACCGCAGGCGCACGCTCGCGGCGAACTAGGCCTGGCCTTTGATCAGCCCAGGTGGGACGTGGGGTGAAGAAGGGAGGGGAGAACGGGCTCGGGCCGAGAGAAAAAAAAAAAGGTTGGGCCACAAGGGGAAAAAAGAAAAAGGAAAAGGGAAGGGAATAGGGAAAAGATTTCGGTCTAAAGAAGAAAAACTGATTTTTATTTTTTTAGGAAGCATCTTCAAACTTCTCCAAAATTCAAAGGCACACCTTGAGATCTCAAAATTTTATTTTCCACACAATAAAAACTTTAATACATCTATTCTAGCATGAATGCAACATAAAATATATCCTAGGACAAAATTAATTTTTTTTAGAAATCAGGTTTTGACATTTCTATTTATTTTAAACCTAATTAAATTGTAGCAAAATTTTAAAGAATAAAAAATAAAAAAAATCAGGTGTTACAGGCGGTGCTGGCGCTGGAGGCTGGATGCTGTGCAGTCCGCCGAGGTATTTTTGAAGTGCAGGATCTTCGGTTCATCCTCCACCGTCGAATCAAATCTAGGAGGCTGCGCACAAGGCAGAGCAAAGTCGCCGAGGCTATTTTGCAAATGGATCCCTATTATTGAAGTTTCTGTTCAAACGCACTCCGAATTTGAATCGCGATTATAAGCAGCGATCCAAATTTCGGACGTCAGTGAACCTTCGGATGGAATCTAGCGGCTCGGAGCGAGACGGGCCAAATTCTCAGGGACTATTTTGTAAAATATACAAAATAGACCTCGTGTTGGAGCCAACGGTCAAACACACCTCGAAATGGATCACGATAACAATCGCGATCCAATTTCGCATGACTGCGAACCGTCGGATCGTACATCCGCGGCCCAGGTCGAGGGTGAGAAGAAATGGCACGTGGGGTTTTACGAAAAAGACCCTTCAGTTACACAGCCGGTTGACTTGTTGAGAGTGTGTAGTGTACACGGCCGGTTAGGTGACAAGTGAATCCATGGCGGCGGCGGCGACCGGCGTCGAGTTGCAGTCGTCGACGCTTCAGTATTGCCCCCGAGAAACCCCTGGCGCGGCATAGAAGAGAGAGCGCTTCGGCCCCTCCGCTCGCGGACGCCCGATGTCCTCGATGAGGAGGCCGACCATGGCGGCGGCGCAAGCAACGGCATCCCGGCGCGCTCGGTCGCGGCGGCGCCTAGCTTGCTCCCGATACCTACATCGAATTGCAGTCAGAAACTTCATTCGAGAAAGGAGCAGAGAAGAGGGAAACTGGGAGAAAGAAGCATGCCACAGTGCTTCTCGAGCAGCACGAGGACGTCCCCCTGGTCCTGGTTGTTGAGCTTGGCCACGTACGTCGATGTGCGCCTTGCCGTCCAGGTCTTGCAAGATCGAGTTGATTTTCAGCAGACCTTGCACAGCCGGGGAGTGCTCTGCCCGAGCAGAAGAAGTGCAGTGCTTGCCGGCCGGCAGCGGCGTAGCGCACTGCAGGTGCAGCGCGGTGTGGCGAACGAGGTCAATGTCACAAGGTGCACGATAACTACAGCCCAGATGATACCAGCTGCGACCTCAACGCCGGCAATGGACCTCGCCGCTCTCTCAATAGATCCTCAACGCCGGCAATGGACCTCAACGCTGGATGGTCGTGGTGATCTCGCCTAGAGCTTTGCTCGATCACGGGATAATCTGCAAAGATCTACACGCCAGTCGTACGTGCGGGCTAAACGGAATCCGCATATGTTGAGCACGTCAGAAGCTGCCTGCCGGGCTTACGTCGCGAACCGGACATTCCCCTGAGCTCTTGCAAAGTGCTTAGATGATTCTAAGCTCAAATTGACCACCGTCATTTAATTTCGGCCAGCTTAAGAAATAGATGATGTAAAATTAGGGGCACAAAATGCCTGAAAAGAAACTGCGCCTGGAATAGTTCTACAATTTCGGATATAACTAGGGCCCGGGCACTAAAGAAAATAAAATATGCAAACAAAGGAAGTAAAAACTATGTCAAAAGTGAGGATTTGAACACACGCCCTCCTTAGGACTAGAACTTGAGTCCGCTGCCTTAGGTGTATTTGATTAGAGGACGAGGTTGGATCGAGTGGTTTTATCTATGTGTTTTAGGATGAGATGATTCAGTTTTTTTTCATTTGAATGGATAGGATGAATCAGTTTTTTTAGTTGGTAGGATTAAAATAGATATGATATGCTAGTTTTTTGTTTGGTTGGATAAATTAGATGAACTGAATTGGTTATGATGATCTTTTGGTGAATTTAACCCTTGGCTATGCAGTATTTAGATAAATTTGTGCATGTTTGAATTTAAATTGAATTAAAAAGAGAATATCATGTGAAATGATAACAAATACATATAAATAGAGCATTACAAATGAACTCACTTTTTCACCAAATAAACTAGGGTTAGAAATATTTTTATAAATTAGTACATCATATAAAAAGAATATTAGTGAATTTTTTAAGATTTCTTAGAATTTACTTGAGGCATTAAAAACTGCTAGAAGATATAAAAGTAGGCTTTCTTTGGATAATTTTAATTAAATATTTACTCAAGTTTTTTGGAAAACCAATTAAAATGAATTGCTAATGAGCTCTAGTTCCCTTGTGAAAATGTTTAAAAAATTTAGATCACTCTTATACTCCAAAATAAAATCAAGAATTAAATAAAAAACATGAACACGTAACAAAACAAGCACGAAACCTCAATGGCTCCATCCTTCTGGTTTCGTCCGGATCTCTTCATCCAATATTTCAAAGTATATTCCCTCCATGAACCAAACACACCATGGACGGCCATCCTGACCTTTGAAGTCACCGTGACCTAAAATTTAATAATCATCCCGAGGTTCCAGCGCTGCAATTCTTTGAAACACCTCACAGGGGAATGAGAAGCATGCGATTAAACATTTAACTGCAGCGAGAGACTACAAGATTGTCGGTGGCTTGACTACAAGAGTACCAGACTGTTCTTTCCTTGGACATAACTACAGGAACAATTGGACAGGGTACAGCACATACAATGTTCTGAGCTTTTACCATCATTATGCAAACATATAGTGACTGGTAGAACGACAGCGAATAGCTTGGAAGGAACCAGATAGCAACGCCAGGAACTCTTTCCAAAATATATCACAGGGCTTTGGCAATTACAGGACGAAATTTGATTGTTCAAAATTTCACACATGATCTACTTTGTTACAGAAGAACATAAAAAAAACATACATTCAAAAGGCAATTTGCAGACAAGACCAGTTAACCTGCGCAGCACCCATGAAATTACTGCAACTGATGAAAGATCCTACAGATAAAAGGACATAAACCAAAAGAAACTCATGGCCCATGAGTAGCAGAAAGCATAATAACATTCTATTTTCTGAACGAAGCAAAATATCATTCTTGCATACAGATAAGATATATATCAAATGGCCATCTAGCAGAATTAATTTCCTTTTTTCTTCACTACTGCTTTTTTTTTCCTTACAAAGGTTCCTTTCACTCTTGCAATTGTTTGCTTAGCCGTTGGGTCGTGAATGGATGTAACAGGCTTAGTGCTACAGTAATTCTGCAGCACCGAAGATACAGTGCACTCCATGACCAGTACTTTCGCTACAGTACTGATGTCAGGGAACTGTAGCTCTCATTGAGGTCTACTGTTCTCCCTTGACTTCACTCTAGTCAGAGGAATTGGATCCGTCTTATCTAACTAGACTTAATATGTATAGAAGTCCAGAGTCCCACATCAAGATCCTAGACAAAGAAATCATCAATAATTTCATTGCAGTTCTAAACATAAGAGAACTAGCTTATCTTTTATTCGAACAGTCTAGGTGAACATACAAAATGGAATAAATTTTAGTGTCTTTTGGACTTCAGAGTTCAGATATTACATAGCAAGGAATTAATTTACCTAGACAAGCTCAATGTAAGCCATAGGCGCATTATCTCCCCGCCTTGGAAATGTTGGGATGATCCTTGTGTAACCCCCCTCTCTGTCCCCATACCTGTCCGCAACCTCAGCAAACAATGCATGGACGATATGCTTCTCATAAATAAATGCCAGAGCTTGTCTCCTCTTGTGAAGAGACCCATCCTTTGCCAATGTGATCATCTTCTCAACAAACTTCCTCATTGCTTTTGCCCTTGGCCTCGTAGTCTTTATCCTTCCATGCTTCAGCAGCTGTGTGGTAAGGCCACGCAGAAGTGCTTTCCTCTGATCTGGAGGTCTGTTAAGTTTAGGAACACGTTTCCCATGTCGCATTGCTACTATCCTTCCGCAGGCATCAATTCCAAACAATCGATGCTCAAAGCTTGAATTGTCTGCATTATGTTTGACAAAATCAATGGATTGGTTTCTTGAAAAATTGATGAAAATGTTCAGATAAATAAATCCGAAGTGTATGAGTAGTGAAACTTGCTCAAGAAAGCGGCCAAAATACAAAAATAGACAACATATGTCACCTTATTCGTCAAAATAGACAACGTGTTGGCATATTTATAAATTTAACATGTGTATTCGGCACGTGAGACACCGAAAAACCAAGGACCCGACAGTTTTCGGCACCTGAGATGCTGAATACAGCACTATGCAACGTATTTGGCACCTCAGGTGCCGAAAACAACCTGTATTTAGCCCCTCAGATGCCAAATAAGATGAACAGTGTTGGAACAGTGCTGTGCCGCTTACGAAGAAAGAAGCTAGAAACTGGTTATAGTGTTTATTTATATTTTTTATTTAACTCTCGATTTTATTCGGGAGTACGAAAGTAGTCCAAAAATTTTAAACGATTTTATGAACAAACTAGAGCTCACTAGCAACCTGTTTGAATTGGTTTGATCCAAAAAGCTCAAGCCAATATTTAAGTAAAATTCTCCAAATAAGCTTACTTTTATAAATTCTAGCAATTTTTAATACCTCAAATAAATTCCCAAAAATCTAGAGAAAATCACTAATATTCTTCTCATGTGACATACCAATTTATAAAAATGTTTCCAACCCTATGTTATTTGGTAAAAAAGTGAGTTCCTTTGTAATGCTCTATTTATATGCAATTTTATCATTTCATGTGGTATTCTCTTTATAATTCAATTTGAATAAAAAAATTCAAGCAATATTTAAGTAAAATTCTCCAAATAAATCTACTGCAGTATTTTTTATATGGTAACAAGCCAAGCAAAAGCGGATAAAATGACATAGGTAGACAAAACTAGTTAAATATGGCAAACAAAAAATAACTTTAGAAGTTATTAACTTATTATAAAACGTATGCATCTACACCTGAATAATTGTCCTGACAGACACACCAAAGAACACTACAATGTTATTGTTGGAGCGTAAATTTTCATCTCTATCACATATAAGGTCACATTTTTTTAGTGTATTAGCATGCATTCACATTTCACACTCTTAAATTTTAGCGATTCTCTTACAAACTATGCCTGTATGCCCCATTCCTGTTACCGCATCCATCCCCCAGACCCCTACTAGGCTATTACTAGCACACCACACTCTCGCGTGAGTCCATTAACTTTAGCCGTGCATAAGATTCCTTTACCGGCACCGAGGGAGAGGAGATTCGAAACGGGCGCGAGGCCGGAGAAGGACCCGAGGCAGCCGACCGACGCCGCCGTGGCCGCCGCCGCGGGCGAGAACGACGACCGGAGCCTGCCCGCCGGGGAGGGACGAAGCACGGGGAGGGCCGTGCGGAGGGACTCCATGCGCCATGTCGAGGCGGATATCGCCGGCGAGGGGGAGGCGGAGGCGAAGGCCGCCATGGAGGAGGAGAGCGAGCGAGCGGAGTGGGTTTGCCTGGTAGAGATGGGCGAGTGGCGATGCCGTCTGGCTTTGAACCGGATAACGTTTGGTTCTCGCTGCGGATTGGGTCGCGTCGTATTGGGCCGAATGTAATGGGCTTCTGATCCAGCCGAATGGGCTTTTCTATTTTATGGGCCCAATGGGCTCTTAAAGTATTCAACAGGTCCACGAAGCAGTGGTTCTCAAACTGAGGACTTTTCTTTTCCACGTTAGATTTTTCCGGGCTTGCCATGGTCAGTACGTAATACGTACTCTTCTATACTTTGTGCAGTATGTCTACATCTTACCTAAACTTGAACCCTTTTTTTTCGCGGGAGGAAAGAGATTTTATGTTAACTTAACCTTATTTGACAGAGCTCTAGCTCAAGATTTATATAGGATTTAGATTTTATATAATAAAATAATTTAAATATCTGTTTTTAATTTAAAATAAAAACAAAATATCTCAATCAAAAACCCTCTAACCATCCATAGGTTCAGCTCTAAAAAAATTTAAAACTATAAATGACTAGCTTCAATAATCCTTAGAACTCAGAGCTAAAACTCTAGTAAACAGAGACTAGTTTACTTTGGATCTTGCTGGTGGTTGTTGAGCTACCGCATGCTGTGAAATCTATTTAGCAAGAAGGATATTTAATAAGTCTAGTGAAACTTTGTCATTAAAAAAATACTTCCAACTGCTAACTACATCCAAAACTACACTGACGGATTTTGAGCCATGAAGTATGGTATTTCTTTCTTTTATTTCTTTTTTTTAAGAATTGGGACTTTTTACTCGGAGTCTTCATTCGAGACTTTAATGGAGAGGTGCCACACCGGGATTTAAAATTTGGTGAACTTAACTGCGCTCTTGCTACCTTGCCATCGAGTTCTTTGCTCGTTAAGGTATTTCTCTCTTCTTCATCCTCTTTTCCCTCCTCTTCCTCTATGCTTAAAAATTGAAACGAAGAGGGGGCTACAAATGTGCCAGGGAGTACCCGTGGAACCGACGCTGCAAAACTAGAAATAGGTAAGCGCATATGAAACCCGTCACAATGTTAAATGGAGCATTTCCATGCACTTTTGCTCTTAATGCCACCGAAATTCAATCACCATGCTACAAAAACCCTCAAATCAGCATAAGTCCACACTATGGAATCTCGAGTAGTAATTGAGTGTAGAAACACATGATGCTGCAGAGAAAAAAAAAATGCAAATACAGCAGCACAAATGATTAATTATGTTGACGGGGTCCCACCTATCAGTGACAGTGACGACACCACGAACTCGGTCCCAGTCCCAAGTCCATTTTCTAATCGCGATTCCACGAGTGGCCATCGCCCTACCCACATTTGGGTTGGTGCAGGACAGCGATGCTCGCACCCGTCCCACCATTTGCTCGCTGCACCCGTGCCTCAAAGGCTCAAACTCCCACCACCGTAATCTGCCTCCGGGTCCCATCTTTCAGCGACCAGACCACGCTCGTGAACCGAGTCCATTCAATAGCTGGGGGTTGGTGAGGTCAGATCTCCTATAAACCAACCCGCACCCGCTCTCCCTCCACCTGCGCACCCCTTCCTCCTCTTCGCCATTAGAGCGCGCGCGCGCGCGCACGCACTCAGTGGCGAGGTTTCTAGAAGGTTCGAGATGAAGGTGATCGAGAAGGTCCGGGAGGCGGCGGCGGATGGCCGGACGGTGTTCTCGTTTGAGTACTTCCCCCCCAGGACGGAGGAGGGGGTCGAGAACCTGTTCGAGCGGATGGACCGCATGGTGGCGCACGGTTCGGCTTTCTGCGACATCACCTGGGGCGCCGGGGGATCCACCGCCGACCTCACCCTCGAAATCTCCAACCGCATGCAGAACATGGTACGTGTGTGTTGCTTGGTTGCTCGCTCGCCCCCGCGCGCGCGATCTGATCTGATCTGTTTTGGCGCGGGGAGTTGGTCTATGTATTGGCTTTGGCTCGATCCGGCTGAGCGCGGCGTAATGTGTCGGTGGATGTGGCGATATGCATTCGCTTTGATGGTTTGGATCACGGGTTTAGGTAATTAGATTTGGTCGCTGGGTTCTGCGTGAGAGGGGAATGCGTTTGATGAATGCCAATGTTTGGGTTGTTGGTTGGCTGTTTGGCCCTGAATTACTTTGATTTGGTGCGGATTTGGGTGCAATTTTAAATATGTGCTCCGTGGGATGCTTGATGCTGATTATATTTGCTTAATTGTATCAACTGCTGTTCATTTGAATCGGTTTCACCAGAGTTCGGTGGGATGTCTCCGATTTTACATAATTTAGATTGTCCATCATTACCTCAGTTGAAAACTAATGGGGTACGCATGATAGAATTCTGATTTAGGATGACAGCGTGGGTGTGAAATTATGGCTTTTGAGCACCTTGGATTAATCTATTCTCATGTGATTTAGTTGGTCGAGTCAAGTGCTCAGTGTGCTGATCAAAGTTAAGAGAGTGATACCTAATGCACATAGCAGTTCTCTGGAAACGCGCCTAATCCATACATTCTGACTTCTGATGTCGGGCCTTCAATTCCTACAATCGGTAATGTTGGGGGTGGGTGATACATCAGAAAGCAAGATCTTGGTGGATTGGAGCACACTCGCTTAGTTTTCTTGATAGATTATCAGAGGTTGAGTTGAGGGGTGTCACTGATTTGGATTACATCGCATGTGTGATGCTATGGATGGTTGTGGGTTTTGGATGGAATGTTGGACTGTTAAGGGTTTGGCCTTAGTTCCCAGTAGAGCTTGTGTTTTCTGATTTTCTCAGCTACAGTTCTGCTGATCAATGCCGTGCCAATTCGGCTGCACAGCGGACCTGAATATTAGTCTGAGACATGATTTTGGTAGGTTTTGACCATACAGCTTTAATGCTATTGTGTTCTGAACTTCTGATTCATAGATCCACAAGATTCTTGCATCCTATGTGCTCACTATTGGCTGTGTGTATGTATCATTGGAGTGGGGGAAAAGGCAGTTGTTGAGGGCTTGAGGAATGCTACTCGACAGTTAACAGTGACTTATTTCCTTGTGAAAATAGCAGGTTTATGTTATAGACTTATAGTAGGGCCACTCGCCGGGTGTTTTTTTTTACTATGAATATTGTAGGCCTGTAGCACCAAGTCAATATGTGCCTCAAACTAAAATTGAGTTATTCATAATTGTTTTGCAACTTCGGCGTATTCTGTGCAACACTTCCATAGGTATAGTCAATCCTTATAATATTTTATTCTGGTTATGTTTTGTAGGTCTGTGTGGAAACTATGATGCACCTGACATGCACAAACATGCCAGTAGAGAAGATTGACCATGCTTTGGAAACCATCAAGTCCAATGGGATTCAAAATGTTTTGGCACTTAGAGGAGATCCTCCACATGGGCAAGACAAATTTGTGCAAGTTGAAGGCGGTTTTGCTTGCGCTCTTGATCTGGTACAAATATCTTCTTTCTTTTAAAAGATTGCATTTGAGGCAACAGAACTTGTTAAGTACATTTGGGAGGCATGGGCATGATTGCCAGTGTATTGTTGCTGTGTCCGCTGTTAATATTTGGGAAACTAGTAAACCCATCTGAATCCTCACAGGAATCACGTCGTATTCAAACTTCTCTTCTGTTTTCTACTTGCAGGTGCAGCACATCAGAGCCAAGTATGGTGATTATTTTGGCATAACTGTAGCTGGTTATCCAGGTCAGCTAAACGTTGCTTCTTTATATAGGGGATGCCTTCAAGTCCCAACCTTATAACTTGGATACTTGATCTGAAATACTTTATCCAAATGTCAGAGGCACACCCTGATGCAATACAAGGCGAGGGAGGTGCTACATTGGAAGCATACAGCAATGATCTTGCCTATTTGAAGAGAAAGGTTATCTTTAGTCACTTGATACTGTTTTTTTTTTCCATTCAAAATGAAAGCACAGTATATTTTTGTTGGTTATGAATCAAACATTATGTTGAATACAATGTATAATGCTGTAAATATTGTTTCTTGTTAGCTTCTCTCATTTTATACATTTTCGCTGTAGGTTGATGCTGGTGCTGACCTTATTGTTACGCAACTTTTCTATGATACTGATATCTTTCTCAAGTTTGTGAATGACTGCCGTCAAATTGGTATAACTTGTCCCATTGTTCCTGGCATAATGCCAATAAATAACTACAAAGGTTTCCTGCGCATGACTGGATTCTGCAAAACTAAGGTAAGATCTATTATTTGTAGCTCCATCATTAGTCATTGCATGCAGATAATTCAATTGGCAAGTTGGCATGTAATTATGCATCAATTAAATACGCACTTTGTCAAAATCCTTTTTTTTTTTTCATTTCCTGAATTTGAATAGAGAACGGCTTTCCATTTGTAGTCTTGTACATGTTGGTAAATGTACTACAAACACCATTATGTTCCTCAAGATTAATGCAAACTTTCAAAATTCAAACCACCATCCTTTTAATGTACAAATTGTTTACTTTTGCATATGGGTAAATGTACTACAAACACCATCTCCTCAAGATTAATGCAAACTTCCATAATTCAATCACCATCCTGTTAATGTACAAATCTTTTTGCATTTTTGAAATATGTGGTTTCTCACAAAGTAAATCACTCTGGATGTCTAACAGATACCAGCTGAGATCACTGCTGCACTGGATCCTATTAAAGACAACGAGGAGGCTGTTAAAGCATATGGAGTTCACCTTGGAACTGAGATGTGCAAGAAAATTTTAGCTAGTGGCATCAAGACTTTGCACCTTTACACACTAAACATGGAGAAATCTGCTTTAGCTATTTTGATGGTAGTTTACATGTCTTACTTGACTTCATGTTTTGTTGGGATTTGTTGCTAACATATGTTTTTTCTTCTTCAGAATCTTGGATTAATCGAGGAGTCTAAGGTTTCAAGGCCATTACCTTGGAGGCCGCCAACTAACGTTTTCCGTGTTAAAGAGGATGTTCGGCCTATATTCTGGTATTTGATTCAAGTGTCCTGTTATGTTAGGTTGATTGAATCTGTGCCATACTAACCTAGTCTGATGAATGTCAATGACTGCAGGGCTAACAGGCCAAAGAGCTATATTACAAGGACCATAGGTTGGGACCAGTACCCACATGGGCGGTGGGGTGATTCCCGAAACCCATCATATGGAGCACTTAGTGACCACCAGGTAATTTTGGAATCCATTTGTTCCAATCTACACTTCGTGTTTACTGCAATGATTTAATTTCACCTATGCTGTGTGCAACATTTTCATTATACTCTCAAGGTGATACATATTGTACAATTTTCCGGAAAGAAATCAAGTTAGAATGGACATTTACATACGATTCAGAGATATGTATTCAGTAGGAAACACTATTGGTCCCCTAATAGGGTGTTTCACGACGGACTCTTTTCTTAGTTTTCATACTGCCACCTGCTGCTACACCTTAAGTGTAGGATAGAGCAAGAAAAATCAGTTGTTCAAGATTACTAAGGTCGCCTTCCGTGATCACTATTTTTCATAATATCCCAGTTGTATGTAATTATCTATTCATTTTTTTGTAACAGTTCACACGGCCACGTGGTCGTGGTAAAAAGCTCCAAGAGGAATGGGTTGTTCCATTGAAATCTGTAGAGGACATTAGTGAGGTAATTTTTTAACTGCGTGATATATTATTGATCTGCATGGCAAACAAGTTGGCATATTTATTTTTGCTAACCCTTGTGAATTCTGATCTTCTCTATGTCACTTCCAGCGTTTCATGAACTTCTGTCAAGGGAAACTTACAAGCAGCCCATGGTCTGAGTTGGATGGTCTTCAACCAGAGACAAAGATTATTGATGACCAGCTGGTGAAGATTAACCAGAAGGGATTCCTTACCATCAACAGCCAACCTTCTGTAAATGGAGAGAAATCTGACTCTCCTACTGTTGGTAAGTCGAATCTATTTTGTTTTATGTTGTGTCTTCCTATTGCCTGTTGGCACTGAGAGCAGGGTTTAAGTGCATATACCAATATATGTTTCAAGCATTACATGCTTTCGTAGTGATACTAAATGCCAGTAATCCATGTTTCAGTAAGTCATGAAATCATAATGTAAGAATTGTACTACTGTTTATGGCTTTTCAACAGTGGGCCTGGCTGTCTGAAAAACACTTTATGAATAAAAAAACGTCTGTTATCTGCGAGTTTAAATTCCACCATGCAAAGTACGCTTTGTCCAAAGTAATTCACCAATCCTTATATATTGTAACGCAAGGTTGTGTCAAGGGCCGACACCAGCGTATGGAAGGATTTGATGTCTGATACTGTCTAGTCACCACTCACCGGTATCCCAGCACACCGGCTGTAGGGTTCATGTCCATAGTAATTATCAGCATACTCTAGTGCTAACAAACAGTCGCATGGAGAATGTCTGACCCTCTTGAGCAGTTATGCTAACAAACAGATGTCATAACTTGCCATATGGTATTAGACTACTTTTTTGTGAATATATAGTATTAAACTACTTTTTGTGAATATATAGTATTAGACTACTTATTTGTGCTCTGTTCTGCAGGATGGGGCGGCCCAGGAGGTTACGTTTATCAGAAGGCCTATCTTGAATTCTTTTGCACAAAAGAGAAATTGGACCAGCTAGTTGAGAAGAGCAAAGAATTCCCATCCCTCACATACATTGCTGTGAACAAGGAAGGAGAATCATTCTTGAACGTTCCTGTGAACGCCGTGAATGCTGTCACATGGGGTGTTTTCCCTGGCAAGGAGATTATCCAGCCCACCGTAGTTGATTCGGCAAGCTTTATGGTTTGGAAAGACGAAGCATTTGAAATCTGGACAAGGGGATGGGCTAGCCTGTTCCCTGAGGGCGACTCATCTAGGGAACTACTAGAGAAGGTACTTCTTCACTAGAAACCTATGAGGCTATAATTCACTTTCTGCAAGAATTTGCATGACGGAGGGCATCTTGCATCACTTGTCTGAAATGGCATCTGTATTTGAACTGTCATCTGTGCTTGAGTTTATGTAGATACTTCAAATCATTGATTTTACTGAGATACACCAATGCCTGCAAAAGACGCTAGCAAAATAAATATGTACATATTATTCATCTCTCTGAAATGCAGTCTCTAACAATTTCTTTTCTGTTCTCATTCAGGTTCAGAAGGGCTACTATTTGGTCAGCCTTGTGGACAACGACTACATCCACGGGGACCTCTTTGCTGTGTTCAAGGAGATCTGATGATGCCCTTATAATCTGCATCCTGTTCTATGGCCAAATCCCATATGTATTCTTGCTTCGACAACTATAGGGTTTTATCACTGCGAAAGCTTTAGCTCAATTTCCTCTAATATGATTTTTCCTGATTTGTACTGGTTTATCCGAACCATCCAGTATCAATAAGAATTGAATGTTCTCCTTTGTTTCCAGCCTCATTTGCATTGTTCCCTTCATGTCAAAATACGGTCGTTACTTGTAATGTAAAATTCTTTTTCGTCGAATATGATTTGATGGTTTCTCGACTGTTACACCGCTTTCCCTTCCAGTAATCGCAAAGGAGAGTGCCCAAAGGAAAGGGTAGTCATGAACTGCTTGTATTGTTTATCTAAACAGTCCGACTACTATTCTAAGGTGGCGTTTGGATAGTTATTTGGAATGGGATTGGTAAATATACAGGGATAAGAAGCAGTGGGTTTAGGATGGAGAAATAGGTTTTAAACCCATTCCTTTGTTCGAATTTACATGGTTAGGGATTGGGGTATACTCCTATTTTCTTTTCTTTTCTTTTTTTGCAACCGAAAGCACTACACCAATCTACCAAGTCAGAACGCCCGCTTCTATCCTTACCAAGCCAAGAGCCCAGGAGTGCCTCTCGCGAGTTTGACGCAGTGCCTTGGACGGAGAGACCGCATGGCTCCTGGCCTGCGTCAAGTGTGATCCGCCGCCTTAGGCGAGGAGATATGGCAGTAACAGCAATTGCCGACGACATTCATCCAGATCCTGTCAACACCCAATCCAAAATTGAATCGATGAGATCCACATCCATCCTTGTCCAAACACATGAAATCCATGCTCCGCTGCGGCTCAGCTGCAACTCTGAAGGTGAGCGGCCTCCCATGGCTTTGACGGCGAGCGCCCTCGCATGGCCCCGAAGACGACGAGCTCCGAGCGATCATTAGGCTTGGGGCGCGGTGGACATTGATGACGGGCTTTGAGCGCTGTTGTGGATCTACCAGCAGCTATGGCGGCAGGTCTCCTCGCTGGTGCTCCAGCGCAGGGTGCTGGAGAATAGACGACGGCAGAAGGTGAGAGAGATCATTTCCCACCCGTAACCCACCCTCCCCGTCAGGTTTAGATCGGTGGGATACGAGATGCTGATATCCCATTCCCTATCCAACTGCATATCCCATTCCCTTTATCCAAACATGGGTTTAAATCTATCCCACCCCTATTTCCTTATCCCACCCCTCATTTCCCACAAACCAAACACCACCTAATTGCAGTGAATTGTTCAGAAGAGGGCAGTTTCAAGCAAGCCGCTGAGGCCGCTTGACCCTGCCAAGCTTGCCGCAGCTGGAGCTCGATTGGATTTCTTCAGTCACAAATTTTCGAGCAAGCTCACTGATCGAGCAAGCAATTCGGTATGGAACCACACTGGGCTCCATCCAGCGGTGGTGGTCAATGCTCTTCAAGATCCTGCCTCAGGCAAGTACGATAGGTTCGGACTTGTGTTTGCAGCCCCAGAATCTATGAGTCAGGCGTTCACACCGATCTAAGAAATTCAGATTTCCACCAGTGTGAATACCATCCACCATGTCAAGCGTCGAGCTTTGGCCACTCAGCATACTATGTGCAAGCACGCGAAAATAACATAAAACACGAGGCAGCTTGGTAGGCAAGAACAACAAAATTTCGTTGGTTTAATCTAAGAGGAGAAAAGGCTACATGTATCTAACGGCGCCAACACTGAGACTCCATATAAACTGCACCGACACTCTGAACCTCGTCACCCCCATCAGGTCCAGGTCCAGGTCCAGGTTCTGGTTCTGGTTCGACTCCTATGCCGTATTTACAGAGTTTGTAACCCTGCAAGATCATCATGTTCCCTCCCCATGACGTCGTCTTGCTTCAGAAGGGGGCCAAGCCGCCGGCGCCGGCTGGCTGGTTCCCCTTGACACTCGGCGATGCGAAGAGCGAGGAGTACAAGTCATCCCCGGTCGGCGGCAGCATGTCGAGCCCGCTGTACATGCTCTGGATGTCGTCGTAGCTAAGGTCCACGAACAGGTTCTTGGCGGCGTCCCCGTTGTCCACCTGCTCCTTCTTGGGCACCATCATCTGCGCGGCCGGGTCCTGGAACGCCGGGAACGAGTCCAGCTCCGGGAACGGGTCGTTGTCCACGATCTCGGACTCCGGCGTGCGCGTCTCGCCCCACGAGTGCGAGTGCGAGTGGGAGGTGGTCATGTCCGCCGCCTCCTCCTTGGTGGCGGCGGAGGCGGCCTCCTTCCCCAGCTGCATCTTCTCCCACTCGTTCTTCTTGTTGTACAGCCGGCACAGCACCCAATCATCCAACTGCACGCACAGATCAAGACACAATTTAAGTTAATTTGTTCACCCCCAAATCGATCGAAGCGACCATCTTCAATTTCCAGATGAAAAAAAAAAAACAAGTTGAAAGAATACTCAATCGTCTTACCCTGAGCGATCCCTTCTTGGCTGTTGTGGCGCGCCCGGCGTCGACGAGCCGGTACTCGTGCATGATCCAGTCCGTCTTGATCCCGCGCGGCGCCTTGCCGGCGTAGAAGACGAGCGCCTTCTTGATACCCAGCGTGCGCCCGCGGGGCGCGATGGGCCTGTCCGTGCCGGTGGCCTTCCAGTACCCGTTGCCCGCGGCGCGGTTGGGGCGTGACCCGTTCGGGTACTTGCGGTCCCTGGGCGTGAAGAAGTACCACTCCCTGGTGCCGAACAGCGCCCGCTCCGGCAGGTGCCACGGGTCGAACTTGTACAGGTCTACCTCGGCGATGATGGCCACCGGGAGGCGCTGCCCCGCCGCCTTCCGGCACAGGTAGTGCTCCACCAGCTCGTCGTCCGTCGGGTGGAACCGGAACCCGGGCGGCAAGTTCAGCTCGGCCTCTGCGTCCCTCTCCCTCCTCACCGCCATCCCCATGATTTGCTCTCCTCTTCTTGGCAACAAACTGAAGGAATCAGTAAAAGCTGGCTCCTCCTCAACTGGCTCCTCCTCAACACAATCTTCTTCCGGCCGCTGCCGCCGATGCTTCTGCCTTTGTCTTGTGGATTATGCGATGTTCTTGAAGGTGAGAATGGGGGGCAGTGGAGGAATAAATAGGGAGAGGTGACGGTCTCGAAGCTTCGGCGGGGGAAAAGGATGGGGGTAAATGCAAGTCGGCGGCTACGGGAAAGAGGCGGTGGGTTCGGGAGGGTAAGGACACGTGTGGTGGGGAAGGGGTGAGACGTGAGGGGGCAAAAATCTAAAAATATGAAAATCTAGCGTATGTATTTAAGTATCTCAAACATTAAAAAATCAATTCTGGAATTAAAATATGCCAGTTGCTCAAGTCGTGTTGTGTCACTGCTTTCAGTTCGACGATTGCATCGTTTCGCTTTTATCGTTTTTTAAATTCATATGTTGTCGTATTTTGCTATAAAATATAAGCGAATTGGTTTTGTAGCACAATTTAGTTTTATCAGGGCACGAGTGAATAAATAAATAAAACAACATAATGATTGAGTGTGTAAATTTATTTCAATGTAATTTTGTTGGTATTTTATTATTCATTTAATTTATTTATGTAGGTAACTTTTTAGGGAAGTAATATTTAGAGGATGCAAAATCTAATTTATCGAATAATAATAGTTGTGAAGTACTATTATCATATAACTAGGTATAGCCGTTACATATATTGATAAACATTACATGCGATATAGAGTTTTTCGTCGTTGTGCGAACGGATCTTAACCATAAAAAAATGATAACAACAAATATTGACATGTACGATACGTCTAAAGACCAACTTAATAGTATATCGTTGCTAAACCAAACATACATTAGGGAATAAAAATAGACCGGATTATAATAGATGTACTCTACTGAGTACACTTAGAATATTTACCCATTCACAGGGCATTAAGGCCCTTCGCTTTAACGCGACGGGCAATGGCTTTAGCGTGACGGGCCCCCTCTCACTTCCTTTCTCTCTCTGCTTCACGTGCCTCAGCTGTGACGAGCTCAATGGTTGCCTTTCTCATACGCACCTCCTGACGCTTGAGTCGTAGTTCCTCCTATTGTTACTCGTACTCCTAGCGTTTATACGTTTCCCTCCTCCGCTGCATACTCATGTCGACCTACCACTTCTGGTGCGTATTTTATTTCATGTCTAGCAATTCCACGAAGTCACAGATATGCGGAGGAGACTGGATAAATGAAACAAGAGGGTAAATTAGTAAGACAGTTCATGAAATCATTCGACTGGTCTTATTCTAGATTTGCCTAAGGACGAGGTCGCATATGACCAGTGTTCGCTTCTGCACCTTTCTGTCGTGGGAGCGTATGAGGCTCTGCTGAGAACGGGCGGCTCAAATTAGAGTACATTCGCGAAACTCTTCGATCAAGTTTATGTCATCCTCCCGTCATGCCACCTGGCCATTATCCGAGTAATTGCTGACTTGAGACGATTGAAGGGCGATTTCAGAGGGGAGCATTGCGTCGACGCCCAAAACCAGGAAAAAATGGGTTTTAGCTATGACCTGGCTAGGGGTTGTTCGTAACGACCAGAGTATTGTGGGGAGTTCCTCCACCTAGCGTCTTGAATATCTTTTAAGCTAGTCGAAGACCCGAGTTTTAATCCCTTGCAGTATCATCTCATTCGCTCTTTCGACCTGTCTGTTGCTTTGGAGGTGAGTCATTAGACGCATAACAAACCTTGATCCCGAGCTCTTCGCAATAGTCTCAAAAAGCACTACTGGAGAAATGAGTTTCATTATCCATGATTGTGCAGTTCGGACTGCCAAACCGCACCACCAACCCTCGTATGAACTTAATTGTGACAGTGGTGGTGATCTTCCTGATGGGCTCAGCCTCGATCCACTTAGTGAATTTGTCGATTGGCACGAACAGAAACTCAAAACCGTCTGGGGCTTTAGGGAATGGTCCTACGATATCGAGCCCCCAGACAGCGAAAGACCAAGAGAGTGGTATGGTTGTAGTGCCTGAACTGATAGGTTGATATTTTAGCCGTGGTATTGACACGACTCGTACTGTTTCATTAGCTCACAGGCATCTTGGAGGTCCGTGGGCCAATAGAATCCTTGCTGGAACACTTTTTTTTACCAGAGTGCGGTATTAAGCGTGGCTACCACATATGCCTCCGTGGATATCAAAGAGCATTTTTCTCTCATCTTCCTGAGTGATGCATTTTAGTAAAATACCGTTTGTCGGTGACACAGGAACCAGGGGTCCCCGAATCCCGAGGCCAGATCAGCAGTTTGCCATATGGCGCCCTTCTACGGGGATCTTCTCCGCGGGGTATGAGAAGACTAAGTCCCAGGAGATGGTGCTCGAGGCCAAGAACAGTGGTCCCCGAGTACCCAAGTTTCCCGATGACCCGAGAAGACCAAGCGCCGGGAAGAGAGTGCTCGGGGCCGTGAACAGTGGCCCCCGAGCACTCAAGTCCCCCGACGACCAGAAAAGCCGAGTACCGGGAAGGGTGTGCTCGGGGCTGCGGACGGTGGCCCCCGATCACCCGAGTACCCCGAGGACCCAAGGAAGTTAGTTTCGGGAGAGAGTGCTCGGGGCCGTGAACGCCCCGAGCACTCGGTTCCCCGAGGACCAAGAAAGTGCATATCCGGGAGAGAGTGCTCGGGGCTGTGAACAGTGACCCCCGAGCACTCGGTTCCCCGACGGCCTAAGAAGTCCTTCGCCGGTGGCCCCCACAGAGGTCCAGCGGTGAGGTGTCAACCAGTGAAAGGCTCAATGCCGCATTTAAGAGGGAACGGGGCCTATCACTTCCAACTGCTCCTACCACGCTCGGTGCCAGTCCCTGCCACGGCCTGGCAGGGAGGCGTGAGGACATTTAATGCACGAGTTCTATCCCGCGTCATTCGGCGCGCCTCGGGATAACATCGCGAAGCTCAAGGCGCCCCGCCTGCCGCCCTCCTATGTCAGACCCGCTCTGACCGAACGGGCACGCCGGGCTGCTCGGTGGCTGCTCGGTGGGCCCTCCCCGCGGCGCTCGTTGCAGAACGACATGATGACGAACCAGACCAGACGAAGGCGCATTTTCAGCCCTCCTCGTCACTTCGCGCAGCAGTCCATGATGGTTGCTTTCCATTTATGACGCCTCGAAACTCGCACCCTCCCTTTCTAGGCACGCTACCGCCCCGGCGAGTATTTAAGGCGGGGCGGGCTCCCCGGAGAGGAGGCGGATTTTTTCAGACAAGGAGGAAGTCGAGGAAGAAGACAGAGGTCCAGTACAAGCACAGAAGCTGAGATCACCGAAGAACAAGGAGCCCGAAGCTCTAGGCTAGACAAATATTCTTGTAACCAAACCATCGACATCTCTGAGAGACATTCTCATAGCATTTATAGCATACACACAGGAGTAGGGTGTTACGGTCAGTGCGGCCCGAACCTGTCTAAAAATCTCCTGAGCATTTACTGCATTCTGCATTTGATCCTTCCATCCCACCTACATCGCATTTACGCCCATTTATTTCTCTCGCAAAACAGATTCAGAATCATCCCCCGGCCGAATCTCAAAGGGGTCCCTCCGGATCCCTGCTTGAGGAGTTCACCCTCCGACAGCGTTGCTCTCTCGACGGTAGTCCCTCTACCAGAGAGTATCTACGGGCTTGTCGCGAGACCTTTTCCGCCGACGCATCATTGTAAGGGACTACTTGATCCTAAAGGTAGTCCAAGACCTGATCCATACAGGTCATACACGAATCGAGTAAGGTGACCATATATGGCTACCTGAGGTCGACGGCACCGAAGGAGGCGTTGCCTCCAAAGGTGTTGCCTCGGGTGCTCCGTTTCTAAGCGGAGCATCCCCTTCACCTTAGCCCGAGACCACGGTGGATGGTCATGAAAGTCCTTCTTCAAAGACTTCGAGCGGGACAGGTTCACAAGAAGAAGTTAGACGGGCTAGCTCATCGGCTAGAAAGTTGTCCTTACGAGGGACGTGGTTGACCTTAAAGCCGATGAAGCGTCGCTCCAGTCTTCTCACTTCGACGAGGTATGCTGCCATTGTCGGGTCAGAGCACTAAAACTCCTTTTGTATCTGGTTCACGACTAGTAGCGAGTCTCCTATCGCCAATAGTCGTTTAATTCCAAGTGTGGAGATTGCTCGTATCTCGGACAAGAGGCCCTCATATTTAGTAGTGTTATTAGTGGCTGGAAAATATAATTGAACTACATACTTGAGCATGTTGCCAGTAGGTGAGGTTAGAACCACTCTAGCCCCAGCTCCCTTTAGTGTGAATGATCCGTCAAAGTGCATGGTCCAGTGCTCATCTGCCTCAGGTCGATATACCTGCTCGGGCTCGAAGGACGACCACTCGGCTACAAAATCGGCCAGCGCCTGAAACTTGATTGATGTTCGGGGGATGAACTAGTGATCTAATCCCCCGAGCTCTACTGCTCACTTTGTTGTTCTTCCTGTCGCATCTCTATTATGGAGAATTTTTCTAATTGAGAATGATAAAATCACCTTGATTCTATGATCTTGAAAGTAGTTTCTGAGCTTGCGAGAGGCTATTAGGATGGTTTATAGCAGTTTCTGAGGCAGTGGGTATCGAGCCTTCGCGTCTTGCAGGACCTCACTAACGTAATACACTGGTCACTGGAGACCTTCGCGCTCAACGACCAGGATCGCGCTCACGACTTGTGGTGTTGATGCAACATAGAGCAAAAGCTCCTCATCGGGTCGAGACGCAGTCAGTACGGGAGGGGAGCAGAGGTACCTTTTGAGCTCTTGGAATGTCACCTCTACCTCCGCGTCCACTGAAAGTAGTCATTTTTCTTTAGGAGTTTGAAGAGCGACAGTCCCTTATCCCCTAGCCTTGAGATGAACTTGCTCAGAGCAGCAATGCCTCATGTTAGTTTCTGAACATCATTTTACCTGGTTGGGGATATCATCTGGTCGAGGGCCCTGACCTTGTTAGGATTCATCTCTATCCCTTGATGAGACACGAGGAATCCGAGCAACTTTCCCGACGGAACCCTAAACGTAAACTTCTTCAGGTTCAATTTTATGCGGTACTTTTGAAGATTGTCGAACGTTTCTTGAAGGTCTGCAGCCAGGTCTATCTTGGTTCGGCTTTTCATGACCACATCTTCCACATATGCCTCGACGTTTCTTCCGAGATGTGGTCAGAGAATGAGTTGAATACACTGTTGGTAAGTGGCACCATCGCTTTTTAAGCCAAACCACTTTTTACATAGCAAAAGACCCAAAAGGGTGTAACAAAAGTCGTCATTTTCTCATCTTCCCTAAACATACTAATCTGATGGTACCCCGATCAAGCATCTTAGAATCATAACAGATCATTGTCGACCGTTGAGTCAACTAGATGGTCGATTCGGGGAAAAGGTCCTTTGGGCGTGCCTTTTAAGGTCGATGAAGTCAATGCACATTCTCCACTTTCCATTGTGTTTTCAGACCATGACTAGGTTAGCCAACCATTCTGGGTACTGTACCTCCTGGATGAAGCCTGCTTACAGGAGCTTGTCAACCTCTTGACAAAGCGCTTCCTTCTAGTCGGCTGTGAATCGAAGTGCTTTTTGCTTTACTGGTTGCGCGTCTGGTCGCATAGACAACTAATGCTCGATCACATCCCTATAGACTCAAGCTTATCAGATGGACTCTATGAAAAGACATTTGTGTTCACTTGGAGGAATGTGATGAGCGTGAGTCCCTATTTGGGGTCTAGTGCGGCCCCTATTTGGACAAACTTGGTCAGGTCGGTGTCGTCCAGGCTCACTACCTTGATCTGATCATCTAGGCTGGTGATGACACGGACTATACCAGTCGCCCGCTGAGTTCGGCGGTCATGGGTGGCGATCCGGGAGTCAACTTGACCATCTCGATGCTCCGCTTATCGCAGTGCAGGGCCATTTTGGTGTTGCTAACAATGGTGATGGCCCCTGTTGGCCCTGGGATTTTGATCGCTTGGTATGCGTAGTGGGCAATGGCCATGAATTGGGTCAATCACTGATCATTTAAGGATCGCATTATACCCGGTCCCGAAGTCGGCCACATCGAATAGGACCCCTTCTGTTCTAAAGTTGTCCGGTGAGCTGAAGGTAATAGGCAGCTCGATTTTCCCTAGAGGCTTAGCCGAGGAGTCTGGGGTGATCTTGAAGAAGGGTGGAGACGGCCACAACGAGCTTCTCAGAATCTGTAGGGCGTCCAGCGCATCGACGAAGAGGAGGTTGATCGAGCTCCCCCCGCTGACGAGTACTCGGCCCAACCGGATATTCTGCACCATGTGTTCGACCACGATGGCGTAGCGACCAGGGCATCTGACGCACGCGGGGTGTTTGGCCTGGCTGAAAGAGAGCGGGACCTTCGACCACCGACTTGTATTCCCTGTTAGAGGAATATGTCACGACGCCTCCGAAGACATGGTGGACCATGTGATCGGTTTGCTAGTATCCCGATGCTAACTAGTCAGGTGCGACCCCGTCCTTGTCGTGCTTGTGCTTGCGCTCCTTGATCTCCTGGTCGATGATGCCTTGAACAACCTTGCACTAGGTTAGGTCGTGGACGTCTGTACGGTAGATCTGGCAGTAGCCCTGACCCTTTTCCCGTCTTTCTTCTCGAAGCGCCAGCGTGTTAGGACGGTTTGCTCGACCGCCAAGACCTCGGGAGGTCCGGTCTTGCACTTGTTATTCTTGTCTTTCTGGTCGACCCCTTTGGAAGAGGTGGTCTGATCGTAAGCAGGTCGTGCCCTGGCGTCGATCTGCCACTCTTGGGCCTCGGTGGCCTACACACATGTGTCCGCGAGCTCGAAGAACTCTGTTGTGGTTCGGATTACCTGGGTGGACAGCTTCTCGACTATTTTTCTAGTCTTTGACCCCCTCCCCCCCCCCCCCGCTTGAACGCTATGATCACATATTCTCCCGTGATCCTTAGAATGGTGTTCCAACGTTCGATGGAACACCGTATGAAGTCTCACAGTAACTCTCTTTGTCGTTGTCGAACCTGATATAGGTTGTCCTCGACCCCTGGTTGGGCATAGGTCCCTTGGAAGTTGATGACGAACTGATCGCACAGGTCCTCCCAGGAGTAAATTGACCTGTGAGGATAGTTCATCAGCTAGGATCGGGCGAAACCGGTCAACATGGTAGGGAAGTAGTTGGCCATGACCTTCCCATGGCCTCCCACATCATGCACCATGGTGGTATAGATTTGCACGAACTCCGCCGAATTGGTCGAGCCTTTATACTTCTCAACTAGGACCAGTCGTAACTTATCTGGCCAGCACACCTCCCATAACCGGGCGGATATGATGTTACACCATGTCCCATAATGGGGAGCCACTCGTTGTTAGGTTGCGACACGCGCCCAGGGGGGAGAGAAGATGATCTCGGGGTCCCAACGACAGGGTGGAGCCGTCCGATGCCTCCCTACAGGGGAAGGCGTCTGGTAGATCTGCTTGCCCCCTTCTTGCTCCTACCTAGCCTGGTCCTCCTACTCTTTAGTGGCTACTTGGCTCTGGATCACGCCACGGATGTCACGTTGACGTAGAGTATCGCGCAGGTCAGAAGTTTGGCTGTCCTGTTGTGGTGGTGGTCCACGAGTACCCCCTGTGGTTTTGGGAGTACAAGACTTATTCCATAACGGGCCCTGCCATGACCCTTGGCAACCGTGACCCTCACCGGCCTTTGTGATGGACGCGGTGCATGTTGACGCGGTCTGGTGTCAGACAATCTCGGATAGAAGGGCAAGATCACACAGCCGCGGTGCTAGGGTCTGTAGATTCTGCGCCGACGTCACGGTCTCGTAGTCAAGACGCTGAGCGCGAAGCGGTGATAAGTCGTGAGGGGGGGAACCCCCAACTTTTGGGTGACACGATGGCCTAGGCATGCGGTGATAACGCTACCATAGACTATGTCCTGTGTAGGGGCTCTTCAGGATGACACTGGGGATGCGGGGACTGTCTTGAAGCACCTACCTGTCCGGTGCTAGACTAGTTTCTCTCTGGGCGTATAGCAGGGGTTCGCCACCGGCGCTTGGGACGTGAGGGCCTCCAGCACCCCCTGTTGCATGGTCTACCATGCAGACCTCGCGTTGGGTCTCAGAGCTCTCGAACTCCTTCTCGGTGTCTCATGCCTAGAGCATACCGGGTTCATCCAGGTGTCACCCCATGACGAATACCTTGCGGTGGCCGGGGTCCTCAGAACGGGACTCAGTGGTTGTCGTGGATCCGACCATGGGTAACTTGATCAAGCTTTTTAAACTTGATGAAACAACGAAAACACGCGCCCTACCTGGCGCGCCAAATATCTTGGGTTAGTCCCTGACAATGATTTTAGGGTATGCTCGACAGCGGGTGCGTGAACAGCGTTTGAATTGATGTGTGTGCTTACAATGGACTCAAGGACACATGGAGTTATACAGGTTTAGGCTTCTCGAAGAATAATAGCCCTACATCCTGTGTGTTTTGTCATGAAGGATCTCAATTGTTTACAGAGGTCATTCTAGCTGACTGTCAAACTTGATCTTCCTTCCTTTACAAACGGGGTCTTCATCCCTTTATATAGTAGGGAGGAGGAGAACTTACGTGTGGATCCAAACGGAAGAACCTACTCATCCTAATATCTAACCCAAGCCATAATTACGGAGGACTGTCCTCGACCATTTGCTTGATAGGCCTATTGACAACGCCTCGTCCGTTGTGCGACGCCACGTCGACCTGTAAAAGTCTCACTCCGTAGTATTTAAAGCTACGAGACGGGATAAGGCTCCTCTGCGCCGTTTATGATTTCGCTCACTAGAGTTGGTGCTTGAGGAAGAAAAACACTTGAATAGATATCAATAAATACAATTAGACAGATTGTGTGAGATCTGACACTGCGACCAGTGAGACCAGTCATGGATTTATGTGATGGTGCAGGGAGACTGGTCGCGAGAACCATACTCTGATCACGTGATCGACCGGTTTTAAAAAATATACGCTTCTAGCCATTATATCCCTCACGAGACATATTTGCGAGGGTACCTTTTACTCAATACACTGACAGTTACAGAGAATAAGAGCTATTCTGGAGAGGAAAAGAGGGATGAGCTACTGGTCAAAGAGAGAAGAGAGGGGAGCACAAAACATAACTGGCATTTAGACTCATCTATATGTTGCGGGTGCGGATTTGGACCCAAATAACACTAATAGAGTTTAATTAGACTCAGCACACCTTTTTAAAGTAGATGAAAGGGCCTTAAATTAGACAGATTTTAAAATAAAAAATCTGACAGTAGATAAATAGCAATTTTCTTATTTTTAAACGGAGGTAAAAGTATTGTTCACGTGGGACTTCCCAAACGTGAAGTATGAGGCATCCGGATCCCGGGTGGGGAGGCTCGTGGACAGCCACCTCAGCGCGCGGGGACTGGACGGGATCGGGCGGGTGAGGTCACGACCGACCTCAGCAGAATTGGGACGGATCGGTGCGCACTGCTTTTTGCCATGCGGTGCGGTCGGGCAGGCTGGTTTGCTGGGCGCGGTTCTTATGTGGCCGCGCGAATCTGTGCCTGGTGCGACGATCGCCGTGCGTGGATGGTCGGATCCGTGGTGTCGATGTCATCGAGTTTTATGAACGAGCATATGGAATTGGAATGCAATGGCTAGGTTCAATGTTTGGGGCGCTCACACATGACGAGCGGGAAAAGACTTACAGGTGTCTCCAGTCCAGACTCCAGACAAACAGGTGGTGAAGTGACAGGGACCTCTATGCGTTGTCAATGAAGGGGAGTACTCATCACATCCCATCTTTTTTGCTTGCATTTTAGGCATGTTTCACGAGTCACAGCAGTACGAATTGACTCGTTGATTAGCTTTCTTGTTGGTTCCGTCCAATCGCGCTCACCGAGCGGCCACATGCATGCATGCTCGGCATGCATCTAGAAGATTTGTCCGCTAGCTCGAAAAACGACTCCGGTCCAATCGCGCTCACCGAGCGGCCACATGCATGCATGCTCGGCATGCATCCAGAAGATTTGTCTGCTAGCTCGAAAAACAACTCCGTATAGGACGTACATACATGAGTTATCTCTTTCTATACTCCTTTCATCTAATATTTATTAATCTATTTATTAGTTCTCTTATTTATATTATTATTTATTTGTTACAAATTTTTATATAAATGAACCGTACTAAGGTCATTTTCAACAGATATTTTAAAAATTCATCTCCTATAATACTATTATAACATCCTCTAACATTATTACAGCATCCATTTTTTTTTCATCTTCAATAACCACTTTATTTCCTATCTTCCATTACTCTTCTCCTTCATTCAGACCCACACGCATACTCTAGCTATAGTGTTACGGAATTCTGTTCTTGACTACAAATTTGTCGATATCTATTTTTATCCCGGTTTAGTGTAACAGCGAAAAAACAGTTTTAAAGTAGCTGTTAGAAAAGAATATGAGATTACTAATCGGTAGAAGTACTAAGTACAGTTTTTTTTCCTATGTTTGTCGAATACTCCTAGCAGTGAAATTTTTACTTCCGTGCATACCCAGCCACACCGCACCGCGACCAGCCCGCCAGACGCATGCCCAATTAATTATAAGCCGAGCACCCGCCCGACGGCCTGACACGCACTGCTCTCTGCCTTCAATGATGGCTCAATTATTTATTGGCACGTGGTGCGCGCGCGCGCGCCCCTGGGAGCCCGGCGGCCGCGTACCTGGGAGGTGGGATCGAGTGAAGTGGCAGGCACCTCGAGGCGCCGCGCGCGTCGCGTCCGGGGACAGGTGCCGACGCCATGGGCGGGCAACGTGGTGTGGTGGGCGGCGCGCGACGTTGTCGGGTGAGGGTTGGGGCTGGGGCGAGCGGCGGAGGCGTCGCTGTCGAGTGCGAAGGGGATAAAAGAAAGTGCGGTTGCCTGGCGCGGGCGCGGCCACGGAATCGGTCGTTCGTCTTCGGCGGTTTGACGGGCGGTGGGAATATCTGCGAGAGGATAACTACTGGAGTGGTACGGCAGGCGGAAAAGGGCGGGGCCCGGGAGGTCGCTCGGCAGTCGGCACGGCGGCCGCGTCCTGCTGTTTGCGCCGGGTCTGGATTTACTACCATGTCACACGCGACAGTGCTCAACTGCCACTGTTGGAAGGTGTTGAGCGTACGGGTCGGGAAGCTGTATGTTTTATCTGTGAGGTCGATTCATATCCAGGCAAGATCACTGTATCAATCCACATCAAACCTTGAAATGGAAAGCTTTTTGAAGAAAATGAAATATAATTATCCCAGTGTCTGCGTCAAAAATGCATATACCTGTTTTTTTATTATATTTTTGAATCCATATGCCCTCACACCATAAGATAGCAACACGTCATTTTGAAAACAAAATCATGATGTAAATAAAATCAAACACAACTCGACGAAAATCTCCATCACAATAGTCTTTAAAATGACGGCATACCTCCTTTATATGGCATCGCTCCTCTTACTTTTGCATCGTGGATTAGAAACGTATCCAATAGGTCTTTGAAAACATAAAATATCTACACTTGGTGCAAGTTCAGCTGACACGGTCGTTTGGATCCCTAATCCGGTCCGCTGAATCTGGCTGCAAGCAAGCCGTGAAACGTACTCCAGCTGTTCATGTCCAGTATCCCTGTTGACTTGGATAACCGAGCTGATGGCAATGTTTCAACGACGGCTCTAGCAATAGGCTCGAGATCTTCCCCGGCAAGATTCGGGTCATCGACTCCTGGACTCTAGGACTAGTTCAGTTAATTCACGGCGGTATCAGTCGTGTCGTACCCGAAATCAAAAGAAACAGGTTGTACAAGTTCAGCTAAGATGTTCGTTTCGGGTACAGCAATTCGGTGCACTGAACCTGGGCGCAGAGCAAATGGTAGTTCTTTTTTAGGAAAAAGCAAGTGGTAGTTCGCACTACAGTGTTCAAATACCGGCGGAGATTAGTGAGCTGATCGTGGTGGCGTTGCAGACGGCCGCTCGAGCAGCGCGCGCATCGCGTCGCTCTCATGGGCGGCACGGCGCGGGACGGGCGATCGAGCAGCCGGAGCGACGATTGGTTGATGGGGTCGTTGTAAAGATAGTAGTGGGTAAAATATTCGCGGATAGCAATCTGCACCTGCTACCCGTTGTCTATATGCCCATCCAAAGCTAGAGTTTGCGAGTAATTAGAATAAATTTATATAGTTAAGTTCATAGATTATATATTTAGTGGTGATTTGAATCTATATGTAACGTGATTGAAGCGGGTTTATAGATTCACGAGTATGGATATGCTTTTTTTTTGCCCGCGACCTTTTGCCCATCAGATTTAAGATCAAACATGCACCTATACCCGTGGGCAAGCATTGAAACCCAAACCCACACCCGTCGGGTTTCTTACCCGCGCGGGCACGCGGATAATCTCTACCCATTGCCATCTTTAGGTCGTTGTCTATGGCGCGCTAGCCCGTTGCGGTGTGCTGACCGCAGCGGGGAGAGGATAAAGCGTACGGTTGCTTGCCGCACGTGGGGCAAGGCATCATTCGTTCAGTTTGTCTTCTGCGGTTTACAAGCAGCGGACGGGGAATATCTGCCGAGGGATTACCACTTAGTTAATGTTTGGTTCACCCTCCAATAACATAAATAATAAGGAAAATAAATTACAACGGTATAAGAGTAGAATAACTAATTACACGATTTATTTGGTTAGACATAGTAATGGTATTTGATACCGTTGTCGTGTTTGATTTGCTGCTGAGTAATGGTAGTAGTTGGAACATAGTAGCTGACCTGGTGTTTCTCGTACTCGGTCTTAGGGCAATGAAGGTGGTGACGGAGGCACCGACCGAGCACATCATAGACACAACGGAGCAACGAGCTGGATAGCAATCCATTCCTCCCCTCTCTCTTTCCCAACTGGTTCTTCGTCGGATCTGCTAGGGGGTGCCACTATCCTTTGAGCCATGTGTCACCCGATGCTCCTTGCTCACCGTCGCCTGTCCAAGGTCAGCCACTCACCATCGCCAAGCTATTGGGGCCATCCATGCTAAGGTCAGCGGCAGGGGAGACTGGATCGGCAGTGGGGGAGATCGGATCGATGGCGGATGTGACCAGATTGACGGTAGGGGTGACCAAATCGATGATAAGGGAAACTAAATCAGTGATAGACGACAACAACTTAGACATGTGACAAGTAGAGAGAGACATTAGTACAGTATCGATACTCATGGAAGAGTAGAGGAATTGGATTTCAATAGCTTAGTATCCGATTACATGAGAGCAGATAACGGACTAAATTAAGAAAAACACCTGTAAAGATATGAATTACCCATTCCAATTCATTTACGTTACACGACCCGAACCAAGCACTTAGTTGTACGGGAGGCGAAGAATTGCGGGGAAAAGGGCTCGGCTTGCAGCCAACACCGTCACCGTAGCCGCGTGGCCGCGACGTACTCTCTGTGTACCTACCATGTGTTGCGTGCTGGGGACTGAGTTTGCTACGCGTACTACCCGCCGGAGTTGACTGACACGACAGGGAAGGAGCCATGCGTGTGAATCGTGCACGAGGGAGATTGTATCCTGTCCGCGAGCATGGTTGTAAAGCGTTTATACCGCTAATGAGTGTTTTAATGATTAATGATAGTATGATCATAGTATTTAACGTGCATTTTGTAAAAATTACTGTGTATTAAAAGTTACATCACAGTGATAATTTTGGGTATTCTCGCCCATATTGGTTTTTATGTTGAAAGTTCAAAGGAGATGCACAAAAATTAAGGACTAATTAGTTTTAAGTTAGGTCTTTGTTTTTTCTATTGGTCATACTATTAAGGATTGACAGTAATAGCATGACTTAGTTAGAGCTATAAAGTTAATTGCGATATACATTAGTCAAGTCTAACACTATATGGCTCAAAGAAAGCTTAAGAAAGAAAAGATCAAAGACGGATCAAAACTTGAAGTGAAATGGATAAGCGTGGTTTTTCTGTGAACAACCAGACGATCCAATGATAATATCGAAAGATGAACGGTGGATCATCAAAAGATTTATACATAGATAATTTTTCAATGGAAAATTGAAATATGTTTATCAAATGATCCGATAATCAACACTAGAAGATGAACATGATGTCACCGCAAGATATTTTCATAGAAGGATTTTTTGAAAAATGATGAAGTTATATACATGAAAAATTCTGATGTATACATCGAAAGAATATTTCGGAGAAGAATAATTCTATAGAAAAAAAAAGCACCGAGGGAGAGAACATCTATTGGGATTTCATTAAGAGAATGCCGCAGCTCGAGCTCAGGGTGACTCAGTGAGATCATGCTCGACTGACCGTTAGCATCGTGAGAGGCTTAGCAAGAATAATTCTATAGAAAAATAAAGTTATACACAGCGGAAGTTTCGATATATACATTGAAGAAATCACCATGGTATTTACACAGAGGCTACTATTGGCAAAGATATTAGTGTTATACACGTCGAATGTTTTGGTTTTGATGTTTGAACATCACCCAATCATTCGATAAGTATGATGTACAATAACAACTAGTTTGTTGTATATTTATGGGATGTTGCGTTGATGAAAATTGATACATCACCGAATGCAATTTTTCTAACTTAATTAGGTAACGGCTAGATTTTGCCCTGATCTCCATTGACCTCTTCTGAAGGCCACAATTATGTATTGTGATAATATTGGTGCAATCTACATCTTCACTAATCCGATTCAACACCAGTGCACTAAATGTGTGGAGATCGACCTAAGTTTCGTTCACGAAAGTGTCGCTCTCGGTGACGTCTGCGTGTTGCATGTTCCGTCGACTCTCAAATATGCTGACATCTTTACCAAGAGACTGCTGACTCTGCCGTCTTCATGCATGGAATTCGAGTTCAGTCTCAACGTCCGTGCAGCTCCCGGTTGAGACTGCGGGGCCTGTTAGCACATATGTTCACATATCTGCATAGCTCGTGAATACGTGCATGTGCAGCTAACCTCCTTGTACTGCATCTAGATAAACTCGTAGTTAGACTAGATAAGATCATGCTGATCTTCTTGTTTTCCGGTTTGTTACTACCGTGTACGTCTGCATCTAATGTATATGCCTCGGTGCATCTAATGGAAACGATATCGCGTGATTCCTGCCATCCTCTCCACGCTTTCAGTCTTTCACAACCAAATGACCAACAACCCTACAAGCATGCGTATAATCAGTACTTCAAGTCCTTGATCCTTCACAGGATCTAAACTTGGCATGCAACATACATCGAGATTTACCTGAAGAATCATCCATGAACTACAGGCCTAGATCGAGCACTAAACTAGGTGACGGCGCGGAAATCAGGTGTCAAGCAAAATTAAGACGGATTACAAACCGCGCATCCCACACAAGAATCCAGCAACCTACTGGCTTGACCTCGCAACAGAAAGTCGGAAGCAGTGAAATAGTTCGGGGAAGGATAGGAGGAAGACGCTCGCTCACCTTGGAAGCAGGAGGGCCCGGCTACAAGCCTGCGGAATGGGTGTGCCTTCCGAGCTAGAGTTCTTGGGGACGGACACCCACGGCACCACCCCCGGGTATTTCAGCTGTCTGGTTGGATTGGACACCCAGTGGAATGGCCGATAGGTGCGCCCAGTTCTTGGGCCGGTTAAGGAATTTTGGCTGAGCCCTTTTGGTCTGACAGTCTGACTTGGCGAAGCTGAGCCTTGAAATCTTACAAATTTGGAGGCCCGGTGTGTGCTTCGACAGATTTCGTCGTCCTTCAGCAGGTTCACCGGAAAGCTGGCCTATGGGCTACACATGTGGAACCATCTCTCGAAATAGCGCAAGTGTCCGGCCCACGCGCGTACTATACGGCACATGCAATTCCCTCACGGAAACCCTCACGAACCGAAGCGGCCGGGTTCGGGGCGCTGCCGCAGCCGGCACTCGATCAACCGTGTCGCGCACTCCGAGTCCACCGCCACCCCCGTCTCACGCGCAGCCGCGTATGGCTTGTGCTCCCATTTGATTAACCAACGCAACGCAACGCTTCTGAGAGTGGCGAGGTGTGTATACAAGCGGAAGGGGAGGGGGGGGGGGGGTGGCACTCGATTAATAAACATTTGGCAGTCGGCACCGCACCGGTGTACTTGCAAGCTGCCGACTGGCCGACCGCATTCGTGCAGGCATGACCGCATGAGCATTGAGCAGTGGCTGTCTTCCGCACGTACGTTCTGCATTACCACTGGCCGGGATTAAGAACTTAAGATCTGCCGGGCCGGCCGGTGGCCGACAGAGCAAGATTCGTGTAACCATCCATTTCTAATTTGCACAGGGGGCCTCAGTTTATCGCCCGTGCTCTGATGATCTGGTTCGCGCATCCATCTCTCGCCAGCATCGTTTTTAATCGTCTTTGAAGTTAAGCCGGCAGAACTAAACATCTCATGAAATTACGAAGACGGTGTCTCCTGGTGAGGGATTGCACGGCAATAAATTAGACTTGCTGGCTAGAAAACCTCTTCCAGACATGACAGAAGGCATAAACGCGTTAACGTCGGTGTTGAGACGGCCGTGTTATGTTCGGACAAGAGTCAGCTGAAAATGCTGGCCTCCGATAATTTCGATCCCATATCTTATTCAACGCTCAACAGCAGCATATATAGCTACATTGAACTGAAGTCTCCCTAACACAAATGCAACTGCACACCTGCGCTGCACATACGAACGAAGGATGTACTCCATGCATGACACGGTGAGAACAAAGTAACCAAACTCAAACGGAGACGGAAAGAAAAAGACAACTCAAACGGTGCTGATTAAACTAATTAAACCGCGTTCTCCATCATGGCTCTGAACTCGCGGAAGCTGATCCTACCGTCGCCGTCGCCGTCGTGCGCAGCGATCATCCTCCGGCAGTCGTCGTACCGCGCGCCCTCCGGCATCCCGAGCCTCCGCATCACGTTCCACAGCTCCGCGGCGCTCACGAACCCGTCTTCGTCGCGGTCGAACACGTAGAACGCCTCCCTCAGCTCGCCCTCGCTGGCCACCTTGCTCTCCATCAGCTCGTCCACCACCGCCATCGCCGCGCACCCGCCGCACGCCTGTCCGTCGCCACCGGCGGTGAACGCATCCTCCTCGTCGTCAAGCTCCGCGCCTGTGGCGACCAGGCCGAGGCTCGCCGTGACCGCTGCGATGTCGGAGCGCGACGCGCTCCTCCGAGCGCATTGCCCGCAATGCCGCCGTCGAGGGGGCGCGCCGACGCCGCGGTCGTCTTCGTCGGCAGCCACGACGCTGTCGTCGTGTGCGAGGAGGCTTATGAGCGCCCGCGACACGGAGCATATGCTCCTGCTCGCCGAGATGACGTTCTGGACCAGGGGCTGGAGGAAGAGCATGATCAGGAAAGATGACACCGACACGACGAGGCCGCTGTACTGATCGATCGTCGGCATCAATTCCCACATGATCGTCGGCGATAGCGGTGGTGGACGAGCTGATGCAGAGCCGATCCCAGCAGCTTAATCGTCGTTGCGTTCAAAAATCTTGAGGCGCTCTTGCTCAATGGGATACGCGTCTCCGCATGTTTTTATATAGCAGGAGTTGGAAGCTACCTGAAGACGAAGTGATACGTGCGCCGCAAAAATGGTGGAAGTTCGCGGCAATCGGCTATTACGAATATGCAACTCTAACGCTTCACGATGTTGTTATCTGGTTCGTTGGATTCCTGGCCACCACTTTCCAATGCTTTCCTGCGGGGTATCAGGGCAGGGATGACTTCGTGTCAGGGTACAGCGCGAACCAGTCCTGGTTGAAGTTTCCCGGCAAATTCTGGCAGGATAACGCACGGCGTAAGCTGTGTTTCTTGCGTACGCCGAGGAACAAAAGAGGTCGAGTCACGGGACCAGCTCACTGGTCGTCAATAGTTGTGGCTGCTCCGCGTCCATGCTAGCTGGTGCAGTTCAACAATTCAGATAGGAAAAAATGTCATGGCGTGGTTGAAAGTGTCTCCGTTTTCCGTAGTGCGGCGGCAAGAGTTCAGAGTTTCAGACATGGAAGCACATCGAACCGGTTTTTGTTCTTGCAAAAACTGGAGTAATTTCAGCTGCTTCCGTGGGAAAGGAGACTCCAACTGTTCCATAGTTGACGCAGCAGGATTCAAAACTGGGAGTCAAGTCGATCTCCATGCGTAAAAAACTCTGGATTTACAGAAAGCTGGCACCATGCTAGGACGCAAGTAGTGCATTATCGCTTCTCCCTTTCTTTATCTTGACTCGCCAAGTGATCAATTCGTTGGTGCTGGAGTCACAATTAAGTTAGCTACCGTACAACCGACAGATCATTTTGTAATCTGCAGCTAGGTAGCTTCAATCCACTCCATGGTGCCGCTAGTTTCCGATTCCTTTTCGTTATCCACAACCAGGAAACTCCCCGGAAAGTTTGCGAGTCCGTAAGTGTGTTTGAGAGGATCAGTAGTCTCCGTTTACTACTAACTATTATCACCAGCTTCAGATTTGCCCAAATCTCGAATCTAGCGTCGATATACCTACTGGATGGGTGTTGGAAACGAGTCACTCTAGCTCTCGCCGGACGGAGGTAGAAGATGAACAGTAGACAAGATAGATTTACCGGCGACGAATGCCGCGGCGCCAAACGCCTGTATCTTGACTTGTATTAGACAACACACAACTCGGAACACCTTGAGCTGACGCATTATATTGGCTAATATAGCCCAGCAACTTAAGCCACGACTCGGCCTTCTCTGCGCACGAACGCACGGCCTTAGCTCATGCAAGAGCCACGAACTCGCGTGTGCGACGGACGCGCACGATCCGCATGAACCGGTCAGACTTCTCCTGCCAGCGCTTGCTCCTCCACACGACTCGGTCGCTCGAACAGACCGTGAGCCGTGCTCCCGCGCCTGCACTGCGTCATGCCGATGCCTTCAACGCCAGCTCCTAAAGTCTCGGCCACCACCTAGACTCAACTAACAAACGACTCAAACTAGAACGCACGCACTGCACGAATATGACGTGGTTTATTGTAACAATGGGCACCAGATCAAAATGACTAATTAGTTAATTAAGTTGTACTAGCCTGATCAACGGATATACATCGACTCATCCCTGCCTACTGAGCATCAATGATATACCAAAACCACGAAACTGTCTACTGGGTCTTCACGATTGAATGGCGGTAGTTCGTTGAGGCAAGTCTGGTGTCGCCAGCACAAGGATGGTGTGGTTGGAATTGTGGTTCTTCAAGCCGTAATCGTGCATCTCCATCTGGTTAGTTTAGGCGGAGCGGCCAGGCGGCAAAGGCGCCGGTAATGGGCGCGCGGCGGTCGCACAAAGGGTAGCTGGGCCGTCGGCGGCCGAGTCGAATGGCTCGTCGGGGAAGAGGAGGAGGCGATCCGGAGGTCAGAGACGAGAGAGCGTCGTTTAGGTCGATGTACCGTATAGGATCTCCCATGATTGATAGCGTTTTGCCCGTCCATGCATCGCCATGGCCAAATGACAGGATAGGATCCTTGCGTAGGATTGGAGCCGGAGGAATGGTTCCTAAGAAATTTCATGAGACCATACCAGCCGACAACGAGAGTCGTCGTCCTTGTAGACCGGGGGTCTTCCCAGGACCAGGGGAAATAGACAGTTCATTCCATGAGAAAGTGACCGGCCTTCGCAGCACAAGATGCCCTCCGAGGTATGTGTTAAGACTGGGAAGCTTGCACGTTGGTTCAGACTAGAGACGTCCACGCTTCTCTGTTCTCTCTACTGAAACCTTTGGGAAATTGACGAGTGTTTGTGTCGTGAAGGTCACAAAATGGGCACGAAATGGCACTAGACGAATTCAGAAATCAGCTTACCGCCACGCACTGCAGTTGCCGTTCGGTCAGGTTCAGACTGTCAAGTCTGAACTCTACTGTAAGATCGTTTCGAAATAATTGCAACAGTACACGCCACTTAAAAAATATTGCGGCAGGCATGTTCACTTGTTCCGCAGACACCAGGGAAATCTGAAACTCTCTTTTCCTCGAACACTAAAACTTGAAAAAGACCACCCTGGTCTGAAATGAATATCTTCCCATAGTTCGGTTTAAAATATGCATCCTAGACTAACAAGACATCCAGGAACAGTAGTATATCATGGAAGAGTAAATTGTACACATGAACTTTGCTAACTTTCAAATTGTCTTGTATTCAAGTATGCCTCCTTAACAAATCTTGGCAAAGGAGAACATTCAAGCCAGAGTTCCATGCCTCGAAATTGCACTTAATCAAGCATTCAAACCTTCCAAGGTCTGAGTAGAACAATCAACAGGATGAAGATAAAGATGAACGGCCTACAATTAACACATAATCACAACATGAAAATAAGCAGCAAGCGGGGATCTTGCTCGGGGAGGTAGTTCCAACTCAAAAACATGCTGTTCCTATTATCTTGACATCACCTGACCGGCACATGCTGTTCTGCCTTTTGACCTCCTTTGATCAAAATAGAACACGAAGACATTTGGACCCAGCTGCAACAGACAAATCACTTCCATGTTGTTTCAAAATTTCATGAAGGAATGAGAATGACAGAGCAAAAGGAACAGATAAACCCAAGTACAAGATACCAGATTATCCTCAGGTGCGAGATTCAGGATCAAATTATGCAATACCTGCAATTTTCCATCAACTCCAGAAAGTAATGGAGCGTGAGGATCGGTAAAAGGTATTTCCCTTCACAGAAATTATCCAGCTGTCTTGTAAGAGGATTCTCACAGTAAAAACATAAGGCTTGTCATTGTTTGCATATGCCAAACAACTAGTGGAGGATATTACCCTTGCATTGGTCAAAATTTCAACTAAATTGGCGATCCACTGATGCATGTTGAAGTCTTCCGTAAACATGCTAGAGGCTAACTTTTATTTCAGACAAGTAGACATAACAAGCACTAACAGGTTACAAGCCACATAGTTTTCAGAAAAGCGAAGAGAATAGCTTGTCTTCCGGGGGGGGGGGGGGGGGCAATTCAAAGGTATGTACAGAAACCACAAGATAAAGATGCCAGCCTCTCAGGAATCACATTTCAAAACACCTTCGCCCTATGGCAACCCAGCGCCCCATGCTGTCTGCAATGTAGATGAAACTACTGAGGAGGCAACAAGCACATTAACAAATGAATCGGTCTTACCATTGTTCATATCAATATGGTTATAGTACTATAATTACCTTCAGCTCTCAGAAGAGTGTGGAGCATTTTCATCAGATGAGGATGAGGATGGATCTGAGAATGCGCTCAAAGCAGAGAAGATAGGACTACCAGAATGGTTGCCTCCATTACGGTTAGTACTTTATGTATCACTACTGCTTGCAGCAGCACTGTCCCCGTCACTGTTCACAAACCCAGCAGTTCTTGCTGATTCACATGGGTTTTTCGATTCCTCAGTAGGCAACTGATATCGACAGACTGGGCAAGAACTGTGGAGCTCCAGCCATGGAAGGATGCAATGAGAGTGGAACTTATGCTGACAGGGCATCTCCTTTGCTTCTTTACCCATTACAAAATCCTCAAGACAGACTGAACAGCCCAACACTTCCTGGATGTTCACGGTTGGCAATGCAGCTACTGCTTCCTTCTTGGCAGGTGGTGTGCCAGAACGATTGAGGTCACTCTCTGCCAAACGCTGCAAGAGAAGATCCAAGCCAGAACCAAGAAAGTAATCCCCAAGTGACACACCAGAACTTGTGATGCTAGGGTCCTCTTGGTTGTCATCAGGTCCAAATGTTCCTTGGAGAATAATAGCCTCATTGTTAGAGTTGATCAGAATAAGGCTCTCTGTCCTCTCTCTCCCTCCATCCCTCTGCCTCTCCCTTTCCCTCTCCCTATCCCTCCGACTCTCCAGCTGCCTCTCCCACTCCCTCTGTCGCTCCCGCTCACTCTCCCTTCTTTGTCCCTCCATGTCTCTCTCTGTATCACTGTCAATGTCATCCAAGCCCCTTATGTCATCACGGAGAGTTTGGAGCAGCCTATCAAACACCGATGTGCCCCTCCTCCTTCGCCTTCTACTGGAATCTTCACGCTCACGCTCATGGTCTGAATCGTCGTCGTCGTCGTCCTCATCCATGATCACCCTCCTGAGTCTTGATCGCCGTGACGAGCCCCCCAACATCCCAAGCAGCAGTGGAGCCAAAAGCGAGAGTCGATCCGACCTCGAGTTCATCGCTGGTTCGAAGCCTTCAGAGTCCATTTCCTCGACAAATCCTTCCTCACAATTAGGACACTTCATCTCCGGCATAGGAAAATCAATCACCTCCTCACAGCTGTGGCACCAATATCTAACTCCCTGAACTTCATCCATCTTGCAAAACACTTTCAACACTTAATCTTTTCCCTCGGTATAGTATCTTGCAGCCCTAACTCACCCTTGAATACTTATACTACACACATGAACTATCAAGAGATCTACCAAGTCAAGAAGATGGCTTCCTTCAGTGGCCTGATAAAGCTATCCTTGGCACCCTGAAACATATTTCCCCCATGAGCATCTGTACTTATAGATCAAAAACTTTAAAACACACACAAAGAGTAAGGTACCGATAGATCTAACAAAGAAAGGCAAACCAGTAGCTTGCAAGTGTAATCCACAATGAACAAGCAAGAAAGGCAGGATATTTCGTGGAAACTTTCTACACAGGCATCTGCAACTAAAGCACATATGCCTTCATTCGCGAGCAAGAAACCTAGTCAAGAATCACACACACGAAGCAAACCCCAGTACTTTCGGTTTCTGCGAAACCGGGGGCCGCGCCGCTGGATCCAAGAAAGCGAGAGCAAGCCTGCTACCTCAAGACTACTCTAACACTACAGAATCTTGCATCAAAGCCAAATCAAAGCAAGCAAGAACACAGGATCTGCACTGCGACCTCATCTAAACCCTACCGCTTGCCAACGGGGAAAAGATAAAGGATCGGACGAAATAGAAGTCCACGAAGTTGAAATTCGAAAGGGAGGAGGCTGGAACCATTACCTTGGAGCCTACCGGTGCGGGATTCGGCTGCCATGATTCCTCTGTGCGCCCTGCGTCGAGGAGCAGTTTTGAGTGACAGGTTTGAAGGGAAAAGGGATAAGTTGTGCAGAGAAGAAACTACGCGGAAGGTCACAGATTCGCGAGTTGAGCCTCTTATATATAAATTAAACTAGGTAATATCTGGATAACCATCAAAGCATGTAAAGATGATCCAATCAAATACTCATATATTATAACGAAAGTAAAAAATTTGCATACGATAGCATTGTTCACTCATAAAAACAGCTGGTACAAGCCGATGTGATCAGTGTAGCGTAGTGTGTGCTCGGGCCAGTAATGGACAAGTGCATCAAACAATCTACATGCTGAGAGAATATCTCCAGTGAGATAGAGGCAAAATTTAGATGAGTACTTTCCTCGTGTACATGGACGCCGACTCTCCATGAGTTCCATATTTTATGAGTACATCTTCTTCATTCTCAACAATTTGGAAAAAATGCATCAAGGACCTTTCCACCCTGCATTATTAGAATGATCTACTGTAACATTAGTACATACTATTGCGTAAACAAAACACAAAATAAAAGAAAGACAGTGACTAAAACTCCAGTGGCTGAGGCATGCTATTGTTAAGCAGAGGCTGAAAACACTCAAACCTACAAGGAAAATAAAGATGAACAACTAAGTAAATGAATAAAGACTAAAGAAGCACATTTTGGTTAAAGGGGAAATTGTAAAAGTTGAGAAATGCATTTAGGGATGCTTAGACATTTATTTTTCAGAAAAAAGGATAATTTGGCAAATTTTGGATGGCAGGACTTCTAAAGAAATTCTGAAAAACTATAGCCTTTTGCTTTTGCTTTAGTTTAAGAGGAAGAGCAAAAACCTGCAGATTATATTTCGTCCAAATCGGCACGTCGGCACGCAGAGATCGGGCCTTTGCACCCATGGAAGCAACAAACAAATTGTATAAGAGACTGCGTCTTTGCGCAACCATTTTGTTCAGTAAGGCTCTCAACATACTTCTTCAGCTCGCAAACAGTGTTCTCAAGGTCCTCCTTGTCTGCTTGAGCTCATTCAACTTTTCATTTGCCATCTTTATCTCCGTAGTCAACCTCTGAACTTCTTCATGAGACTGAGCAAGTTCTTAATTGCCATCTTTAACTTTCGTGTCCATGTCTGTTGCTCAAAAAAAGACCAAAAGAAGACCCAATTAGTTCATGAACCACACTAATCAGAGATGCAATCCTTTTACTGTGAGTCACATTTGAACAGCATGCACAGCTTGAGCATTGAGATTAAAAAATGTGATTCCAGACTGAATAATAAGTGTATAGCGTTGAATTGCTAATTTGATCGGCATACATTCAATAGAACAACGATATGAATATCATGATGGATAGACCACATGCAAATGCATAAACATGAGTTCAGCAGGCTGTAAGCTTGGCTTTGAAGTAAAGAAAAACTCTCTTTGGTAAACATGACTAAAAGATAGTGAAAAGCTCACCGCTGAGATTTTTCTTGAGCCATTTGGAGTTCTTGGGACTGATATGGCTAACCCACCACCATGAGTACTACCTTGAGTTGTGACGAACCAAAACTAACATTGGTGCCGAACAGGAGCACAGACCACTTCAACCAGTAAATACCTCATCTCATCAACATTTAGAACTGTGCAAAAATGCAAAATCTTGTCCTCAAAATCGTGAAAGATATCAACTTCCCCACTTTTTAAAATGTGGGATCAACGAAATTAGCTCATACAGTCTACAAAATAGTAAATTTTCATATAACTAACATTTGGCTATAACCAACTAAAATCTGCAGAGTAACACAACAACCACAACTTACCCTAAGAACACTCTACATTATGACTTATGACAGGAAACAAGGCAAGGACATGTGTCTCAGTCTTATTTTGAGGTACATAAGCTTTTGGTCACACTACATTACCTCATTTACTTCATACGTTGTAACGCAAGAAACAGATGACTGTGTAACTATATCACCAATTATATTTCTAGATGCTTATAGCGAATTAATTTCAGAACATTTTTACCAATTATACATGTATTATTTGGTGCCAAATAAGATTTCAAATATATGAACCATATAGGATATTTCATATTATAACCATTATAACCCTGAACCATGCGTACATATAGAAGAAGCAGCAAACCTCAATTATCCAAATCCATGTATTATCTGATTTTACTGGAAGCGGGATAAAGAAGGTATGGTTCCAAGTTACATATAAAAATTAAAATTTTGAACTAAATATTTTTCTTTTTGCATCTTGATAGTCATCAGCTTTCAAATTGTTAGCCCATAGACCTGCAAGATCATTAGGACAGAAGATAGCACATTAAATGATGTGATAAAACCTTCTATACACAAATATACCGATGACAGTTAGAATAAGAAGAGAAGAAAGGTAACCAAGGAAGAAAAATAAAATGATGCATTTAAAGTAAATGTCAAAGCAATTCGTATTTGTCTACATCTCTTTCTATTATAAGACTGACTAATTACATAAAATTGATTATACTCTATAACAACAATGTCAACATATATGATATCGTCCACATTTATCCTTCCATTAAGAGTTAACAATAATGCTAATGGCCTATTTTCCATTTCATTTTAGAAAGGTAAAACTGAATGGTTGCTGTGAGTATTACAAGCTAAGAGCAAAATGAGGCGTTTAAAGCATTCATGCACTCACAAAATAACAATCAGTAGTATATCTGAGTTACAAAAGTGACCATTCACAGTTTCATAGGCTATCTGCACACCCCGCAGCTGGCAACCAGAAGTCATTTCCCTACAAGCATAAACTGAAACAACAACGATTCTATGTAACCCTAACTGCCAAACTATCGTGCTGTGGCATTGTGCGGCAATATCTACGCAACAATCCTTAAATTATACGGTGATCCGAAGCCAGGCATCCTACACATCACACGTCAACCCAAGATTCTAAAACAACCAAGCGGTTTTGCGCGCAACAAGATCCAATCCACGTCGAACCAGAGCGAATTAGTTTCATCAAACGGTATTTCCGAAATGGTACCATGGGAGATGCTCGTGTAGCTAGTGGATCGACAGTAGCCGCAGGCTATGCGGCGCTGGCCATAATCGATCACCACCGACTCGCCCCCGCTCTCGTGCCCACCGCTGATGCTGGCACCATTGGCCATCGCGTCGTTAGGGCGTTTCGTTGGCGCGCCGAAGTTAGGACGGGTTTGGGTTTAGATGGCTCGACGATGTGGTCGGGCGAATCAGCTAGCTCCACACCCTCACCCACGTCGACCCTGCGACCGGTACCGACTCCAATGCCTCCCTAGCGGTGGCAGTTGCAGTGGCAGTATTGGACGCCCTTCTCGTCTCCTCGGTCGCCATCCTCGTCTTCGCGGTGGTGGCGCGACACATATGACGCGGGGCACACGATAACGGGCGTCGGCCTCCCCACTTCTCCACCTTCCTCAGCGGAGCAACCTATCGTTGGTGCGCATTGCAAGGGAGGATGTGGGTGGTGAGGGGGCGCGGAGGAGGAAGGAGAGGGGGGCTGACATCGCGGTTAGGGTGAACAGGCGGGCGGGATGGGGAGCGAGGTGAGGGGGACGCGGAGGAGGAAGGAGTAAAAATCAAAGAGCGTTGCGAGAAGGGAGGCGGTGATCGAGGAGCTACAGGGATCGAGGGAGGCGAGAGGGGAGCAGCGTAGGCGAGGGAGGGAGGGAGGCGAGTAGGGATGGCTGTGGGATCGAACGGACAAACGTAAATGAGACGGGCGATCGACCGATCGGGGGGCAAAGCATGGAGGAAAATCGGGGCGCAGGGATCTTTTTTGCAGGATAGAGAAATATTCTAGTGAAAGAACACGTCTTAATGTTTTTTTAAGTAGGAGATAATATAAGTTGGTCAGTCTCATCTCTTCTTCCTTTAATAAAAATAACTAAAATTTAAATAATTACTAACTTTTGTAGTTGTTATTTGGTTAAGTCTTTTTGGTTCATTACCAATTACAACTATGAATGTCAGATCTATTTTATTAATAAAAATAAATAAAAAAATTAGAGAGAAATTAGTAGATAATGTATTCTTTTTAAATCTTATATAAAATCAAACTATAGTATCACTTCCGGTATATTCACTCGACAATACTTCCATAACCTATTCACTCTACAATACTTTCATAACATATTCATGTCTTTGTATCTTAAATTTATGTTTGATATTACTTATCTAATATTTATATTTTTATTAAAAAAAACTCTAGTTCACTTATGACTCGTTGCGATTAGGTTTGCGGGGTACCGATGGCCGTAAGGCCCAAAAAATACTTGTGTTTTGCACTTTTGATCCTGGATTAAAATTATTTACAGACGTGGATGACCTGGGGACTCGAGTAGTAAATCCACGTTGTTAGACTTTTGATTCTCTATAGACAGTGCCTCTCGACGCGTGTAAAGTTCTTATGAGATGCACCGGTACTCGGTAAACCAGAGAACTTATTTAAAAAAGGCGTCGTGGTACTATAATATATTTGTGAGATCGCTAACTATTTCTGACTTTCGTAAAACATCCCAATTTCGGACGTTTGTAAAGCGCATTTTTCTCAATAAGAAAATTTGTAGGGCAAGTAGGCAACTTTTTTAAGACTCAACTATTTTAAGTAGGCAATAATTTTCAACAACAGCTCACCGTCAGCCATTTACTAAATAACATTCGGGAATTATCCAAATAGATTAGAAAATCCTTGAATATTTAAGAAAATTTCTAAAGAAGGACAATAACCACCGGCCATTCATGAAAAAGACTCGAAAGAATTTGGAGATCTTGTAGTGATACATTCCAAATAGGACCTGCATATAATTAATACATTTAATTATAAAATCTAACCGTGTAACTGTGTGAGCTTATTTGATAGTGTCTGCAAGAACAACATTTGTTCGACAGTTTTTTGAGCAATTTCTCGTGTTTGACTAGGAACGAACTAAAGGTGCACTTCGTACTATAATAGAATTCATTTTTTCATCATATAACTTTAAGTTAGAAATAATTTTAAAAATAAGTTTATCACATAAGAAAAATATTAGTGAATTTTTCTAAATTTTTAGAAATTTATTTGAGACACTAATAATTATTATAAGTTATAAAAATAATAATTTTTTAAGAATTTTAGATTAAATTCTACACAAATTTTTGAGTAAATCTAATTAAAATAGGCTACACATGTATTATAATCACATACAATTTTTTTTAGAATTTTTGAAGTAGCAAAAGATATTATTTTGAATATAGAAGATAAGAGAGAAATTGGAGCCACATATTATTTATGTTAAGTACCCTGCATATGGTTACTGTTCACATATTTACTTGAGGGGTTGTAAGGGTACATCCAAATGCTGCCACAATGACGGCTATTTACCGTCTTCTTACGAGACGGTAAAGATTTAAGACGCGGTATATTTTTATTTCTATAAATCTTTTATATATTTATTTAATTATTTATGTTTAAAAATGTAAAATTATAAAAACTCGACTGCACGGCGACCCAGGCGGCCTCTGCGGGGCAGCCGGGGCAGCAGCGTCAGCCGTCCGATGATTCGATCACACATCCACGTCCGTCACCCACCCCCGCCGCGTGCCTCTATCCCCGTGCCGTGTCCTCCGCCTCCCTGTCCCTTCCCGAAACTTTTCCGTCTCCATCCGGCTCGAGCTCTCTCCCTCCCCGAGTCCCCCCCATCCAAAACCAAAACCCTCACAAAACCCGCACCCGCACCCCCACCTCCGTATCCATCTCCTCCATTCCCCCACCCACCCCCCATGTCGCAGTAGCTTCCGCCGCCGCCGCCGCCGCCGCCGCGTCGTCCAGCGATGGCCCTCTCCGCCGCGCTCCGTCTCCCGCTCCCGCGCCTCCTCCTCCTCGGGCCCTCCGCTTCCATCCTCGGCGCCACCTCCCGCCGCCGCGCTGCCGCTGCCCCCGCGGCCGCTCTCCACTTCCTCTCCGCCTCGTCCCTCAGGTACTCGTCCTCCTCGAGGTCCGTGCGGCCTCTCCGCGCGCGCCGCCGCGACCGCGACGACGATGGGCGCGCGGCGTCGGCCGGCGGGACCGGGGGCGGGGAGGGGGACGGAGGGGGAGTGGCGGTCAAGGAGCGGGTGGTGCCCGTGGAGCTGCACAAGGAGGCTACGGAGGCGTACATGGCGTACGCCATGTCCGTGCTGCTCGGCCGCGCGCTCCCCGACGTCCGCGACGGTCTCAAGCCAGTGCACCGCAGGATACTGTGAGCTATCGTCTTCTCCTCTCCCCGTTTGCCCAAATTGTTCAGAAGCTAGTTCGCTGTGTTCCTATTTCTTTTGAAGCTTGGTCGAAGCTGATATGGGTTTAGAAAGTCGCCCTCGTTTTAACAATTTTGTGTTAACATCACGTTTACATGCACGTTCTTATAGTTTGGTTTGGGCTAAGTTTTCTGAACAGTTGCGTTTTGCTTTTGCCACATGTTAGAGGATGTCAAAGCTAAGTAGGAATTGCATGTGGCAGATAAGTTGTTGAGTTGTACATCCTGCTTAAATGCTGTTGTGTACTTGTGTTTGCTTGAAGAATGCAAAACTCAACAACAAACTTGGGGTGGAATAGGACGCCAAATAGTGTCCACAAATTGTTGAACAAAATACATTAAAGTTACAGCTCATGCTATAGCTGTGAAGTGCATCTAGATATGTCTGTGTTTAATTCACAATGATTTCTTGTTGGATTGCTATGAAAGATCTTAATTGTTGTAAGAGATGGATTTTGTATTCACCTCATTCTAAGAGATGCCTTTCTGGCCAGTGTGGTGATATTAGTTTGTCTAGGCCTTTTTTGGAATGTGATCACCTCATTGTAAGAGATGCCTTTCTGGCCAGTGTGGTGATATTAGCTTGTCTAGGCCTTTTTTGGAATGTGGGAATTCCACGGGATCGAATGTTTCCTGTTAAAATCTTACAAAGTTACTGTTGTCCAAAACATATAATTGTTATGGCTTTATCAGTTTGGCAAATAACTACTTTGTATGATGTATGTCTGGAAAGCCTTACTTACGCCGCCCTTCTCAACGCAACATATAGTAGCTGTTATGCCCTGAATTTTTTTCTGGATCTAACCCTCATTTGAAACAGTTTCATGTTTATTTAACATCTGAATCTCTTCCTCCGATTAGTATCTCAAGAGCTTATTGTCATGAAACTTCCTACTGTGAAGAAATTTTGGAGGCACATGCACCTCAACTATTCATAAGACTGACCAGTGCCTTACTACTCCTACATTTTACTGATTAGTTTCCTTCTAGTCCTTTATTGACCCTGCTCTGCCCCATTTGGGTGATATTTTGAAATCTGTCTGCAGCTATGCCATGCATGAGATGGGTCTTGCGTCTCGTAGGCCATTCAGAAAATGTGCCAGAGTTGTTGGTGAGGTATGCAAGCAGGAACTTGTATTCATTGCTAATTGTGGGAGATTCAAATCTTATAATGTGTTTTTTCGCTGCATTATACTGTTAGTTATGAAAAATATGCTTATCTCTACACCTTCACTGAGCATTAGTTAGAAATTCGCTGATGTGTGAACAAGGATTGGTCTGTGCGCACGCTCATCCGGGGTGGATGTAGTTATCGACTCAAATGGAAAAAGAGGCACATTATTTAAGTTTATCGACCTCTTAATATGAATTGTCGATTTTGTGATTCTTGATGTTCATATGCATGTTATCTTGAGCTGGCAAAGTGGCAATCCTCCATGAAGAAGATAGTTGTGATATAAAGGGATGCTATTTCCAGATTCCAATATCTTAGCTAATGAAAAGCTGTGAACTTAGTAGTTTGCCTTAATTCCCAAAAAAGGCCCGAAAATTTCAGAATTAGATCTCGTGAGTTGGGTAAACTGTTGGTGTGCATGCTGCCTCAGTAGAGTTGGCTTAAATGGACTTTGATTCTTTGATGTCTCAGTTATAGCCAAGATTTGGTTGGATGATGGCTGGCCACCTGCCTAGTCCAGTGATATTTAGTGATGACAGTGATGCAGTTACATGCTACAATTTGAAAGCCTTCACCTAGTGATATTAGATGGTGTTTGCAGAAGGAAGTAGTGATGTTGTTAACTCGTGATGTGATGGAACTTGCATCTGTATCTTAATTTCGGCTTTATGGAATTCCTCTGCATTTTTGCATGGATCAACTATGACGGGGGCCCAGTTGACATGATTTTATTTGGCACATGCAGGATATAAATCAAATTAGCACCAAAAATGACATTGTGGTCAGATAATGTTAGGGCAGCATTGCCTTTTTTGCTCCCAATAAATTAAAGCATAGTACAACTTTTGGTTAGCTTTCAATACTCTGGAGATGTATACGTGTATCTGTCTGTACCTTGTTGAATAACACTGTGGCTTTGCATGATACCCTTCTACCTGTTTGGTATATCGTTGTTGATTTTTCCTAATTCTTGCAGGTACTAGGTAAGTTTCATCCACATGGAGATTCGGCCGTATATGAAAGCTTGGTGAGAATGGCTCAGGTAAAATACTGTGGAAATTATTCTGTTAATAAGTCAGTACATCCTTCTCTGGTTACATGTGCGGCAGCTAGTAAGGTCTAAACTGAATAAAAAATAGTATACTGCAGTCATCTCGTTCCATCAAGGTTCTTCGGATGCTTATGCTCACCCTATGAGTTGATATGAAAAAGAACAGTAACATTTTACTTCATGTTAGATAGATACTTACCTGTCGCAAATTCTACTAAAATATAACCATTGTATTTTTGTTAATCACTATTGTTGGGGCAGACCATGGTTTACTATTTTATATCCTAACTTTCCATAACGTTTGTTGGAGCTCAGCTCCATTCCAGATTATTGTAGTGAGTTCCTACTTGGGTTTTCACACTTTCACCCCACAGCCAATTCAAGTTATATCACATATGTCTGATTTGGAGACCTTTTTTTTTTTGGTAAGCTGCAAAGTTCTTTTTTCTGTTATGCTATCTTGCAGGATTTTTCAATGAGGTACCCACTTGTTCAAGGACATGGAAACTTTGGCTCAATAGATGCGGATCCTCCTGCTGCAATGCGATATACAGAGTGCCGCTTGGATGTAGGTTTGGTTCATTAATTCATTTGAATTTTGTTAACTGCAATGACTTCCGAAATAATTTTGTTACAACTTAATTAGGTAACTGCTAAGTTTGTTTATTTTATTCTTCATTCATCCTTACAGAATGTCTAGATACCCTAAGAACTACAATTTTTCTTTTCCGGACGGGAATAAGCACTACAAATTCTTCTTATTAAGCATTATAGCTAGTTAGACACCTCAAACAAATGTACCTTGCTATCTCAAAATCATTTCTATAGTGCCTATTACAAAAGCTTTACTGTTGAATGACATTCTTATTCTTTTGCAGTCATTAACAGAAGCCATGTTCTTGACTGATCTGGAGCTGAATACGGTACATCTTTTCACTCACTTCTTTGATGTCTTTCTCTCTGTGTGTGATTGTTGGGCACGGTTGTTCCCTTTTCCCATCCATTTCATGCTATTGTTTGTTATTTGACAGGTTGACTTCGTCCCAAACTTTGATAATTCACAGAAAGAACCGTCTCTGCTGCCAGCTCGTGTTCCATCTTTATTGTTGAATGGCTCTTCAGGGATCGCGGTACGAGTTCTTCTTTACTTTACACAAAAATTTCTAAGTTGGGTATTTCTTTATGCGAAAAATGCCCTGAAGTGATTCTCTCTAATGTTTTAATTGTTTCAGGTTGGAATGGCAACAAACATTCCTCCTCATAATCTGGGGGAACTTGTTGACGCACTCTCTGTTATAATTGAAAACCCTGAAGCTACAGTAAGCAATGCATTATTTGCTCCATTTTTGTTCTTTATTTTTAATAGCATCAGCCTTTGTTTGCATGAGTGTCTAAATGTCTAAGCACTCAGCTGATATACGACTTTCACTGATAGAATTATGAATGAATGAATCCTTATATGAACAGAGGAACAAGAGCAAACTATTGCTTAGCATGATTAGAATATATCATTTGCAATTTCTTGCCTCGCAGTCTTATATTGTTAACTGTTAAGCAGTATTAGCAGAACAATCTCTGGGTGTAGTTCGTTCGTTCTAGATGACTGTCAAGTATCTTTATGATTAGGCCATATGGCATATGGTTAGCACTTACAATCGAGCTGTTCTGGTTGTATTAGTTTTACAGAGATAAATTAAGCATTGCCACTATAAATTCTTTTCTTCTCTTCCGCATCTGTGGATATCTCATAGTTTTGATTGCATTTTTTGTGTTCTGTTTCTTTCATATGCAAGCTCCAAGAACTACTAGAATGCATGCCTGGTCCTGACTTCCCTACCGGAGGGTTAATCCTAGGAAATCAAGGGTACTTAATTCTTTTTTCTTGGGTCTTATTTATTATTCTCTTCTACTTCTGCACTAACTCTTTGTTTGGCATTCCCCTTCCTAAATAGTATTTTGGAAGCATATAAATCTGGACGTGGCCGAGTCGTTGTGAGAGGCAAGACTGACATAGAAACAATTGATGAGAAAAGCAAGCGCACTGCTATTATAATTAAAGAGGTCCCGATCGCACGTTCTTATTCTTGGAGCAACGTCTCCGACATCTCTACTTTAGCTTCTTCTTTCGACAGATTTTTATGCCTGCCTAGTCAAAGGTGAGCATGCATTTTTCTAATTTATATACTGGTGTGCAGATTCCATACCAAACAAACAAAGCCACTCTTGTGGAAAGGATAGCTGAGCTTGTTGAAGACAAGGTAATTTCATTTGGGACAGAATTAATTGTCTGGTTGGTCTTAACTTAAGCTTATTATAGTGATAAGTTTAAGATCTAGCTAGGCCAAGCAGGGAATCCTATTATTGCTGGTACCATGATGGCAGCATCAACAATTCCTACTTTTGCATGTTTCTTACGTGCAGGTATTAGAAGGCATAAGTGACATTCGGGATGAAAGTGATCGCTCTGGAATGCGTGTAGTAATTGAGGTTTGTGCTGCCATCTTTCATTTTATCCTCTATGTTTTGAGCTCATGTCTTTAGAGTACAAGGCTGAACTATCTTGAGTTCAAGGATATTAATGCTTTGTTATTGACGCGGAATCCACTTTTTTCTCTTGTACACTGCTCCAGCTGAAAAGAAGTGCAGATCCTGCCATTGTCCTGAACAACCTGTACCGTCATACAGCTCTGCAGTCTAGTTTTAGCTGCAACATGGTCGCGTAAGTACGCTGCAGCCATTTATATAATTCAGTAACTTAATTACATGTGGTCCTGTGTTCTATCGCAAATTTGGAAACAACTTATTCATATGTTGCTTGCAATTTGTTATTTTCATTTTCTTGGTGGTGTTCTTTTCATCACCAAAACGCCATTGTGGTGAACTTAAATACTGTAGTTCTCCTCGAATCATTGTATAAATCCATTCTCCATTTTCTTTCGTTGCTTTTTGAGTTTGGAAGTAGAGTTACCATCCTTATGTTGAATGCTTGTAATATTAGGTAAAGAGGGACCAGCTATAGCTTGTAAATTTAATACCATTCCAAATGATGCTTTCTGAACAAAATAAAATCTTGAAGTTCTGTAGATGGGGAAGCTAGAAAATGTTTTAATGCTTTCAATTTGTCATATCTAGCACTAACAGTACCACAACCCTTATGAATCAAATAACGCTACTTCAAATCTTAGAACTGCAATTACTAAGATGTAAAAATTTGAATGTAGAATTGGGTGCGGAAGCTGTTGTAGCCATTTTGGCATCAAGAACCGTCTGCCCCATGAATTAAGAACTTAGAACCATGGGTTCTTTTAATACACTTGCAATTACTGAATGTAGAATTGAACATAAAATACATCTCCAGAAAAAATATATATATGATTGATATGCAAACAATAACAACTTATTTCTCACAAAAATTGTTTGCTCAAAGAGCAAAAGAAATCGTAGCAATCACGTGGAGATTTCACCTGATCCAATTATATTTGTCAAAGATGACAGTAAAACCGCTGCAAGATAATTACCACTACAAGCTATAGAAAACACATGCTTTTGAACTTCTTAGTATCTGTCATTGAAAGGACTCGGAAACATGAGCCTTGCTATTTACGTAAGCAGAACAGCAGTCATTAATGGTCTCATATCAAGCATGTATGCATCCCTACATGCTGACAATCTGATGTCCCTTGTAAATTATCTTAGATATTGGTCTGCATCTTTGATGTCTTCATAATCTTTTTATTGAAGTGGTTATACTAACTTCTATATTGCCACCATTGCATCTTAGGGCAGAAATAACGTTGTGATTCAGTTCTTATGTTTGTTTTATTTTTCTTGACTTGTTCAGGATACTTGATGGGCAGCCAAAATTGATGGGACTGAAGGAAATTCTTCAGGTGCTGTTAACGTGAAATATTTCTTCATTTAAAAAAAAATATTGCACAAAAGTATATATGTTGATTCCTTTACATGTTATTAGAAGTGCTAATGTGTTTATCTAACATGAGGCTTGTTTTTAAACTAATTGAATGATATAAAATTTAAAATTCTTCAAACTAATCTAGTGTCGGTCAATATCACAAACATGATTTCCAAGACTTCGTTTTTGATAGAAAAATCCAGATGCAGCAACTTAGCATCGATCCATTGACTTAGCATCGATCAATAGGTGGTTTATGCCACTTGGTTTGAATGTAGTTGTGGAGGGCATAGTCTAAGATTAGCCCTTCTTCAATGTTATTAGATACCGGGCATTCAAGTGGAGTATTCAGGGGATGTGTGTTTATCACCAGTATTTCAAATAGTAAGGGCCATAAGAACTAATGGAATCAAGCTGTGCGCAAGCGCAATACATGAGCCTACATCGATTAGTAGTTTCATGTTTCAAACAAGAGTGCACTTCTGGTAGTTTATTGAGATTGTCACCTGCACACTCAAACATCATAGCCCTTTCCTCTTATATGTGCATTAAACATTTTATTATCCTTATTTACATTTCCTGTATACAACTGTCTGTGATTACTAGTATAAACGATATTGCCTCTTTATGAACTTCAGGACTAATTGCCCATTTAAACTTGATACTGTTTCAGGCTTTCCTTGACTTCCGATGTTCTGTTATTGAAAGGCGTGCAAGATTTAAGCTTTCACAAGCTCTAGAAAGAAAACACATTGTGGAGGTAAAATGATTTAAGAGGTTAGCTTCGGATATTGAAAGGTCAATGGTTAATTTACTTCTTCTTGCAGGGCATTGTTGTTGGTCTTGACAATTTAGATGCTGTGATTCAAATAATAAGGGAAACATCAAATCATGCTGCGGCAACAGAAGCTTTAGTCAAGGGTGAGATCTTTCAGTTCTATTTTGACAAGTTTTTCTGACCTAGTTACGATGCTGATTTCTCCATGGAGTGAATGTAGAAGTTGTCCATTGTTGTAATGTGCGCCACCTTAATCTTTTATGTTTCTTACCCTAGTTCTACACTTCTGCTACAGCTCAGCGTAAATCATTTGCTTGAGTATGTGAGTGACTTGGTGCTATGTTACTTGTTATCTTGAACTTGCCGCTCAAATGAAGCCACACAGCTTAAAGAATCTTGAATCCTCGATATTCCATGATACAAATTGTGAAGCTATAATTTCCTACCGCTAGTTCACTATGCACAATATAAAGCTGTGCAGTTGCAATGAATTGTATCTAACAACTGGCCCACTTGCCACCTTTTGTATCTATTTCTCCTTTTCCAGTCCCACCTGTCAACCACTCTCTCCCTCCACAATCCTCCCTCTCTCCTTCATAATCCTCCCTCTTTCTATTCATCTTGTTTTGTGTGCTGAGCTCCACTGCATTTTTCGTTGTATCTTAAGCTTGATAACAGATGGATTATAAGATATTACAACAAACTAGGTTCATATATCTTACCTTAAATTACACGTGCAGAATTTGATCTATCGGAGAAGCAAGCTGAAGCTCTGTTGGACATCACACTTAGGAAACTTACTTCCCTTGAGGTTTCTGAGCTTGGATTTTGTTATCTTAACAATTACTCGATCAAACATGTTTCCTATTTCTCCTACCTATAGGAGCTGAACGGACCTCTGCTTTTTGCAGCGGAAAAAGTATGTTGATGAAGCTAAAACTTTGTCAGAGGAGATTTCTAAGTTAAATGAGCTTCTGTCAAGCAAGAAGCTTATCTTTCAGGTTCAACACTTCTGTCTCTTTACAAAGATTTCAGCTCATTCTGTATGCAGGTTTATCTTCTGTATGTTCACAATTCATGTGGTACCTATTTATGCTACTGTTTATATACCATGTTATCCTCTTAACTGTATGAACTCCTTAAGAATTAGAGAATTGGAAATGATTAACATGGGTCTATAGTTTCTGTGCAATGTCGGTAAAGAATTGCTATAACATGACAGACCATGATACATGGTCATAAAATTGGCTGTTTTCCCATTATCTCAAACAGTTGCCCATGGCCCCCAAGGCCTCCCAATCCCTGGATAAAGGGGCTAACCATGTTCGTCCTGGCAAAATTTGTTGAAACTTTAACCTTCTTCCATGGGCGTTCATTGCTCTAAGGTTTGGGAACTATTTGACTTAGATCCCATCGTTCATCATTTTTTCCTGATAGTGTGATCAATGTTATGGATACTATTATGTGCAATCCATGTTATGGTTCTTCTTCGCTTGATATCATTGCAGTGGTTTTATATAGAAAATAATTGGTAAGGAACCTACATGTTTGCTGCTATCTAGGATGTACAGTTTACTTTTTAACGATTGAGTATAGTTGGAGCGCATTCAACGCACTTTACGGCCGACAATATCTTCACTGCTTTTCTTATTATGTGCTTTAACTCTTACACTCGTTTGATAAAAAAAAATGTTCTCTAGCCCTTTTGTGTATATGTATTGTTAGCGAACTTTTCTTCACCCTGACTTGCTATCCGTGTTCATTGTTTTATTGCACTGCCAGTTATTAACTCATCCTTCTGATATTTTAGCTTATACAAGAAGAAGCAGCTGAATTGAAAAACAAATTTGCTACACCGCGGCGTTCTTTCATAGAAGATTCAATAAGCAGTGAAGTTGATGATATTGATATTATTCCGAACGAGGAAGTGCTTTTGGTGAGTAACATTTTTCTATTCTTACATTCTTATTATCCAAGTTAGTTTTATGCTTACTCCATTTTCTTTTTGTTTTTGTGCCTCTCTTCACATGACACAACATTTTTAACCTGAAGATCCTTAGTGAGAAAGGCTATGTTAAGCGGATGAACCCCAACACATTCAATTTACAACATCGAGGAACAATCGGAAAATCTGTGGGAAAGATGCGAATGAATGACAGCATGTCTGATTTCATTGTCTGCCAGACGCATGATCATGTTCTTTACTTCAGGTATGTGAATCAGGAGACATTCTTAATGAGTAAATCTTTTAACATTTTAGGGAGCTCTTTGCTGTTAAGGATTCTTTGATTAGATCCATTTTATTGAGATAAGTTCACCCTACATAAGCTACATCAATTTGTCAATTAGAAAGCATCTTGAACCTATAAGTTATGCTCCTGGAATATATTTGTTACATTTGAAGCAGTTCACTTGGATTTCCTGTACTTGTAGTGAAGTTATATTCATAGTTTTGTTCTCTCATGTAACTATAATGGTGTTTGCTTTCAGTGACAAGGGAATAGTATACTCAGCACGTGCTTATAAGATACCGGAATGCACGAGAATCGCTGCTGGGACTCCGTTGGTACAGGTACAGTTATAAATTTTAATTTGGACTAAATAAACTTAGCAGGTGATGTGCTGACTTTTGCTAGTTTGTTCCTGTTTAGCTGCTATCTTTGTCCGATGGCGAGCGGATAACCTCCATCATTCCTGTGAGTGAATTTGGTGAAGACCAATATCTAGTGATGCTCACCATTAATGGCTATATCAAGAAAGTTCCTCTTAATGCTTTTTCAACAATCAGGTCTACTGGGATCATATCAATACAGCTGGTATACTGTCTCATGTGTTGGCGCCTCTTCCACATAACATAATTTTGGGTTAATGTTAAAATGCGATATATCTTTATCCCTCTACTGTTCTAAAATTTTAGGTTCCTGGTGATGAGCTCAAGTGGGTCCGTCATTGTGGGAATGATGACTTGGTTGCTTTTGCTTCACAAATGGGGATGGTTATAGTCAACTCATGCAACAAGGTAGGCTACAAACACGTATATTGGTGTACATTGTATTGGTGGCTTTGTGTGCTCGATCCAATGGGAACTCCTGCAAGTGATCCAGTTTCCTGACTTGTTTTACCGTTTTTAGTATGGTACGAAATTATGTTTGTTAAAAATCATCTTAGGGATTTTTATTCAGAGCCACATTTTTGGTTGGTAGATTGGTGGTGCTTGTAATAAGGACATATCTAGTTGAAAACAACTGTTTGGAAATATCTGATTGCAGAAATATTGTTGGTAGATTCCTGATACTCATCGTAACTCATAAGAGGAGAAGAGGACATATCTATTGCGTACCTTGTGATAATGCAATCGTGAAAACCATATTTGTTTGAGCACCAAATCAAATCAACATGAAAAATTCCCAAACATTTTATACCATTTCTTGTGTTATATAGCTCTAGCAGATATTTTATCAAAGTGTAGCTCTTGGGAATAAATGCTTGAGTAAATATCACAAAACTCCACTTCTTTCCGGTAAACTATCACAAAATTACACTTTTTGTTTCCATTTCGCAAATGATTTTGATAGGAAAATTGCATTTATGTTTGGAGGTTCAGTAAATTTTCTATTTATTCTCATTCCAATATGTTTGCCTGTTCACATGTGCGGATGTGCCTGCCATTTTTGGGTTACACTATTACAGACAATTCCTTATTCTATGTTTGCTCTGTTTCACCCAGCTTCGTGCCCTTGGAAGGAAAACAAGGGGTGTTGTTGCAATGAAGCTAAGAGAAGATGATAAGATGGCAGCCATGGATATAATTCCAGCAACAATGCACAAAATGCCTGAAAGATATAACAGCAGGTATTTCATCTACAGTTTGGGAAACTGTCTAGTAATTGGCAACACCAAATATGGGTTTGGAAAAAAATAGCTTTATAAAATGTGAAAAGGGTCGGATCATTTTTTAAATTGAATTTGATGATGATATATATACAGCTTAAGTATAAGCTCTGCATCATGCTCAGACAACTTATCATTCATACCCAACCTTCCCAAAACCAGCCTTTTGCCACCCTTGGAATTGGTTTACTGGCCATTTAACTTTAGGTTGGTCCCCAATTCAACATCAGCTAAACATTTTAAGAACCATCATGTTACCAGGCACATTGGTTTATCTGTCTTCTCAGTTTGGATAGTTCCTGTATTCTAGTACTTACCACTTTTATCTTTAAACTATAAATGATTGCTCCAGGGTCAGAGATTTGAGTCCTCCATGGCTGCTTTTCATAGCTGAAAATGGTTTGGGGAAACGTGTGTCCTTAAATGCATTCCGACAAGGGAATTTCAATAGAGTAGGCTTGCAAGGCTACAAGGTATAGTAGAGTTCTGTCTCAATTCTGTTCTGCCAGACATTTACATATTCTGCAGAAGTATTCAAATATCAGTTCTTTTGGTTTAGAATGCTTAAATTTGGGTCTTAATATGGTGATGCACACCTACCAAATCTGTGCCGGACATTTGAATTCTTAAGAACCATAGTATGCATCGAAACTACAAAGAAACTTCAGGTGTGTTTCACATCATGCTATTTGACCTGCTCAATTTGACAGTGTTCTGTTTTGGCTTGCAGCTTCCACCAGATTGTCGCTTAGCTGCTGTATTTTTTGCTGGTTTTTCACTCACTGGTACCTTTTCTGAACATTTTTTCTATTGTTTGTTTTTTTGCCTAATCACTCTGTTTCAAACTTTCAATATATAATTTCCTGTTGCCTGTGAATTCAATGGCAGATGAGGGTGAAAGTGACGAGCAGGTTGTCTTAGTTAGCCAGAGTGGTACTGCAAACAGAATCAAGGTTAAAGATATATCCATCCAGTCTCGTGCGGCAAGGTAAGTCAGGCTTTAGTGTGTCAAATACCCAACTTCCAATTGCATTCGTCTCAAAAACCTCAACAGTTTCATGTAGTAGAAAAGCAACGCTAGTCGGTTCCATTTATGCAATCTACCTTTATGTTTTCCTCTTTTCTGATGCCCAACTGTTTCACCTTGTTCTACCTTTGTGTGGCAGCAGGGGAGTTATTCTGATGAGGCTGGAACATGCCGGAAAGATCCAGTCAGCTTCACTGATATCGGCAGCAGCAGCAGAACAGGTCGTTGAAGATTAATCTTGCTCCCAAGATGCGAGTAGTTTCGTGTGAATTCAAGCCCTGGTGGTAAAATCGCATGCCAGTTGCACATTGGGTATGCATTTTTGACTGGCTTCCTGTGGCCAGTATGCCTCAGGAATCCTGCAAACTTCCACACGCCAAGGCATAGTTAGTAGATGATTTGGTGGATAGATCTCTAGCTACCATTAACCTGTCTAGACCCATAGCGCGATAAGACTTAAGACATGTATTGTACTTGCCTTGAGTGACTGATGCAAAATGGCACGCTGGGTTGCAAAAATTGTCCGTGCCTGCCATTCCTCTTGGGTTGTGCCTTTCGGCACCAAAAGCTGTGTTGGGTAATATTTTTCGATGAACTGCCCAATTTGCACGTATTCACCCGATTATTCATAATTGTATTTGCATAGTTTATACGTTGCAAAAAATGCACGACTCACGCGTTTAAAATTTCACGCACCTGGTGTTGGAAGAAACAAGAGTTTATAGATAAAAGTAGTCGTAGGCACTGATATACACAGCCAGCCAGACAATTAAACAAGAGAATTAGGGTGGGTACCATATCAAATATGTATTAATTGAAAATTACCATAATATGTAATGCTGACAAGTGGGCTCCAATGCCACATGCCAGTGACACTGATGAAGATTTCCCACTCCATGTGATCATTAAGGCACGGAGATACAGCCCTGCTAACAATGGGCACAAACAAATGCTTGTTCGGACCGTGTTATAACATACGCAGTATAATCGATCGATAACAGCAATGTGATACTGAATACTGGCACGCATTCCCCAGCTGATTAATTCAACGGAACTCTCTTTAGCTGTTTAGTTCAGAAACATCACAAGGCTTAAATCACAGAAACAATTCAACTGTGAAATCTTAACCAAAGCTCAATAACTATTGAGCTCAGGAAATACATCTTACATACTGGAATGACAAAACATCCCTAAATATACCCAACAACATCATCATCCAAAAGCTCTTAGCTGATCCAAATCTCGTGAAAATTTAGGACTGCAAGGTCATCAAACAGGAAAGATGAGTAAAGCAACCAACAATTTCTGTGAGTTATCATGGGATACATATCTTTACAAAATGGCATATGCAAACCAAAATTGTCTACAGTCACTATTATGACCTCACACCAAGGTTTACGTAACTACCCAAAAAACGCGATTATGCAGTAACCGCTCGAATTTTCAAAAAAAATCGGACAAAATTCATTTGAATAAATTTGAAATTTGGGGAAAAAATCGCGATTTTAGCCGCTTAGTTACCGTCGAATTGGACCGGTTACCGAGTGGTTTTCTCGAATTTTCCGCATTGTCGGTAACCGCTCAGTTTTCTCGATTTATCAAGCGGTTTTCTCGATTCAGTGAAGTTCAACAAAAAAAAAAACATAAAGATTATCTCAATCTTGTAAAATCAATAACTAATTCATCTGAACTTTAAATAAGTGAAACAAATTTTGTTGATTTACTTGTAACATGATCTATATGATAAAAGTATTTATACTCATAAAAAAGTTCAAAATTTTCTATGAGAAAATGTATTTGTTAAACAAGTTAAATGCATAGTTTACACTTTGCTAACCCAAAAATAATGAAACTAATTTTGTTAGTCTTCTTACACGATCCTATGTCTTTTAAAAATACATGAACTCATGAATTAGTTATTGTAACATGCAGGATTGTGTAAATATGTTGCGACTAGATTAATTCATAACTAACCCATCACACCTCAAAAATTAGTGAAACCACTTTTATTAGTTTATTTATACTATGGTTTACGTAGGAAAAATAATAGTAGACATGAAAAAGTTAATCACAGTGCTGTTTCTTAACATATTCACTTTATGCTTGTTAACTTTGTAAAAATCATAGAGAAATTAATAAAACTCTAAATAAAGTGAAATCAATTTTAAAGATCCTCTTAAGATACGTTCTACATAAGAAAAATATGTGTTTGCATGTTAAACTTTTCCTTAACATGAGTTAATAACTGAGCCGAACGCTTCAACTTTTTTTTATTTTTTTCAAACTTCCTCCCTATAGAATATGATGCAAACGATATTATTTTTGAAATTTTTTTCACAGAAGGTCTTAGAATTGTGTCTAGTTTTTTTTATTTATTTTTTTAATTTTTTTCGAATTTTTTGAATTCAAATTCGGTTACCGTTCGATTTCTAAAACCGAGCCGGATCGAGATGGCCAGTTATCGCAATTTTTTCTCGGTAACCGTCGGTTTTTGGAACCCTGCCTCACACTTGTCTTCAAGAAGAATGTAAGAAGTGAAAAACATGAGCTGGCACAGTAAGCATACCTTGCTGGCAATGTTGCTGGACAGCCAGTCCAGGCCTTCATACAATCCCTCACCAGTTGTAGCACAGGTGCTTTGAATGTACCTGTCAGCAAGATTAAGAAGTCATTTAAGTACACATCTATATATATTACCGATCCAAAGGGCAGAAATACAATGCTGATCTAGCAGCTACATCGCAACATAATAGCCTAGGAAAATTGCGATGACAGTGAATACCAGTGACGCTGACGAAGTGAGTGCAGTCCAAGCTTATCAGTAATCTCAGCAGCATTCATGGCATTTGGAAGATCTTGCTTGTTAGCAAACACAAGCAACACAGCTTCACGTAACTCATCCTGTAATCAGTGACATACCATTGTGATTTAGGGCTTAGGAGCACTCAAAATCACTTAACAGTGAGAAATTTCTGAACAGACAATAGACGGATACAGGGATCAACAGTTCAATCCTAAGCTAGTAAACAATAAGCCATTTCCACCTCAACTTCCCCAGTTTAATTGGTTTGGAGGATTAATTGATTGGATACCCAATCCGAATAACCTTTCAAAGTCACTGCTTCTATGACGATAGGCAACAGACTAATAAATCTGTTTTGGCACTAGGACTCGAACTAGGGTGTGGATGGAGGCAAGGTTAAACAGACTTCCCACCTTCCCTCAAAATCAAAGCAATGGTTTTATGAATCATCAAATAAATGGCTCATGTGTAGATTGGAATGATAGACATCACCAAGCACAATAATTTACCTCATTCAGCATTCTGTGGAGCTCGTCCCTCGCTTCAACAACACGGTCCCTATCGTTACTGTCCACAACAAAGATGAGACCCTGCGTGTTCTGGAAGTAATGCCTCCACAGAGGCCTGATCTGTTTTCAGGCAATGGAAGAAAAATAAGACACAGTTATGAAAGAAAGATGCCTGACATTTTTAGAAATAGAACAGAGGAAGGTAGACTGAATAAGGAAGGCGCTAAGCAATATAAAATCATGCATTGGAGGAAATCAGCAGCAGCGCATCGAAGAAACAATGCCATAAAACTAAAGTAGCTAGAAGGAGCATAATATGCTACACAAAAGTAGCAGGGCCTATGATCTTCATACCTTGTCCTGACCCCCAACATCCCAGACAGTGAAGCTGATGTTCTTGTACTCCACGGTTTCAACATTGAATCCTGTATTTGAAGGTAAGTCAATGCTGAGAAAAGTAGAGCACATAATTCGACAAGTAAAGGCATGTTTGAACTCTGCACTAGAGTTGCAAAATCTACTTTGCAACAAAAACCAGTTTGCTTTTGAGTGCGGGATCTTAAAAAGGGCATATGGTGTTTTAGCAGCGGTGTCAATTCTCCTATGCCATATGAATCAATAATTCATTTGGCAATATCTATTATTCATCACTTATGCATCAGTTCCCTTGTGCCATTATTACTTTTATTTATTACTATTACTTGTACCTTTATTATCATTGTTGTTTTCTCATCATCCTTTTAGTTGGATCTTGTGGGATTCATCTCTAGCCTACCCCAACTTGCTTGAGACAAAGGCTTTGTTGTTGTTGTATTATTCCTCACTATCAGTTTTTGGTTCTTTGCGATAACATAGCTGGCTATGTGCATGTTACGGTGGCTTTTACCGGTTCATTAGCTGCTGCAATATTGAGAGAGCATAATAACCAATGGCTTCTTGCTGAAATCTATGCATTTGCTAATATTGTCAAGAGGATACGCGTGAACAGGCCCATGAGCAAAAATGTATTACTCTAGGAGACCTGTCTATAGTCTCGAGATTCTTCTTGGCAAATATGGTTAGTGTTAGTATCGATATTCTATTATATATATATATATATATATATATATATATATATATATATATATATATATATATATATATATGTCAAAAATTGCCATTGAAACTAGCTAGCAATGGAATTACATTTCTGATCATCGTTTCAATGATTTGTCCTAGACGTTGACACCACAGACAACCGTAGACAAAATATGCAGAGAAGGTGTGATGCCCACGCAGGCTGGTGCTCACCGATGGTGGGGATGGTGGTCACGATCTCGCCGAGTTTGAGCTTGTAGAGGATGGTGGTCTTTCCGGCGGCGTCGAGCCCCACCATGAGGATCCTCATCTCCTTCTTGGCGAACAGCCGGCTGAACAGCTTCGTGAACGTGAGCCCCATCTCTTCCCTCTCGCCTGCAACACCAAACGCGATTCAAACGTTGATTCATTCATTGCCCGTCCCTCCCGCTCGCTCGCGCAGCTAGATCTACACGGACAGCACCGGATCCACATCGGGATCAAGCAACCGTGGAACCCAACGCCGCAGCCGCAGCGCGCGAATCCAACGGGCGCGCACGAGATCCGCAGGCAGATCTACCAAACAGCCAAACACGCTAGAACGCACGAAGACCCTGGATCTCCGAAACAGAGAAGCGCGATCCTTCCAAAACAGGGCGATGAATGAATCCACGGAGACACGGGGGTGGGAGGGAAGGGGCTGGCTCACCTGGTCCGCGGATCCGATTCGCGGTGAGCTCGCCGGGGACGGAGAAGGCAACGGCCAGAGACGGGGATGGAGAGTGTTTCTGGCGGTGATGCGCGTCTTGTCTATTTTATATACGGGCGAGGGGAGGGAGCCGAGCCAACCTTGTGCCGCGGGTCGCGTCAACCAAACGCGTCCCACCTCCACCGCATCTGTATATTCCATTGTAGGCAAGGGAGGAAATGAATTTTGGAAGCGCGATGCAAGTAATTACGGATGCAGATCGGTTCTGCGTGACCTCAAATTTTTAAAGTTAATTAGATGGAGATAAATCTTTAATTCAATTAAATAGGTTTCGGATGATTTAATGATTAAAAAATTATAAAACCTACCATTCTACGAGGGTTTAACCTCTTTTTCTTCCTCATTTTTCTATTTTTTTCTCTTTTCTTCTTCCTCTTCTATGACCAAATATTATAGGAGGGCTCTGCTCGAGGATAAGCGGCTCAAGCCCCTGTATCCAGGGTTGGTGACATAACGTGCTCGATAGCTCACAAGTGTATGTTTACATGCTTGCGGCAGATTACATTTAGTTTCAGCTTGAATTGTCAGCGGGGTTGTACACGGTAAATAAATGTGTCTTGTAGGGTTGTATTATCCAAAATTCTAAAAAATCTAGATAATTTTGCAAATGTTATTGTCGAACTTATGGAGGTATTAGAGATGATAGTTGACTTTATGATATCATAAGTTGTATAGTTGGTTTTCTTGTCCTCACACCACATGTGAAAATGACCTCCCAAGCATATGGAATAACGAAGCTGCGATTGCAGGGAGGCAACTGTATCAGACGCATGCACGACCGCCCCATGTGTTCGCTTCCAAACTGACAGACATATTAGGAGATCATCGACTACCAAAAGATGAAGTACCTTGACCACAAGATGCCCGCCGATGGCATCAAAGATTTCGACGTCTACCAAGTGCACCCAAAGACATTCAAAGTCTGCTCAATGTCCAACCCCGCTAATTACACAATGCTCAATGCCTTCCGTCTTCAACTGCCTCCTCACATCTAGGTTCGGCCGAATCAATCACTATGAAATTGGTGACATGTAGTTTCACTAGCCACGCCAGCCACACACCGTGATAATCTTAATAGATCCCTCATCTACATCATGTGGAATGCATCGAAGGAACGCAGTCACTATCTTTTTCAGAACTCAGTTAAACAGCCAGACGAGATAACGACACTCACTATTGCTGATATCAAGCAAAGAAGACAAACGATGTTTTTAGACAAGTGAGGCGCCCTTGTTTTAGCATACGGTTTAGCCGTCATATTGTGTTTTTTCATTTTCATATGTGACATGGTTGGTCACTCTTCTGTAACTTGAACTCTTCTTAGTTTAATTAGGCAGAGCTCCGCCACATCCGCAAAAAGAAGATTAACCAATCGATGAAGAAAAGATGGCAATTAACTTGGCTCTGATTTGCAAACTATTTTGCAGAGAAGATGGAGCTAAATATGAAAATGAAGAGAAGAAGATCGTCCCTGTTGGAGCAGAGAGATCAATCGGCGGAGGCGGATGAAATTGCCGGCGAAACAGGAGATGGAGAAAAGCAGATCGAGCTTTTTGCCCAGACTCTGAGCAACTCTGAACAGGACATGCGTGTAGAGGACTACTTGTATGTGATCCAACATTTGCAGAGCAGAATCATGCCGCTCCCATATTTGCACAGCATTGTGTTCTCCCACCACTGAGCAGAATCATGGTAAAAAAGGTCTGTAATTGATTAGGCATATTGCAAACTAGTGACATATATGATGCATTGTCGAATCCAAATACAAATCGCATATCATTTCGATGGAAAAATCATCACCATATTCACAAATCATAGCCATGTTCTTTTTTCGAAAACAAGTACGAAATCAAATAGCGGGGAAATATTCTATCGAGAGAGTCTATAAATACTCACGTCATTTTGAATTCAGACATCGAATAACTTGGATAATCTGTGTTTATTTTCCAATCAGTCCCTCTATTGAAGAGAGTTTTAATTACTTGATGTTACCGTAATAGTATATATAGTCAAACAGTGGTCAGCACCATGGAAAAAAATCAGCCAAAAACTGATAATAAACCTGATTTACTGGTCTACCGATGAACCCCGGTAGAAAAAATTACCATGTGTTATCTGTATTCTATTTGAATTTTTTTTAATCTTTTTAAATGTGTTTGAATTTTGCCTGGTGTATTTTGTTGGATTTTGATCTTGGTGCTAGAACATATCCTAATGGAAGCAACCGAGAGATATGGGGGAGTTCTGTCCCCATGTACGGGTTCTGATCGCAGGCGCAACCAACGTGTTGGTTGCGGTCCTATCTCGGGCAGCGCCATATAAATACATGAGGGAGGGGAGTCAGTAGCTATGAGATCTAGTTTTCACGTTAGATCTAATCTCCCCAACATGCCTAATCCTACCGATCCTCACGGGCGCTGCTACGAGGTGAATACCGCCACCCTTGCAGCACCTATGTCGACCACGTCTACTGGCTGCACCTAACCGGTGACCCCTTCCTCACGCTGGTCACATCTTCACCAAGCTCTGCATCACGCCAACCCACAATTTCACCGACAGTCTGCATGACATTAACTACGCCAACACATCACTTCCTCACTGTCAACTCAAGATGGCATCACCGAATTTGTGTAATTAATCATGCATCCGCTCTAATGTCTCGTGTTTGATCCTAAGGCATCATGTCAATTAGATGAGAATAAAGGTATACCATTTGGCATCAAAGCCTAACTAGCCTTAATAAAATCGAATTAAGTTTAATGATGTTGTATTATGATCAGTTGACACCAATTAGTGATCAACTAGTCTTAATTTTGATCGGTTTGATCATATTGATGATCAATTAGTCATGTATGATCAAGTTTAGGTTTAATTAATGTGAATTAGGCTCAGATTAATGCTCATGATCATGAATTTAGATTAATCTCGAGTTAATATTATCTATGCATGTTTAAGTGATGATTAGCCCTAATTAAGGTCATATTAGACCCACATGTTCATGTTTTAAGATAATTAGGCTCAGATTGAATGCTTTTGTGCATGTACATGTGTGTTTTGGGGCTCAGGTTTGGGCAAACCCGACTCAAAGTTTTGGCAAAATCAGCCTCGGTAGAGCTTATTAGGGCTTATGAAGCAATTAGAAGGAGATGATGTTGGGGAATAAAAAAACCCTAAAGTAAAATCCCCAAATCATCTCTGTATCACTCACCCTAATTTTCCCAATTCGGGAATCCTAGCCACAAAAACCCCATTCAACGCCTAGACATATAGAGAGGGGAATGCTTACTTACGTGTTCATGTTCATGTTCTTCTCGCCGTTGTCGGAACCACCGGGGGCATCTTACGTCTTCGGTCGTACGCGGATGCCTAAGTCATGGTTATGTGCCATTCCTTTCGTTGTGCATACCTTCACTGTCTCGAACACCATCGCAGAAGAGCAACGGAGCCGCGCGCAACTTCCGTCGCACACTTGCACCAGCGAGCGGATCTGCGGAAGCATCTACTCTTCTGCTTCAGCGTTCACTGCCCTCTCCCTCTCATCCATGTTTCCTCCACTCCTCTTGCTCTCTCTTCTTTCACTGGTGGCTTGTTGTTGCCGGAGTTGCCTCATGCACGCTTGCAGCTATCACCTTTCTCTCTCGGGCTGTCGCATGGAGTGGAGGGAGTGGGGATTAGGTTTAGGGTTCCAGAGGGAGTGAGCGGCGTTTTGTCCCGGCGAGAACAATAGTGAGCCGTCAATCGTGATGAACGGTTAGGATCACACGGAGATCAACGGATGTGAGCTCCGATGGTGGGTCGGGCCGGAAGAAGAGGTGGGCCGGAGTAGGAGTTTCCTGGGCCGTGCTCTCGACCGGGATGGCGTGCATGAACGGTGGCTAGGCTCTTGGGCCTCGCTCGCCCTTTTGGGCCATGTGGGTTTTTGGGCTCTTTCTATTTAATGAATTTTCCAGTAAATTCCAAATCTTTTGTTTTATGCACTGGAATTTATTAATGATAATGGCCCAAATGAACAATGTATAGCGTACAAAAATTCATGATGGTCTAAATAAATAATGTAACAAAATTCATGATTATTTCTCTACGGTGACTTTTCGAGTGAAGTTAATGCTTTTCTTTTATGCACTGGATTAATTGACTAGTATGGTCCAAATAATGATATTTTATATACCAAAATTTCTGATTTTTTCTCTAGGTAAATTGGAACCAACGGGAAAATTTATTTAGAGAATTTTGATATCTTTTTGGCTGGGGTTGCATACTGACCAACGTTGTTTGCGATCATGCACCGAATTTTACGATTATTTTTATGAAGGTCTATAATTACTTTCTGATCAATGTTGATTGTAATTATATGCTATTATGTATTTGTTAATATCTTTTTTGTCTTATGCCAAACGGTGATACAGATCAGAACTAGTTTTGCATGTTTTTAATTAGACCAACGTAGGGTTAATCTTGCGCAAATATTATTTCATGATGATTCTCTAATCTTGCTAAAAAAAATTCTCAGCTCTTAACGCTTCCTCTATTACCGTCACAATTGACGACATAGATCAACTCATAGGGAACTTCTTTCCCGCTTGGAAAGCTAAAGTGATGATTGTCTTTGGCATTTTGCACCTTAACTATGCATTCAGGTTGGACGCTTCCACTGCTCCCACCGTTGGCGTGGAAAATTACGAAGAACTAAAGAAAACTTATGATGCACTTTCTAAGAAGTGAAAACGGTCTAATCACATGTCACCTATGATAATAAGGAACTCGATCTCAGATGCCATAAGGGGAGCAATCTCTAACTCAGAGAAAGCTAAGACATACATAGCATCCGTGGATGAGCAATTCAAAGGTACCTCCAAGATTTATATAAGTACATGTAACATCGTGCATCTTAGCGTACTAATTAATAGAAAATTTCGCTGCAAATTAAAACTTTTTGTGATTACTTAAACTAATTAAAATCAAGGGATTATACTTATAGGTTTATATACATATCTGAATGTGTTAAATTGTCCAGGTATTTCAAAATGCACTAGAGTTATTTTTAAAATAATCCCTGCATTAAATTGGTTCATATGCATTGTTTTATAGTTTTTATGGTCCTTTGTGTGGAGATTTGAAATTGAATATCTCTCAATTTCAAATCTATTCTTAGATTTTGTTCAGTCCAAATTCAAATTGATATCGAATCTTTTTTATTCTAATCATCTTCAAAATCTCAAGATCCAAGTCCAAATCACAGTTTAAATATGCTTACTTGAAATTGATCCTAATCCAAAGTCAAGTCCAAATTTAAATGACTCAATTTGAATTTAAACTTAATTCATTTTTTCTATTTCCTTTTTCTTTCTCCCCGAGCCAAATCTCCCTCCCATCTCTCTGTTCTGGCCTACAGTAGCTGGCCCGGTCTCTTTTCTCCTGCACGCGTAGGCTGTCGCAACCCCACAAGACTCAACTCCTGCATCCCTGGCCCGCTCACCCCCACGCTAGCCAATCCGCCCATGTTGATCTACTCGATGTGGAGACCATTTCAAATCATTGCTCGATGCGGAGAGGTGGCTTATCAGTTGGAATTGTCTTCGTTCCTCTCCGCTGTTCACAATGTGTTCTACATCTCGCAACTGAAGAAATGCTTTCGAGTTCCAACCGAGGTCATTGATGTGGCAAATCAAGAATTGCAATCAAATCTCTCATATTGCGAGCGACCAATTCGAATCTTGGATAAAACATAACGCAAGACTCGATGACATTTCATTAAGTTCATCAAGGTCCAATGGATTAATCACACCGAAGATGAAGCAACTTTGGAGCATGAGGATAAAATCAGCTCTGAATATCCCGAACTTTTTGAGAAGTTATGAATATCATTGTAATTTTGCATATTGGAGCATCTCAAATGTCTATATTCATCACCATGTTGAATGGAAAGTTTGTTCTCAAAGGATTACACTTAGAAACCTTTCGAACCAGGAGAACATACTCCTGGCGATCTGATCATTGTTGGTCTACCAGTCTGACCGCAAGAGGTGTTTAGAACCCTAAAACTATCTATTCTCGAGCGGTTTGACTGCCCCAGGATTGCGGTCTAACCATTGGTCAGCGATCTGACTGCCAGCATAACGTCTGTCCGACCGCTAGATCCCAAAACTCTCTGTATAGATTTTAGTCCAACCACTGTTTTCGCGGTCTGACCGAGCCTAGTTGTGGTTTGACCGCCAGGTCGTGTGAGGGTGCAATGACTATCATTTCGTTCCGTCAATGAATTTTGACAAAATTCCTTTCCGTTTGTGGGAGATTCCCTTCCACTTTATCAGCATCACCTTTTTCCCTGAGTTTGCCAAATCTCGGATCAAGATTCTTTTTTTTGGGGGGCGGGGGGGGGGGGGGGGTTATCACATCTCAAGACACTAATCACTTGATTAAGCATGCATAATCATTGTGACATGTTGTTTATACATATTCAGTTGATAATTTGAGTTTTAAATGTGTTAAAAATACTTAGAGTTGGCTTAGACCTCTTTAGGAAAACCTTGAATACTTTGGAGAGAAGGAGAAAATAAAGAAGAAAGAAAAGAGGGAAAAGTTAGAAAATTTCAACAAAAGAACCCTTCTCGCAGTCTGACTGTGTCTCATCGCGATCTAACCACCAAGGAGCAGCCATGTGGGCTTGCCACATGGGTATTCTGTGGTTTGACCGATGTCCCTCATGGTCTGACCACTAGAGCGTAGCAGAAGCACCCCTTAAATGGTCGACCGGTCTCTCTCTCCCTCTCTCATCTCACTCTCTCACCCTCTCCCTCCCCAAACCCTAGAGAGGGAAGGTGAGATTCGCTCGACGCGTTCAATGATCGAAGAACTTCCCTGAGCTTCTTCCCCCTTTTCTCCCCGCCGGAGGGGTTTCCTCGTTGTTTCTTCCTCCGCGAGTTCATTCACCCCCCGGAAGTCCAATCGGTGGATCGAAGCTTCCCTAGGGGATTCCAATCCAATACAAATTTTCTCTACGCTGAGGTAAACATTCCCTACCATTTTCCCATCGTTTCCTAGCCCTAGGTGATCGTCATTTTGATTTTCGCCGTGAAACCCTGGTGAATACTAGTTCTAAATCTCATTTTTGGGGTTTTATGTGTTCAGATAGTGCATGTCATCTGAACAATTATATTTTGGCGCCCCTTGTCGTCAAAGTCGCCAAAATCCTCACCGGTGACTCCACGAAGGTGCTACCAGCAGGGACTGGCGGTCTGACCATCACTAGAGCTTGTCTCACCACCAGTAGGTCAGTTCAAAATATCTAAATTTAGGAGTCAGACCGCCGTTAGGTCTAGTTTGATCGTTGGTCAGCGGTCTGACCACCGCCATGCTTTTAGTCTAACCACCAGGGCCCTAAACTCTTTGCACATTCACGGTTTGATCGTCACTTCCACTCGGTCTGACCGCCAGCTATTCAAGGCTATGTGTACTTAGGTTACCTTGTTCGGGGTTTTAAACTTTGACACCCTAATATTTTGGCGATCTTTTGCAAATGTTTTTAAAACACAACGTTGTATCATTATCCAAGCATGCAGGACTTACATATTTTTCCATCGTTCATTTGTTTATGCAATGCATTCTTGATTCGTTTAAAGAATGTTGCGATGACAGTCAAAGCGAGTGAAGGCGACGCCAAACTACCGGGGTTTTGTGAGTGCTATGCGGTAGTATCAGGCAACCGCCAGAGCAACGAGGCAAATATCTAAGCATATTACACCCTTTTTGGTTGAATTGAATGGAGTATAAATTGATAAGTCATTGCTTAGGTATGTTTAGCGAGTCATTGTCAGGCTTATATGGGTAGAATATATGTTGAGTGCATTACTTCTGCCTTGAAATTGTTTATTATCCATAACCTTGTCCTCGGTAATATTGTTGATGTCTAACTTAAGAGTTGTTCAAAATGCTTAGAAATACATAGGTCCTCGGTAAAAGTTAAGTGATGGTTCAACCATTGTTCACGAGCTTAGAGCTTACTTATTCTTCATAATTACAATGACAATGATATGGGATCTATGAGATATGAGATGAGACGAGATGTGGGCGGTACTAGGGTTAGGTCGGGAGTGAAACCCGGATGTCATAGATCGTTTGTATCGTTTAAGTATCGTCTGTCGGTGTCGTTGGCTTTAGCACTTTACGTACAACCACATATTTGGATAATAGATGAATGAGCCGAGTAACATACACCATGATGACACTTGTCGTGTATCCCTATGACGCATAAGAAAAATAAAGGAGAAGCAAGATGGCGGGGAGCCGGAGGTGTCCGAGACACGCTCGCGGTAGCCCTGGTGCCATTGGGGTATATGCAAGTGGATAGTTTTGGGTATGACAAAGGTTGTCTCGGAGGCCAAGAGGATGGACTCGGGTCATGTGGTTAAAGTTGTACCCCTGCAAGGTGTAAGAATAATTTGAATTGCCGTGCTCTCGGTCATGAGCATGCTTCTATCCATCAGTATCAGTCATAGAGTTTCTAAATTTTGGGATATGACATAGTATGTTAGGTTTGGTTATTAAGGATTATTGATTATATGAGATGGTTCCTTTTATATTTATGTGTATGTTGATGTTGCAGGATAGATGTGCTTTGAGTTAAGTATAGATGCGCTTTGAGTTAAGTATAGATGCTCACATATAGATAACAAAAGAAAGTTGAAGTTGAAGCCGATAAATCACTTTCATTGGTATTAGACATCGGCTTCATTCTTCATCTTAATAATATTTTCATGTTCCTTCCATCATGAGGAACCTACTTTTAGGTTCTTCGTTGGATGATTATGATTATTAATGTAATTTTGAGGACAATAAGTGTATCATTAAATTCAAAAAAAAAAATTCAGTCTTGCTTCCTCTAAATGAATTCTTGATATCTCTAAATGTCTATAATGTAAATAATAAAACTTATTCGAAACCATGTCGATATCTATTTGGCCAGGTTTTGAGGGGGACAATAGAGCATCTCATTAAGAAAATGATTATCCACCCTTTAGATTTATCTAATTCTAGCTATTGCATAAATTGGGGGGGGGGGGGGCTATTGAGGTTTTTGAAATTCTTAATGAAGCACCTAACGATGAGCCTCAACAATCCCAATAGATCCTAACTCATATAAATAACATTTGCCTGAGTGACTTAATGCCATGAAGGATCAATTGAAGTCTTTAAACGATAATGGTGAATAAGACTCGGTAGAAACTCCCAACTGAGGAAAAAAAAGTAGGTTGTAAATAGATTTATAAAACAAAACATGACTTTAAGGGAAATATCGAAATGCTCAAAGAGAAAAGATTAATTATAATAAAACTCAATTAATGATTCTTCTCATTTTAAGTAAAGTTTAAAAGGAAAATTTCATCATCTTAATCATAAGAATGATCTCGGTGAAGCTTTTATGTTCTTTGTATTGATGTTCACCAAGATAGGTCCAAAGGTATACATGGACAGAGTGTTGAAGAAATATAATATGTATAAGTGCTCTACCCCTTCTGCTCCTACTGTTAAGGGCAATACATTTATGACATTTTAATATGTTGTCCAATGAACCATTATGAAATTGTTAAGATAAAGTACCCCTAATGTTTCCGCTGTAAGAAATATTATGTACGCACCCTGATTTAGTTTTTCATAACCGAAATACTTGATAGATATCAGTCAAATCCAGGATCGAATCACTGGAAAGCTGTCGAGAAAGTTCTTCGCTATTTGCAAGGTATAAGTACTACATGCTCATGTTTAAGAATCTGTTTGCGATGTATGTGGATACTAAGAAATTCACGATATATTATATCCACACTGTCGGAGGGTGAACTCCTCAAGCGGGAATCCGGAGGAACCCCTTTGAGATTCGACCGGGGGGGGGGGTGATTCTGAACCCGCTTCGTAGGTGAAGTAAATGGGAATAAATGAGATGCAGATGGAGTGGAATGATTGGATGCAGGAAGGAGTAAATACTCAGAGGATTTTTAGACAGGTTCGGGCCGCACTGAGCGTAACACCCTACTCCTGTGTGTATGCTATAAATGCTCTAAGAATGTCTCTCTGGGGGTTTGCTGTGTTACACGAATATTTGTCGGAGTCTAGAGCTTCGTGCTTCTTGTTCTTCTATTGATCCAATCCTCTGTCCTATGTGTCTTCCGTGTTTCGGTTGTGTGTCAAGGACTCGATCGATCTCCCATTCTCCGGGGAGCCCACCCCTCCTTTATACCCGTCGGGACGGTAGCGTGCCCAGAAAGGATGGTGTGAGTTCCACAGCGCCATAAATGGAAAGCAACCATCATGGACTACTGCGTGAGGTGACGGGGATGGTTGAAAACGTGCCCCCGTCCGGTCTTGTTCGTCATCATTCAGCTTTCCGGCGGGTGCTGCAGAGAGGGCCCACCGGGCAGCCACCGAGCAGCCCCGCGTGCCCTCCCGATCAGAGCAGGACTGACACAGCAGGACGGCAGGCGGTGTGCCTCGAGCTCTACGATGTTATCCCGAGGCGCGCCGGATGACGCTCGATGGGACCCGTGCATTAAATATCTCCATGCCTCCCTGTCAGGCCGTGGCAGAGACTGACAACAGGCGTGGGGAGAGTGGTTGGAAGTGACAGGCCACGCGCCCTCTTAAATGCAGCATCGGGTCTCTCACCAGTTGACACCTCACTGTTGAGCCTCTGTGGGGACCACCGGCGAAGGACTTCTCAGGCCCTCGGGGAACTGTGAGTGCTCGGGGACTACTATTCATAGCCCCGAGCACTCTCTCCAGGACATGCCCTCTCTGGGTCCTCGGGGAACCGAGTGCTCGGGGGGCCACTATTCACGACCCCGAGCACTCTCTTCCCGGAACTGACTGCTCGGGTCCTCGGGGAACCGAGTGCTCGGGGGCCACTGTTCGCGGCCCCGAGCACTCTCTCCCGGAACTTAGCTTTTCTTGTTATCGGGGAACTTGGGTGCTCGAGGACCATTGTGCATAGCCCCGAGCACCCTCTTCCTGGTACTTGGTCTTCTCGTGTCATCGGAGAACTCGGGTACTCGGAGACCACTGTTCATGGCCCCGAGCACCCTCTCTCGGAACTTGATCTTCTCGGACCTCGGGGAGATAACCCCTGAGGGAGGGCGCCACGTGGCACTCCGCTGTTCTGGCCTCGGGACTCGGGGACCCCCGGTTCCCGTGTCACCGACACACACCCTCGCCAAAGGAGCTATCTCGTAAAAAAGTTCCAAACAGACACTTACGACACTGTCAACAATGTAAGCTGAGTTTGTAGCATATTATAAGGCTACCATATATTTTGTATGACTAAAGAACTTATGTTATCCCAGAATTAAGAAAGATAGATAATATTACAAAACCACTTATGTTCTACTTAGTTTTTTAATGAGTAACAATGGTGTTCTCAAACACATCGACAATAAGTATCGTATTGTGAAAGATAAAATCAAGAATCAAACCATCAACGTTAAGCATATAAATACTGAGTTAATGCTTACGACGTTGCTGATTAATGGCTTACCACACTATATTTTTCGTGATCATGTTACCATCATAGGGTTATTGAAAAGTCTATGATTCTAGATAAGAGGATCATAAAACAATCCAACTTCTATTAAGCACAATGAATATCCATTTCGAGATAAAGTAGTATGCTATATGTTTTGGGGTTTCAGTGGCGCTTCATTAGCCGTTGTAACGTTTTTCCTTGGTGTGCTATTTCATTGAGAGTGAGCTTAAGATATTAGCATTACGATTAAGAGGGAGAATATTGGATATTGATCTTGGCTCTAGAACATATCCTAACGAAAGCAACTGAGAGATAAGGGGGAGCTTCGTCCTCACCTACGCGTCCTAATCGGGGGCGCAACCAACGTGTTGGTTGCAGTCCCATCTCGAGCAACATCATATAAATACATGAGGGTAGAGGAGTTGGTAGCTATGAGATCCAATTTTCACGTTAGACCTAACTCCCCCCTATCCCTAACTCTACTGATCCTCACAGGCGCTGCTACTAGGTGAAGACCGCCACCCTTGCAGCACCTACATCGATCATGTCTACTGGCTGCACCTAGCCGGTGACCCCTTCCTCATACCGACCACATCTTCAGCAAGCTATGCATCACGCCGGCGATAACTTCACCGACGGTTTGCACGGTATCAACTATGCTAACACATCACTTCTTCACTATCAACTAAGATGACGTCACCGAATTCGGGTAAACAATCATACTTCTGCTCTAATATCTCGTGTTTGATCATAGGGCTAGCATCATGCCAATTAGATAAGAATTAAGGTACAACCTATTTGATATATCTGATAACTCATATTTATCGATGATTTTCAGTAAAATTTATTTATCGATAAAAAAAACCCTGGTCAGCACCAACACATAAGACTCTATTAATCCTGTGCGCGCGCGAGAGGAGAGAGTTCATTGCAAATACGTCGGAAGATAGTCGACGTACACGTACGTACGTTGATCTCTTGCAGGGCACACCGCTCCGACATATAAAGGGCAAATTCCTGTCCGAATACTAACGCATCCGAAAAAAAGCGGAGAATTGCTCGGTGCATGCCATGCCGATCATCAGCCCTGTCGCTGACTACGGCGTCCTCGCCGGCCATCCCCTCGCGGCCGAAGCCGGCGCTGCTCACCAGCCGGCAAGCTACGACGCGTCGCTCTTCGATCATCCCGCGGCGACCACCTACGTCGCGGGCAGGACGGCTCCGAGCTCCCTCCCGTCTTTCCCATCGACGGTCACCTCCTCTTGGGCGTCCAACTCCGCGCCCTCGCCGCTGTACCAGCAGCGTCCATGGCAGCAGCAGCAACCCGCTGCTCCGGGTTCCTTCTCCTTCCTTGGCAATCACGAGCTTCAAAGCGGCTATGACAATCTCTCCACTATGATCGCCAACTTCTCTCCGCCGCAATCTGCCCCGGCGCCCTTCGCGCAACCGGCCGTGCCCCCGCAGCCAAAGTGGCAGATGCAGCCGGCGATGCAAGCACACCCAAGCCAGGCGATGGCCGCCGCTCCAGTACTAGAAGCGGTGCCTCTCGCCGTCGTGCCCGCCACTGTAACTACAGGTCATCCTGTACGTGCAGACACGCGGACCGGACAAGCTGCTAAGCCGGCTCCTCGGCGCCGCGGCCGGCCTCCCAAAATCACTACCGCCTCCTCAAATCCTGCCACCGCCCGCACCAATCGAGCAGCACCGCGGAGGACAGCTTCCGTCATCAACTCAGCAGCGACGTCCGGTCAAGTCCAGCAACCTGCAGAGCAGCCAGCCAATGCCGTCGCGGTGGCCGCCACCGACGAGACGGCTCCGTGCACCAACCCAACGGCATTGCCCCACCAAGAACAACGCCAACTGCAATCAACCAGCAACAGCCCAAGCACAGGGAGTAATGAAGCTGCTATCGGGGAAGAGGTAAACGTGTCATACGCAGACACGTCCGCCACAGGCGTGCGGTTCCATCCGACGAAGGAGGAGATCATCAGCTACCTCGAGATGAAGTACCATGGCAGCAAGATGCCCGTCGACTTCATCAAAGATTTCGACGTCTACCAAGCACACCCAGAGACAGTCAAAGGCGAGCTTAATATAAGTCCAGCCGCTCTAATTATAGGAAGATGAATGTATGAATATCAAAATCTCGAGCACCTTAATTTTTGGCAGATACGTGCGGGGAGGACGTGGACGGGTGCTGGTACGTGTTCTCGCCGAGGGACCGGCGGTACGGGAAGGGCCTCCGGCCGGCGCGGTCCGTCGGCCAGAAGAAGCTGGGTTTCTGGAAATCCAACACCAAGGAGACTGATATACGCGTCGATGGCAAAGCCGATGGCGCGGTGATAGGGAAGGTGACGGCGCTCACCTTCCACCTCGGCAAACAGCCCAAGGGGAAGCAGACGCCATGGAGGATGAAGGAGTACTCCATCCCGGGGAACCGGTACATGCCTGACGGCTCACTTATGCTGGTAAAGACTAACGAAATACTTCATCATAAACTTCCAATTCTAAGTTTTAAAGGCCTGTCTGACATTATTTCAAGAAAAATATGCAATTGTGATTCTAGCTTGTTGGCGAGTGTAAAATCCGGGGAAATTTGATTATACGTCTTAAAGTTGGTACGATTTTGATAATATGTCCAAACCAGTTTGTAACAAAGTTTACTATTCACCTCTCTTACCTAATATGAAATTTTGTTATAATTTTTTTTATTGGACATATGATTAAAGTATGATCAACTTTGAATATATTATCAAAGGTTGACCAACTTTAAAACATTTAATCAATTTTAGTAGGTTGATCACGTTTCATCAACAGCTTAAACTTTAACATCGGCTAACGTGTAAATTTTTTTACTGCAGCTAGATGATTGGGTGCTTTGCAAAATATTTTGTAAAGGACGACGTATAGATAAAAATGAACAGATCATCCCTGTTGAACAGAGAGATCAATCTGGGGACCCGGATGAGGACGCCGGCGAAGCGGGAGATGCAGATGAGCAGATGGTGCCTGTTGACCAGATCCTGAGTAACTCTGAACAAGACCTGTGTGTAGAGGACTACATTGTATGCGATCCAACATTAGCAGGGCTGAATCTTACTGCAAACTGAAGATTTCATCAGGGATTAGACTGCGTTGCGTTAGGCATTTTGCACCGACAAGCATAACCCCCTGTTATGCACAGATAGTTACTAGGGTCCTGTAATATTAACTTAGGAATGAAGTGGCATGTCTTAATTCATCCGTGTGGAAGGCGTTGAGATGTAGGATTGTACAATGGTGTACACTCTGTGCTGTATGTGCCATTGCTGATTGGGCTTTCCTCCGCCCTGCTACAGTTATTTATTTATTTATTTATTTTAGGTCAAATAGCTTCGTTCATTAACTGATAGCATAATTACAATCTAGCTCTAGACAATCACGGACTGATGAGTCTGCTTTAGAATGCCATACGCCCTTGTCAATAACCGTGAAACCTGTTTTGCGTAAGTATGTGTAGATTTATTACATGATGGCTAGAGTAGATCAATTGAAAAGAAGAACATCTCAAACTAAGCTCTCTGATACCTTCTAAAATCGGTGAGATCTCTAATAGTTGACGTGCCGGATTTTTCCATAGATCAATCAAAACATTATTGTCTGTTTCCATTATCACATTACGATCAACTCTCTAAATTGCATATGTTAACACATCCATACAAGCATATGCTTCCATCGATAGAGCATTCAAGGATGTTTGTACTATAAAGCACCCCCACCACCAAAGTGACCGTGCTCGTTATCTAAAACCCCGGTAGCTCATGTATTATCATTGGCAAAGAAAGCACCATCAACACTGCACTTCTGGTGGCAATAAACTTTGCTTTTTTTAAGGCAACCATCAGGATCAAGAGTTTTGTAGAATATGAGGCAGCCCAACCCAAACTGTCAGGAGTTTAGCTGCAGAGAAAGATACTTTCAGTGCCATGTAAAAACAACCAACATTACCATGTAGAGAAACCGCAATATCTATGCGGGGATTTGGGTATGGTGGCTACTACCGGAATCGGCTCTTTTGCCGGCGAACAATACCCATGACGTACCTCTGTGAACAGTGCCCACAAACAGTGGTTTCGTGAACAGCTACACAAACTGTAATTTCGTGCGTAGTGTTTTACAAACAGTAATCTCATAGTCACGACACTAGAACCGGTTCTGGCTACTACCTAGGTCAAAGGGAAGGGGAGATCAGGGAAACAGCCAAATTGTTTTGAAGTACTACTGTATGAAAATTTTTGGCTCAGCATATGAGGCGATTTTTTTGTTTTTATATTTCAAAAATAAAAATTTATAAAAATAGATGCCTATCAGAACATTTTTGCTTTTGAAAAAAATGAATTTTTTTGTCTTTGTTTGTAAGTTTTTAAATGTACATCTATTTTTGCAGTTTTTATTTTCGAAATAAAAAATAAAAAATCCACGTGAGACTGTGAGAGCAACAAAAGAAGGTCCGCTGATTTCTGGGCCGGGCCATGGGCTTCGACTCATCCAGCCCATGGAGGCATGGACACATCGAGTTCCATGACCAAACCCCAACCAAGAACTAGCGAGAGAGGGAGAGAGGACCCCGAGGAAGAGGAAGAGGAAGAGAGCGAGCAGAGAGGAGAGCGAGCGGGGAAGGAAGATGAAGGTCCGCGCGTCGGTGAAGCGGCTGTGCGGGTTCTGCAGGGTGGTGAAGCGCCGGGGCATCGTCTTCATCCACTGCACCGCCAACACCAAGCACAAGCAGCGCCAGGGCTTCTCCACCATCGCCGAAGCCGCCGCCTCGTGCCTGCACCTGCCGCCGCCACTGCCCTCCAGCGGCTCCGCCTCCGCTGCGGTGTTCGCTGAGTAAGACGACCCCTACGATTTCCTTCTTTTAAAAAAAATACCCCTGTTGTTATAGAGCAGTTCCCGAGTGTCCAAGGCTCCACTGATTGGTGATTAGTGGACGGATGAGGGTTCTAAATTAGAGGTGCAGGTCGGATTTGCTCTGTATCTTTACTCCTAATGAGGCATAGTTGACCATAGTTCTGTTAGACATCGAGGTGACCAGGATTGAACCTTTTTTCTAAGTATCCTGTCACATGGTTCCTACCTAGGACGTCTAAATGCCCTACAAACAAGTCATTTTGGTGTTTTACACGTGACCAAAATTATCAGTTATTAGTCTCTCTTTAGATGTCACTATGTCAGTGGGGAAGATGTACCTGACCAATAGTTTGTACTTCAATGACGTATGATCCAACTAAATATCTGTTAAAAAGCTCTGCCATTGTAATCCCTTTATGAGGTTATGAGCCTTCCTCGGCATGTCGAATCTTTTAATTTTTCGTCAGTCATCATCTGTTGCAGTGCTTATTGCAGCAAAAGGTGGCATTCCGAGATCTCATGTAGCCCCTTACTGATTGAGTTACACCCCTTGTGGCATGGGGTAAAGCATCGGGTCTTCCTTTGCATTTTGTATGACCTTGTGTTTGTAAGCTGAAATTACCTGTACACCGTGTTGGATGTTTACCTATTGTCTTGGCTAAGTGATTCCATGTGATGCTCATTCTTTGGAGCTATCAGGATCTTGATTATGTACCTGCCCCCAAGTTCCTTTGTTATTCTAATTTGTACGATGATCACCTTATTCAGATAAGGTACTTTGAAAGGCTTAAAGAGAGTAAAACTTTAGTCAAGATAACTGGATAGCTTGGTGTATTTCCTTAGAGAGTTTGGCTTGTCTATGTTATGCACGTTTCTGTTTGAGGAAACTAATGCGCCACTCTGTTTGGTTTGATGTCTTGTGTTCTTGGTCAACAAATTGTTCTGTGCAATATCATGTTAAATATCATGTTACCAAACTTGACATTAGTTTTTCTGATCTATGTTTTGTAGGGCTTCGAAGGTGGCCACGCAAGAGATGTCTATGAAGTTTAATTGGCCTCTGGGTTTAGCTGCCCTGTTGAAGAATGGTGAAAAGTAATGCATCTGCTCTACTATTCCCCAACATTTGTTCTAGAAATCAAGTGAATCTTCCAGTCCGTCGTAAAAATACCAAGCTGTACCATCAGCATGTACTTGCAGTCACTACTCATCAGTTGAATTGGTCTTTTAGTGGAATATAATATGAGCATATATTGTTACTCTCTTCCCTCAATATTTTTGGTTGTTCTATATTTAACTATTTCACTCTGGAGGAAATCGCATTGGAAGAACGCTGATACGCTTGACTGATCTGCTGGGTTCACCAATTTCTTGGTTAATGGCACCAAAATTCCCCAATGTTTATGTTTGATGTCAATATCTTGCCTCACAATCAAGGATAGGCAGAAATCAAGGAATGTTTGTAGATGATATTTCTTCTTCTCCTTTCTGTCAACTTGCTCGTGCTACCTTACGATTGCCTGGCCAACAAATTGTCTCATTCCGAGGAGAAAGACTGCATAAACACCAGGTAGCTCGCCATGACAGTATGCAACCTCCTATAAACAAAAGGGCATGACGAGAATCCTGTATCTGTGCTCAATAATCAATATGCCATTGGCAGAAGAAGGATCATCCAGAATGAACACAGAGCACCAAGGTTAGAATCATATGGACCAGTTCTCCAGCCTTCAGATTCAGGATGTTAAGATAGTAAATCCGATAGAGATACCCGATAGTTGCAGACTCACCTATAGACATCGGTCAGCATTAAGGATTAGTATAAAATCATTTGCCATTATACTAGTGAACGTAATTAGAATTGACAAGCGACGCCATGGAATTCCACAACAAACTGAATGTAATCTCGAGTGTTGATAAATGGATTAGAAAAGACACATAATGCTCCATACCCAACAACGGAAAAAACTGGTTCAGCAGGACCAAATCATATAAAACAATATCAACTATTGTATCCTGATATTGTCGCATGGAGCCTGATACTATTGACTGTCAGAACAAAAAATGTTGGAACAATAAAATGAATACACAAAACCCAACTACATGCACCAAAACTTAAACGTGTTACTAAGTTCCGCTGAGGGGACACACCAGTGAATTATCTACAAGTATGCATCTGATTGAACAAATGCATAATGAACTAACAAAAGGATCATCATCCAAAACTTAACTCGCAAGTCGCAAGCAAGCACATGTAGACAGCAAACAAATACCTGGGCCACTCAAATTCCTCATCCTAGTTGGTACAAAATGGCAATGCACACTGAATTGAACACTGACCATCAACATACCAACTTCATTCTGCCCAATCCTTTCTACTATATGATCACACATATCAAGCTACCCAAAACAGGCACTCCCCGCGAGTAATAAATATCACGGCCATGCCACTCTAACTACACAGCACCAATTGAAACTTAGTAACAAGTGCACATGAACACATTTCCCTTGTCTCTGTAGACATAAATATAGACATAAAAGAAAAGCACACAAGAAACAATGCACACCTAAAGGATCTTGTTAAGCACATACCTACTCAATTGATTGTCACTGAATAACAACACATAGTAATTAGTAAAACTGGATGAAACATAGCATAGCATAGCACAGCACAAGCAGCACGTTCCCTCTCGTTACTCTTCTCAGATACATGCGGTCGCAGAGGCAGTACGCCCGGTCGCTCAGTCGCTGGAGCCGGGGCCAGGGGTCTTAGACCCGAGGCCGTACTTCTCCTGGAGCCTCGTGATCTCGTCCTCCTTCTTCTTGACGTCGGACTTCTTGGACATCTTGGCGGGCTGGTAGTACAGCACGATGAGGTAGCGGTTGGCGACGTTGAACCCGGAGAGGTGGTCGACGGCGTTCTTGGCGTCGTAGATGTCCTCGTAGACGACGTAGGCGGTGCCGCGCGTGTCCTTGCCATTGCCCAGCCGGATCTGCCGGATCGCGCCGTACTTGCCGAAGATGTCGTACATCTCCTCGCTCGAGATGTTGAACGGCAGGTTCCGCACGTACAGCACCCGGTTCACCTCCGGCGGGAGACGCGCGTTCCCCTTACGCAAGCTCACCGCTGCCATCGCTGCCCCGCCGAGCTCGCTCGCTCGCTTCCTCCCTTCCTGCCTCCTCCGCCTAGGGTTTGAGGATTTGGGGGTGGTTTGCTCGCTGCGTGTAGCCACCTATCGCTCTCGCGTCTTCTTTGGGGTATCTCTCACCGACATGTGGCCCTCGAAAGCGTAGCTGGGCCCGCATGTCAGCTTCGCGTCTCGAAGCTTAGCCCACGAATCTTGGCGCATTTACACGAGATGAGCCCGTCGACCCCATCTCGAAGCTTCTTCGTCCGTCTCCGGCTGGGCCTCGAATCTTCGAGAAGCTACCGGAGCCTGCCCCCCGAGCACCGCCATGGCGTCCTCCGGCGGAGCGGCCATATCGGCAGGGCCCACGCCGCCGTCGGCAACGGCGTCGGCGGTGGAGTGGCACCAGCGGCCGCCGAACCCGAAGAACCCGGTGGTGTTCTTCGACGTGACCATCGGGTCCATCCCCGCCGGCCGCATCAAGATGGAGCTCTTCGCGGACATCGCCCCGAAGACCGCCGAGAACTTCCGGTACTGCCCTAAACCCCGCACTGTACTTCAACCCTAGGTTCCATTTGTTTCCTTCTGCTGCTGATGTGTTGGTCTTTTTGATGGATTTCTGAATCGCGTTGCTTTGTTTGTTTCAGGCAATTCTGCACTGGCGAGCACAGGTAAGATGCATCCGGCTGTTTATTATTGGCCTTTGTGCTTATGTATGAGGCTAATTCTGCAATGTTGACTTTATCTTCATCCATTTAGTTTAGTATGAATTGGTAGTGGATTTACTATTATACTGGGCTTGGTTGTTTGATTGGGATACTAGCTTGTGCGGAAAGGATGGATAGAAGGGAATGCAAATGTGGATTTGACATATTTTCTACTTATGCTTGTTATGATTGGTGAGAAGCTTAGCTCGTATGGTCGAAACGTTTTCTGGGACATCAGCCACTTGGATGGTCGGACTTTTTAGCTTGACTTATTGATAATTTTCTGATGTTTGGTAGTATTTCTTGCTCCTTGCTTTACTCTTGCTGTGGTCTGATTTTTTGTTTACTTGATGTTGGGCCAATGCAAGGTATGGGTATGGGTATGAGTATGAGTATTTAGGATACTGTACGCAAGAGGACATAGATTGCTTTACATAGAATTCTTTTTCCTTTGGGTGCAAATGCAATAGTATTTCATTTTTTAGAAAGATATAACCCGGGGGGGGGGGGGTGGATAGTGACAGTTTGACACTGAAGTGTTAACTGGTCTAGACAAATTTGTTTCTTTCTACTTTACTTAGCTTGTGGCAGTTGTTATCTGATTGGTGAGGATGCTAGAACAAATGCTCTATCAGTTGTGAAATCACTATATGTCAGCAGTTCAGTTCTGCAATTTTTAATGCGTAGTTTCATCGTTGATTGCAGAAAAAATGCTTTGCCACAGGGGTATAAGGGCTGTCAGTTCCACAGGGTGATCAAAGATTTCATGATTCAGTGTGGTGACTTCTTGAAGGTTTGTGCCGTTTGCCTGCCACACTTGTATTGTAGCTTCATCCATCTATTTTTTTAACTTAGCATAAACATTAACCTGATGCTATCCTATAACTAAGCTTGCGGTATTAATGTATGTATATATGTTTATACTAAGCAACACAACATGAGGGAGGATTTGATATTGTTTTATCTTGGTTTGGAACTAATTCATGCGATATCCAGTGTACACTAATCCCACTGTTTTATGTCTTCCAGAATGATGGTACTGGATGCACATCAATCTACGGTACCAAATTTGACGATGAAAATTTTATTGCAAAGCATACTGGGCCTGGACTTCTCTCAATGGTACTAATTCTTTCCACCTAAGTTTTCAATTGAAATTCTCTCAGAACATATGACTTTCTATAGCTTTTCTTTTTTCATAACGGATCTATCGATTAAACTTAGTTTAGTTGGATTTAGACTCAACTTCCTTATATTCCCTGCATTCTATAATTGCACACAATGTTCTCTCGGTTTTTACAATTTATCTTAAGTCAATGAATTATATTTTTCCATTTATTTGCGTACTTCTACAATCACGTGGAGTTGCTTCTATTGCATTTGCTTCCTGTTTTATCGATCCTCTGGTTTTTCCTTTTTTAACATTATTGTTCCTCAATATTTGCAATAATTTTGGTTAGGTTGGCATCTCTTGGCAAGTCGATGAATGATGCTATGTTGGTGGATAAGTCATCAGTTGTCTTTTGCTTTTCATGTCTAAAACGATTCTTTTCAGTATAACTGTTTAATGGCGCTTTGTTTGCTTCTCAGCTTGTTTGATGTTACAACAGTTGTTAGCTTCTATCTTATATATGTGGTTGTCTCCCTTTTTTGCAGGCAAACAGTGGAGCTAACTCTAATGGATCTCAGGTACATTTGTCATCTCAATAATCGCTTGCTTGAAAGCCTTTATGCATGATACAAATTTGTTCCCCAATGAGTTTGATGTAATCTTATTGAGTACTATAGTGCTGTTATTAAGTTATATATTTCTGTTACTCGGTTGAGAACACCTTTGCCTCCGGTGTGCTGCTTCAGAATTAAGTAACAGCAGTGTATCCTAGTTGTGTTTTATTGTCTATTCCACCCAGTCAGAATACAGAATGCTCCTGATGAAAATCTTATTCTCTTCTATGTTTGCAGTTCTTTATAACATGTGCGAAATGTGATTGGCTGGACAACAAGCATGTGGTCTTTGGGGTAAGTTTACTCAATTCAAATGCTTTCTCTTTTGTGACAAACATTCAGTATACTTTGTTATTAGAATATCAGGGCAAGTGGAGATATACCTGATAACATGATACAATATAATTGGTTTAATTTGAAGACAATAAGGGTCTGTTTGTTTGGGCTTCTGCTTTTAGGCTTTTCTGTTATGTTTTTAGCTTGTCTGAAAAACTGTTTTTCTAAATAGGTTGTTGGCTTCTATAACAAATTTTTAGCTTCTCAGCACATAGCTTTTCAGAAAAACATCTCTCCGCGAGCTTCTCGGCTTTAGTTTATTTTTCTCAGAAACAGACTTCTAACTTCTCCAGAAGCTACTTTTTAAAATCCCGTTTGTTCTGACTTCTGGCAGCAGCAGAAGCGGAAACAGGAGTAGGAAACAAACAGAGCCTAAAAATGTGACCCAAAAACAAATCCATATGTTTCTTGTTTAGAAGGTTCTTTATGTAGCATGTGCAAGGGTAGGTGTTGGCCTTTGTGTGTGTGTGTTTTCATTTCCTTTTCAGTTATCACTTTGTGTGCTTAATGCCTTGCATTGTCATGTTTGATCAATTCAGAGAGTGCTCGGAGACAGTCTGCTCGTCGTGAGGAAGATTGAAAATGTTGCAACTGGACCAAACAACCGACCAAAGCTTGCCTGCGTTATAAGTGAATGTGGTGAAATGTAGCTTGATTCTTGAATGTGGCTAGTCTTCTACCTCTTGACGCTGCTGATGTAGGTCTTGTTGCGTTGATGTTTGATGAAAGTACGGAATCACTGGAAACAGTATAGAGATATTCTTGAATGTACTGAAGCATGTCAAAATTTACAGTGATCAAGGTGTACCGTTATGACATTATCTGTAGAATAATTTCGAAACATGTGCTGAGGATTGTTTCGAAACATGAAATTTATGATCGACTTGTGATCGATGCTTTCCCCTTCTGTAGGTATGCTTCCGTGATCCAGGAAGGCAGCAATTTTTGGCCTCCGACTCTACCCCCAAATGTTTTTCAGGATATTCTATTTTATGCTTGTTCTGACCTTGTCTACCATATTGGGAACTAACGAGAAGATTGTGTTATTGTGTCCTTCGTTATGTACTTATGTGTTTATGTAATGCAAGTGGGCTGCCATGAACAAACCGTCACGGATCAGAGGATCCACAGGTGTCAAGAATTCTGTATCATATGCTCCATATAATTAATTAAGCTGTAACAAAACATTTTTCACGACGATAAAATACTCTGGGATGTCAAGCACTGCAGCTACTCCCTCCGGTTACTCGTTTTGGACAGATCTAGTCAAACTTTGACTACCAATAATTTTTAAAATATTTAATTTAGAAACATAAGTCATATGTGTATATTTGATTTTAAAAAATATTTCATAACTTATACATTTATTAAATTTTATAAATATATTATAGTAAAAAATAGTGATAAAAATATACATTGCAAATCGTATTGTGTCTAAAACATTTAAGTATTTTTTACCGAGGAGTACTAACGTTTGAAATGTGTAATTAACAAATGACAAATCACAAATAAGTCGGTGCGATCGTACGTGCGCGTCATTATGTCGCACCCAGGTTTAAATGCCCCTGGAATCCCTTCGGTCTTCGCCCGCCCTCCAGCTTTGCCAACCATGCCGCGCACGACGCCGTCGAGCCCGTTGTCGCGCGCCACGACGCCACTCTCCCCCACTGCCGGCGGCACCCCGAGCCGCCTCACCCGGCAGTGCGCCATCTCGGCGTCGCCGCACACACCTGGCAGGACGGGCGCGTCCACCCCGCCGCCGGCCACGCCGCGCACGCCGCGGCCGGATATCACGCTAAGGCAGCCGTCGTAGCGTCGTCGCAGGCATCGCAGAAGCGCGCACCCTCCGCCATCAGGAAGCAGTCGCGGGCGCTCCGCGCCATCCGCGCGCTGCTCCGATCGCTCCCCCTCATAACTCTTTGCGCCCGCCGCGTGCCGCCCGGCGTCCGCGCTCCCGCGGCGCTACACAAAGCCACACGACGGCCACGGCAACGGCGGCGGCGGGGAGCGCGTGACCGGCACGTTCTACAGCCACCGCCGCGCGCGCATCACCTTTGCCGTGCAGGAGCGCTCCGGCATCCTCCCGTCCCTCGTGCTCGAGCTCGGCGTGCCCACGGGGAAGCTCATGCAGGAGCGGGCACGTCCGCATCGCCCTCGAGTGCGAGAAAAAGTCCAAGAAGTCTTCAGCGCCGGATGACAACGACGGCGGCGGCGGCAACGTGAGCCTGCTGGAGGAGGCGATGTGGACGGCGTATGTGAACGGGCGGCGCGTGGGGTACGCAGTAAGGCGGGAGGCCTCGGAGGGCAACCTCGCGGTAATGCAGTTGCTGAGCACGGTGTCGGTGGGGACCGGCGTGCTGCCGGTGGACGTGCTGGACGCGCCGGCCGGAGCGGAGGCTGACGGCGAGGTGGCGTACTTGCGCGCGGGGTTCGACAGGGTGATCGGAAGCAAGGACTCGTAATCGTTTTACATGGTCAGCCCGGAGGGGGACGCCGGCGGTGGCACGGAGCTCGGCATATTCTTTGTCAGGGTGTAGTCGTGTAGGGAATAGGGATGGTCTCCTCTTTGATCCTTGCTCTTCAGCACTGCCGTTTGACCTTCAGGGATACATCTTCCAAAGGCTCACTTGGGTGGAAGGGGATTAGATCCAATCTCATAAGATTGGGAGGAAAAATAAACAAAATTTTCCATTGGGTCAAATCCCTTCGTATTCAAATTTGTAACTAGTAGTTGTGTACTTGTGTCTGTCCTAGTTTATGTATGGAGTGCTTAGCACAAAAATTACTGCATCAGTTGATTATGTGATAGGTTACGCCAATTTGGCACGGATATAAAAATGTGATGATTTTTTAATTACTTACTAATGATATAGCACAAACTTTTTTCTTTCAAAATCATCTTAGATATGGGTGCATTTAACTAGCAGCGGGTGGACATCTTCTTCAACACAAGCCACTTTCTCCATTGCACTTGCCTTAGCCTCCATCTCCCTCACCCCACCAGTGGCAGATCCAAGGACACTAAGTAGGGGTTTTGTCTCTTTTTCATCCCCTTATCATCTTCTTTTTCTTTTCTTTTTTCATACTCAAAAATTGAAAAAAAAACTCCTACACCCACGGTAGGGGGGCTTGAGCCCCCTCCACCTCCGCTAAGGATCCGTCTCTCCCGCACCAATTTAGCTGCTAGTGATGTGACTATCTATGCTACCGCTAGATGCTCAACAAGCTAAGCTATCTTTCCAACTCTATCTATTGTATGCCAACCTTGCCCACTAAGCGTAGACATGTACTGTAGCACTACATCTGGTCCATCCATTTTCAATCTGACAACTCATAGCGAAGTGAAGTTGGATCTTCGTCCCCCGATGGTGTTGGCACCGCTTTCCATTATCAAAACTTAGTTTGAGGAAGAAAACTCACCAATTTGCAAATTCACTTAAATCCATGGTCTTATCAAACCATGGAGGTTGTGAAAAAGCCTATAAGAGGTGAAATTATATTCGTCCAGACTATAAGGACAAGATGGAATTCAACGTGTTCAATCTCAAATTCTCTAAGACATTAGTCATTGTGTGCTTGTTTGTATTGGTTCAGATTGTGTCATATCAAGTAAATAGATAGATAGAGTGTGTTTTAAGGTGTAACTCAAATTTTAGAATGGTAAAAACTTCGTTCCAGACATGCAGGCGTTTGCTCACGCCTATGCCACATGTTCGATCCAACTCCTCTACACATGTATCCATTTGATCCATGTCCTCCTCATCACATAGACACATCCTCTCTCTCTGCAACAGACATCGACTCATCCTCTCCCTCATCAATCCCCTCCCCCCTCTCTCTACAACAGATCAAGGAGTATGAGGGCTCACTGGCCATCCCCCCGGTATGGAGTAGTTGGATCCAGCCACCCTCACGGTGCGGTATTGCCTGAGCTCTTCCACTGCTCTCTCTCTCTCTCTCTCTCTCTCTCTCTCTCTCTCTCTCTCTCTCTCTCTCTCTCTCTCTCTCTCCAATAGATCCAGACGCATGGGAGCTCGTCTGCCACCCCCCGCATCCAGTTTGCTGGATCTCGCTGCTCTCATGCCTTGGTGCTTCCACCGTCTTGCGCGCGCCCTCGACTTGTCCCCCCTCTCTATCTCTCCAATAGATCCAGACTCATGGGGCTCGCCGGTCATCCCCCCGCATCCAATTCGCTAGATCCAGCTGCTCTTGTGCCTCGGTGCTTCCACCGTCTCACGCGTGCGCCCCTAGGTGATCTCACCATCACTTTGTGCGAGCGCCCGGGAGACAGGAGGTGGTTGCAACCCCATCCGTAGCGGTTCGCTCGTTTCCCACATTGGACACAGAGAGACAGCTGGTGTTCGCCTTCATAGCCTCGGTGGTACCAGCTGCCGAGGAGGTAGCCCCTGTCATCTCAGCGACCGTGGTCTACGAGGCCCTGGCACGAGAGCTTGAGGGTGCTTCATCGTTGAAGGTCATGGATCAGGCGACAACCTCCTCGTCAACAACGGCCACGCTCCTCCGCCCGCACCTTGACCTCGGCGTGTGACCTCACAGCGCGATGACCTGATTTCTCGCACACTGGTGCAGCTACCTCTTAGATCGTCGACCAAATTGCTTTTTTGCTTGCTGAGATGCAACAAATTGCTTATGATTTTTGACGAATTTACCTTTTACATTTGTATGAATTCCCCTATACCGTGCTTCAAATATACCGAGCAAATACATTGAATTGCTTTTCAATTTTGTTTTACAATTTGGTTGCTGGTGGCAAGGGCGCATCGGGAGGCACCCTAAGAGGAAGCTTAGTTGTTGTTACGACCTACACAGCGAGTGTTCTTGCGGATCGTTGAGCTTCAACGGCATCACCATTTTGTGGTGTGTAAGTGATCTACACGGTCTCGCATGTATCTTGGTGATGCAAATCGACCTAGGCTTCGATGGTGTCCATTTGGAGCAGCAACCTCATCCTTAGTCACGAGTTTGCTAGACTTGCTTGTTGATTGAAACAAATTTGCACCTAGATTTGCTCTGTGGGCAGAAATAAATTTGCTTTATAATTTCATATGGATTTGATTTTGTAAATTGGAACAAACTTGCTCTTTTTTTGTTTGGATTTGCTTGTAAACTGAACAAATTTGCTTCTGAGTTTGTATATGAAATTTCTCTCTGAGTTAGCATGGATTTTGCCTGTAAATTGAAACAATTTTGCTCTTTGAATGTGTATTGATATGCTTGTAAATTAGAAAAAACTTGCTTTCAGAGTTAGTACTGATTTGCTTGTAAAAATATCCAAAATTGCTCTTTGTGTCTTATGAATTTTGCTTTTGTAAATTATGACAATTTGCTATATGAAACAATAGGAAAACAGAAATGATAACGTCTTGTAAAGTTGATGAAGGCATCAAAAGAGGGAAGTGGGCTAGTATGAAACACGCGATGCCTAATTCAGGTAGTTTGTCTAACGAGAAACACAACTAATTAAGTATAATTTTCTAATTAAGGGTGTGAGGATGGATGAGTATTAGTATACACGTGCATGCGTTAGCCTGTCCTTTTAGAATTTTAAGATATGGCCATGTAACTTGTGTACTCATTTTTACTACAACGACATATTGCTTTTGTTTCTATACGTATATATTTACATGTGTATATAACTTTGCAACTATAACAATTCTATCAACTCAATTTTGTCAACTAGTCAAGATTTGCCATGTTGCCTCCTTGACGTGATGATCCGAGAATACATCAAAACTCGAAGGCCGTCGACGCAAAAACACCCGGAGGAAAGAAAGAGACCCGGCATGGCAAGCGAAGCGCGAGGGTGTCATCCAGAGAGAGAGAGAGAGGAAGAGGAGAGGAGGGAGAAGGGAAGGCAACGGGAAGGGATAGCGTCGCTGCTGTGCCTGCGCTGTGTCGGGGCGCGCGCGTTGTGGGATTGACGGCACAGCGGAAGCGAGCAGCGGAGAGAGGGGAGATGGGAGAATTACGCGTCGCCCAGCACGAGCACCCCACCCCCACCCGCGCGCTCCTCCCCCTCCTCACCCGCGTCATCCATCCCCCGTTCCGTCTTCTCCACCTCGTCATCCCGCGCGGGCCGGGCCCAAATACCCTCGCCTTCGCCATCCCCACCTCCCGCCACAAACCCTAACCCTAGCTCCCAACCGGCTCGCCGCCTCTCCGACAGCGCGCCGTCGGTCCACTCCGAGGTAAAGCTCCCCGTCCTTGCTTGGGTCCGGTTGTTCTAGGGTTCGTGCTCGCCGCGGCGGTGGGTGGTCGAGGGATCGCTTGCTGCTGGTGTTCTCCTACTCCGCGTGGTGTCCTTGCGCTGTTTGATTTCTCCTGGTCTGGGGTTTAGGGTGGAGGGCTTGATTCTACGCCTCGCGGTTTGAAGCTGCTCGTCGGCGTTCGCTTCCGTGCTCGTGCTATCTCTTGGCCTCTCTTGGTGGTGTTGCGAGGTGCTCCCCCCTTGAATTTTTGCGGTTCCTCTCTGTCTATGCTCTCGCTTTCATGGTCGGTGGTTCTTGGGTATATTGTATTTTGGTTCACGGTGAGGGATTTGGTTATCTCCCGTTGTTCCGATTTGACAACACAGTTGTGTGATGCATCTGCTTGGTAGTCGCTACCTGTTTTTATATCACAGTAGATGTAATGCTGCATTCTGATACACGCAGGTGGCGTGGATAGCTAGCGCAAAGGTGATTGCTTCTGGAGAGAAGCGTATGCTGTAATGGAGGGGCGTGGGAACCATCTACTTAATGCCACCGAGGCAGTAATGAAGAGGCCAAGGAGTGTTGCGTCAAGGAAGCCAAGGCCCACAGTGCAACTTGCTTCTGAGTACAATGGCATCTTGTGTGCACCGTCACGGAGCACGCCCCAGGATGATGACACTGACATGGAAGTCGGTGGGCATCGGAGGAAGGAGCTATACCTAAATAGCTCTGGAATGAAGGGCTCCACACCTCATAGGAGTGACTTGTCCAAGAAGGTAAGGAGGGAGGATAGAGCCAGAGGAGACTATGATGGCCACAATCGGAGCAGCAAGTCGAAGGATGCTGCTAAGTTTGATAGTGAGGGTTTTCTCGCACTGGAATGTACAAGAAACTCAGGATCCCCTGATAACCTGCAGTTGGTCCCAAGAGATGCTAATGTGCCAGGTGAACAAAAGTTGAGAAAAGTAAAGCTCAAAGTTGGCGGCATTACTCGAACCATACATACGAAAACCGTCCAAGAAGTTGGTGACGGTGGCACTACTGCCACATCGGATGATTCTTTTCACCAGCATAAACAAAAGGTTTGTTCTATGCACTTTCTGGATAAGTATGTGTGCAATCATAATGCACTTTCATATATTAATGCTGACTGATTTTGTCTAGTATTTCATTTACTTCATGATTCTGGCTGAAGTGGCATCTTCGTATATTCTTAGATAGTTTAGTGCAATCTTTCACCCCTCAGTTAGTACTTGGATTCTTGGAATATTATTTTGGGAGAAAATTGAGTAAATACTTATGCCACCAAAAGTTTCCAGGTTTTGATATATGCGATGAAAGTTTGCTGGTTGAGTTTAATGCCCTTAAAGTTTTGCCAAACTTCTTCAATTTACCAATCCATCCAGCTCCATTTTCCTTCTGTTAACAACAGCACACAGCCTCGCTCCTTTTATAGTCAACACCGTCCCCATCAATACATCAATTCCCCATTCCTCTCCCCTATTGTAAACCCTAGATCCTTCCCCTCCCCTACAGCAGCTTGTTCCATCTCCGGTCCCGTGGAAGTTAAATCCGCATACGGGGTGGTTCTTGCTGTCCTCCCTCCTGGGCTCGCTTGCTAGACCGCCACGGCCCCTAGCCTGCTGCGGCCACAACCAGGAGAGATGCCGCGGGGCTCATCAAGCAGGGGTGTGAGAGGGGGTCGGGGAAGGAACCAGAGCAGGGGCGGAGCTAGGAGAAAGGAGGGCAGAGACAATCTGGTATGGTCGAACCTAGTATTACCTGTCCGCTTCTTTTTTTATCCTCGAAGGAAGATTGGTCTCCGCTAACAATCTATGGCGACTGGTATATTGAAGATTTGAAACTTTTGGTGGTCAGATCTGGCCAACACAGCTATGTTTTTTCAAATGCTGGTTCTCTTTGCTCAGTATATCTTGTATGCTAAAGTCCATGCGATTTTGATTTTGGTTCCACGTTCCTATTGCTTTACAGTGTCGTGTTATGGTTCATCTTAAGTATCTTGTTGACTTAAATGATAATCGAAATTGAAGATACATTATTTCAGTGGTTCTATATTTGATCCTTTTTTGTTCTACTTGTGTTCATTAGTCGCCTTTTTTTCCATTAGGATTCTGGTGGGCACACAAACAATGATATTTCACCATCTTCTGACCTTGTTCGCAAGAGCAAAAGGGTTCCTAAGAAGAAAACACTTGATAGCGATTCTGATGATGACGATGGCGAATTACGATATCTTGAAAAACTAAGAGGGGCTAAAGTTGCACCAGAGTATCCTATAACCACTGGCTATGTAGCTTATGATGATTCTCTTGACGATGGTCTCAAGAAAAAGAAGCTGTCTACATTTTCTAAAAATAAGAGCACCCCATATGAAGTGGATGAGGACTTTACAGTGTCACGATCTGGCAGGGATGGCAGGAGGAAATTGAAATTAGGGGATAGCAATGAGTTTATTGAGGAGGAGGAACATGAGATGGATGAAAATAGTAGGCTCAAGGAAGTTGATTCACCTTCAGATGTGAAAATTGAAACTCCTGGTCTTACAACAAGACAGCGAGCCCTTCAAGGCAGGGGTGGCCATGGTGAAATCCTTATTGAATTTCCCGATGGCTTACCACCCGCTTCATCAAGAAGTAAATTTTTAGCTTATTACTGTCTTTTGTTGATACTAACATTTCTGCCTCAGATATAGTGCTAAATGTGTTTTTATTTATGTTACAGAGCAAAAGGAGAAGCTTTCAGAAGTGGAGATACAAGCCAAAAAAGCAGAAGCTGCTCAGAGGCGTAAGATGCAAGTTGAGAAGGCAGAGAAGGAACAACAGGTCTTCCTCTCTGCTTTTTAGTTCATAGCTCCATACGGTTTTTCAGTTGGACAGCTCTGTTTTACTAGCTCAAATTACACAGGCTGAAGCAATGAGGAAAATACTTGGTATTGATTCTGAGAAGAAAAAGGAAGAAAAGAAACAGAAAGAACGGGAAGAGAAGGTACAGATTCCTGAAGTATTACAGTTGCTTTATTTCCCTATGTGCTGCAATAAATTCATCTTTCCGGTCCCCTCTCCTTTTTTTTTCCAGGAGAAGCAAGCAAGATTAGAAGAATACAGAAAAAACTGCATCCAAACTGTTATGGGGCCAGAAGGAACTGTGGTTACATTCCCTGAGAGTATGGGACTTCCTAGCATATTTAACTCCAAACCTGTCAGGTCACTATTGCCTATTTCTCCGCTTTCAATTATTTCAATCAGAGCACCCACAAGTTGATTCACTTCACTGGTCATATTACTTTCATTTGATTCTCCTTGTTTGATTTCATTTCATCAGCTATCCACCTCCACGGGAGAAATGCGCAGGGCCAGGGTGCACAAACCCGTACAAGTACCGTGACTCCAAGACGAAGCTTCCACTCTGCAGCCTGGCTTGCTACAAGGCTGTCCAGGGAAGTGATGGTGGAAAGCAAGCATGATGAATTTACCTGATCCAAAGCAACCGCGACCGCCAGTAGGCCGGTGAAGTGTATGTTGACATGGCCAGCTAGCTGGTGTGTTGCTTTTGTGATCCCTTTCTAGTAGTCTAACAATCAACCTGACAGAAAATGGGGTGACTGCCGCCGGTTTCCGTCTGCCTTTCGTGAACGAATTAGGTTTCCTAATGGTGGATTTAAGTTATGGTCGATGTATGGGACTAGTCAAGAAATAAAAGGAAAAAAAAACTTTGTACAGCAATCTCCTGCCTGCGTCTCTCGTTGTTACCTATAGCTTTGGTCATGAGATCGTGAGCTGCTGCCGTTATGTAGCCGGACAGCAGCTGGTGTATGCATGCTTGTGGTGGGTGTGCTGACCGGGGTGTTTTCAGGTTCAAATAGGTTGTTAGACCTGTGACGCTGAGTCGCTGACAAAACTTTTTGCGAGGTCAGTGGTGTGTACTTGTGCTCCAGGTCTTCCTGTTTTGCTGGTAACCAACGGGTATAGTTATGGAACACCTTTCGATGGTCATGCCGGCGGCTACACTGAGGAATCTGATCGTGTTGGCTGCCGTTGCTCCGGCCGGCCGGCCTAACGGTGGTCCGCTCCTTTTGTTTGCACGGGTGACTGGGCAAACACGGCATGGGCCGAATTATATAGCTTGAGATGGGTTGTGAGGTTAGGTAGGCTGAGCCGTAACGATCGATAGTTGGGCTGTGCTTTTGGAGGCCAGAGACGAGCTTAGGAAATTGCACAGATGCGATGTACCAGCAAGATGGCCCGCTCCGAAAATGGACCTCTAATGCAAGCTAATTTAGCACCCTGGATCTGGATTAGTGAAAGGCAACGATTTGTTATGATTTCTGAAGTGAAGTACACGCTCCTCACAAGCTTATCGGTAAGTTAGACGCAGCACGGAATCACGCATGCGCGAAGGTTAAAGCTCGTTTGAATCAGGCCCGGTCATGAGATTTTGATGGCATAAGACAAAATTAAAAATGAGCATCATTGTACTGAAACATCAAAAGATTAATTAATATATAAATTGTAAATATAATATTTAGTGTATTAAAAAATTGTTTCCGAGAGACACTTAAATTATATCCCGGGGGCAAATGGTTCACACCGATAGACAAGGACGCAGTCTGTCACGCACTGTCCGAAGGAGGCGAGGGTCGTGGCTGAGGGTGTACCGAGAAAGCCAAGAAGATGCTCCAGCATGACGTCGCGCAGGCGTGCCTTTACCCACCAGCACCAATGCTGCGTATACGGACGCCTGCGATAACACGATGTTGCTGGCGCGGGTGGAGGAGGTGGCGGTGCCGTCTGTTGGTGAAAGTGCGAGGTGCTTGGCCAGTAGAGCGCATGGTCGTCTGCTCGTAGAGAGGCGACATAGGTGGCGGATCAAAACTACACGAGGAAGCACTCTCATTGACTATTCGACTTCTCTACATACAAGAGGATTACTAATTTGGACCACTGCTAGCATGTTGCAAAGCAACCAAATCAGCAAATGTGCTTCTTTTGGGTTGGCTACATGCCAAAGCCCATGTACGATCATGTAACTGCGACTACCAATCAATTAGATTTTAGACTATCGTGTTTTGTTGAGTCAAAAGTAATATACCTATATATTTATATAGGAAGAGGCCTCCAGGTTTTGGAGGCCGGAGCGATCACCCCGCTTGCTCCCTCCAGGGCTAGCCAATCAACCGTGGAACGGCAAGAGGGGAACACTACTAGATGTACGCACTCAGTGAACTGATCACAAGTCACAGCGCGGGTACCAATATTTGTTGTTATTTGATTAAATTTTAATGTTGATTTTTCTCTTCATGGGCCAATCGGTTTCCTCCTCATTTTAGCCCCCTTCTTGTTTTTGGCCCAAGCCCACGAGGAGCTCAATACTTGAGCTGTGACCGACACTAGGGTTGAGGGGATGATTTGGGGGATCGGTTTGAGCTGGAGTTAAGTGGTTGTTGTGTTGCGCCTGATTCCTCTGGGTTGGCCGGTCTCTCTATTGTCTGCTCGTTCCAATTTGGATGATGGGGAGACCCTAGAGCTGCGCAAGGATTGGGGAGGCCAAGCCGGTTTTGGTGGTGGCAACCATCCTTGGTGTGCAGGCTCAATGTGAGGCCCTCCTATATCTATCTCAGTTCCTCCTCTCGGTTGGAAAAGAAAAAAGAGAGAGGAAAAGTAACATATCTCTCTCTCTCCTTGATTTGGTGGTCTTTCTGTGGTGTGTGCTGGAATACCGAGTTCTTCTTCCTGCTCGGCTATGAAAAACACCGGAGGGAACGAGTGCTAGGTTTTCTGGGATAGCGGCTAGTGAGCCATGCTAGCCTCTCTTCTCCTTGCTTTTGAACGTGTCTCACTGTGAGTTTGTTCCTCCATCTGATCTGTACAATATGGTTGCTTGTGGATATATGCTCGATGATTATGATATTTACTTATACTGGACATGAATGCTGAGTACAATAGTTTGAACCTGCATATTTCTTTGTTGTGTTACTGATCTAGGTAGTTTGTGAGGATTGCGGGTTGACACTCTTAGTTTAGTGCTTGTAAACCGATTTCTGTGACTCGGTTCTCTTTGTGCATTGTTTGTTAATCTGATTTCCTGGATTAGTGGCTACTGAAATTGTTGGAGTTGTATATGTTTATGGTCTATTCTTGAGTTGATTTATTGATCTACTGCTCTGTTAAATTCAGTCTCCACATATTTTGTTTCTTTCTGTTTTCTGAATCTGTTCAATAGCCCTGTTCAGGAAGCGTTGCTAAGTTTCAGAGAATTACTGTCAGGTTCAACTTCAGGTGTGATCTTAGATACATGTAGTCTTTGATGTATAAATTGAATAGCTAGGGAGCAAAATCTCGTTATTCTAGGGCCAGCTATTTAGAACCCTCGGAGAGCAATCTTTTAAATCATCGTATTGTTCAGTATTGTTTTATATACATGATGAATGGCATATGTGTTTATGTTCTGATGGTTCCTTCATGCACGTTCATGTATATCCTTTTTGTTCTGTTCTATTCTTGTTATGCTTTTTTATAGAATATGGTTATTCATGCTCATATTATCGTATTTAAAACAATCGTTGTTCAAAAATATAGTTAAAAGGTTAGCATGTTAACGGGATAAAAATAACGAGATAGTTGGATTTTGTTTAAATTCAAATTGAATTAAAAGAAGAATATCACATGAAATAATAAAAATGCATATAAATAGAGCATTACAAAGGAAATCATTTTTTCATCATATAACCTAGGGCTGAAAATAATTTTAGAAATTAGTACATCACATAAGAAGAGTATGAGTGATTTTTTTCAGATTTTTAGAATTTATTTGAGGCCATAACAATTGTTAGAAGTTATAAAAGTAGCTTTTTTAAAGAATTTTAGTTTAAAATATACAAAGGATTTTTTGATGAATCTAATTAAAATAAGTTGCACATAGATTATGAAGTATGTACAATTTTTTTTAATTTTTTAGAGTAACAGAAGACTACTGTTTTAAAGTAGAGTGGAAATAAAATTTAATCAATGCAGCTATTATTTATGGCAACTGGAGTTGACAGAGGGCTGCTTGTATTCGGTAACTAAGGTGTTAAATATGGCATTGTTTACTATATTTGACATCTTAGGTGTCGAATACTTATTTAGTATCTCATATGTCGAAAATGTTGAACATGTGCTGAACATAACACTGTTCATAATTTTTGGTAAATAAGATGTAGAATACAGAACTAAATTTATAAATACGATAATATATTATTTATTTTAATAAATATAGTCAAGTATGTTGTCCCTTTTAGACTTTGCCCTTATGACTGGTACGAAAGTTACTGGCCTCTCTTTTAGGGCATTGTCTCGCGAAAGTTGTGACATTTCAGCTGAAAAGAACGGCATCTTTCAGCAACCAGCAAGATCACTTCCCTGTCCCCTTTTCTTTCCTGTGAAAGTCTCAACACTCCATCAAGGAACGGTCACCATCTGACCTGTGCACGAAGCACGAGGCACGGATGCTGTTTCCCACCCCTCGTTTATAACTGAATCCCCCGCGGGACAAGTGCCCGTAACTGTACCGCTCTTCCTCTCGATCGTCTGCCTGTACAGTACAGTTCGCACCACATAAATCTCAGCTACTGTACTGATAGTACGTACCAAGCCAGTACTATACTGGTCACAGCAAGGGATTTCAGTTTCGTTTTATAATTTTTTCACGATAAAAAATTGAAATTTTGAGTACTTTTCGTTTATTGCTCTGTGATCTATATGACAGTGAAAAAAAAATTAGAATTAGATATTTTATTTCAATTCGAAATTCTCAAAACTTATGAAATTTTGATGAAATTTTAATCCTGATTACAGTAAACCATTCATGCAGTTTTGTTTCAGAGAATATATTCTGGTATTATTCATCCAGCTAAACAATTTTTAGTGCCATCGGGGTGATCCTTTGAGTGCTTATTTTCTCTGTTAATGGTACTACTAGGATACTTTTTTTTGCTTCATTGTGTTCCAGAAAAAGGAGCTTCAGATCATCCTGTTGAAAAGTAACTTTTGGAACATGGTTTTTACTGACAGTGTAGTGGAGTACTATAGTAATAATAACACTGGCATGGCCTATGGATACATATGCCCGTGCCTCTGTGCTTTCCAGCGGGCATGCATACTGAGCACAACCTGGTGAGCCGCACACGATCCGAGGACCTGCTTTATGGTTTTGGGCATTCATTCATTCACTCACTCACAACAAGGATCGTTTGCCCCAATTCACTTTTTACGGTGTTAAGGTATCTTTCAGTTACTACATTTTTATACTACCTCTGCTTTTATTTAGTTATTACCAGTTTTTACTATAGTAATTTTGATCTTATATGTATTAAAAAATTTATAAATATTTAAGATATATAGTACTAATTAAGTACATTTCACGGTGAATCTAATGATAGAAAGTTTTAGATATCTATAAATTTTTTGTAGAAAAAATATAAGATCAAAATTACTACAGTAAAAAATTGGTGACAAATAAGCGAAAAATGAGGAAGTAACATTGTACCAATATATACTAATAAAATTATTTTTTTATGAAAGCTTTTCTAAAAATAAATCTAGTTATATAATTTTTATATAGCTAATCTTTATAGTTTCAAACATATTAGTAATCAAAATTTAAAAAGTTTGACTATATGGATTTTAAAAGGATGAATAAAAAAGATAGATGTAGTAGCTTTTTTCTTTTGCCGCTGGAGATACAGGAGACATCCAAACATTGCACAGATAGACTCTGATCTCGCTTCTCTTCTTTTCATTCCTTGCTCAGTCCATGCATATGCCTTCCCTGACGCGCCTCTTTTTGCAGTTTTGCCCCATCTTTTGCCCTCCGCCCATGATCATTCATCTCCACGGTTAATCATGGCCTCTCAAGCGCGCATGTCAAAAGCCGCCATCTCATTGCCTACCCTTTTCACTTTCATCTCGACTGAATTACAGTTCTGATCATGGACACCTGCCACTGCACGCTGCACTGTTGACTGGTGTTCAAGCTATTCACATTAGTATTAATGGAACAAATCACTAAATAAATATCGCCTAATCTTTTTCATTAGGAAATTGATACTCCCTCTGGTCACAAAGATGTTGATGACTCGCGTTGTGCAGAAACACACACATATATATTCTAACTATATAAGTTATGGACATCAATATGGTTCGATCCCCGGTGGGTGTAAGTGAAAACCCACACTCCTCCCACTAGACCATTATTGAACTATCATTGCTAGATATTGAAATATTTTAATCTTGTTCGATTTTACTATGCTTTGTCTTTTGTGTAGCGTTTTGTTGTGTTTTGGATTTTTGGTCGTGTGCATCTGAGATATATAGAGGTCGGAGGTAAACTCTAGTGCGATTGTTGTTAATGCACTTAGGTTCATCATTAGCCTTAAGATAGACACATCTTGCGGAAGCGTGTAGACATACCGGTGTTCAGAGATACCATTAGATGAAGATGATGAGCGTGATCGGTTGGTGTAGTTGAAGTGGCTGGCTTGATGTAGTCGTACATGTTGGTGAAGGAGGTCGATGTTGTTCGATTGATGCAGTGCAGCAGTGGCGGTGGCAGCGGCCTTTAAGTCGATCCAGCGCCTCTTCAGGATCAAAAAGGAAATGTTAGGGAATGTTGAACCTCCCGGGATTAATTAGCCCGCTAGGCGTCTGACCCTCTTATTTGTATGGCGATGCTCGACTCGGGACCGCAACCACGTGTTGGTTGCGCCTTCGATCGTGGCGCGTATGGGGACGGGACCCCATCTCTCGGTCTCGTTAGTTAGGATATATTAGCTGTTTGCCGAGATCAATTCCAACATTCTTCTCTTGATCGTAAAGCTAACATCATAAGTCCACTCTCAATGAAACAACACTCCAAGGCGTTACAACGACTAGTGATATACCATTGAAACATAAAAACCTATAGTATGTCACTTTATCACGAAATGGAAATTCGTTATGCTTAATGAGAGTTGGTTTGCTTTATGGTCCTCTTATCCAGAATTATAGGATTTCCAATAACCCATACCAACAACATGATCACGAAAAATATGAGGTGATAAGCCTTTAGTGAGTGGATCCGCAAGCATTGACTTAGTACTTATATGCTTGACACTTTGTGTTTAATCCTGGATTCTATCTTTCACAACATGATACTTAATGTTAATGTGTTTGGCAGCACCACTCGACTTGTTGTTACTCGTATAGAAACCTACGGGTTGATTGTCGTAGTATAGCGCAAGTGGCTTTGAATTACTATCGACTACTCTTAATCCCGGGATATAAAGTTTTTTAGACATACAACCAGCCCGGTAGCCTCATAACATGCTACAAACTTAGCCTGCATTATTAACGATACTGTAAGTATCTATTTGGAGCTTTTTCACGAGATAGTTCCTCCAGCGAGGGTGAAGATATAACCTGATGTGGATTTCTTAGTATCTACACACACCGCAAAGTCTGCATCTGAATAACCAACAACTTTGAGGTTAACAGATTTTCTAAATATGAACATGTAGTTTTTAGTGCTTTGCAAATAGCGAAGGACTCTCTTAACGGCTTTCCAGTGGTCTAGTCTGGATTTAACTGATATCTGCCAAGCATCCTGATCACGAAAGCTAAGTCAGGGTGCGTACATACTTGAGCATATATAATGCTTTCGATAGCTGAAGCATAAGGAATCAACTTCATTTGATTAATTTCATATTGGTTCTTTGGACATTAAAATATCCCAAACTTATCGCCCTTAATAATAGGAGCAGGTGTAGCAAAGCACATATGCATATTATATTTTTTTTAGTACTCTATCGATGTATGTCTTTTGAGGCAAACCTGATACTCATTTAGACCGATCTTGATGAATTTTAATGCCAAGAACGTAAGAGGCTTCACCAAGATCCTTCATATCGAAATTAGAGGTAAGAAATCTTTTGATCTCAAACAACATGTCCTTATCGCTACTGGCTAATAAGATATCATCCACATAAAGAACTAAGATGGTGATTTTTTTCCCTTTAAACTTTACATAAATGCAGCTATCAACTTTATTTTCTTTAAAACCAAAATTTCTAATGACTTTATCAAACTTAAGATACCACTGCCTAGACGCTTATTTTAGACCATAAATTAATTTCTTAAGGTGACATCCTAAATGTTTCTTGCCTTCCACAATAAAACCTTCCGGTTGAGCCATGTAAATATTTTCTTCGAAGTCACCATTAAGAAATGTCGTCGTTACGTCCATCTGATGCAGTTCTAAATTATATTGCGCAACAAGCGCCATAATTATTCTAAAAAAATCTTTGCTTGATACATAAGAGAAAGTTTGATTATAGTCAATCCCTTCTCTTTGCGAGAAGCCTTTAGCTACAAGCCTCGCTTTGAATCTTTCGATGTTCCCTTAGAGTCATGTTTTATTTGTAGACCCATTTACAGCCTACTATTTTGACTCTGTCAGGGATTTCTACTAGATCTAATGCATCATTATAGCTCATAGACTTTAATTCGTTCTTCATGGCATTATGCCACTTAGGCGAATGGTCACTCATCATGCCTCTCTCTTTATATGAGTTAGAATCTTTTGCCTTCCCTATGTTATTAACATCTTCATTCATGTAAACAATGTAATCGTTCGAGATAGCATGTCTACTGTCAAGCTGTGATCTCCTAATCGGTTCTGTAGGTATTACATGACCATGACTGGGTATTGTAGGGGACTGCTGAGGTTCATCGTTAGGTGCAATGTTGGGAATTTTAAAGACCTCAACAGGGGGTGCACTGACGTTAGTTTCTACTGAAGGTGCAACCACCTAGGGCACATGGATGTAGGGCTCTTGGATCAGCGGTGTAGGAGCATAAATCCACTTTTCCTCGAGATCAACTTCCCTGGGCTCTAGATCCTCATTCTCAAGAAATACAACGTGTCTTGTTTCTACAAAGTTAGTGATCCTGTCGAGACAATAGAAGCAATACCCCTTTAATTTCTCGGGCTATCCGATAAAGTGATAACTAACTGTCTTAGGATCTAATTTCCAAATATATGGATTAAATACTTTAGCTTCATCTGCACAACTCTACACACGTAAATACTTCAAAGAGGGCTTCCTCCTAGTCCATAATTCATAGGGTGTTTTTGGAACTGATTTACTGAGAACCCAATTAAGAATGTGTGTGGTTGTCTTAAGTGACTCTATCCATAGTCCAACTGGTAAACAAGAATAGCTGAGCATACTTCGCATCATGTCTATAAGCGTGCGGTTGCGTCTCTCAGCTACCCCATTTTGTTGAGGTTCACCAGGTGTAGAATGTTGAGCTACTATGCTATTTTCCTGAAGGAACATGGCAAAGAGATCAAGGATTTACCCGTATGGGGTATGTCTCCCATAATACTCTCCCTCATGATCCGATCTCACTACTTTAATCTTTAGGTGTTGCTAATTTCCTATTTTAGCCTTAAACATTTTGAATTTGTTGAGAGACTCAGATCGATTTTTAATGGAGTAGATATAGCCGTAACGAGAGAAATCATCACTGAACGTAATGAATGAATCAAAACCATCCACCGATGTCACAGGAAAAGAACCGTAGATATCCGTGTGAATTAATTCTAGTAATCATATGCTCCGAGTGACCCCGTTCTTTATTTACTTAACATATTTTCCTTTAATGCAATCTATATTTTCCTTTAATGCAATCTATACAGGGATCAGAGTCAGAGAAGTCTAAGGGTTAGAGAATCTCTTCCTTGATGAGATGCTCCATTCTCCCCCTCGAAATGTAGCCTAAACGACAATATCACTGTTTCGAAGAAGTCTCATTAATTATACTTCTCTTTCTCTTATATCTTATATCACAAACATTCATAGACACAGAGGATTCAGTAAGAGGAAACATAAAAAGTTTATCTTGTTGGATGGCAAGACCAATAACATCTGAATTAAACTTAAGAATGCACTTATTGTCTCCAAAATTACAATAAAAACCATCATCGTCTAACAACAAAACTGGAATGAGATTCCTCATGGAAGGAACATAAACTACATTTTTCAGTCCAAGAGTGAAGCCCCTATCAAAAACTAATGGAAGGGATCCAACAGCTTCAATTTCAACTTCGTTCCCATTGGCCACTCTAAGACTTTGCTTCCCCTTTTATAATGTTCTCACAAAGAAATCCTTGTAATGAGTTGGTAACATGCACAGTGACACCTGAGTCAATCCATCATGAATTAAGAAAAAAATTAGCATAAAGAGATTCATCAATGAATATTATTAAATCATTACCCTTCTTTGCGAGCCACTTCAGAAAACAAACACAATCTTTTTGGTAGTGGTTGTTCTTGTGGCAGAAGTGACATCCTTCATCCTTAGATTCTTGAGAGACAGGAGCAGAAGGAGCAGGTGCCTTGGGCGCCCTCTGCGTTGTCTTGTCGTGCTTAGCGACGAAATGCAACTTCTTCTTAGAGTTAAAATCTCGTTGGAATTTTCTTTTGTTTCTGGGGCTGTTAACTTGATAAATAAAATCTTTCTTTTCGGCCCTCAACCTCTCTTCCTCTTGGACACGCATCGCAATCAAGTCGCCCGTGGTGTATTTCTCCTTTTGAGTATTGTAGTTAATATTAAAGGGAGAAAATTTAAGAGGGAGAGGGGTCATAATAAAATAGACAAGAAAACCATGAGAGATTTCCATTTGCATGCTCTTAAGTTTGGCATCCATGCCTTTCATCATTATGATATGTTCTCTTATGCTGTCGAATCCATAATTGTACTTAGTGTTGAGAAACTTCTGAATTAATGTAGTAGCATAAATCTTGGAGGTGCCTTTAAATTGTTTCTCCGCGGATTCCAAATACATTTTAGCATTTCATGAGGTTGGGATTGCTCCCCTTATAGCTTCTGAGATCGACTTCCTCATAATCATTAGTGATATGCGGTTATACTGCTCCCACATCTCTGAAAGTGCATCATAAATTTTGTTTAGTTCATCATAATTCTCCACGCCAATGGCGAGAGCAATGGGAGCGTCAATCCTAAGTGTATAGTCAAAGTCCAAAACTCCAATGACAACAGTCACCTTAGCTTTCAAGCAGGAAAGTTATTCCCCATAAGCTGCTCTATGTAGTCAATTGTGGCGATAATAGAGGAAGCATTAAGAGCTAAAAATAAAAATTAGGCCAGATGGGAAAAATATTATAAAGAAATAATTTACACGAAAATAACCCTATGTTAGTCTGATTAAAGTCATGCAAAAAATAAAAAATCTAATGTGCGTCTCCGTTGGGCAAAAAACGGAAAATAATTTAATTCCAAATACATTTTAGCATTTCCTGATGTTGGGATTGCTCCCCTTATAGCTTCTGAGATCGACTTCCTCATAATCATTAGTGATATGCGATTATACTGCTCCCACATCTCTGAAAGTGCATCATAAATTTTGTTTAGTTCATCATAATTCTCCACGCCAATGGCGAGAGCAATGGGAGCGTCAATCCTAAGTGTATAGTCAAAGTCCAAAACTCCAATGACAACAGTCACCTTAGCTTTCAAGCAGGAAAGTTATTCCCCATAAGCTGCTCTATGTAGTCAATTGTGGCGATAATAGAGGAAGCATTAAGAGCTAAAAATAAAAATTAGGTTAGATGGGAAAATATTATAAAGAAATAATTTACACGAAAATAACCCTATGTTAGTCTGATTAAAGTCATGCAAAAAATAAAAAATCTAATGTGCATCTCCGTTGGGCAAAAAACGGAAAAGAATTTTATTAAACACGTAAAATGACACATAATTACAGTCAACTTTGATCATAAAGTAATTATGAACCTACATAAATTGTTCTATAATTCTTCAAAAAAAAATTCCTGTTGGTTCCAATTTGTCTAAAAACCTAATCGTAATTCCGTGCATTAATCATCATCAATTTTGGGCCATAATCCAGTGCATAAAAATTTAAACATTAAAAATTCACTGGATAAACATTAAAAAAGGTAAAAACCCAAAACTTAAAGAAATCGGCCCAACAGGCCTGTTTGGCAGCCCAACCCAGCAACTTGCACGCACTTGCGTGCGACCCATAACGCGGAAAGCAGCCCAGTTTGCTGGCCCGAACATCGCGTGATCCCAACCATTCATTCGCGATCAACGGTTCTTCGTCCTTCTCGCCGGATCAAAACCCGTTGGCTCTCCCTAGAAACCCTAACCCTATCCATTTCATCTCCTCCCTTCCGAAAAACATGGCTGACTGAGAGAGGCAATGGCGGAGACAAGGAGATCTCGGCTACCGGGAAGGACAGAGAGAGAGAGAGACGGAGCTGAGCGAAGGGAGAGTGACACTGGAGAGATGAAGCGGTGCTGCCGTGGGCTCGCTCGCCGGTGCACACGACTGATATCGCGCATGGCTCCATCGAGCGCGTTCACGATGATGCCCAAAGAAGGTGGCACGCATGCAACAAGAGGGAAGGTGCATGCCTAGGAGCACAAGCATGCGTAGAGCTGAGGCATCCGGGGGAGCACAAGCATGCACAGAGCTGAGGCATCCGCACGTGGCCGATGACATAAGGAGCTCCACAAAAGTTTCGGCGACAGCGACATGAACAAAGAAAATCTATAAGAACTCCCTCCTCTCTCTGGATCTTAGGTTTGAATGGTGGCCTTGAGTGTTAGGGTCCAAAAGGGGCAAGATTTGGGGATTTCGGTTCCAATTTTGGGGATTAGCTGATTTAGGTCTTCGGGATTGTGGAGAAGGGCTCGGATTTGGGGAATTTTCTTAGGTCTTTTTTCATTAGGGTTCTTTCGAATTCCCCAAAATCTCCTTCTTCTAGCTGCTGTCCAAGACCAAAAGGACCCCAGACGAGCCCAATAATCCAATCCCAAGTCCAAAATAACACACAAGCATAGATACATACATGGAAAACACATAATTCGAACATAAACTCCTAATTCATGAACATGTGGGTGTGAAATTGCATTAATCTGTGGCATAAAGGGCTAGAGGATCATTACTTTAAGATTAATTCACATTAATCCGAACCTAATTGAACATAAGTGGGATGACGCTCGTCAACATTAATGATGATCTAAAGCAAAATTAGGCATAATTGCATCTAATTCGAAACTAAAACACTCAAACTGAGAACAATTAGAGAAATTTGCCACTAATTAACATGATTAAGCCCAATTATTCACAAATTGGCATCATCCAAACATGACTAAGCCTTAATTAAGCCTAATTAGTTCTGATTAGGGGCTAATTTAGCTCTGATACCATTATTAATGCAGTTAGGTTCATCTTAAATCATCATTAGCCCTAAGACAGACACATCTTGCGGAAGGGTGTAGACATACCGGCGTTCAGAGATGCCATGAGATGAAGGTGAAGAGCATGATCAGTCGGTGTAGTCGAAGTGGCTGACTTGATGTAGTCGTACGTGTTGGTGAAGGTGGTCGATGCCGTTCGGTTGATGCAACGTACGGCGACAACGGCCTTTAAGTCGATCCAGCGCCTCTTTAGTACCAAGAAGGAAATGTTAGGGCGTTTTGAACCTCATGAAATTAATTAACCCGCTAGGCGTCTGACCCTCTTATTTATATGACGCTGCTCAACTCGGGACCGCAACCATGTGTTGGTTACGCCTCCGATCGTGGCGTGTATGGGGACGGAACCCCCCTCTCTCGGTCTCGTTAGTTAGGATATGTTAGCTGTCTGCCGAAATCAATTCTAACAATCGTATCAACTTGATGTAACGTTGAGAATTAATAAAAATTTCTTTTTCAAAAAAATATTGAAACGTTGATTGCCTATACTAGGAGTAGTGGTACACTAGACATGAGCTTTGGTAAATGCACAAATTAAATTCTTCATTTCTGCTAAATTTCGTACAGTATTGGCCTATTGTTGTAAAGATGTAGTATTACCAGGCACGTGTCCATGTGTGGAGCTTTGACCTGCGCATTACCAGTTACCGCAGAAGTTTAAGAGAAAGATGGCTTTTTCCAAGGAGTGTCAACGACGAGATGGAGAACATAGTTCATGCAGATCATTGGAAGGCTAGAGCCCTTTTGCGTAGCTGCTTGCTAGAAATTGCGGCGTGTGGAACGAGAACCACAGGCAATAGGAATGAAAGGGGGGCAAGAGAAGAAAGGTGTGGTAAAGTGGTTAATTGGATGCCGTGATTATTACTACTGATTAGAGAGAGGAATTAGCAGCCAGAGGTGAAGAGAGATGGGAGAGAGTGGGTAGTACCGAGGTGGACAGGTTATGAGCGTCACGTGTGTGAGATCGATCAGCGGATGTGGCTGCGTACGCTGATGGATGGAAGTGACCGAGTGAGAGCCGGAGCGAGGTAGCCAGCCATGGGGTTGAAGAAGACGAAGGGAGGTTGGAAAGAGACAGAGCGGCGTTCCGTTTGTTGGTTGAGGCAAAGGGAATGATTGTCCACTGCCCCTCCTTGCTGACACTCCCCACAGCACGCGTGCCCCGGATCTTCTACATCCACCATCGTCAGGCCTTTCTCTCTCTAACCACCCCACTGCACAGTGCACACTATCCTCTCTCTCCCCCTCATCTCTTTGTGTGTCTGTGAGAGAGAGAGAGAGGCACAGCAAAAGGGCAAGCTAGTACAGCTTGTGTTTTACGCAGGATCAAAGATGAGAGACAGTGTGACTATGGTAACTCCTCCATAAGGATATATACCCTCTGTGACCTTCACTGTGCATGCATGGCATTTCACTGATCTCTGCCGCCCTGCTTGTACATTCCATGCTACAACGGACACATGAAATGAAGGCGTTAGGCATGCGTGTAGAGTATAGGGATCACCAAACTGCAGATGCCAGCAGCACGCAGCTAGCACAGATGAGAGTCTGTGTGTTTGTGTGTATGAGAGAGAGAGAGGTAGCCATGCATGCATGGTCCCCAGGCCTGGTGTACATGTTGGAGTTTGCTAAGGAGCCGAGAGTGAGGCCGACCCTCCCCTTGGTAGGCCTGGCCGGTACCTGTCTACTTGATCTCCTTCCCCGCACGCTTCCCTTGTACCTACGCGCCCGCCCCGCCAAATATCATGCACGCGTCCATCGCCTTATTACCAATCGTCTCTCTCTCTCTCTCTCTCTCTCTCTCTCTCTCTCTCTCTCTCTCTCTCTCTCTCTCTCTCTCTCTCTCTCCTTCCAGCCAAAGGGATCGTTTGGAAGTTGAAAGAGCCGGTAGTTGCTTGTTTGGTGTTGCCGTGTTGGTTCTTATCTCATTCTCAAGTACTATGGTCCATCGACAATAATGTAACCACTTAGTCACTTGTTGCATGCATGTTGGGGAGTGTCACAAGTGCCCAAGCTCGCCGGGGCCAAGCTAGAGAGAGTAAAAGGGAATTTTCACAACGTGGTGCGCACGCATCATCCTCTACCTCAATCGTGTATTTACATTAAGATTCGGGTTAAAGTTAGATGAAAAAATATAAAATAGATAAAAAAAATTAACTGGATAAGAATGATGGACAATTGAAATAGAGGATACACTGCAGGGTTGTATTTCCTGAGAGATGTATGATAAAAAAGAGAGAGCATGCCACAAACAGAGAGCAACGCAATTTGATCGATTGTACCAAGGGGGATCGGATACATACTCGTAGGAGTAGGATTCCCTGTTGGAGAAGAAATAAATCGAATGAAAATAAAGCAGTTCTCGATCTTGCGATCATTTTATACTCGACCAAAAAGGTAAACAACACGTGTTATATATGTACTACTACTTCTCAAGGGGATGATATGGTGTTTTCAAATATATAATCCCCTTCCTCATGCTGATTTATTATAGGTTAGGATCATTAATTTCACATCCAATCACATATTGTTCAGTGGAGTTATATAGACAAATCACTATATATCCAACTAGTGAGTCAAATGTGCAAGGATTTGACTGAAACTCCAATAGTATTGTCACCACTTGCCAGCTAGAGTACTTTCCTCTAAATATCAGCACGATCGAGGATTTGACTCCAGTTTGTTGTAAGTCACATCAATTGTTTGGATACTTTCAAATGGACTAGTGAGAAATATAAACGTGATAGATCTTAGGATACACGCACCGTATCCAACACTTTATGCCCTTCAAAAATAGTCAGAAATAAGGGCTCGCGGATTACATATAGACAGCAATATGTATTACACAAGTCACTCACAGATGGATCCATCGATCCATGCAAGAGAATTTTAAGTTCATTATTTATTCGTTTATTACCTAATATTAATATAGGAGTATTATAACATTCACTGCTGAGCATTCCACTCGCTGTTGGGATGTCGGATCAAATCATGAAAACTTCTGCCATGCCCTGAGCCCTGACTGACAGTTACATGTACTGTCGTACTGCAGACACAAAGCTTTTTTTCTGGCTAGTCGAGTAGAATAGTATCTCGATGTAGAAACCCTGTGCTCCTCTGCTCTGAAAAGATTGGAACTAGCAACATACTGGTACTATATATGCAGATGCAGTAGCCTTGTAAAATTTCTTTTCTTGTGACGCCCTGTCCTCATGGATCCATACATTCATTAATACTACCCAACTGAATATTGAAAAACTCCAACAATGTATTATATATATGAATATTTCATTGCAAGTCAATTGAGGGAATGCAAGTCACTCATTCTAGTTTATTTGATTTCCCTCTAAGATATAATAAAATACGCATGAGTGACGATCCTTTGCATAAATTAATTACTTCTCATACGTACACACTGATCCGATCCTTTTGGATCAATAGGAAAGCAACAATTTCGTTTCAATTCACCTGGAAGTTTATATTAAAGATAATATATCTAGTTGGGAATAAAAAGCTAACAGATATAATATGAAAAAAGCTAACACGTATAGAGAAATAGCACGCACATGCATATAAATACACATATATCAAGCAGATGTTTTTTTGAAGAGCTGAATCAAGCGCATTGGCATGTCAATCTCAATTCTCACTTTTTGGAGTGTTTCATCCTTAGTAGATAACATTAATTTTTCTTCTATAATCAATGGTCAAGTATATATTCTAATGTCCTAACAAGCACTATACAAAGTTACTCCAATGGATATGCATGACATGTGAAAGAGCAAATTGAATTGCCATTGCAAGCAACAGCAACCAGCTGGTGTGGGCAGAAAGCACATCACAGCAGTGCCCTCTTGTTCCAAGGTGAAGTCACATACACACAACCTCCTTTTGTCCGCACCAAGTGCCATCCTGGCTTTTGCCACAGAGAGAGGCAAGGCCATAGCTCAGCACAGTAGCTAGCCCTGACATGGAGATCTCCTCCTCCATCTCCAAAAGCAAAGAGGAGCTACGCAAGATTACAAAAGGGAACCAGCAAGAAACAAAAGCTCATCATCTTCCCCCCTTTCCCCAGACAGACAGTGGCAGCAGCATATACTACTCCTCTACATCCTAGCAAGATCAGCTCCATTCATGCATGCATGCACTCATGTGTCATGAGAGCTCACTGCATGCCACACTGTGCACTGCACCCACAAGAAATCATTGGCTGTTCCTAGCTCCTCCCATCATCCCCATTCAGACAAGACCAGATCATTCGTTCCAAGTTCCAATCACTCACAAGCTATTCACAAGAGTAGTAGTACAAGACATGCATGAAGCTAGCTGGATCTTGCATGCATTTGGTACAAACATCTTGAATGATGAACAGGACCTGAGCTGCATGACCTGAGAATGCAAAAATGGACATATGCAGATGTTGCTTGAACTTGCTTGAGAATGGAAAAATCTTGAGATCATCCTATTCAGCTTCAGATATTGATATATATTGTGCTTAATTGGTAGGGTAACAAGCCTGCAACTTCGCATTGGGCTGCCTGACTCTGGTTATTTTAAGGGTGGGTTTGCAATGGCTTTGGAACAACATTGATTCAAGCTGAAGCAAACCCTAATAGTAGCATTATACTATAATTTTTCCTAATGGAATCTCAAGAAGAGCCATGCATGTAGAGAGCTAGCAACTCATGAGCACACAAAACTAGTTAACATGGAGATCGCTGGAGCTAGTACCATGACATGAACATGCAATTAGCTGTTTGGGCTACGGCCGATGATCAGCCGGCCGCCGGCTTGCTAGGCTGTCGCTTGCATATTCATGCCCGAGACACGTCGCCTCTTCGGCCGGTCGCCGCCTGCGGCCCCCGGCCGCTCCACCAGAGCCCTCAGGGCTTCCTTCAGGGAGTCACCGCCGTTGCCGTCGGAGGAACCGGCCGAGTCAGCACGGCCGTACCCGTCATCTCCCGTGACACCGCCACCGACGTCGTCACCCGCGGCGTCGCGCGCCAGGATGAGCACGTTGCGGACGCGGCCGCCAAGTGTGGCCATCTCGGCGCGGAGCGTGCGAAGGCGGAGCGCGCGCAGCGTCTCGATGAGCTCCGGGAGAAGGTCGGAGCGGTCGTCGCAGCACACGGAGGCCTCGAACACGGCGCCGCCCGAGGCGAGCACCACGATCTCGTCGTGCTCCGTCGGGAACAGGTGCGCCGGCGCCGCCTCGCCGACGCTGGCCACCCGCTGCTTCAGGTCACGCACCCTCTCCACCGCCTTCGCCAGCAGCGACGCCTTGTCTATCTGCACAGAATCCAACCAAACCCCATCAACAAAATTAGCAACCTTCTTGCCACCATTAAGCTAGCTCAAACACAAACCCTAGAGTGTTTAGCTACGGATCGATAATCATATGCAAAGTGAATTAGCAAGGGAGTATATATAAATCTTCGAGTAATTTAGGAAGCATGGTACTTGGCAAAAAAGAAGCATGCTCCAATCCAAATCATGTAGCTAGAGGAAGAAGCCAAGAAATGAGCCCTAGCCTAGCTAGTCTAATCACACCATTTGCCAGCCGAGTCAGCATCTATCTACTGCAAGCTAGATGCCAATTCAGTTCTTGAACAGCCCTCAGTAATTATCTGGCAATTCTTGCAGAAAATATATAATCAAGGGAAGATTTTAGTGTTGGTTAACCAATCGGCAAATCGAGAAGGTTATTTGCCTTGGGATCGCAGGCGAGGACGTTGCGGAGGCGGTCGAGGTGCGACTTGATGCGCTCGCGCCGGCGCTTCTCGGCCTCGCGGTGGTTGCGCGACGCGGCCAGCGCGCGGTCATGCGCGGCGGCCGCCGCAGCTGCCGCCGCGGTCTCGTCCTCCTCGGGGCAGGTGCCGGCAGCACCGGCGCCTGCGGGCCAGATGGAGCCCATGAAGAAGGGCGGCAGCATCGGCAGGACGGCACCGCCCTCGCCCTGCCGCGCCGCGCCGGCGCCCCCGAGCGCCGAGACCTCTGCCGGAAACATGCGTGCTCCTGCCTGCGCGCTGCTCCTTGCGAACCCTGCACGCCTCGTCAAGTGTGTCAAGTGGTACACGCGCGAGGCGCACTGAGCTTGGTAGCTACGGCGCAGCGGTAGCGGTGGGGGTGGTGGTGTGAGTCGTTGTGCTGTGCTATTCCTAGGACTTGGTCTGGAAGAGACAGGGAGCTAGAGAGAGAAGCAAGCTGATTAATGGATGGGGAGAGAGAGAAGAGATGGGATGGGATGGGATGGGTGACGAGTGAGAGCCGAGGACGAATAAATAAACAAGCAACAAATAGGGAGGCTGTGAGGAGAGAGAGGGAGAGGAGGGAGAATGTAAAGATGAGGGAAATAATTTTAAAGATATAATTTTATATATTTGAAGTTTCATCTAATTTATAGTGTAACATCGTAGTAATTTATTTTTTATTTCATTATATATATAATTTTTTATTTTTTATAAATTTTATAATAATTTTGTCATTTATCATACTATGAATTGGATACTTAAGTCCCAAATACAAGACCAGGTTCTTGTTGCTCATCTGTTGGTTGGCGAGTGATGGCCCGCGTGTTGACTTGTCGCGAGAGAGAGTCCTGCGAGCTAGGGATACCCAGACGAGATCTCGCATTCCGGCGGTCCATGGGATCGATTGGACGGCTGTGATGGTACTGCCGACCTGTTGCCGGGTCGCATTCGAAGGGGAGATGCAGTGGTGGCGGTGTTGGATGGATTATTGCTTTCTTGTTGACTCCAGTTGCACTTGCATTGGCAACTTTTGGGAATGTTTGCTCATGTCCTCTGCCTTATGTTGCACTTCACCTGATTTGAGTGGCCTAATAAACCTATAGAACAGTGAGGGTAATATAATTGTGCTATAGTAGGTTAACTGTGCCATTTCTGATCCACTCACGCGGAATTTCTGTATTCCAAACAAATCATAAATAGGTGGGATGAAAAGATGCAAAAAAGTAAATAAACTATAGCATTGGCCTTATTCCATAATCCATGGACAATATTTGTGAAGGGAATTTCCAAGCTGCATATATTGATCCACGCATTGTCGATGCTACTACATTCTCTAAAAAAGGGGGAAAAACTTTTCGTTCTTTGAGCGTAAAGAGGACCATTTTTTCTCTGGAATATCCAAAATTGCAATACTCTAAATGTAGGGCAATGTGCATGAGTTGACAATGCCGTGGTTGTGTTGTTTATCTCATTTACTCGAGAAATGTTACAGATCCATGCAAACAAAATTGAACACTTTTGGGTAACGAGCTCAGGAACCATTTGAATAAGTGTTAATAACTTATAATTGGTAACTATTCCATGCTGTAAAGAAAGCTCATGCTGATGGCATGGTCTCCTTTTATTTCCCCAGAACAAGCCAGACCTACAAACATAGGCAAAAAAGGAATCTGCAAACGAAGATATCTTACCAAGAGGTGGCCGAAAATATCTGAATGGACTTAGAATTGAGTGACTAGGTGAATTGGGACCATAGAATTCCGTAGCCAAATTATTGCATTATTTTATTTTCATACAATTCGTGATCTTGTGTAAGAGAGCAGAAAACAACAGATTCCCTTGAAGCACATGGAGAAAACAAAACACAAGAAAACAGAAAAAAATATATAAGAGGATGGCACAGATCTCTGAACAAAATGCAGAGATGGAACAGGGGAAGCTACGAGAAAAATCAAGAGTGAAAACCGTTGTACATAGTATTGATTAAATTACTATCATGCCCTGAGGTGAGAGTAATCATTGTAGAAGACACAAGTGCTCTACTTGGTAGCCTGTGCAATTATTTTGCTCAATGAGCTTGCCTCCTCCTTTGCGGCTTCCACCAAAGAGTCCTGCAAAAATACCAGCTTATTCAACCATGTCATGATAGATCATCAGCCCAATCCTTAGCAACATCCAGTAGTGCATTTCACATGAGTACATGACTATGTTGGCTTATCCTTTTCATTGTGCTGCCAAGAAATCCGCACAGTTCAATTGAAATATGGACTATCGTGATGCATAATTAAAGTCTATTTCTTGCTAATCCACTAAGCTGTGTCAGCAACTCAGCATAGGCAGATATATTGTGCAGAGTACTCACAGTACCAAAAATCAAGGCAATATGTGCAGTTAGAAATCCTCACTGTTTTGACTTGTTTGTGAATGTCATTCCGGTCGATACACTACCTCACACTCAACTCTCTTGCGTAAGGTAAAATAATTGATAAGCTACCTGTGCAGTTACTAGCCTTAGTACCGCTTTCTTGTTCGATTCTTGAAGTTCACCAGCAATCAGAATCTCATCCAATATGAAGTACGCCTGAAAATCCGTTAAAAAGGTCGAAATGCCTTGTTATTGTAGAAAATATGAGCAACATAAGTAGGCAATTTTTGACATATCAAGCTCGCACCTTATGAAAATTAAATATCAAGTCGAGCTCACAGACCTGCAATATGACAGAGACACCAGCCATAAGGAAAATAAGTCTCCCCATTCATCAAAAAAGAAAATATACAAGTCCCCGGAGTGGGAAATAGCAAGTGGCGTGGGAGATCTTACATTGCCAAAGTACCGGTCCAAAATCTCAACAAAGTGATGGATGATCTGAAGAGTTTCCAGTTCGTTGTCAGCAGGATCAATGCACATGCAGAAGTAAAGGCTTGCATACCTGCAGATGGCACATTGTTGGTAGGAACAGATTATGCAGTAATATCGCAACATTTCATTTCAAATGGATAAATTTGGAGGTGCTTTATCTTTCACTGCTTACTAACAATCAAAAATGAAATTTCATAATTAGCATTCGGTAGGGCTCCCCACCTCTTATACACAACCCTGCACCCTTGCCAATCAACAAAATTGCACAGCTTGGGGCCTCTTGCCAGGATGAGCGTACTTACTTCTTTGATGACCTTTTGAAGGAAAGCAAGTCAATTTTTGTGGTTCAGTCTTTATTTTTACACAATTGGATGCATTCAAAGAGTTTCAGAAGGCTCCAGCCAAAACAATGATCAACTGCAGTAAAAACCTACAGATATACTCATACCTTGGATCTCTGCTTCTGTGGATATGGAGTGTACCATTTTGTCAGCCTCACCTTCCCTTGCCTGCTGATGAGAAGCGCAAAATGTATCTGACAACAAAGCAAAAATGTTATGTTGCTACGTGGAATTCTCTAATCTTCAGCAAGAAACTGACAGACAAACAAGGATATTAAGCGACTGGCACTATTTGCAGATAGCCCTCTGGTTTGGACCGGGATACAAATTAGGGAGTTTTTTTTGGCAAATATTCGGATCCTGATTATTAATCAGGAGGCTATTTGCAAATAATTGGATCGCGATTAATAAGCTTTATGCAAATATTCATGACTATTAATCACAATCCAAAATAGGGTGCTATCTGCAAATAATCGGATCGCGTTACAAATGTTCTCGGCCGGCGACATCGCAGCCGGGTCGGCGACGTCGCGCTGCCGCCGCCGACCTCCGCTCGCTTCGTCGCCGCGCGTCCCTCGCGAGCCTCGTCAGGTTCAGGCGCCCGCCCCACGCGCTCCGTCCACGGCTTTAGCTCCTCCGGAGGAGATGCTCCCGCGGCAGCGCCGGCGCGTTGAGAGCGCGCGTTGCCCAGAGATGGGGAGGGTCCGCTGCAGACTGCCGATGTCCGAGGTGATACGAAGAAGCGCTCGGCCACGGTACGGATCAAGCCTCCCCACGCCGGCTGCGCTTGAGCTCAAGCGTGTGCGCGCGGGGGCGGCGGCTCCACTCCTCGTTGCCCCGCGCGTTCCACTCTGAATCAATTCTGCCTTCCTCTCTGAATTAATTCTGGAATACGTTCTCGAAGATTAATTCAGCAACACGTTACAGATCTCGAGCGACCTTTCCGGGATGATCAAGAAACCATTGACGAAGTCTTCCGAGGAAAATCATTCATGGATGGACAGAATCGATCTAAAAAAACAAAACAAAGATGGAGGGCGTGCATTTAGAATAAGATTGGGCCCGTGGATTACCATGTTTCGCAATGGCGTCGGTTGGAGATGCCCTTATCTTTCTCTGAAGAAGATTTTTAACACTAGTTTTGAGGAGTCGTCGACGGTGATCGCCACCGCCGCAAGAGACGACGGCCCGCGGGACGAGATACTGTAATTTCTACCTCTTTTCCTTCCGCTTCGCGGTCCTCGCAGTCTATGCATGTGGGCCCAACGAGCGGCGTCTGTCCGCGCGAATGGGACCACATGGCCACGTCTCTGCCACTACGTGCATCAGATGGCTTCTGAGTTCTGAGGCTCGCAGTGAGTTGTTTCTAAAAAAAAAAGGTGCCGATTTTGTAATCTGGTTGTCTCTTCAAAAGGAAAAGAAAAGGCTTACTGCTTAATGCAGTTCAATCTGATCCTCTTGTGCTTAATTGTAGCCGGTTGCAGAAATCCTTAAGACATTGCAGTACACGATGTTACAAGACTCAACAACTTCAATGTTCACTGCTATGTATTCTCTCCGGTCACTAATACTTAAAAGTTTTGGATAAGGACCGGTCAAACTTTTAAAATTTTACTCATCAAAATCTTTTAAAATATTTAATTTAAAAATATAAAAATTATATATGTAGATTTAGTTATCGAACGATTAGAAGACTCATGTAAAAATGAATAGAAAATATTGCATATCCCTCACGTCGTCTCCTTGGAGGCGACTCGAGGGCGACACGCCAGCACCCCGAACCACCTCCTCCACCAGCCTTGGCTCGGCCGCTACCGCCACCGCCGGTTGGGAGCGGCGCCAAGCAGTGGTCGTCTCGCTCCCCTTTGTTTTCCTCCACCTCCCTCCTTCTCCTTCCTTGAGCGTCATCTGGAGCTGGTGGATCCGTCGTGTTTCTCGCCAAATCTCCTTTTCTAAGGAGTGGATCTAGCCATTGGTGATTGGGTTATGCGCGGATCCATTGTCGGCGTGACCCACTTCGCCGTTGTCAGACCATTGCGACGGTGGGCCTTGGATCGGCTTGCTAGGACGTGGGCATCGTTGGGTGGCCACTTGGGGAGTTTGCTCCTCCAGGCAGCAGTGGTGGCGCGGTTCCCCCACCCCTCCCCTTCACTGACGTGTTTTTCCCCGTTCGGTTAGGCTACAGGTGTGTTGGCAACTACGCGGGCCTCAAGCCGCCTGCGGCGATCGACGCATGGTGGGTGCCCGTCATGCTGGCCTCTTTGTTTCCTATGATAACGCGGGCACCAGCGGCTAGGGCACATGCTTCTACGTTGCACTTGGGCGGTCACCGATAGTGGTTGGTGCGCTTGGATAATGCACTGCCGACGTGATGTGTGTCGTGCGCTTCTTGGTGCTCCTGGCTTGGCTTCGTCCAACCTCATCTTGGGTTGCCCTTTGCCCCTCAATGCCATATTAGCTCCTCCCTTTACTGGATTGCCTCTTCTCTGCTCTGGCCTGCGGGGAACCTCGTGGCATGTGGGGGGCTTAGGGGTGGCACATGCTCGTGGAGTCTAGGATGTTGGTTGGAGTGTGGGTGCCTTGGGCGAAAGCCTTGCCCGGTATTTGGCCTGGGCTGACGATGGCAACGCCCGTAGGCATCACTTTCCTCCATGGAGGCGTTGTTGAAAGTGCCTCACCCCTCTTCCTCTCGTTGTGGGATCTCTCAAGTGAAAACCTTGTCCATGTCCGAACAGGCGACGACGATGCTTGGGCGTCGTCTTGGAGGATCCCACATCGTGTCCTGGTGACCGCTGACATTGTTGTGGCGGGGACATCCTTCAACGTTGGTTGTGATCACACCGGGCCTCTGCAGGGGCAAGTTGTTGGTGAGGTCTCTGTTTCTATTGGTGTTGTGATTGTTCCTCACAGTTGTCATCTGACATGCTTTGGATCATGAGGGTTGCGGTGGGGTCGGAGTTGCTGCGTTGAGACGTCTAATGAGCTCAGTAACGATGACACGTTACAACTCTCTCCCCTGACATTGTTCTGTGGTCACCATGGGTGAGGACAAGAGGACATCGTGGCATACGTTGAGGTCTATGTTGAGAAGTTGGAGCTGCTGGGTCGCATATGTGCGATGAGCTTAGCAAGAACGACCTGGTTGCATACTCCATTTGGTTGTTCTAGTGTGAAGTAGTGTTTGGCTTTTGTTATCTGGACGCTCATGTCATGGGGAATTTCGCCGGTTAGCCCTAAATCAACCGTATAATTGTTAAGGTTTCAAGTCCGATTCCCCTCATAAACTGAGTCAACTCTCTTCTTCTTTAATAATATCGGCGTCACCAGTGCCATCCTTTCCAAAAAATGTAGATTTGTATTACAAATGTTTTTTAATATCATAAAATTTATTAGATTTTATAAATATATTATAGTGAAAAATAGTTGTCAAAGTTACATGTTAGAGACCTTGTTATGTCGAAAGTATTATTGAACAGAGGTAAGGTTTTTTAGGATCAGGATCCTAGGTAAGATGGTTTTTGCCGAACAAGATCGGATCATAGGATCACGATCTTGTAGGATTTTTATTTTTAAAGTTTAATTTATTTTTATATTAAAAATACATTTAATAAGTATGAAATATCGTTACACATAAATTTTGAAGATACAAACTAATACAACATGTTAGATTAAACTAATAAAACTTAATTATGCATAGATTTTAGCGATTTTGTTGAATCTTATAAAACTCTCATCTAGGATCGTAGGATCAAGATCTTATTTAGGATCTTAATAATTCTGTAGGATCATATAGAACTCTCATTAAGATCATAATACTATGAATTTAAGATATAAGATCATGATATTATGAATTTAAGATATATGGTGGGATCAATATCATTTTGACTTCGTAGTATCGTATGATCTGTATCATGATCTTGAGGGTATAGGATCCGTATCATGATCTTGAGGGTATCTCAAAATGCGAAAGAAACACGCTCGTGTTTGGAAGTAAAATGAGGCCATCAGTCCGCATCTTACAATGTACATATATATGATCAGAATAGTTAGAAGGTATAGTTAAAAGAAATACTCATCAATGCTTTTACAGTTGCATTCCTGATGCCATATACCACTATAACAGACAACGACGCATCACACACCATTGCAAGTGAGAACTGAGAACTAGTAAGTATCTTCTCTCTGATATTTACAATTTACATGTAACATCTATGGAACAACTTACAACATCGTAACTCTGAACTGCACAAATTTTGCTCCGTTGCCGATTATTAAAGTGTGGACGTCCTCCAGTAAATATCATGTTCTTCAGAAACCAAGTCTCTAGAATGAATGGACAAAGTAGTTCAATGATGAATACTTCGCACAACTTGCCTGAGAATACTTTGCACAACCCATTCTCATCTAATGTGGGAAGTTTTTCCTTTCTAAAAATCAATTGTGGGCAGTAACATGCCGTATCATGATTGAAGAATGCTCTGTTTTCCGGCTCCCGTTCAGTTGTGAAGTGACAACAACAATAGAAATCACGAATTTCAGTGTGATGGAAATGTGCTGTTAAAAACTCTGATGTCATAATTTCAGTGTGATGGAAATGTGCTGTTAAAAACTCTGATGTCAACAAAAGATCGCCATAGCCCATAGAAACTGCGTAACCGCTGTGTCTCAATGAGAACTTGAGGTTCTCATGGGATTATAACAATGTGATGTGGCAGGTCATATTTCTTGACTCATGTCAAATACATGCTGTTGTTGGAACGATGGCGTCTTGATTCGGTGGAATAAAGCGCAACGGTCTTTCTTCAAAGGAATCAGTTTACCAGAAAATAAGCTGCCTATGATCCAGCTTGCTGGCTGCAAGGAAAGATGGAAGATTAGATGCACTGAAAATGGTAAATTATGTAGAAAACCATTCATATAGTAAAAGTGATGTTCCTGCTTTGTTGAGTGTAAAGCATTTACTTGTTTTTTTTTGTTTTGTTTTTTGCAGTAGCATAGCAAGCCTAAAGCTTTTCAGATTATAACCACTGCATTTTTCTTCATAAAAGGTCAAGAGATGTGGATGACTAACAGAAGGTAAATAATAGATTAAAATGTTTGTGATAAGTTGTACCTCTCTATCTACTACACAGCTAGGAGCCTAGGATACAGACATATAGAAAGATTAAGAAAATCTACACAATTGAGCTACATTTGTTATATGTTCAGTTCTTATATCTATAACTAGAATACTACATTAAAAATTTAACTAATCGTTGTCTTTATGTCATGTTTCGACCCGCAATGGCTTAGATGACGAGACACACTCGCTTCATTTGCAACAAGATTGATTCCATGTGATGCACTTCCATCCTTCAAGCTTTGAACTAATCCCTGAAGGGATATAAAAACTTGGTCACCTCCATGCTGTAAAAAATAAATGCTATTAGATAAGGTAACAAGCTATACACACCCCAATGATCAACAACAATAGCAACAACAATGAAGCCTCCATAAAGTTAGATTCCTGGAATTATCACAGACATATGGTGATATTGTACACACCCCAATGATCACTGGAATCAAAATGAGACCGCTCCATAAAGTTGTAATTTAGCTCCATCAAAGTAAAATTCATCTAAGAAATTTAAAGTGATATGACAAGAGACGGCTCTTAAAATAAGACAGTGTATAGCAATTCACTCAATAACCTACGGGGATATTGTTAGATTGTCAGAACATCCATCATTGCGTAGTTGTTTGTTGTTTTCTTTACTATGCATGCAAAATACCTTGATAACATTAGAAAATTTTGAACAGAAGCTGATTTTGCCATGGATCAAGAATCCTGCTCCATCAAATATCAATATATTATATTTTGGGTGAAGTGAGTGGCCAAGTGTCAAGCTATGCTTTAGAGCATTCCTTTGTCGAATTAAATACCTAGCAAAAAGATAAAACATAGAAAATGCTGAACATCAGGGACAAAGATTCTTAACGTATTAACATAGACAGCATAGCAAAATTTTCTTACCAAGTATTAGTTTCTCAAAAGAAGTGTTAACACATGCAATCTCTACAACAAAGTGCCATTACTATGTTTGAGAAGAGAAATTGAGCGGCATTCAATATGCTGACCTAAAAGCATCTCAACTTTCAATATGTTGTCAACCTTTAATATTGAAAGTATGAAAATCAAAGTAATGCTTAATGATGCCACTGTTAGAGAACCATTCCAAAAGATAATTGTCCGTTCACCACAAGGTTGAGCACGCTGACGTACCCTGCCTCTTCGCTCGCCAAGTAGAGCACCGCCTTGGCGACGTCCATCGGCATCAGGTCGACACCCTTCAGGTTAGCCTCGCGGCCGTAGAAGGCCAGGAAGTCCTTGAGCGCATCGTCGGCGCGCGTGCCCTGGGGCAGGTGTGGCATGGTCAGCGTCGTGGGCACGGCGTAGGGTGACACGCAGTTGACACGCACCCCGTTGTTCCCGAGCTCTGCGGTGACGCTCTTGGTGAGTCCCACAACTGAAAGTGCATCTAGGCCCCCTAAGTGGGTTTCGACTTATTGATGACAAAATAATTAAGGATCTAATATGTTTATCTAAGTCATGAACATGTCTTAGTCTAAATTGAGAAGACATATGACCATTGACGCCATTTGAAAAGAAAAGAGAAGCAACAAGGAGTACTCAGTAGGATTTAAATTTTTCTATTTTTGAAATTGAGTCTAGAATAGCCACTCTATTAAGAGGGTTGAATTTGATTGCTTGTTTAGTGTCTCAATGCTCAAGATATACTTTAGTACCAATAAGTTGAGAGACATACTCACTCACGGACACCGGGATGTTAGACAGAAGTTCACTGAGTCCGGAGTCTTCGGTGTTCACTGGATACTCCGGTACTCAGTATTTAGACCGGAGTCTCCGAGACAGACTCCGGCAGAAGGTGCTCGGTTCCGAATTTCTTTTTGCCCGGAGTCTCTGGTGTTCACCGAATACTCCGATGATTGGTCTCGGAGACTCCGCTAGAAGTCAATTGGTTAGACATTTATTTTTGTTGAAAAAGACCGGAGTCTCTGGTGTTCACCGGATACTCCGGTAGGAGAAAATATTTGTACCGGAGTCTCCGAGGGAGACTCCGGCAAGGGTGGATCGGTTAATATTTATTCTTTTGTTAAAAAGGACCGGAGTCTTCGGTGTTCACCGGATACTCCGGTACCTGGAGAAGCCGGAGGGTCTGGCAAGTCTCCAGACTTTGCCTGAGTGGTAGCCCTGTTAGGACCGGAGACTCCGTTGTTCACCGGAGACTCCGGTAACTTAACAGAACGGTAACGGCTAGTTCTGACACAGTTCTATGAACGTTCTGATGCCGTTTTGGAATTGAGACCGGATACTCTGTTGTTCACCGGATCTCCGGGTTAAGTCTGTCAGAACAGTAACGACTAGTTTTTGAGAGAGGGATATATATATTTCCACATCCCATGGCATTAATGCTTGCTGTTGCTGCTGAAATCTACACTCCTAGAGCATTCCAAGAGCATTCAAAGTCTCTCCAACCATCTCTAGTGCTTAGTTTTGCACAAATTTAGTGAGTTCAGGTTTGGAGTGAGATTAAGTCACTTGAGCATTGAAGTCTTCATCAAGCATTCTCTGTGATCATTTCTCTTGGAGCCTTGTGCTTCTAGACGACAAGGCGTCGCCCGTAGAGCACCCAATCTTTGTGGAGTGCCACGGGAAGTTTGTAATCGACTTCAAATTGAGTAAGGAAATTCTAGCTTGATCTTTGTGGTCGCTAGAAGAGGATAGGATTGGAAAAGACATGGCTCTTTGTGAGCTCCTCAATGGAGACGTAGGCACTTCTTAGTGAGGTGGTTGAACTCCGGGATAATCCCTTGTGTTCTCATTTGTGCAATTTACTTAATTGTGTAGTTTCGAGAATTTTCCATATAATTAGTCCTAGTGATCATATTGCTAATATTTATTGTTGTTTAAGCTTTGTGATATCTAGTAGACTTAGTATCACCTTTAGATTCTAGTTGTTCGCGTTAATTCTTAGTTATTCTCGAAATCCTGTATAGACCGGAGACTCCGGACTAGACCGGAGACTCCGGACTAGACCGGAGACTCCAGACTGACCGGAGTATCAGTCCGGAGTATCCGACCTTCACTGGAGTATCCGACATCTTTTAATCCGCTGTTTAGTTTTAATTTTTAGAAAAACCTATTCACCCCCTCTAGGCACTTTCAACAATGGTGTGCTTCGATGCCGTGTACGCGTGTGGGGCCATCCCGCCGATGACGCTGGCCATCCTCGCCAGCTACACGATGGGTCCCCATTTCTGGGGAATTATGATGCGCGTCGCGTGCTTCATCCCGAGGAACATGCTGTGCACGTTGATGTCGAACACCTGAAGAGGCGAACGATGGCTTCACCTATCCCCGTGGTACAACCGGTAACGAGGGCGACCTTTCCCTCCTACCTGTGCTTCAGCAATGCAGCCCGATCAAACTTAAAGCACAGTTAGTTATTGGATTGAGAGTCAAAATGATCAGTTTTTTCTAAGAGCTCTTTTACGGTGGTCCATACTACCCATAGGTAGGAGGTAGTATAAATCTAATTCGACGATCCATGTAATTGGATATTTTGATAATTGTGGTAATTTTGTTAAAATTACCCACCATACTTTTGCTACTAGAAAGATCGACGCCACAAACGTCGGATCGCTAACCCTAGCCGATGGGTAGCAAATGAACTCTCATGCCGAATACAGAGTAAAATGTTAAAACGTCAATAAAATATTACTCTATTCAGAGACATATAACTGCAGTTAATTACTTTCATGCCACGTATTTTTCTCCCCAAAATAACCCTAATACTATTATACTACTCACATATACTACCTATACTATCGGTGAGAAATGAGTGGTATCCTGACTAATCTGGACTGTTGAACTCTAAAAATAGATGGCTCATATTAATTTTAGACCACCGTAAAATTTGTCTTTTCTAAATCCTAAATCCTGATAGATCAACAACTTCTCCCTATCGTCTATATGCTATGATATAACTGAGATAAGAAACAGCTAAGGTATACAGTATATCACAACTCTGAAATAGTGGAATCTTTAAGGATCCACTTGGCACACAAACAAACAAGCAATGCTTCTTAGTCCTCACAGCACACTCCACTGGAGGAACTTTGCTAGGGTGGAACCTTCGATTCGTCGAACTTTGCAGTGAAAGGTGAAAACTTTTCATCAAGATCGAGTCTTTACTGCACCAAATCGTCAAACGGGGGAAAAGAAGGGCAAATAGGGGGTCAACTGCAGCAGCGATAGCGGCAGCAACCGGGTCGTGCGGTAGAGAAGCCATTGAAGGGGGAGGAAGGAGCCATGCTCTGGAAGCCACGTACCGCCGCGCGAAGGAGGACGAGGAGGAGCCCGCGGCGAACATCGCGTCGAGATCGGAGCTCTGCGCCACCGGCGTCGCTGACCTCGGTGTGCTTCGAGTAGAGAGCGAGAGGGGGAGAGTGCGGAGAGTCCGAAGATCTCAGTGGCGCGCACACACGTGGCGCATGGATTGGTGAAGTAGGTCGGGTGTTCCTTGTCGGCAGGCATTACCAACACCACTAATGCGGCCCCGAGCTCCCAATTCACGACCGCGACGTCGGCGCGTGGCCGGTGGCTCACGTGCGCGCAGTTGCGTCTCGCGGCAATGCCGTTAGGCGAAGCAGTATCACACGACACCACGTCACATGATGCTAGCAGCATATTTGCCCCCCTAGTGGGAAGAAAATTATATGAGACCCTCTGCAGAAAGGCCTCCGTGAGACCCTGATCTACGCCGTTCGTTCTGGATCCAACGGTCTGATTGAATATATGTGAGAGAAGTACAGGACACGTGTCACGCAGAGATGAGGGTCTTTCTGTGAGACCCGGTCTCACAGAATTTCTTTCCCCCTAGTGCACGCTACCAACGGCGAAGGACTCGATGCCCGGATGCTAGTGGCTTCCGTTCGTACCGAGAAAACCCAGGGTGCGAGTTTTAGGAACCTGGAGTGCCCACGAGTTGAGGCAGTACCGCATAAGAGCGTGTGTGCGTGCGTTTGTATAAAAAAATGCAGGCTACCAACAGTGGGACCCAACAATCGATAGTTGTCATTCTCTTTCTCTCTGTCCCCATTGCTTCTTCGATGCAGCTCCGGTAGTGGCAAGCGGCGCGACGGTGGCGACCCTCAGCGCGGTGCGGAACTGCGGACTGTGGCGCGTGGTGATGGTCGGGACCGCGCGACACGACAAGGTCGGCGCGCTGGGAGAAGCCCACGAAAACGGCGGGCTGAGCGCAGTGGGTAGGCGGCGCGTGACAGCACACAATATTTTTTTAAGCGTTTGATGGGAGGGCAATCCAATCTAGAGAGAATATTTTTTTATGATGGATCTATTCGTTTCGGAGCAACATATATTTTGGATGAACTTTATTCATATTAGTGTGATATTAAATATATATTTTTTAGTATATTTTAAATAATATTATCTCTAAAACTGTTTATCTGATTTGAGATTTGACTGTATTACAATTAAATCAATAAAATAAGATCTCACATAATTATTTTTAAAAATCAAATATATAACAAATAAAACTTAATTTTTTATTAACTCCTCCAAATTCTATCCATCCAATTAAATGAATTAAATCACCCTATCTAACAAAAATATAAATAACCATATCCCATTAAATCTTATACTACGAACCCTCGCACCGAACTATCAAAGTTTCTTGGAAGCTTGGGCTCTGTAAGCCCATTCCATCCTGTCCAAACGAAGATCCCACACAAATCTAAGCCCATACTTTCATTAGGCCCGGCCCACGTAATTTCAAGGCCTTTCCAAGCCCGAAGCAATAACCAACCTGCAGTAGTCTGTAACCATTCCCTTCCTTCCACTCCAAGCCGAAGCAACCGACGGCGCGCATCCCCCAATAAGAACGAAGCAGCCCACCGCTCCCGACCCCACCCGCTGCCACGCCACACCAGCGCCCAAATCCCGCAAAACCCTAGCCCGAGGAGGGAGAGAGGAGGCGCGCGGCATGGCGGGTGTGATGGCGCCGGCGCCGGCTGCGAACCTGGCGGGCAAGTCGGGCGTGCGGGTTGTGTTGATCGGCGACCCCGGAACCGGCAAGTCCAGCCTCGTCGTCGCGCTCGCCACCGAGCAGTTCCCCGAGAACGTGCCCCGCGTCATGCCCCCCACACGCCTCCCTGCCGATTACTTCCCCGACCGCGTCCCCATCACCATCATCGACACCTCCTCCAGGTCCCCCTCCCCTCGCCCCATTCCGCATCCCCGCTCCCGCTTCTCGGGTCCATTAGATTCTCGCGAAGTGGTGGTGGTTTCGTCGTTTGATTTGTTTGTCCGTGTGGTCACAGCCCTGAGCAGAAGCCGAAGTTGATCGCGGAGTGCCAGGGGGCGGACGTGGTGGTGCTCACGTACGCCTGCGACCGGCCCGCCACGCTGGAGCGGCTCAGCTCGTTCTGGCTCCCCGAGCTCCGGCGCCTCCAGGTAATGCTGCTCTGCACTTGATAGCTGCTTTCGTGGTGTAGGTTTGGATCGCTCGAGATTGATAGTTCTGTGGAGCCAATTGATTTCTTGCCACCGCTGAAGTGGCACTATGTGGGTTGCCCATTGTGATTTGTGTTGTTTGATGTGTATTGGTGCAGCTGAAGGCACCGGTGATCGTGGTGGGATGTAAGCTGGACCTGAGGGACGAGCAGCAAGTTAGCCTTGAGCAGGTGATGGCACCCATCATGCAGTCGTTCCGCGAGATTGAGACCTGCATTGAGTGCTCCGCTCTTCGCCAGATTCAGGTTACCCCTCATCTCAATATTTGAATGAATATTCATTGGTCATGCTATCTGAACTGGGTGCCCAATATGCTGATATGCTCAATTGTTGGACGCATCATAACAAGATTACCATGTAGTGCTCCAGACATGCATTTATTGAAATTTGATGTAAATTAATTATATTACTTTATTGGTATCTGTGTTTAGTATGTTAAACTTGATATTTGGTGGGGCTGCTTAAAATCACTTATGAATTTTGACTTTCTGCAGGTGCCTGAGGTCTTCTACTATGCCCAGAAGGCAGTGCTTCACCCAACAGCCCCTCTCTTTGATCAAGAGGCGCAATCTCTGAAGCCGCGCTGTGTGAGAGCTTTGAAGAGGATATTCATTATATGTGATAATGACAAGGATGGGGCTCTTAGTGATGTGGAGCTCAATGAATTTCAGGTGTGCATTCACTGAGGCTGCCTTGCTTTAAATGATTAGCAGCAAACAACATAGTGATTCGGTTACCATTCTTTTATTTCTTGTAGTGCTGAGTTTTTTTTTATTGCTTTACAGGTCAGATGTTTTAGTGCTCCTCTCCAGCCTACTGAAATTTCAGGCGTGAAGAGAGTTGTTCAAGAGAAGATGCCTGAAGGCGTAAATGAAAATGGACTTACTTTGACTGGGTTCCTTTTTCTGCATGCTCTTTTTATTGAAAAAGGTCGACTGGAAACTACATGGACAGTATTGAGGAAATTTGGTTATGATAATGACATCAAGCTTAGGGATGACCTCATTTCAATGCCAATTAAAAGAGCTCCTGATCAAGTAATGTTTTGTTTGATTTTTGGGCTATCTAAATCTTATACTGTTGGTTGAAGCTAGAATAGTTTAACTTCATATCTGTATATCTATCCTGATCTGCCACTCTGATAACAACTGTTACCCCCTTTAAATATTCTTTAACCAACTATAGTGAAGTGATCTTGCTATTGTGATATTGGTTCTGTGTGCAGTTCACAGCCTTGCATACTTCTATCACTAGCATTAATACTTTGATTATTGTTCTCAGTAGTGTGTTGGGAACTTTTATTCCTAGATCCAAGTTGGAGTTTATCTGTGTTTGGTAAACACTTTTTAGCATACTTCTGGTTTGTAATATTTTTGTTGATGGTGAAGTACTGATGCTAGCGTTTTCTGCAGACTCTGGAAATGACTAACGAAGTGGTTGATTTCTTGAGAGGGGTATTTAACATGTTTGACATTGATAATGTAAGCTAAACACAGTGATTTACACATTCATTTTGTTAAAGTAATATTATCCTGATATACCATTGGTATTCTGTGATTCACTATATTGCTTATTGGATTTTTTTTTGTATTTATCCAGGATGGAGCTTTGCTACCTGCTGAGCTGGAGGACCTTTTCTCAACAGCACCTGAAAAGTAAGACGTTGAAAATGAATAAATCATTCTGCACATGTATTGAGACTGAGTCTTGTAACATCGGTTAATGTTTGTCTTTATGGAAAGTGTTGGAAGTCCTGTATTCGGTCCTCTAATTGCTCCGATAGAATCTGTTGCTTTTTCATTAGAAGGGCCTATAATTAATCTATTTAGTATTTTTTTCTGCTGTCATTTTTCTTAGCATCACCTTTATTTATTTATTTTTATATTTCAGCCCATGGTCTTCTGATATATATAAAGACTGTGCTGAAAAGAATGTCTTGGGTGGGTTGTCACTTGAAGGATTTCTTTCTAAGGTATTATCTCTACCTTAGCATGCTAAACATACTGTTCTGAGCATAAATACACAATTTATAACTTGTGGTTTGTTGATATGTCATATTTGTTAAGGCACATATTTCTTCTTTGGATTCAACATAAGAAAGAAACACACTTTCTCTATACATAAGCTATATGCATTGTGTTTTTTGGTGCTCTCTTATGTACCATTGACTCAGCTGCTTTTACAGCTTTGAGAACACCCAAACAATTGTTATTTTTATCTCTGTATCACCTTTAGTCTGAAGCTTGAAGTATGCAAAACTAGCTGCAGTAGTGATTAAATTCTTTGTTTGATATGTGATGCATTGTTGGGCTTTTGATTTTTATTGATTTATTCGTACAGAACACTGAGTGCATATCAATGTATTTTCTGTTGATATGTTATCTTAATCTAATGTTATTTTGCTATATATTTTGCCTTTGTTGAATAAAAATTCTGCAATGCAGTGGGCTCTTATGACACTTCTAGATCCAGCAAATAGTTTTGCCAACCTTGTATATGTTGGCTATCCGGGTGATTTTGGTTCTGCATTTACTATCACAAGGAAAAGACGAGTTGACCGTAAAAAGCAACAGACTCAAAGAACCGTGTTCCAGTGTTACGTTTTCGGTGCTAGAGGTTCTGGGAAGACTGCGTTGCTACAATCATTCATTGGAAGGTATGCCATGCATTTCCTATTATTTATACCATAGATATTCTTATTATGTTTGTTTCATTTGGTCTTCTATATTTCACTTGTGTTCCTTGTCACAGGCAACCATCTGATGCTCTGCCAACTAACAGTGAGCGGTTTGCAACAAATACTGTTGAACTACCTGATGTATGTGTTCTGTTTACACTGTACGCTTATGTTTTGACAATTCTGTCTCAACAATTTTTATCCTAGTGTACTTGTGAATTTATCAACATGTTTTGATATGACGACACAAACCCCTAAAACCATCCAAATTCTTTGTTAATAAAGCTAATGAGCAGCATATTTTATTGAACATCAAATATTGCATTTTGGTATGGTTGATAAGCATCCTAATAGTTTAACAACCGTATCATCTCCTTTCGACTACAGTCTATACCTTTTAATGGTTTAGTTATTGCGTATAATAAAATAATAAAGGGTCATCAGATTAGCCAAATTATATTGTTTGGTATCTAGATTCTTCTGTGTGGACTAATCATGTTCTATCTAATTTTGCTTTGTTCACAAGTACACTTGACGTTTATCATTTTCTTATTATGACCGGTTTATTAGGTGTTCTTTATTTGTCTAAATGTTTGATATTAGTCAATGTTTTCATTTTTGCTGAAGGGGACTAGAAAGACGCTTATACTGCGTGAAATTCCTGAAGGAGATGTAAGATCTTTATTGACTAACAGGGAATCATTGGCACCCTGTGATGTAGCTGTGTTTGTTTATGACAGGTACATGTTCTTAACTATTATTTTATTTATTTGTGACCTGCAAGTCTCACAACACACACTTTATAGTGATCGAGTACCCTTGGTGGTGGCAGTTGAATTCATCAATTATCATAAATTAATCTTATCTTCTTTTTAGAGAGTATTATAACCATTTAGTACCAACCTGGTAAGATAACTGATGGCGAGTATCGTGATGATGAGCGGTAATCTTTAAAGTTGTGATTTTAGAGAGTGTTGTCCTTAGCAAGCTTAGATTACTTTGGTGGCTGGTTTTGCACCATTCTCTGTCTGCTGGCTGATGCCGACTATATTTTAAACTAGTGGTAATCAGCTGAGATTTTATGGTTTTCATGACTTTCTATCCATGTTAATCCATTGTTGAAAGTGGGTTCTCAGGCAAACTTGCTAGCTTTGACACCTAGTGATGCTAATTGGTTTGGCTGTTAATCACTGATTGTTTCATGACAAAAAAACTTGCTCTTGACAACATATCAATTTGGAAAGAGTATATTGTAGGGCGTGCCAGTATACACAATGTATACAAGTAAAGGGAGAATAATGCAACGGGAACATTGATCTTTATTCATTCATTATCGAATTCATAAAGTACAAAGTTTATCTCATGACATTATGTTACTCCACACACACACACATCTGACTAGCTCGATCATCTGGTGATTATGTCTTCTTGGTTCCCAAGGCTTCACGAAGCTCTTCGGTTAATTACGCCCGTCTCCACGAGCTACCTTCGATTAGGCTGCGCATGATGGTCATCTTCTCAAGGTCGTCTCCGAGTCTGCAAGGTTGTAAACAAAGACGAATAGCAATAACATTAGGGAATAAAGTAAAACATTGGTCTCAGTATGGCATCATCGACCGTTAGGCAACACTAGGCATCATCGGTCTCGTATTATCAACCTCAAAAAAAAAAAAATGCAACGGTGGTGAACTATGAGCATGTCGTGATGCGTAGCTTCAACCGGTGCAGTAGTTAGGTTGCGACGGGAGCCCGGCATCGTGCTTAGCTCACTAGCCACATTGACCTCAACACAAACATCATCAGTCGTTAATCTGAGGCAACATGCAACAATATAACTAGTTATCATCCCAACAGAAGGGAAATCATCATCACTAGCACTCATCGCAAAGGGGAACAATATCACCCTAGCCATCAACATACGCAGCTGAAACACCGAGCCTCAATATTCGTCATTGGTTGTGGCAACAATCATAACAAGGCTATCATAAGATCAACAGAAGAGAGTTAGGCATCATCACAACCATTGGCCCATCAACCAGTGAAAAGGCATCACAGGCGACCATAGCAGAGCTGGGCACAACTTCATTGCAACAGGGAGGATAACATCAGGCAACATCAGGGTCGGCAACAAAGCATCAACAAGCATCCTCACACTAGACAACAACAGGAGGGCCTCGGCGAATTGTCATCTACTGGGCAACATAGCAGGAGGACAGTATAAGCTTGGCGGTGAAGACCGGCCTCAGACACATCTTCATCATTGACCGGTGCTTCAACAAAGGGGCGACGTTAACACCACCACCAGCAATAACTAGGCGACGACGTTGAGGCCTTAGAGTAGCAGCTTCAGCCACATCAGCCAACTAAGGAAGATAGCATCAGACGGGTAGGGGAACGACATCATGCATGACGTCAGCAGCAACAAGCGGCATCCATCACCAAACAGCAGGTGCCAAGCCAAACCAACAACGGCATCCCCTGCGGCAAGATGGCTTCATCATCAGCCTGTGACATGCATAGACAACACAGAACCAAAGCACAACAGCCTGCCGGCGACATCGGGCGACAGAATATGGCGGTGGTGGGGAATCCAGCATCGATGGGCAGCACGACACACGATGCCACTAGCAGCCAACATAGGCTCGCGACATCACTGGCGACGGACAACCTGTGGCAAAGGAAGGGGAAGGATAACAACCAACCGCGGTGACCGGCAACGACAGTGGGCTTCTCTATCACAAAAGTTGCACGGTCTGACGGCGAGCGACACCAACTTTCAACCGGCTCCCCGACTTTACTACTCGGCAATAGCAAGAGGTCAAGCTGAGCTTGGCGGCAGGCCTCGGTCGGCTGCGATGACACAGGGCAACATAGCTTCTTCAGCGGGTACTCAACGCGGCAAGGCTTCGCCAAGTCTTTTGATGTTGTCCCTCCATCGAGCGCCCGACCTCCTTTATATATGCACGGGATCGAGGCCGAAGCTAAGAGATAAAGCTCGCGAGTGTGTTTTATCCACAAAATCCAGTCAAGTTGCAATCCCATAGAGCTCAAGACCGATTGGGATTTGGTTGGGGATATAGGTGGATTCGGTTGTGGGAGACCAAGCGCGATACGAGGCGAGACCGAGGGGAGTTGCGGCTCAGTCGGTGTAGCATTGTGCTCATGTGGAGGAGATGCGGCGCAGGCCGATGCAACAGGCATGGCGACGCGGCCTAGAGAGGGGCGGCAAGCCCGGGTCGAGGGAGAGGGAAGCAACACGGACCTGGCCGAGAGGTGAGAGGCGGCGAAGGCCAGTCGCCAAAGAAGAGTGGGGCCAGCCCAAGCCAAGAGGGAGGTGCAATGGAAGCGGCGGCGTGAAGGGGAAGGGGACTGGCACAGCTCGGTCGGATGGAGAAGATGCACATGGGAGAAAAAGAGGACCAGGCTGGGAGAAAGAAAGGGGAACAGAGGAAAATGGGCCAGTGTGGCCCATATCCGAAAGCATAGGCCCTTTTCTTTTCTTCTTTTCTTTTTTTCCTCTTCTTTTCTTTTTTTTCCTTTTCTCTTCTCTCTTTTTCATTTCATTTTTTTCTTTTAATTCTCTATTGGCCTGAACACCTGCTGTCACAATATCATCGTACACTGATTATGTGAGCCCTACTTTTGACAGTTGGTAATCAAGACCACAGTTAACAATTCAGCATTGAACTCTTTTCATACAGTAATCTTGTCAATGCTCTTGAAATCTTATTGTAAAATTAAATGTAAAACCTGCAAGGTTCTCAAAAGATCGACATATATCTTGTTCTCCTAGCCTATTACTTGGGTCCATATAAATCTACTTTACCGTGCTTGTGACTAAATAGTCTAAACGTTGTAATGTTTAAATGGTAGCTGCGATGAATATTCTTGGCAAAGAGCAAGAGATTTGCTTGTGCAAGTCGCTACACATGGAGAGAATACTGGCTACGAAGTTCCTTGCCTGATAGTTGCTGCTAAAGATGATCTCGACCAATCTCCACAAGCTCTACAAGAATCGACCAGAGTAAGCTTGCTCTGCATGATTTGTCAGTTATCGTTTTGCCCCATCTTTGAAAGTATTTTAACATTTAATTCTGTAGGTATAGTTCTCCAATTGAACTAGAATGGATATTGGGGTCCTGTTGTAGTCATATTTATTCATCTTTTGTTTTTCTTTAAGTATGCAGAGATTATTACTGAAGTTGATGTGTTACCTCCTAATGTTCTCCTAGGATTTTGGCTTACCCAAATAACCATATGAACAAAAGAAAAATGTGCATAAGTAATTTGCTGAAATATTTCTTGGGTCACATTTTGTTGATTTTATCTTGTAATTTGTAAGATCAGGCAATTGATCCCATCCTGCTGCAATGTTCATAATCTTTTTCAGAACTGTTTATCATTGTTACCTAAATTTGTTAATGCCATGTTCGTTCTTGTGATTACTTCACTTCTCTGTGGACATCTCAGAGGACCACTCTCGATATATACAGATGCAGAATTTGCTATATCCGTTTGTGGACAATTCTTTCTAAGACCTGTTAAAGTCTCTATATAACTGTGTATTAATTGTTATTTGTTGAGTGTTGGCTGATATTGTTTCTGTAGAATTGGAAGTCCTTTTTTATTTGCCAAATAATTTAACTGTAAAAATATCTATTCTTCAGGTGAGCCAAGACATGGGAATTGAAACACCAATTCCTATCAGCGTGAGGTTGAGAGACTTGAACAGTATTTTCTGCAGAATAGTTCACACAGCACAGCAGCCCCATTTGAGCATTCCAGAAACTGAAGCTGGGAAAACACGCAGGCAGTACCGCCAACTTCTAAACCGCTCCCTCATGGTTGTCTCAGGTGAGTCTCACACTTGCCTGTAGTTAAATTCACTTAATACCAAATATATAATTGTAAGCAAGGTGTCCAATTGTTGGAATCATACAGTCTAGCTTCCCATTAATGCTACCATTATATTGTTTCGCAAATCAAGACAATTCTTGTGAAAGTTTCTTCAGTTCTAACTCATGCTGATACTACACTAATAATTTGCAGTTGGAGCTGCTGTTGCAGTTGTGGGAATAGCGGCTTACCGGGTTTATGCAGCTAGGAAGAACGCATCTTCTTGAAGCCTCCTCCCAGACAGCGGGAGAATAAAGTGCTTCATGTAGCTCACTTCCCAACATCAGCTGGATCGTCTGTTCATGCTTGTTGAGCTTCACCGCTTCAACTTTTGTCCTGTGAAAAGACCGTTTTGTACAGATGCCATCAGCTATAAATCCTGCCGCCTGTTGGTTTTTTTTGGGGGTTTCAGATTCTATAATTCACGAGTGTTGCTCGGCTCTGATTAATGCCGCATCTGATAGGCTGTTCTTACTAAATTAGCTCTGTTAAAATGTTGTTACTACCCTGAAGTTTTGCCCGCGTAGCAATGTACTTGCACTAGTCTGCAATTGGGATTCGGTTTAGTCTCAAAGCTGGTGAATACTGAACATTTAGTTGAGCCAGCATGGTTGGGGCTGTAAGGTTTCGTTTGGTTCGGAGTATTCTCCTGGATTTGATGTAGAATGGTAGCACGTTAACTTGTACACTGTTGTGTTTTACCTGTTGTGGTTATGGTTATCACCTGTCTCTGCCGTGCAAGCTTCGCTGGGGAACAGCTAGGGTTGGCGTAATTCTACTGGTCCCTCGTTTTGGTTAAACCGGGCAACTTCGGTATTCTAGCACTGTTATCATATTATGGAGTCCACTGATCGAGCGATTGCTATTTTGACTGAAGATACCGTGATCAGATGTATTCGATGACGATGGCTCACATCTCGTTATGTGAGCTCATTTGAGGCGACAGGCGAGCCTGTAAAATCCTTTTCGTCGACTTCTCAATTCTCGACTTAGAAAAAAGAAAAAAATAAATCGCCGAGCAACCGACGTCTCACCTGGAAGGCCCGATCTGTGCCAGATCGTCGTCGTGTTCGCTCCTTAACCTAAAGTTTTGGAATTTTGTGGATGGTAAATTTTACGTACCGATTTGGGAACGGTTTTACTTCCGTATGTCCTTCACTCGTTTGATATGGGCTTCACTCGTTTCCTGAAGAATCACCTCGTGACTTGTACAGACATATACATTCATCGGAACACAAGAATGGAAGAGTAAGACCAATTTTACAGTATAATAGCATGGTATGTACAAACAACTGAAACAGAGCAATGGTGTTTACAGTACTGTACTGCATCCTAACCATGTCAGGTCCAATCCAAGCGCGAGTGCAAGAGAACACCAAAAGCTATGTATGCAAAAGCTGGTGCACATGTGCCGCTGACATGGAAGCAATCTGCAAGACGGGCGAGCTGGTCTGATCAAACCAAGTTGCAAGAAACATGTAAGGAACGAAGTACCGAGACAGGCAGCAAATAAAACCAATCGAGCGATATCATTTCATTAATCATATTAAGAGACTTCCGCAAGATAAAGTAGGACGTAGAAACACAGCCAAAGAATGGTATCAAGCCAAGTTCAATACCTGGACTGCATGCATCATGGACGCGTATGGATGCATGCTTTCAGCCTTGCAGAAAGGGAAATACTGATCCAAGGCCAAGAAACCACAGAAAAGAGCAAGTATGCGAGCCGATCACCTACGGAAGACAACATCGCAAGAGCTAGATAGAGACGAAGCCATCCTTCACCCGATATGCAAGGGGCCGATCTCGCCGGTCCGGGCGGCGCGGGCGACGGCGGCGGCGGCGGAGAGGCACGTCGACGCCCACGCGGCGAGGACGCCCACACCAGGTCGACGACGGACACGGCCAGTGCCCATGGCATTGACATCCTGCTTGCCTGCCTACTTAATTCCCAGCCTCTCAGCTACCTCTTTGTCTCTTGTTTACGTGGGCAAGGAGGCAATCGAGCAAGCACCTGCCGTGCATGGACGGACCAACAAGATAATGGTAGACCGGAAGCTCACGAGATCCGTGAGGATGATCAATTTGGAAATGGACTGGATCCTGAGCACGTCACAGCAGTTGCTGTTGGGTTGGTCTTGGATAGGACGGAATTAAGTGAAGAAAACGAAGATCACCGCCTATTTGCTATTTTTTTCTTCTGAAATTTTGAATTTGCTACTTTTCCTTTTGGCCCTTGGGGAGGGACAGCTGCGACGCTGGAGAAAAAAAGACCATGGCGTATCACTTCATATCATACATAATTTTTAAATAATATTCTACTAAATATGAACTAGTAACAAGTACTAATTTTTTTGGAGCACCAGGGTGAGCAGGCGTCGCCCCTGACGAGGGAGTGTCATGTTCTTGCATGCGAGCTTGATGGGAATTAAGGCTTGAAGCAATTGCCAATATTTATGTGGAACATAGCCCAGCCTTGTAAAACAAGCATGATTGCTGATTTAATTTGCTGGAATAAGACGGGATTAAATAGAGGTAGAGGAAAGTCTACTTGTTTCTCCCATTATTAAAATAAAATTCCCACTCACATTCTCATTTGTTCTTCCTCCTTGTGCCATTTCACATTATTAAAAATAAAATTCAACGCGCACCGGCTGTTTGACGTGATAGAAAAAATAATTCAGATCGGTTTATGAGTTGGTAGCCCCAGGAGTCCACACATGCATACGTACGGGTTCATGGAAGAGGATACCATTTAAGTATGTAACTCCTTCACAACTTTCATTACTCAGTTGTAAATCTTTACTAAATTTGTAGTCACAATACCATACCTAGCCCCATTTATACCGTATAGAAGAGCTCACTTCTCCTTCAGCTCATTCTCAATCCACTCGCTAAATGAACTGGTAAATGACTGATCCTTCGCGTGATGCTAGTTTCATTGTCCTTTGGTAGGAACTCAAAAGGTACCGATTCATCCTCCAGCCCTCTCATGGGTCTCCCTTTAAACTCCTATGTTTGTTTTTTCGTCAGCTCATTCAGTGTCTTCCAAAAAGTATCAAACTTTTGCAGCTGGTTCTGATCGCACAACTGCTTGAACATGTTTATTAGGTTATTATTCTTAAATTGGTGGAAGAAGTTTATACCCAAATACCTTATGCACCACTTACTTTGCAGATCTGGCCACATAGGTCCAATCAAACTATCGTCTCTTCTTTTTTATATGTCAAATAATAAGGTGACCAGACTGTAGTGGATATTTTCTCTCTAAGGGCAAATGTGTCTTTTTTATATGTCAAATAGATGACAGTGACAAGGAAGAAATGAAAATTTAAAGCGGTGACAGATAAAAAAGTTCATTTCATGGAGTGGCAAATAGAGAATCACCTTATTTTTTGATGCCAAATAAGAAATTTTCTCTATGATAAAAGCGAGGAAAAAGTTAGGATAGGAGGCTTCCATTTATTTCACTGTTATCTAGCTACACAATTTATGTCAAATCAAGAGTTGAAGGCAGGGGTATTATTATATAAACAACGGCGTTAGGTATAGTGACGCCCTATCATTAAACTACGACGCCAAATGATCTGACGCTGTGCTATTACACATCAGCCAAGGTTTACAACGCACATCTTGTCATGTGTACCACGTCAAATTAGATGACGCTGTGCAATATTCTAACAACGTCAAATATCATAGCATTGGGTGAAGGATCTATTTCTAGATAATATTTTGTCCATTTGTGAAAAACATTTTCGAAAAGGACCAAAAAGTAAAAATTCTACCTTGGTACACTGAATGTACAAGGCAGTGCGAACCCTATGCACAAGTAGCTCTTCCCATGAACGAAAACTAGCATAAAACAGGGAGAGATTTACCTATGGTGTGCTCATATACCAAACTTTTCAAACATCGAGAGAAATGATAGCAAAAGCCAAAACGAACTCTTGTAAGACAGTAAGATTGTTACACCCATGCTTCAGGCACATGCATGGTGAGTGTGACATGCTAACTTATCTAGTCTCTTTGTTTGGAAAAACGCCATCTACGCAACGAAACATGCTGACTCATCTATGCTTTTTCTTTGGAAGAATTCCATATATCCGTGCCCTTTCTCCGAGAAAAAAAAAATCTATCCAAACCAAGAAAAACCCAAATCCAAACGGAACAAACGCAACCTCGATCCGACGTGCCAAGTAGAACACGTTAGGACAAATTCCCAACAAAAGGAAAAGGAAAACAGTTCCAGATAGAAAAAGCAGAGAAATCATAGGAAAAATTCTGAGAAAGTAACCCTGTATAAAATATGGAAATACATATTACCTTATCTATCCATCTCTTTTATTTAATATCTATCTATTCATTATTTTTTAATATACTCCTATATTTCAATACAAATCTTACCATAAATAAACACTCCAATTCACCTACGGTGACGCCGCGCCGCCCACCACCAGTCCACGACCTCTAAGTGAAAAGCGCCCAACCCAACCAAGCCGCCCGATGCGACTCCGAGCGGCCCAAAAAAAGCAAGCGAGCGAAAAAGGAAAAGGGAAAAAAAAAGGGCGCCCTCACGCCAAGAGACTCCCACCTCCTATCCCTCGTTCCCTCTCTCTCCTCGAGCCCCGCACAAATCTGTCCTCCCCCTCTCGCCCTCGCCGCATTGCCCGCCGACGGTCCCCGCCCACCAACGTCCCACCGGGGAGAGGAGGAAGAGCAGCGCCTGAGCGGGCGGGCGGGCGGGCGGCGGCGGAGTGGGCAGCATGTGCGACCTGGTGGCCCGCACGGGCCGGCATCAGCAGCGGTACGAGGATGGCCATCGGCTAGTGGCCGGGTGGGTACGCGCCGGATTGATTTTCGCCTTCCCAATTATTGCTCCTAGTGCTTGAGAGTTCCCTTCTTGATTGGATTGGGAGCGATGGCTACGTGCGTTCGTGCGTGCGGGTTCAGTGCCCTCTTGACCTAATGCGGTGCGCATCGTATTCTTTATCCCCGTACGGCGCGGTAGCATTGGCTCAGGGGAATGGATGTGTTTGATCGTTGCGGTGTGGTGTGGTGGTCTTCCAACGGGGAGTGGATTGTTTCTTGCGGTCGATTTTGCTGGTGTTTGGATATGCTTTCTTTTTTGTTAAAAAAAACGCTGTGTGCAGTCAGGTTATCATCTATGAATCGATGTAAGCACTGAACGGGAGGTCTTAATCAATGTGTATCTTAGCTTGTAACACCTGATGATAGCGACAGTAAATAGATTGCTATTTGTTTATTTCACTTGATGGTGCATATTATAATTTAGGATTTGTGGTGGGATGTGTCTTTCACGAAGTGAGATGTAAAACCGGGCCAATTTGCTTGTTTGAATCAAAATTAGGACATGATGGAAAGGAATAGAGTGCCTTAGCATCTGATGAATAGTTTGTCTTCCATTGTGAAGTGACTCTGTTTGAAAGTTCCAATCAATACCGATATATGTACGGATATATACAGTTCAGCATTAGTTAGTGTCATTGGGTATTGTCGATGACAAAAGGTGACGAATCAATGTTGTTAGTCCAGGTATTTGTTCATGACAGGTGCCTTATCCCCCCCCCCCCCCCCTGTGTTTTTTTCCTAGGGTCTAGATACGTTCTGTTTTTATTATCTAGGGCAGGCCTTTGGCTGTGATTTGTGACAAGTAGGTGACTTTGCATCGGTATGGAAAAAGCTCCTGCTACAACGAGGGGAATCAAAATTATCCTGAGTCCGATTAGGTAATACTAGTATCTGGAAGGGAAATTGAGAGAAACCAGAAAGGTAACCTATTTTTCTGTGTGTGATATCATTACCTTCACCGTAGATCACTAGCCTTTAATGTAACTTAAGTGCTTCAGGAATTGACCTGTTTAAGTGCTCCCTTGTCCTTGTATGGACAATTTGTCCATTTACGATCATTGTGATGCTAGATGCATCCACCGTGTTAGTTTGATCAAGCTTGCCACAAATCATCATTCATTGAACAAGGCAAATTTCTACTGCTTGGAGTGAGAGTGGTCAAGTTCCACACTGTACACAGGATATTACTATTTTCTTGGTAACTGCTACAAACTTGCAAATTTGCTACTTAACATATAGATGTTGCAAAATTCACTGCCTTAATATGTAAATGTACACGCCAATGAACAGTTTTTTCCTGCTGTTTGCTGATAAGACCTAGTTCCTCTCTGGACATGATTTTACCATCTCAGAGAACTGATTCCTATATTGTCTCTTGAAGATCTGGTATGCTCTGTATCGCAGAAGTATCGGAAACTTATTCTATTGCACTATAACCTTTGCGTTTATGAGCCCTAAGAATTATGTTGCGATGCATTTTCGTAGTGGTGTATCTATATATTGTCTAAATAAGTTCATTGTCCTGCAGGTGCATACCATTCAGGTATAGAGCTAATAATATTGGAACTTCTGATGAAGAGCATAAGAAACCTGTGGAAGTTCTCATGATAAACTCCCAAAGTGGACCTGGTCTTTTGTTTCCAAAGGTACTGTACTTCAAAGTTTAAACATCTCCATCTGGAATATCCATGAACTCCTTATAATATGATGGTATTCAAAGTTTCAAGTTTAACAAAAAATCGATTGGTAGTTATTTACGTGGAATTACAAACCTTTTTTTTTGCAAACTTGTCCTGTTTTCGCGTTTTCACGCACTACATTGAAACACTATACCCTATGAGCAGTGCAGATTGATATTTCAGTTAGCTGCCAAGTGCCAATATGTTGTGCCTCTGAGAGAAATCCAGATGAAGTAACTGGACTGGTCTGAGATGTGCGTTACTGAGAATTGTCCAAGTACTGGTCTGTTTATGAGCTTGTAGATTGTTTGCGAATATGTCACTCAACTTGATTTTCAGATATGCATGTTAGCTTTTATTCATGTTGTATGCATGTCATTCTTATAAACTTCTTGGGTAAATGTCACCATACTACCATGTAGAGTTTTTTTTTGTTGTTTGATTATTTCTATTTTCATGTTGCAGGGAGGGTGGGAGAACGATGAAACTGTTGAAGAGGCAGCCGCTCGAGAAGCTATAGAAGAAGCTGGAGTTCGAGGTGATATAGTGGTAAGATGCCTGTAGATGTTTTTTTTTTAAAAAAAATCTACCTTTTCTCTTTTTTTCCTTTTCATTCATTTATATTAAGTAGTTAATGTATGCCATGTGCTGAGACATGTTTGCCTGTGTTTCTGTCATGAAGCTGATATTCTTAGCTGATCATGGAGAGTCAATATTCATTGTTTTAGATTTATCCTTTTCAGTACTATGCTTAGCCAGCCACATGTTATTAGGATTGATTGTACCAAGCTGCTAATGTAAATAAATCATTAGCCAGAACTCAGGAAGATAACACACATATTCTTATTGTGGCCTTTTCGCGACTGTCTTCCTCACAAGTCACAAGTTGTATGAGACATGACTCACATCGATTAAAATCCTTTAGTTGAATGGGTTTAAGGATGTGCAACATGTATCATGCAATACAAACACAGTGCAACTGACGCAATATCGTCTCGTGGGATAAGAAATTATGCTTGGATGGTGTGCATTTCTTCTATAAAATGTGTTGCAACAAGTCTATCTAACAATGCAAGTGTTATGAATAGCACTTGTATTCAATAATAGTCTCAATAGGGCAATATATAAAGTACACGAGAGACTACACGAAAAGTACTCTAATAACGTATACGCAAAGGATTCTACTAATGAATACGCAAAGGATAAGGATTCTATACTCCTAACCCCCCCTCTCAAATGCAAGGTATATGCAATAGCGTTGCATTTGAAAGAGTGAACACTAAGTAGTAAACTTAGACAATATAACATTGATACATCCAAAATCTGTCTCATCAAAGCCATTGTAGAGTGGTGCCTTGACAACCTGTCGAATCAAGCCGAAGAAGTGCAAAACGAAGTATATGAGTAGAGTCGTGGCGATGGCAACAAAAGAATGCCGATCAAGAAGTGCAAACAAAGTAATGACGAGTAGCAAGACAACAAATGAAGTTGTCACTAAAGCTACGGAAAGACCTAGATGGCATCGTTGCATCAATAACGACGAAAATTTTTTTAGCTAAACAAAGACAAAATTTGGCTAACCACAAAAGAAATCAGCTGACTGATGAAGGAATATGTGGACTTGCATGGCATAAACGAACTCAACGGATGTGGACACAATAGAAGTAAAGACTCTGAAGAAAAATAGAGATACTAGCAAAGAAGGTAGAAGCAAAAAGACTACCAAGAGCAGTGGAAGAAGAATGAAGGCAATCAAACTCCTAGAGGTGTTGTGAATTACGTTGGCAAAGACGAACCTCCTCAGCACGAATAGCAACAAAAGCATCCATTAGAGATGGATCACGAGCAGCTAAGCCTTTTTTTGCGCAAAACGAATCTGTTAGGAGGTGCTAGCAGTACTGCTTCACCACCAAACAAGTACGAGCAGTACTGCTTGCTTCAACACTGAACAAAGCAAAGTAGCAGTATAGATAGCAAGCAAAACAGCGGCACCACGGGCCGATTGGAACAGCAACGAGGCCGGCAGAGCGGTGAAGAAGACCGGCAGCAACATAGCCAGCGATTTCCCGCCGGCAAGCAGCGGATCTCGATGGCGAATCGATAGATCCTGACGGCGAATCGAAGCAGCGGGAGGCCGCCGAACAGATTCCGACTGAGGCCGAAGCGGAGGAGGCTGGCGAGGTCAACGCAATGATGAGAATCGAGGTCGGCCAACGGCGGTTAGCGTCAGGTCGATGGAACTGCAGATGGCGACACAGCGGCCCCGATCGATGGCCCATATGAGCTGATCCCAATCAGCGGGTGTCAAGTCGATGGAGCGTCAGATCGGAGGTCAATTGTTGTAGATCAGGTCGGATGTGCCATCAAATCAAAATAGAGCTGTCGAATCAAAGAAGCAGAGACGCCAGCAATGGTACGATTGCGGCACTGCTCTGGTGGTGAGATCCGGCACGGCGCAAATGCTTGACGAGGCTCATGCAGCAACAATTCGGTGGTGGGCAGCTCAAGTGCAATGCCACGGGGAGAGAGGAAACCCTAACCCTAACCAGGCTATGATGCCATGTTATGAATATCACTTGCATTCAATAATAGCCACAATAGGGCAATATATAGAGTACATGAGAGAGTATATGAAAATGACTCTAATAACGTATACATAAAGGATTGTACTAATGAATACATAAAGGATAAGGATTCTAGACTGCTAACAGCAAGCAAGACATACTGATGTTCTCAGTGGGTCATGATACTGATGTTCAACTAGTTACGTCAATTGGATTGATTGATGCTTAGTCTGGCTTGTCCTTCAATTGCCCCAAGTTGGAACTCTTGGCCAATCTTAAGGTTGTGATCAACATTCTACTTGGAATGTTTGGATAGTACAGTGGAGGTGACCATTGATTCTTGCTCCTGTAACAATGTCTGCTTGTATCATGCAGGATGTTTGCATAGTGGGAGAACCATGAAATCAAATGATAATATTTTCTAGAAGGGTCTTAAATCTCATTGAACACATGTGGCTCCAATGAAGATGACCTTAGCTTTTTCCTGGTGTTTAGTGTTTCATCATGATGAAAACTGTGTCCAGTGCTCGACTGTGATAAAAATATAATCTTATGTGCTGCTAACTTTTATTTGATATGTTTCGCAAATTTGCTCTGGCTTTAGAGTTTAGATATATTTGTGAAGTTCCTAGTGCAGCAGCACTTATTTGATCTAGTAATCAATATGTGTTGCCATTGTACTTCATCTTATACCTCATTCTCTCTGAATCAGCATGGTCTGGGTTTCTATGACTTCAAAAGCAAGACACATCAAGATGCGTGCTGCCCTGAGGGTATGTGTAGAGCTGCGGTGTTTGCACTTCATGTAAAGGAAGAGCTGACCTCATGGCCTGAGCAGAGCACTCGGCAGAGGACCTGGCTCACGGTTCCTGAAGCTGCATCACGGTGCCGGTACCAGTGGATGCAGGAGGCCTTGCTTACAGGTTTCTCTGACTGGCATGACAAGTGGAGCAAAGGTGGCGGTGACACTAACTGTGACCCGGCCTAAATGCCGAACCCATCAGCGGACATCCTATTTGTTCATCGTCTTCTCTCTTTCTCTAGGCTCCAACCTTGCAGATTTGCAATAATACAATGTACTTGATGCTTGGTAGGTCATTGACCCTTGATGTCACATGTTAGGATGGCTATATAGTTTAGTGAGGTATATCTCATCAAGACGAGAATTCTCACAACTTTTAAGTGTCAATTCTTGCGCCTATTGTTTCTCGGTTTCAGCTGCCGTCGTCATGGTGCAGACATGCACCATGCATTTTGTAACCTGCTCCTGATTCTGGAGATGCATATGCTATGTATTAGCTACTATGACTGAAAGAAAAAAGTCTATTCACTGGAGTTACCGCGCAGTGCGTCCAGAACTTCACAATCCGCCTAGTCTGCTACTCCGAAGTTGAAAATCTTGCTTAGAGTCTTAACAGTAAATGTTGGTTGCTAAGGCTTACTGGGCAGTGATCCTTGCGGAAGTGCTATTTGAGCCACTTTTTTTGGACTCTACTTGCTATTTAGATGCTGATAGTGGTTAATATTTAAAGTTTGGGAGAAAACTGAAATGTGATAGGGATTAAATTGGTAACAAGCTCTCGGCTAAGTTCCAGCAATCCAATAGGAATAGCTGGAGAGAAAAAGAAAACCAAAAAAGAAAGAGCTCATATGTGCTGTGTGAGCTAATCAAGAGATTAGTCAGTTCTGACGGATCCATCCAGTCACATTAGCACAGTGCTTAATCATTGCTCCTCTTATTGTGGGGTGAAAGAGGCTCCAACTCTCGACCTCAGGATTCACTCGCTTTCAGCTATGAGACCTACGCGCTAGCCAACTGCGCCACCACCCCGTTGTGATGTGTTCTACGAGCTTCCGATTCATCACAATATATCGGTTTACCTTTGGAGAACTTGTTATAATTTTGGCGCAGGAAAAATCTGAAGGTAAAACTAATATGCAAGAACAAGTGTGGAAAGGACTTCACCCAACTATGCAAGGCAACTGTGTGCTGAAACCATGTGCTCCGTATACCTCTGTTTGAATTATAAAACCATGCATTCTTTAACCCAAAAAGGTTATAAAGCATGTATGCTGCTTGCTGAAATAATGTGTGGTAGTGCTGATGCTACAGTTTTTTTTTGGCTCCTAGAATAATTTCATCTCTTTTTTTTTTTTACATTCAAAAGTTTAGTGTACGGTGTACTCATTATTTATGGCATGGTCCTTTTATATGCTTGAGGCCCTCTTTAACCCCTGTTTAGTTCACTACCATCGATTACCGTATTTTTGGCAAAATCGTGTCTTAGGTGTGGTGACTCGTCATACCTTAGGCAAAGTTTGACAAAAAATCTAGTCTATAACAGGTGGGGTCAAAGACTGAAAAACTATAACACACCAACACTGTGGCAACGAACAACAACTGTCAGAGAAAATCTGGCAAAGTCCGATAGCGAACCAAACATGCCCTTATTCTTGCATTCATGGCCTTAGATTCAGCCCATGATGGTGTTTCCCAGTGGCTTGCTCGTGATGATTAAGCCCTTAGGCACGTTAAGAAATCAAGTTAAATTGTGCCTTGATTTATATGTAATGAGTGATTGATAAATTTATAGTCTTGGTTTGATAAGTTTTGAGTTACTTGAGCATGTTAATATGTTGCAGTCAACATGTATAAGTTTAACATGATTTTCAGACAAGTCACATGAAGGTAAAAAATGTCATATGATTTTTCGATTCACATGACATATCATTTTTTATCACTCAAACAATACAAGATACGAAGATACAACCACATAAGACTTGAGGACTGAGCGGTAGTTCGATTGGTTCGCTCCCAATGGCAGGGACGACCGGTCGTGAGTTTGATCCCTAGGATCGACCCATGAGCCTCACTAGGGGTTTTCCCCCGTAGTTAGGGGTACGCACACACGTACGCGTTTAGCAAGAATATATTTGTAGCGTGAGCTTAGGACACGTACACGTGTGCGTAAGTATAGTGTGAGTAGGTTGTATGCGTCCTGTTTTGTACCCCTCTAAAAAAATCATATAGGCCATAACTCGATACTTGAGCAAACAATAAACATAACTGATAAGTCTCAAACAAAGATATAAGTGAACAATAGGGATGAAAAAGAACGGGAACGTCAGAAAACTCTCTAACTGTTTTCATCTTCACATTTTCTCAACCGCACGAAAATGAAAATGAAATAGATGGGAACAGAAAAAAATGAAAATGGACTGAAAAAACAGGATACAGCATCGAGACAGGACGAGATTTTCCTGTTCCATTTTCATCCCTACCCATGGTCCATGGGTTAGTCAAAGCCAGAATCAGATGCATATGAACCCCAAAGGAGAGAGACAAAGATTTTTAATAATACTGTTTTATTAGAAAATTGCAAAAATAACAGATAACTTCATAAAATTGTAAGAATAGGTACCTATCGGTATGCGGAGTGCCGACTAAGGGCCTGTCGACATGCCACGTGCTGAAATCCTACGTGACAGTGGGCTCGGGGACCTGTCGGTACACGGAGTACCAATAGGTCATGGGCCTGGCGAAACGTAGGTGACACAGAGGCTTTTGATGGAGTTAGGGGACCTGTCGGCACTCCGAGTGCCGACATATCCCACGTCATAACCTGTCGGCACTCCGCGTGCTGATAAATGTCAGCTCAGGCCTGTCGGCACTTCGTATGCCGACAAGCCTATAAGAACTATACATTCGTTGATCGATTCATCTTCTTCCCGAGCACTTGGTCGAATAGCAGCGGTGCGCGGAGGAGAGGGAGCGGAGCGGCGTGGAGAGATCGGAGGGAGGAACTGGTAGCACATACGGCTACATATGGTATTTTTTTTTCTTTCTTTTCTTTTTTATTTAGATTAGAGTAGGAATAATAGTAGTAGGTAGAATAGAAAAAATATAGGTAGATTAGAGACAAATTCGTGTAGAATAAAAATAGGATAGTGACATAGTTATGTAGAATAATAGATAGAAATTTTGGAGCATGATTTGCGTGGTATATTTAGAATATGATAATTAGAGTGTTTAGAAATTGTAATGTAGGATTTCCGCGGTACATTTAGAATAGGATATTTAGAGTGTTTGTAAATTTTAGATTAGGATTTTCGCAGTATAGGTTTCGTTAGTTTAGGAAATGTAGATAGAAAGTTTAGGATTAGAGAAATTTAGATGCAAACATAGGAATAGAGACATAAAGTTATAATAGAGGAAGAAATATAGAAAAATGAGGGATCTAGGAATTAGAGTATAAATGTAGAATGTATTATGTAATAGTGCTTTATTTTGAATTAGAGTAGAAATTTGGATTGTATATTTCAAATGTATTATGTAATAATACTTCATTTCGATTTAATAGAAATGTAGGGTTATAATATTTAGGGGAATTTAGAAAATTATTGGAGAATGATTGCAGTAGTTATTAGATGTTGATGAAAATTATAGGTATTCCTATATAGAGACTATATAGGAATCTATGGTATATTTAAAACTGGATTTGTCGGTTCGAATATCTAAGTAGGTGGACATGTGATTGTTTAGCATTTTATAGTGATATTAGTATAATTATTAAGGTAATTAAAGTAAATTTAGGTTACGAAATATTTGTACGTTGAATCAAGGATGTCGACTGTATTTGGGTTCATGGTTTTTTATGGCCCTGAATATGTCATGCATTGTGAGAGTGTGGTGGATTTGAGTAACTTCCAGTATGTGGACGCATAATTGAATAGTTCGGGAGAGATGCGGTGGGCTCAAGTGTAGGTTGATTGTATAATACATTGCAACTTAGTCCGGCACATCAGTGGCTGATGGTTAAGTTTTTTATTCCAAGATATCGCGAAACCAGGTGGCAGTGGGAGCTCTAGAAGCATACATATTCGAAGTAATGACAACAATTTGTATCACTGGGGTTGAGACGGGGGTTTTCCCACTGTATCCTTGTAGAAGGGAGCGATCTTGGTTCGACAGAAGCCGGCCCTAGCATCGTATAAGCTGTTGGTGAAAATGATGTCGATGAGGAGGTGCAGTAGAGTGTGGTTCCAGAGGTTTCCCTGTAGACCACTTCACCAGTTGAGGTACATACAGCAAGAGATGAATTCAACAAGAGGGAAGATAACCAGGCCATGATGCTTGATGATCAGGGGGGGGGGGGGGAGGGGAGGGGACGAGGCACTTGTGGACCAGATGAAGGCAGATGACGATGAGTTCCGCACATTTGTGGACTCAGGTGCAGGAATTCTGGAGGAATGGTCGAACTTTGCATTAGAGAAATTGACGATGAATGATGGATATGAGTTGTCATGGCAGTATGATTCTATCATGGTGATCAAATACCAGATGTTTCATGACAATGTCCATTTGCAACATGCAATGAAGAGATGGTGTTTCTCGGAGAAGAGAGAGTTCGAGGTGGTAATTTCCAATCCCCAAACATATGACATGAATGTTTAGCTGAATGTTGCATGTGGCGAGGCCATGGATTCTTGACGAGGTGTGACACTGTATGGGTAGCGTCCATTGTTGAGTTGCATACTTGCAACTTGAACCGACCTCTGCTCGCACATATGAACATGATCGCTGATTTTGTTGCAAAGGAGATGTACCTAGAGATTGGGAAGAAGACTAGTATGTCACTGTTTAGAATTATTCATGCTATTGACAATAGATTTGGTTTTGACATTTCATATGACATGGCATGGAGAGCGAAACAGAAGGTATTAGAGAAGAGGATTGACACATATAAGGACTCATACCACAACCTACCTTCATTGCTAGGGAGGAACCCGTGCACCTGTGTTGCTACTCATGATTTTATCAATCAGGATGGAAATCGAGTCCTTTAGTGGGTGTTTTGGTCATTCAATTGTGTGATTGAGGCATTCTGACATTGCCGGTTGGTGATGTGCATGGACGGGATATTCCTCATAGGCAAATACAGAGGACAAATATTCACAACTATCGGGATAGATGGTGAGAACTAGGTTGTGCCTTTGGCTGTTTTATCCATCAAACATGAGTCTACAGATAGTTGGTTGTGGTTCCTGCAGTGGGTTAAGAGAGGTGTTGTTGGTAATAGGCCGAGCGTGTGTGTGCCCCACGATTGCCATGCAGGCTTATTGAATGCTATCAACACATTGCAGAGTGATAGGGGCTGTGTATTGCCGTGGTTAGATTTTCATAGCCGTTGGTTCATGCGACATCTTGGAACAAACTTCTACAAACAATTTAGGAGCAAGATGTTGATGGATCTTAAGAAGCTGTGCAAACAGAACCAAATGAGAAAGTTTGATGTTGTGTGGGAAGAGCTTGATAGACTAAGTGGTAGGCACATGTGTGAAGTTTTGAAGAAGCCAGTTGCACCAAGGGAGGAGGAGTGTGACCAATAGGAGGAAGGGTGGAAGGAGGGTTAAGTGTTTCTCTGACTAGATCGGATATGAAACATTGGGGAAATGGACACTCATTGCGGACATTGATGGTTCACGTTATGGAATTATGACAACTAATCTCACCGAGGTTTACAATTGGGTAATGAAGAGGAATAGGTCACTTCCGTTATGGCAATTGTGGAGGGAGTCACTCGTGGAATACAACGGTATCTTCAAGAGCGTTACAGCAAGACCGCGCTATATATGGGCAACCCGCAAAGGGTGTGCACGGAGAAAATAACATCTTACATGGAAGAGAAGAGCGGGAAGGGCTAGTCCCACAGAGTTCATGTTGTTGGTAACCGTTAGCACATGTTCGAGGTGATGTTGCGTGATAAGGGCGGACTGGGTATCAGAAGGCATGAAATTACAATAGAATGTAGGTTGTGGCCAACGGACAATAAGTGCGAGTGCACATGGAACAAGTCATTACTGATGTATTTGCATTGCTCTCATGTGCTAGCTTGTTGCACGAAGGGCAACATAGAGTCAGAGTATTTCATGTCATTGTACTATCGCAAGGAAGCCGCAGAAAATACTTAGGCCGGCGAGTTGCTTGAGTGGAGGGCGGTAAAGGACTTCATGAAGTCGCCTGAAAATGGTCCGTCTTGGATTCCAGATCCAAATAGCAAGGTTGACACAAAGGGTCGACGCAAGACTCGACATATTAGGAACAATATGGACGATGCTGAGGGAGTACGAGTCCGCAAGGAGTGCCTGGTATGTGGAGGTTTGCATTCCAAGGGGCAGTGCAATCAATATCCGGTGGACACTCTAGCATCAGGCGAGTAGGTTAGACATGTCCTGATTCACAAGCCAAAGAAGAAGAAAAACCCTTCAAACGAGACTCGTATTTAAAGCACGAAGTGACTGTTGGATGGTGCTCTAAGTTTGTAATATTCATCAGACTATGTGTTCAACTCTTGTAATATTGGCACATTGTTGTATTATGTAATATTCAGATAACATGAGTATGTGTTGCAATATTTGGACCATGTTGTGTTATGTATTATTTGGAGTATCAGATGACCTGAGTATGTGATGTAATATCTAGACCATGTTGTATTTGGACCATATTGTATTACGTATTATTCGGACTACCGGACAACCTGAGTATATGGTGTAATATTTGGACTATGGTGTAATATTTGGACCATTTGTGTTATAATATTTGGACTATCTGACTGTTTGTTTTAATATTACAAACTGTTGTAATTATTTATAATTTGTTGTTATATATGATTTTTCGAACAAGCTGCTACATTTCTTGTAATGTGTTTCATTTATGCATTATTCATTAAGTTATATTTCATTCGAGTTCAATTTTTATTTTGCATATTCTGTGTTGCATTACTATGTGCTTGTCATATTCATTATGTTATGTAGTACATCTTTTTTTGCTTCTAGGTATGGAGCTCATCGACTCGGTGATCGATGTGACGCATAGAACACACTTGGAGGGCACCTAGCTGTACCTCACTTGCATTTACGTACTCCAGACCACTTCTGGAGGCTTGACTAGCGTTGGATCATGAGGAAATAAGTTCATTCATTGTATGGCCATTGTTGTAAATCATCTGATATTGTACTCTCATTCTTAATTTTTCGTAGGCTGAGGACATCGGGTCTCCTTCCGATGGCGCATCTCCTCGATCCGACTAGGGACAGGGCCTCCCGGATTCCCCTTGACTGTGCACTGTTGACTGCACTTGTCGACCGCTGGAGGTCGAAGATGAACACTATTTACCTGGCTGTAGGTGAGATAACTGTTACGCTGTAGGACATCTCCATGCTACCGGGTTTGCCCTTAGCGGGGACTGCAGTGTTCGGGCTGGACATGCACATTGGGTGGAGGGATGAGCTCCTTGCTAGGTTCAACGGAGTCATCCCTGAGGGTTAGCAGCCTGAGTAGGTAGGCTTCAACTCGAACCACGGTCCATCAAAGGCATAGGTCGAGCAGTTCCAAGCGGACCGCCTCACACCTAACTCAGAGGATTGGAGACTGCGACGGCACCTGGAGGTGTACCTATTGTGGCTGTTCGGGTGGGTCCTCTTCACCAGCACGCACACAGACACCGTCGACAAGCGGTTCATCTTCTCCGCGTATGTAGCGTACATATCCTTTTTAGGGCATGTATATGATTTTGGTGATTAATGACAACATAGTTAATGAGATTAACATGTTTGTCAAGTATGTGCCTTAATAGGTTTCATGGATGCAATACATAATGAAGCCACAGTAGCTGGAACAAAGGTTGATTGAATTGAAAAATCCTAGGAAAAATGTACACATCGGATGGTCTGGTGTAGAGGCAATTGTACATGTCGGAGTGTTTTCCCGAGTGTTTTGTACACGCTGGATAGTCCGATGATATGAAGTTGTACACGTCGGAGCATTCCAGAAGAATGAATTCAAGTATTTCACACGCCGGATGATCCGACGCACAAAGTTGTGCACATCAGAGGCTTCGGTGGAGCATTTTCCAAAAGGTTTTCCTTCGTCCCAGTAGAGATAGAATTACACACACCGGATAGTCCGGTGATGGCATCAGAGGAATCACCGGAGGATCAACAACTAGTTAACAGCTAGTGACAGCTGACTCGGCAGGCTGCGAGGGTGGACTACACACCAGATGGTCCAGTGTTCAGAAAAGGGTATCGCTGGAACATCCAACGTTAAGGAAAAATTTGACCATTGGGCAATGGCTAGTTTACACGTTTGAGTGAGCTGTGAACTAGCCATTGCCCAACGGTCATTTGAGTGAGCTGGAGTCCAGAGAAGCTCATGGAGACTTGAGAATACATCTAAGCCACCAAAGTGCTAAAAGTTATCATCCAAGGTAATTAAGCACAAAATTAGGGAGTGATTAGTGCTAATAGACCTAGAGATAGTTGTTGCTATGTGCTGTTGCCTAGAGAGAGGATCAAGAAGTGATCCTACATTATACCAAGTGGTACGTCGGCACCTTGGAGTCTTGATAACTAGCTGGCACTATGAGTTATGGTGGCTCATACTTGTTGACCTTTCGACTTGGTGTGGAGTGGAGGCAAGACTCTTGTACGGGGATACATGGACCTTTGTTTTGGTGGCTCAAGCTCCAAAGTGAATACGGTGACAAGTGATCGGAAGAGAGGCTTGTGGTGAAGCCTTTCTTTGGTGGCTTGATGGCTCAAACTACTTGAGGCATAGGTGGCTCAAGGGCCGTGACCAGGTGCTGTCTGGGAGCTATAGCCTAGGTGGTTTCTCCAATATGGACTATGGTGTTTATGTTATCGATACCACAAGATAAAAATCTCTTATGCCAAGTTTGCTCTCTCTACCATCTTTACGTTTCTGCATTTACATTCTTGCAATCTACCTTTGCATGTTTACCTTCCTAAGTAGTTTGCTAGGATTGACTATAGGTAGCAAACCTTTTAGAATAATAGAGTAGACATAGTAGATAAATCTAAAACACATTTATATATAAATTGATATAGGTTTATCTTGTGAAGTTTTTGAAGCCAATTAGTTTAGGTGTCCTAATTCCCTCCACTTAGGACGTCACTGATCACTATAGTGCAGAAGATTACAAACCCCCCGGGCCAGGCCCCTCAGTACAGTTGGCGCTCCACGGTCCTAGCGCAGATGTATCGGGCATTATGCGAGGTGTGCTGCAGGACCAGTGTCTCCACGTCGATCACAGGATGTCCGTTGCTTCTGAACCTGTGGTCGTATGACGCTTCGACATAGGCCACTCGCACCTGAGGTTGTACGACGATTACAACTATTCTTTCTACTTCTCCAACCAGTTTGGTCTGCATGACGCATTGGAAGAAACTGTGATGGGTTCTGTCGAGAGTTAATCCCTGACAATGATTTCGGGGTATATCGGTCGAGGGACGTGCGAACAACGTTTGTGGTGTATGTGTGTTTGCATGTGTGATGAACTCAAAAACACAGGAGTTATCCAAGTTCTAGCCTCCCGAAGGATAATAATCCTATGTATTGTGTATTTTGTTATTAGAGTTTGTGAACTGATTACATATGAGTTTTCACAATTCCTTGTTCTCGGCCCCCCTACAAACCATTGTTTCGTTGTGCCTATGGTTCGAACAATGCGAACCCTTTTATAGATGCACTACTGTAAATTAATTATGCTAACATTACCGTTAAGCCTTACACAAGATGCTAATCATATTGTTTTACCTGAATACAACAATTTAAGATATAGCCTTTAAAATGTAGGCTTTTCAGAACTTGATGCCTTTTCAGAAGTAGCCTTTTCTGACTCTGGTTTTCAAGTGAAATCTTCATGGACTCAATCCATGAACCAGTACTAATTTTATGTAAAAATAGCAGCCCACGAGGTAACTTCTCCTAACAAACCAAAGCCTTCTCCTCTTACCAAAATGGCCTCTAATCCTTGCCTGAAGAAGTCAATGCCGGATCTTCTGCATGCTGGGGTCGAAGTTCTGATGTGCTGGTGTGGAGACCTGTGTAGGTTTCAGAAGTCCAATGACTTCTCGGACACCTACGACTAGAAGTTCTTCATGTGCTCCAACTATAAGTATGACCCACCGGAGGGCAGCATTCTGGTGGCTACCGCAACCAAGTACTCACATATTGCAGAACTAAAACACAACTACCACTCATGAATTTTCCCTTATTTGCTAGTCTCCACCGCCACTATGCGATTTCATACAGTGGATCAATAATGAGTAGAGTGAAGCAGATGTGTTCCTCCTGCACACCGAACACCAGACGATATGGAGACAATTTCATGAAATTGAAGCCAACGAGAGAAGAGAGGCCACCCGCAAACGCCTACATAAGGAAGAGCAGAAAAGGAGAGAGGAGCGAAACTGCCTCAAAGTGGAGGCGCGTGAGGCAGATAGGGAGCGGAAGTACGAGAGGGCACATCGGGCTTGTGAAGCTGGACTTGAGATGACAAGGAAGGAAAAGTACCCATGCTGCACTCAGTAGACTATCAGTAGTAATCAGCTAGTTTCAATTCTCTAAGGCATGTTAGGTTACATGTCTAGATTACTTTCAGAATTGTACCGTACATATCAATGTTGTCGTTACTTTCTATATGTGCCTTATTTAAATTCCCTAAGACATGTTAGGTTTGTCATCAGTACATGCCTATCTCTGTTACAGTTGGTGCATGTCATGTGGTGCTTTACAAACTTTAACATTTCAATATTATAAGCGGTATTGTTTAGTGCTGATATATGCTAACCAGTCCATTTGGATGTACTTTTTCTCTTGATGTGCCTCACTTCCCAAATTAACAAATAATATTACTAAAAAATAAAAAATTACTGAATTGCAACCTGTCCGCACTTCGTATAATGACATGCATGTTGGTATTCGATACACCAACAACCATGTCGGTATATGAAGTACTAATAGTCCTGTTAGCATGCCACGTGCCGATAGGACTCCGAGCCTACTGCCACGTAGGCTCTCGGCATATGGACAAGTATCTATTTTTATAATTGTGCGAATTTAGTTATTATTTTTACAATTTTCTAATAAAATAATATTATTTGAGAGAGAGAGAGAGGTGGTTACACTTTCTTTTTCTGATTAAAAGCTCGCCACAATCGTCTAGTTCTGAAAGAGAACGCATGTGATAGAGATATATAATTATGGTGGTTTGTAACATAATACTATACTACAAGAAGTTGAAGTAATACTACAAGAAGTTGAAGTTTAAAATAGAAGCTCACGTACAATTGCACCTCAAGTGATGATGGCGTGGATGGACGAACATAAGTTTCAGGACCAGGGGCGAAGTTAGAACCTACGTGATGGTGATACATGCTGGTCTGGGCTGACAACTTTTTGATGCACATAGCTAAATTTGGATGGTGCACAAGAGATGAAAACAGGATCCTAATAACACAAATGGTTGAGACCCTAGTGCCGGTGCACTCGGGTGGGCTCACCTACCTTCGCCCCTGTCCAGGAATACATTAAGGTAGTCACATTTATCATTTCTAGACTAAAAAAACTTGAGTGCTGTTGCTTTTGCATTCAGTGGAAGAATCTGTTCCACTTCTGGTTGATTCCGCACGCAAGTGAACTGCATGCTCATGTGATTTTCCCTGCCGAAGCGACCATTATAGTTAGTTCTAGTATAATGCATCGACCAGTTCATCCAAATTCAAAATGGGACACTAGGTCGGCTGGAAGGACCGTTTGTTCCTAACACTAGGCTCCTTAAAAAATATTTCTAGAAGTTTTGCCGGTTAGGTTTCATTATCAAACTCAGAATAATTTCGGGTACTACATGGAATTGCATGGAAGAACTAATAGTCGATCCAATAGCGTAAGCTACTAGAAAAATTAAACAAAAATCTATTCAACTTTATTATGAAGTTATTGACTCGAAACAATGAGGTAACACTTCATGTCTTTTTGTTTTTATTATTTTGTTAATTATGCGAATGCACACCAACAAGTGGCAGTTTCATAGAATCCATGTCTTATGGTTAACAATCACGGATCGAGTCCCACTAACTACAAATGAGGTGGGTATACTCTTGATTTTCGGAACTTGACTCTTGAGGATATGATAACTAACTAACTAACCCCTTGAAAAGATAATTATACGACATGTATAATAGCATTGCGAGTGGTGTACAAAGGCTTATAGATTTGGTTCGTCCGACATTATAATTCTCCAATACAAGAATTCAGAATTGACTGCCTTCGTGCCGTTTCGTGGGATTGAATTTAAGTAGTTTCTGTAGAGCACGGATTAAGTAGGTTTAATTTAATCAGTTTTCTAAGCTCACTAGCAAGCTAAGCTAGGTCCTGATCACCTTCCAAAATCCTTAATCAAAGCCCTGATATGTTTTCACAGTATTCCTTATTCTTTTCTTATTTGCCTTACTGGCTCGCATGTGTGACAAACTGACAATCGCATCAATGCTAGCTTTTTATTCCTGAAAACGATAGTTAACTGCAAAATTCCCTTAAAAAACATTAACATATATGATAGTTTTGATGCTCCAGGCACAGTTATAAAAAAGGAGGGAATCATGCATACTTTATATCATCATTTACAGAGTAATTTTCAATTTCACCAGGGCATAGCATATCTCTAGACTCTAGAGCTACCAGTGGAAGAACCAGAAACTCACTTACCCAATGTAAGCGAAGCAGGCAATATGCTTTTACGCGCTACTTTCTTAGGAAGAGGAAAAATTGTTCCAAGTGGTGAATACTAAGAATCCATGAATTCAGTGTGGCCCAAAAGGGTATTCCTTGGTTGCCCTATGAGAGAGATGCAGGTCGCCCGATGGCAAATGGACTCGATCGGTGTGTGTACGAGAATATATATCATCATTTTTGGACGAAGGAAGCTCCAGCTGTAGAATCAAATGGTTTAGATCGTCCTCAAAGAACAAGCTTACACAAATTTTACGAGAAATTCAATGATAATTACTCTTGAAAGAGTAGGGCGTAGGAGACTCACAAATGGTTCAAATCAATAATCCACAAACAACATGCAGGTGCGTTTTTTGCCCTCCGTTGCTTTGTCGGCTAAGGCAACAGGCAAAGGAAATGATATAGCTGTAACCCGTTTGTTGCAAGTTCGCCGCCTGCTTTGGGATAGAATCAGAATTCAGAGAGTCTGGCAGTCACAATTGGATGGAACTAGCTAAGCTAGGCACAAAGATGCATGCGTGCTCACATTATTTTCAAGCAGATCAATTCGGATTTCTCTTAAGATAGATAATGCTAGTGACAAGAAAGGCTAATAATGTGAGTAGCTAGCATTAGTGGACTCTTAAGACTTGAGGATCAGCTCGAAGCGCTCCACTTTGCATCTTTTTAACTATTAACCTATTTGTCGTTACGCACGTAGGCATCTGACTATGGGTTCAATTGTCTAATAGGAAAAAGACAAAGCTTGCTTATATGCAAATTATGTCTTATGTTTTTTTAGAGAGTACATAGAGCCATAGAGGACGTACATCTCACTCATACCCTTGTGTGTTCTTCTTGTCAAGAAGTTGCATGGAAGTAGTCACTCGAATGCAAATGGTATTGATGGTATATCAAATGCGATGATTCAAGTGTAACATCGTTAATTCGGTTGCATTTGTACCTCCAAAAGTAGATATAAGTGGATGTCCATAGGTTCCAACCCAAAATTAAAAGAGAAAACTGTAAGTGGATGTCTGCGAAAATTTATTAATAAACATATATAACATCGCTCTTTTCTTTGTATATAGGAAGCTGGATAGATAAGAAATGTTTGACATTGTTTTTTCGCAAATGGATCTAAAGAAGTAGTTTTGGTGCATATAGGGACGACCAACTTTCCTGGTGGGCAGTCTTGAACAAGTACAAACACAATGATGCATCTCATGTTAAACAAGTTTCCAACTTGGAATTATATAATATTTTTGCAGGTGCATACTTGTACTAACTACCCTATTACTTGAAAGGGCTAGGGGTCCTTGAAGCTTTTGAACCCTCCTATCCTATGGATGCCAATATAAAAACACTCTCTAAATTAAATGATCATCATTGGCCTCACATAAGCTATTACATGTGCATAAACAAAGCCAAAAGGAAGAGACAAATGCTAGTGTCACCCTCAATAGAAAACAAAAAGGTTCAGTGTAGGCACAAGGGAATTCCTTTTGACCACTGCTTTAAGCCAAGATTAGGGGCCACAGGGCTCATCCTTAGAGGCTTGTAAGAAGCGGCAGGCATCCTAATTAACAATAGTTTGTAATGGCTTTGCATTTCATGCCCTTGGCTTATATAGATGAAAACTACTTTCAGTTCAACACTTTGGTAATATGTGGTTGTCAAGTTTGCAGAGTATATTGTCCACCTCAGCAATTCCTACATCTAGTGTAGTACTAGAATAAGTTCTTAAGCGTTTGGTACCAGTAGGTAACTCACTGAATGTTCTTCTTGGATTTCCACTAGGTGGTTCAGACTTTAGGAAGGGTTAAAGTTCATAAGAAGCATAGCAGCCATGATTAACATCACACAACTAAAAATAATTTTAGAGCACACAACAACTTACAACTACCATGTATAATTACCACAACAAAAGACAATATAGACATATGCAAGTTGTCTTATACTTTCTTAAAGTAGTTTATCGATTAATTAATAAAATTATCGTCCCTTCCAGCCTGTGGCTAGTAGTGGACTGGCCCAGAGTTGACGTCAGCTATTTTCTTGCATGCATACAAGATTTTTTTTACAGAAAACAAAGAGCAAAAAGTTTTTGGGCAACAACTCATACAAAAACTTATAATATGAATGGATAAGAAGTGGATCCACGTCCACTCATGATTGGCTCACTGTTGCATGAAAAGGAAATTGTATGCAATTCATGGAAGCCGTTTTTCAACCAGTCATTGACAAATATCATCGTCACTTTTGCAACGAAAAGCAAAGAAAAGAGAAGAAAGGACACCACCCAAGTGGTTGATATGTACAAAATATTCTAGCAAATGTCCTAAAAAATATATTCTAGCAAATGATAATACCATGGACTGGTTTGGGTTTCTAGGTTCTAATTACTTTGGGAAGTCTAATCTTATAATTATTTGCACAATCTAACTACTAATCCCATACATATATGCAGTGCAAATAAAGAACTTGGGCCCAATAGAAGTTCATTGGCTTATGTACCACAAATTCAGAATATTTTTGTGGCTCATCATAGTTCAGTGTTGCACTATAAACCATGCTCCAGAAGGAAGTTCTGTAAGCTCTTGCGTTGACTTCAATTAAAAATTTATATCAATACCATCCTCATTACTCAATATCCCTCTTGCTATTTGCATTTGGTGGTTCCTCCAGTCTTCCTCTCCTTTTCTTTACACGCACCGTATGAATATATAATTTGCCCATCTATTTCTGCAGAACCGTTTGACTTTCTTCCTCTCCTTTTCTTCGAGAGCCTGCGGGGGGGGGGGGGGGGGGGTTTAAAAGCAGAGCAGTTTGACTTTCTTCTTCAAAAAAAAATGTTTTTACTTTCTGAACAAAATGTTTATTATTGAAAAATCAGGAAACTCTAGAGCACATTATTGTCAAATGGAAGTAAAATTATCGATTGTTCTCATTTATCCGCGTGTCCAAGCAGTTGGTCATGGCTAGTGTTGACCAGAGAATCTATTAAATAAATTAAAACCAAAAGGTGCTTGATTGCAGGTGTATTCTCAGTGTCATATGGTTGTATCTTCTAACAAATTGTGGTTGATTGACCTTTAGAGCCAGAGGCACTAGCTACTGACGATCACTTGCTTAACGACCTCAAGTACGCAAACACTGGGGCATCATGCCTAGGCATCGCCTGATTGGCATAATATGGAGTTGACTTTGAGGAAGAAGACGAATATAGCAAGAACGGCAGGACCCTGCGCCCTGATGATCTAATGCCTTGACCTTGCATGCAAAGTCCACTCCTAACTAATCTCAATCATGCATGAGCATGTTTCCATGATCAAGTGCTAGAGTTGAAAAAAAGATAAAAAATAATACAGATGTCAACTTCGATCCACAGGCAAATACAAAGGACATGCTGAATGGTTAGTAAATACAGTGTAGTTCTACACAAACACCAAATATATGTGCTACACAAAGCACCACGGATGACCATAAAAAGAAAAATAAACACTACATATTCTACATAGTTATAATTTGATATCACCTAGCCCACTTATTGAAAGTATATACAATTTGGAGACACAGATTCGGGATATATCCATATATATTGTTGGGATATACACACTGAGGTCTCAGTTAAGAACAAAAGGGACAGGAGCATATAGATAGTCCTACACTATTGTAAGTGCGCAACAAATGAGATTCTTGATAACGCAACTCAATGGCGACCATAAAAAGTTCAGATTACGATAATGACTAGCAGATATTCACCTCTCATCTCATAAGAAATCATTTCTGCTCATGAAAATTTCACCAAGAACTCTCTCTATTTTACATCAAGAGCCTGTTACATCACGCCAAATCAACAGTGCCGCCGTCTATTACACATTTTTGGATAAGAGAAAAATACCCTCAAAATTCGCTCTCTCTCACGCACTTGATAGATCATCTCTTACAAAAGTACAGACAAAATGAGAAGGAAAATTGATTATTTAACTATTTGCCACTCTTATCATATGTCAATTCAATCTCTCACCGATATATGAGGCTACCTGAGTCACTGAATGTAGACATGATGGCAAATTTGTTACCACTCACCCGTAACAGTGGCAAAAAGTTAAATATCTGGAGAAAATAATTACTACCCCAAACAGAGTCAGCTATATGAACAGGCTTACTCTGCCCGGTCATCGAGAGCTTGAACGCAGCAGAGCATGCAGCCATTCCAGTGTTACTACCTTCAGAGCTGATAGGGGATCACAAATGGCGATCGGCGCGTGGCATCGGCATGGTCTTGCGTTCATGTAACTGTGTACGTGCTGAGGCACGTAGGTGTTAAACAACCGCGGCTGCTACAGCGGTGGCGGTGGAGGTGAAGATGGAGGCTTTAGCTGCGGTGACCATGCTGCTGTATTTTTGGTCTTCCAGAAGGAAGGACCGGACGGCGTCTATGCATGGCGCGGCGACGAGCCGCTGCCACGCCTCGTCGGCTTCGTGGCCGCGCTTGAGGAACACCTCTGTGGCATCGACGCGGCGGACGCGCCACATGTGCGCGAGCCGCTGGATCTTGCCGCGCTGGCGGCAGGCGAGGCGGGACGTGTTCGCCTTGATCTCGTTGACGGCCGCGTCGAGCATGCGTGCGCGCTCGTCTTCATCGACGTCGAGGCCGCGCGACCGGAGGTACGCGTCGAGCTCAGGCACGCCGATGGCGCGCCATATGCCCCTGGAGTACTCGGTGCGGCGGGGGTCGAAGGCGGCGGCCACCTCCTCGACGAGTCCGCGCCAGCACATCTCGTCGACGCGGCGGGCGACGAAGTCGTGCAGCACGGGGAGCTGCACGTCCACCCAGAGGAAGCAGCACTCGTACCGCTCCCGGAACGCGCGGCGGTCCCCCTCCACGAGCTCCTCGACGTACGAGTTGGACCCGCCCGCGATGATGGGGAGGCGGCCCCGCGCGGCTGTCGCGGCCGCGGTGCGCGCGGCCTCGCAGCGGAAGTCCGCGGCCGTGAACTCGGCGTCCGGGTGCGCCACGCCGAGCAGGTGGTGCGGCACCCCCGCGCACTCCTCGGGTGCCATTTTGTTGGTGGCCACATCCAGGCCGGCGTACACCTGCATCTTGTCGGAGTTGATCACCTCGCCGCCGAACCGCAGCGCGAGGTCGATCGCCAGGCGCGACTTGCCTGTCCCCGTCGCGCCCAGCACCACCACGGCCTTGTGCTTCGCCGCCACGCGCCTACCCACGACCGACAGCTGCGGCGGCACCGCGACCGCGGCGTCCGGGAGCGTGATCGCTGGCGGCAGCGGCATCGTCAGCCTCGGGAAGGCGGGAGCCGATGCCATGGACAGTGGCATAGCGGTGTATCGCAAGCACGAATCTCTCAGTTCTAGAGCTGGCGCTTGTGATCACTGGTCAGCCAGCTATCAAGCTCGTGCAGAGCTTGGTTGCTCGCGTTCTTGGTGGTCGCTTGCTGCTCTCGGCGTGCAGGACCCGAGGGTATTTATAGGGGTTAACCGGCTGGTCCAAGTGGTAGTAACTAATACTGGTCTGGATGCGGCGAATGGAGCCAACTCATCATTGCGCGCGCGGTTTTGCGCTCGTCTTAGGGATGATTGGATGAAGAACGAAACCCGCATGGTGTTGTAGTGGACTAGTGGCGGAGATGCCAGAAAATTTCTTGTTTTTTGGGGACTTGGGGTTGGTCTGTCCCGTTTCCATTCCCAAGCTACGCAGCCTTTGCCTGTCTGTGAAACCTCAGTGAAACTCAGGTGGCGTGCTTCAACCATGGAGGAAGGAAATGGTTTCTCAGATGCAACGTGACGTCGTCGTTGACGTGTGAGGCTCACTAAGAGTTGACTCACATATCACAGTGACGTTTCGTCGGAGGATCTCTTTCCATGTAGGAATCCTGCAGGTTGATCTTCTACGTACTGAACTGTACGTGCACGCGAGTTGCTTCTGAAAATTGGCCTTCTGTTCTCAGTGTTTCGTTCAGATTGTCAGATAAGCTCTCAATGCAGGGGGAAAGAAAAGGAAACAAGGTGTTCTGGATTTCTGATTATATAACCAACCGGCAACCTGATCGGCGAGACCAGCGGACGTCCACGCCTTCAACTTGGCATCTCAAGCTGGTTCAGAGCTCATGCTAGCCGAGCACGTCCTGTCTATTTCCCGGCGCTTTTCGGCGGATCAGGACACTTTATAATGACTGCAGTTGACTACGGATGGGCGATGGAGAGGACTTGCGTTTGCTCCTTCATAATTCGGTCTAGATAGGGTAGGAACGAGTGCAGTTCTTCGGCTGTCACAACAAGAGTTGATCTCGATCTCCCTGTGGAGAAAATCGCTGGTCTAGGTGTGTCTAGTCGCTTTCTTTTCTTCACGTAGACAGAGGATCATGATCCTTCAATATTTCTTTCTTTGAAATGGTTCAGATCATGCTATAGTCTCTGTCAGGCAGAACAGCACATGATGTGTTAATGATGCACCAACCGCAGCCGGTGGACTGGCTAGTCCAATGCTATAGCACCAATATCTTGTGGCTAGCAACTACATTCAACGGATGACTCTCGAGAATCATTTTTTTTAAGAAATACAGAAGGGTTTCTATAAAATTTGTGAGAACCGGCGTCGAGCAGTATCAAACGCAGAGGATGCGAGCGCAACAACGTGCACTGACCAACTAGGCGCTGCTTCTTCTCTCGAGAATCATTCACCAAAGGAAAATTATCAAAACGGTGCCCTTTAATTTTTCGTTTGTTTTGACGAAAGCAAAAAGAGATTTTTTTTGTTTTTTTTCATGCATACATACCACCTTGCAGCTCGTTAGACTTCTGTTGGCGCCAACAGATGGGGGAAACATATATTGTCACACTTGGAGATTTTCAATGGTGCAAAGCACTAGGCTAGAACCCGAAAGGCATACATCTTGTGTTTTTGCAAGTTGCAGGAGTACGGTTGTAGCCTACAACTTGACTTCTAGGGCAGTCCACTTTGCATTGCACCAAGTGCTGTTTTAGTTTGGCTCATCGTAAGGACAGGACAGTGCCGCGGGCCGCCCTTGGCAAGGCGCCAAGCCGCCAACCACACAAAAGAAAACGCATCGTGGACTCAAGTGGAAGACGATCGAAGCAGTGTGGGCCGCGCAGAGGAAGGATTCTTCGTAGCTGATTACAACAGCGACAAAGGCAACGCAAACAGCAACAAAACAAGCAACGGCAGCTACGAAAAAAGGTAAACAAGACCCTACACCACACATCGTGCATGCACATCCTCTGGATCGATGTGTGTGTACAGTGAAACTGGGCGCTAGCTCTGTGCGGACGTGCACAGGGGAGAACTGAAACAGATCAGATCAGGTGCCCCCCGAGTGGTACGTGTCAGCCAGGCCCCCGAAGTGGTAAAAGACTCGAACCGGTGGCTGATCGATCGCCTGCGGTGCGGTTGCTCCTCCGTGCGCTGCATCTGCTGATTCCTAGTGCGCCCGACGCCGGAGACCCGCCCGGATCACGTACGCAAAAGCGTCCACACGGCACGCCAGCCAGCCCGTGGGGCGCGGACAGCGCGGGGTTCGGTCATGCGGTTGGAGCGGCGGGCGCGTACGGCGGCGGCGGCGGCCGCATTGCTCGTGGAGTGGAGGTCGCGCGCGCGTGCCGAAACGACGTGACGGTTCTCGCTGGCTCGGTGGTGGGGTGACCGCCGAGCCGAGGGCAATCATTCGCCTACGGATACGAGAGGACATGGCGAACTGCGATAGAGCACAGAAGTGGAAGTGGAATCCGTTTGGTAGGGGAACACGCGACGCGACGCGTACGGGAGGATCGCGACGCGCGAGCGCGAGACGTGTGTTGTGGTGCGGTGCATGCGCGGCTTTTTGGGAGTTGCGGCTCGGTGCGCTTGGGCTTCCCGCCTTGGCGCGGGTGCGGTCTTGTGGACGGTCCAGGAACTCTGCTCAATAGTCCAACCCGTCCGGCCGCCGTGGTGGTGCCGGACGGCTTACCCCAATCAAGTTGGTACTCATCAGTCATCTCTCAACCTATCTACCATCTTACATCCATCAAAGCTTCAAAAAGCGTTCTTAAAATGGTAGATCGTATGCGAAGGCATTTCCTCGGCCGAGCCCATCTGAAGGGAAAATGTAAGGTTAACTGGAGTAGTAAGATATGTCGCTCGACTACCAAAGAAGATTTAGGAATCCTTAATCTCAAAAACCTCTCTCATGCCTTTGGCTTCGATGGCTATGGAACTAATGAAAGGCGTCTTATAAGATATGGGTGGGATCAGAGATCCCATATGATGAATCTGACATAATGTTATTTGTGATATCAACAAACATCATCATTGGTAGTGGTAATAAAATCTCCTTTTGGAACGCAGCATGGCACCGTGGACAGCGCCCTCGTGATTTTGCACCGATCTATTATGTGCCTCAAGTAAAAAAACATATCGCTGAAGAATGCTATTGCTGACTCTACTTGGGTTCGCAATGCTCCATAAGCCATGTGGGATGATTTTATAGAGTTTGTGAATCTTTAGACTGCGACCTAGCAGGTCCAATTACATGACAACTCCCATGATGACATCACCTGGAAGCTTTCTCCAAATGGGGAGTACTCAGCGAGCTCGACTTATAAGACACAATTCCTTACCTGACATACTACAATTTGCTCACTCTTCTGGAGGGTCTGGGCGTCACCTAAATGAAAATTCTTTGCCAGGCTAGCGAACCTAAATAGGTTGTGGACCTTAGATCAGTTGGACTGTATAGGTTGGCCTTGTAACCGTCATTGTGTGCTGTGTAGGCTTACCCCTAAGACTAGACATCACCTCTTCACAGAGTGCTGTTTCACGTGGCGCATTTGGGCCGAGCTAACACTTTGGATTGGCCACCTGATGGCCCATCCAAATTCATGGCAGACTTTCTCCTCCGTGCACCAACGGTGGATCACTATGGTGTATGGACCAAACATTTCGCCTAAGGGTTTTAAATCGTTTATCATACTTATCTACTGGGAAATTTGGAAAGAGTGGAATAACATAACCTTTGATTGCCTTGAGCACACCTCGAGAGGAATCACATAGAAGATCAAAGACAAGACATCTCTGTAGGCTTTTGCTGATGCACGATCTTTTGACTGCTTTATTAGAAGAGAATAGGCTTAAATTTGGCCTCTGCCACCCCCACCCCACACACTTTTGTCCTAGTTCTTTTCGAGATCTTTTATTCTTCTTTGGATCTGGCTAACGGCTGCACGTGCATCCAAATGGACTTATGCCCGCACACTCCTAATTGGGAAACTACTTGATTAGTTGGTTTCCTAATCAAGCCACCTATCCAGAGTAGGCATCCGCGCGCGGCAATGCCTGGGCTAAGCCCACTACTATTTGGTGATGAACGCAGCCACACCCTCGCTTCCTAGCACAAGACAAAGACAAAGCTGCTAGGGTTTTATCTTCTTTTTCTTCAAAAAGTAAAATGTTCACATATTGATATGATATGCATCTCATATGAACATGATATGGTCACATGTTGTGGAAAAGGTGAATTTTCATATCTAGTGCTATTCAGCATATATGATAATATGAACATGGTGATCAGTCTCCATATAACACACAACACACAAATTTCACTCAATTTCAAACAATTGCCTCAAAAAATTTCTGACTAGATAGGTGCACATATCATATACTTAACCTGTGGTGCATATAGCACTAGAGTTTAAACTTAAAAAACACATACATAAGCAGACAAGCTCACATATCACATAATAGAGTGTGAACTAGAAAATTCATATAAAAGGCTTGTCATGTATAAATGAATTGCTTCTGAAACTGCATAATTGATAAACAAGATACACTTATAAAATTCATATAAAAGGCTTGTCATGTATAAATAAATTGTTTCTGAAACTGCATAATTGATAAGCAAGATATGCTTATGAAATTCATATAAAAGGTTTGTCATGTATAAATAAATTACTTCTGAAACTGCATAATTGATAAGAAAGATATGCTTATGAAATTCATATAAAAGGCTTGTTATGTATAGATAAAATGCTTCTGAAACTGCATAATAGATAAGCAAGATATGCCTATGAAATTCATATAAAAGGCTTGTCATGTATAAATGAATTGCTTCTGAACAATCATACAATATGTTTATTAAACTTCTGGGTGTTGAGCTTATTCATTGTAGAAGATAACTCAGTCAATATGTGCTAAAGTTGCCTACACAATAGTGTATATGTGCCTACATGATATAATATGTTTGCATGTATACAACCATTAATTTGCTTACATAATATAATTAGATTTGTTTGCCGACACTAAAATGAAACAACAGGTCATCATTACGAGAAAAAAAGAAGCATGAAGTAGATCGCTCAAATTAAAAAGCGCATATGCTATGACAGTATGCCACACTAGAGCCTTCATTCAACCAATTATGTGAACAAACACAAAAAAAAGCAGATCATTTGAAGGGGACAAAATTCATATAAGTTCATTGCCATGCTTGTAAGACAAATTGCCCAAAAAATAATGATCCTCTGAAAGGAACAAATTCATATATGTTGTGCTGTGATTTGAGAGGTACATTAGAACCGAAATCAAACCTTTCCATTCCTAATCAAGGCATGCACTGAGAGAAAGAGGGAAACATGCAGGAAGCAAGGCACGTTCGTGTGGATGGGAATACCATATGTTCTTCCCCTATTCACCAAGAAAACATAAAAACAATTTTGTTGAAATGTGCATGCAATTAGACTAAATTCAGAAAGCAAAATAGAAATGATGAGAAGGCAAATTAGATAAATCTACTCCATGTTTTGAACAAAAACCAAAGAAATTTGTGTGGAATAGAATCTAGAAAATTATGAACCAATGAACAATCATCAGAGCTAAAAATCCAATGTAGTAAATTAGTATGCACTGTGTAATTCCTAAACACAAATAAATATTAGGACATAAGCATTTTTTTGGGTATAATCTTCAGAAAAATTGGTGCAATGAAAAGCAAATTGATTATGCAAATTTCAAAAGCAAATCCATGTTAATCTTAAGGCAATTTGATTGAAACATCTTCTAGGCTAATTGGCACATCAAAAAAGCACATGATGATGTGCGACACACCGACCTCCATCGTCGGCTTGCTGCACTGCCCCTCGCCTTGTACTGCCACCGACATGACGAATCCACAGTAGTTTCCCATTGGCTAGTTGGTGAAGTCACCGCTACCCATGGGGCTACATCCCGGCGTGCCTCCCCGGCTAAGGGGATGGGCTGTGGTGAGGTCGATGGCGAACTTGCCACACTTGGATGCGGGGATGGAGGACTCGGCCAGGGGGACGGCGTGGTCCACGCCGGGGATGAGGAGATCAAAGTTGTAGCCCAGATTGTCGGACGCGCCAGCGACGCTACGCTCGCACCATCACTCGAGGCGAGCCCATGGGCTCCCAAGCACCGTCGCCGACCGGGTGGAGGACGAGCCACACGCTAGGGTTGGAGTGGCGCATGCGGTCCGTCCCCGGCGAGGGCACGGATAGTGTGACCATGGACACCATCGCCATGGGGGAGCCCGACAGGTCGTGCATCATCATCGACCACCCCTTCCCCACCGCCTTGCGCTCCAACGGAGGTGGAGGGGCGCGCCATCCCGGAGCCCCTGTTAGCGGAGTTGGTAGTTCAACGCCACGCGAAAAATGCACAATCGGATCGATTTAGGGATGGAAACATAGGGGATAATGCAAATCGAATCGATTTTAGGATGGGAACAAAGGGAAAAAGGCAAATCAAAGGAACTCACCTTCTTGTGAGCCATTCCTCGCTTCAGATTCTCCAATCCACTGCATCAAAACCACATCGCATAAATCCACCTCCAAATCAAAAATCGAAATCGTATTAGGGATGAGAATAGAGGGGAATTGCGGCGGCCCCCCATATCTTCAATGAGCACGAAGTGCTCTAGCAGAAGAGCTTTCCGAGAGAGCAAGATGGAGCGAGAGGGAAGGGAAACGTATGAAGAGATAAGGTCAGCGTGGGACCCACCTTCTGGTGCCTTATCCAAGCGTTATTAGATGGATCAATCAGCTGAACAATCTAAACGGGTGTAGGAGTAGAGAACACAAGTGTTTGCCTTTTTCTCGTCCTTTAGACTTCCCTACTCAATATAACAGTTGCCTCTATTGCCGCTTGGTTAAAAAAAGGTACCACGGCCTAGCGCGTCACGGTCAGTCAAGTCAAGCAATAACAAGAGGATGTCAGTGATTACGGAAGAGACTCGTCCTGTCCGTGCCCATCATAACAAGAGTTCCCCCGTGTTAAAAATAAAATCATAACAGGAGCCGGTAGAGCAGAGCACCCGAAAAAAGGGAACAGCACGAGCAAGCCTGGCTACAGTACAGATTTCGCGTCACGGGACGTCGAGACGTCGCGGTTCATTTAGACAGCGACGGCCGGGCTGTGATGAAAAGGCGGATCGAGCCCGGAAAAGGGGAAGAAGAAGCAGAGCAAAACCGTAGAATCCCAGTATGCAGATTGCAGAGCTGAAGCGCCTGCATAGGCACATAATCTCATCTAGAGACAGAGACGGCACCCAGGTAGATCCGGACCGACTCCAGAGTCCAGACTTGCCTCCGGAAGGGCAGTCATACTACCAAGTGGTTGCGCCGCGCCACCAACTAATGGCTTGTCAATCGGTCCACATGTATGGAAGGAACGTGCGTGAACTGGACAACTGCGAGAGACATCAAATTTCTCCAGCGGCCGTCGCGCGCCAACGCTGGCATGGACGTACGGGCAAGACGCTCTGTTCTCAGCACGACTGCAACCTCAAAGTAGCAGGCCCATGTTGTTATAGACCAGAGGCTTAGCCCTGCGTTGAAGTTTTACTCAAAGCAAAACGAGACCAGAGTCTGCCGTGGGACGCCAGCTTACAGACGAGTTCAGCATCACACAGGCCAACACACTTCCTTGATTCCATCGACCAAACAACATTGGATGAAGATGATCAAACAAGGCCGGCCGAACGGCCTCGGTGACCAGTGGCAATGGTCAAGCGTCACGCGAAGTACAGACGGTCGGCCCGCCGTCCGGCAGCAGCGCCACCGCCGCCACCCTGCTGCCGCCTTCCTCGGGCGTGAGCAGCCCGGAATTTATGGTCATGTCGGTCCTGACGTAGCCGGGTGCATGCAGTTGACGCGCAGCGCGGGGTGCCTCCGCGCCAGGATCCTCGAGTACGCGTTTAGGGCCGGCTTGGACACCTTGTACGCCGAGAAAGCCACCGGCCACCCGCGCGCCTCCACCGCGCCGGGCCGCCGGCCTCCATGTCCTCAAGGAACGTTGCCAGCAACTCGTCCAGTCTCTCGACGTCGTCCAGCTCGTGCTTCAGCTCCTCGTTGCTGAAAAGCTGCACTGGTTGATCGGACACGAGGCGTGCACACAGGCATTGGATTGATTAATTGGAATGGTATATATGGTCACCAAAAGCAGGGAACTTGCTTACCCTGAGCTGCCCAAACTCTGAGGAGACATTAACGATTCTTCCATCGTCGGAAGCCGGCAGCGGAGGCAGCAGCGCCTCGATGACTTACTTTGTGCCGTAGTAGTTTGTCCCCAGGCCTTCCTTTCCAGCGTCGTAAGTCTCCCGGCAACTTTTCCACAACCATTCAAGCCTCTGACTCTGATCCATGCCACGCAACTGTCGCATGCGTAAACCAAAATAACATTATCTTGTTCAAACTGGCCAGCGAGCAAATTGAAGTTCGGAACACGCTAGCTAATTTCCTGCACTTAATGTCCGTTTGACGATTAACAGACCCCATATAATACCTCCGATTCGACGATGTTAGGAAATTAACCAGCGAAAGCATCATATTGATCTACCGAAACGATGCAAGCGAGATCATAAACGGCACCAGATGTACGATATTTGTTAACGAGATTCAGCTTAAGTCTACATTCCTAAGATATGACTATAGACGCTACTCCTCATGATTCCGATACTAGCCGCTCTGGGTCTCGATAGTACCATTGTCGTCTCCTGCGAACCTATCATTATGCCTTAATGGTTATAACAATGGTCCTCTTTTCATATTTATGAGGAGGTCAGATTATAAGAATCATATTCTAACTCCACTATATACCACTAATACAATTTTAAGTCTAATACATAATTAGCTCCATACAATTATTCGACACATATCTAACAAACTTTATCTTAACAAATAATCTGCCACCTTGAAGTCATCATGTGTAAACTTATGTACACCAAACTTGAATTGTCGCCTTTGCCGCTCAACGAGAGCTACCCAATAAATTTGACTTTACTCAGACCCACCGCCTTCCAAAGACACTACTATCCCTACAACTTCAGACTCTATGACTCCACCTGCAGCTGAGTAGCTTTCTCTTCTATTAGTACAATCTCTTTGCGAAATTAGATTCCTCTTCACCCTTGATACATGTCTGACTCACCAAATCTTGATTTTGATAGCACATACTATAATAACACGATAGCCTGTGTCATCATAAATAGATAAAATTAGAATCACCATACTTTATGCAGAAATCAGAATCACCAGACTTTACAAACAGAACTACTCCCTGTTGGACATCACATGATAAGAACCGATTGAATCCAACATTCATACTTTCAATTGATTGCATTCTTGATATTGAGAACTTCACTGTCGTTTTCTAAGTCACATTTAAATTGCCATATTAACATTGTTCTTCCACTTAGCTGTCAGGTTACAATTATCCGATATCTTACACCATAACTTCCTGTAGCCTCAAACTAACTGAATTACTCAAGTTGCAAGTAGAGAACTCCCTAGTCTCTACTCCCTTCCAATTCAGCCATTGATGCATCTCCATGCCCTTTCAATCCACACTTCAGAAAACCTGCATATGCAATTTGAATCGATCTATGCTCTTATCAATTTGAAAATGTGCAAGCTCTCTCCAATACAAACATGTACCCTAAGACTCGCATCCACGTGCTGTCACACCACAAAGAACAATCATCACCAGCCCTCATGCTCATATGTCATTTTTGCCGGTCTGTTCATCTCTGCTACCCACGGTATGACTGGCATGTCATCATCAACCTATCCGCTTTGCACCACGATATGTTCACCTCTAAATGAACTATTTGTCAATCTTCCCTGGACTGTTCTACATGTGCCTACAAACTATTCGGCCCCGATCTGTCTGCCTCAAACAGACCACCAGTGGACTACTCTGCTCCTCGACCACACTAACCTCCTGAGCACTCTATTGAAAACACCACCATCAAACTCTTATGAGTCACCATGACTACGGACGCTACTTCCTATTGTTCTGACATTGGCCGCTCCGAGGTCTTGGTAGTACCTTCGTCGCCCCTTGTGAACCTATCATTATATCGTTATGGTTACAACAGCGATCCTACTCTTATATTTACGAGGATGCTTGATTAACATAGTCTTATTCTAACACAAGCATCTATCGCTAATATAACTTTAAATTCAATATATAATCAGCTCCATACAACTATTCGACATATATCTAACGGATAAACTGCAAGATGTAAACCTCACCTTTTTCCTCGTTCGTTGAAGTAGCATCAACATGATCTTGGACGTACTCAAAGCCACCAATTACGGCATTATTCACCTACCAATAGAGATAAGCATTTGATCGATCAGTCACCGACTGTGCATATCAAACATTGAAAATTAAGTCCGAAAGAAAGCCAGTAATTTGTTACCAGGACGGCAGGACGTCTAGCTTCGCAAAACGGGTCTTCAAGAAATAGGCCAGTCGACCGATGCTCGGAGAATCGGAGACCTCCAGCTGATGGAGGATGACACCGGAGAGCCCCAGGTCTCCGAGCTTCTCGACGGCCGCCGCGCCACTCGTCTCGTCCATGGCTGTTAAGACGACGGTGACGCCGTTGCCAGCCAGCTGCCGGCACACCTCTAGCCCGATCCCTTTGTTCCCGCCGGTCACCACAGCGATCCTGCCCGGCAACGGCGCGCCCGCAACAAGTAGTAAGTAACTAAGTACTACAGGCAAGAGCAGTAGACCACAGCATGCATGGAGATATTTACATGGTGCGCACGTACCTTGTGCTCGGGAGACTGGAGATGGTGGCGCCCTCCATGAGCTTGCACCACGAGCTTGGGCAGCAGGATGGGAGAAGGGAGATTTCTCGCTCAGATAACTGGTCGGTAGCCCATGGGCCGTATACTCAAAGAGAAGAAAGAGACTCACAGCTATCGATCACTGGTGATTCGTTCTCCTAGCTTGGTAGTGGACTGGTGATCGCTCGATTGGTACAACGTTGTTTGATCAGTTATCTGAATTCGTGTGGTATTCGATCAGTTGTGTGGCCCGGCGACAGAGATTAAATAGATAACTGACCAATATCGGGCAGCATGGAGACAAGCCCCCTATTGTACTACTTTCAACACTGAATATGGGTGGTCTTTTTTTCACTTTTCATGCTTCATTTCCTTATTTTCCAAAGAAGAGTATTTGCGTGTAAAAGATTAAGCCAGAGTTATATTTGCAGGACGAAAGGAAAACAATGGCTTCAGAAAACAGTATTTTCTTGTACTCAGGTTGACACTTACGTACTACGGAACAAAAAGTTCAAGGGGTGCTGAAGCCATAATAATAATTTGGACATGTAGTAACCAAGTTGAATCTCTCGCCTCTGTATTTTTTGTGAAGCTGAATTAATTAAAACCTGGTACACCCCTGTTTGTCTATTTCGGGTTCATTGAGTGATATGAACTAACCTCAGAATATGTAGGACCAACAAGATGATTAGAGAGGAAAAATATATGCCTCATCAAATTCTTGGATGAGTTTTTTTTCTTTCTATTTTCTCACCCAACATATCTCAAAACAAAGAGCGAAAGCGAGAAAACTAGAGAAACAAGAGAAAATTACAATGATCATGAAAGACCATGACTCCACTGGATAGATTAGAACACTATATTCCATAGGAAAACAATTCAAATGTCATCGCTTATAAACTCTTGCACCTTGATTGAAAAACACTTAGATCTAAAGAAATGAAAATCGGATGAAGAAATTCTTCACGTTGATGAATCTAAGGGGTGTGGATGGTTCAAGACTAACTCATATATGATTCTTATCTCTCTATCAATAAGAAGAACAACTTCAATAAGATAGAAAATTTCAGCTTTCAAATAAAAAAGAATATTGCAAACGATAACCGAGGAACTTACAACCAAGCAAAGAAGGCAATAGAGAGAAACTAGAATGAGATAAACACAAGCATAGAAGGAAACATAACTTAATGAATCCTCAATGCTAGAGATCTTTACTTTACATATAATACGATCAAGAGCGTAGAGCAATTTGATCATCCTCTCATGATCAGAGTAAAGTAAAACTCCAGTGGATCTAAGATTGTTAATAATCCCATCAAATTAAGCAAACATGGCATACAAAGACTCTCTAAGACTTTATACGAACATCTAATATTCATTATTGTACGTGCTCTAGCGCCAAGTCTTGATCTGGTTGGATCAAATCTTTCTAGTAGTATGAATATGTTAAACTCTGTCAAACTCATTACAACTTAGACTAGTGAACAATATATTTCTAACTTTGTTGTTGGCTTCATATTATTCAATCTAGGCCTAAGAAGTGCAAGCGATTGAAATTTTATAGTTAAAGTCTATAATCTCCCATATAGCACTTCCTTAGCTTAAGAGATAAGACTTAATGCGCACATTCCAATATGAAAAATCATAACCATAAAAAAAAGAATCTTTCCATGTCTCTTAATTGTCGTCTATGGATTACAAAGATAATTAAGATCAACAAGTGCTCAAACTCAGCTCTGATACTAATTATAGAGCCGAGAACAGTTATTAGAGCGGGTGAATATACGCCTCACCAAATTCTTTGATGGTCTTCGAAAGCAAGAAACTTAGAAAAATAAAAGAAAATCACAATAATCATAAAAAGATCATGACTCCACTAGATGGATTTAAACACTAGGTTTCATAAGAAACCAATTCAAGTATCATCACTCATAAACTTTTGCAACTTGATTGAAAAACACTTAGATAAAAAAAAAGAAACAGATGAAGAAATTCTCAACGTTGATGAATCTAGAGGATGAGAATGGTTCAAGATCAACTTATATATGATTCTTATCCCTCTATCAATAAGAAAAACTTCAACGAGGTGAAATTTTTTAGCTTTCAAACAAAAATAAAAAATTGCAACAAAAACCAAGAAACTTACAACCAAGTAAAGGAGCCAATAAAAAAACTAGAAATAGATGAACACAAGCATATGAGAAAATATAAATTTCATTACTTCAAAAAAATAGCCTTGTTTTCGACAGATTACAAAGTATTTTGTATAAAAAAGTTCGTACCTAATACATAGGCTAAGCATTTCTCACCCTTCTAAAACCCTAACTTACAACTCTCAAATAGCTAGCTCAAAAGGCTCAACCAACCCTCTCCCTTTATTTATAGCATATGTTCTTTGACCCCTAAGTTTTCTAGATTATTTCTAAAATGCTCCTCTCTTCCAATACACTCATATCTACCACCGAGGATATTTATGTCTATCTTTTTTCTCATCCATCAAACGACCGTGGCACCCATGATTTAGCTTTGTCTCCATGCCAAGTGCATTCCTTTTTTTCGTGATTTTAAGGCCAAATCGCGAAACCGTCTTACACGCTTATTAAAATATGACTCATCACCACTTGCTTACACCTTAAACAAACCTCAAAATGTCGACATGTATATTCTGTCTTGCGATCTTGACCACCGGTAAATCTCTCCTGCTCCCGATCTCTCGAGCCGCCTTGTCACTTACACCAACATCTCTTTTGCTTGACTTTGTCAACACACCATATTCATCTGTCTTTCCATACTTTGCCTGCTATCTATGTGCACAGGTAGGATCACCTTTGACTCCATCCAGCTTACTTAATCGTCCAGCACCAAGCACACTGCTTAACCCCAATCATGATGTCGTTTACCGTCAGGTTGCATCCATCACCTGCACATTACAGGACAAGCAAAACATATATCTCTAATTCCATTATAGATTAGTCAAAATCAAAAACTTCAATCGAAATACTCACCTCAGAAATATTGTAAACACCAAATGTTACGATGTGAACAATCTCTAATCATCGGACCATCTGGTGTGTGCAATATTTCCTTCACTGAAAATCTCCTGAATAACTTTCCAGTGAAGCCTCTGATGTGTACAAAGCCAATCATCCGATCATCCGATAAGTACAACTGCACCATACACCCTATTTTACAACATCTTCCAAATAAATGGTCTGATAAAACATCTGATGTGGACATCTTCAAACACTAGACCATTCGGTGTACAATACAGCTCTAGACATTATTTCCTCCTAGAAAATAGTCTGTATGCATCTTGCTTGAACACCGAACCAACCGGTGAACACATCAATTTTTACCTCTGAATTGAAATGTGCCAACATAAACTTTTCTAAACAACGCATCATCCAATGTAATCAAATACGAATACATCGGACCATCAGATGAGTACATTTTTCCTAAACTTAGAGATAAAAACATATAAACAAGACGCATTCTCAATATTATCGATTACTCATCACGTATAAACCAAGCATATTCTAAAAAAACATAGTAACAGCATCGTCTACAAACGGCACATGAACCGTAAGCAAGTAGAAGAACCAGAGCTACCTCAACGCGCGAGTCGTACTTACTGGTCGTGCCGTGCCAAGAATTGATGACAGAACAAATGACTCGTCAGTTTGAAATGAACATGCGTGAACTGGATAGCTGCAACAGGTCTCAGATTTCCCTACGCAAGTTGTTTGATACGGCAGGTTATCAGGTCACCGCAGAACGGTAGATAATTACGCACCAAAACGCCTAATAAACTAGATTCCCACAGTGAATGTGATACAGATTGCACAGAGAGTGGAGTGGGCCACCTTTGGCATAGTACAATGAGTGGAGTGGGCCAGCCTCCCCAAGTTCGTAGTTAAGGCTGAATAAGCTTAGCGTAGATATAAGGCCGGCAGAATCGAAGTTCAGGTAAACGATACTTCAAACCTCCCACTGTTTAGCTGCTGCTTATCGCCCAAACACGATCAGTTAAGACTAACACAAAACCTAGCCTAGCCCCCCCTCAATATGTCGTGAAGGCAGCAAGCCTACGCGGTGGAGTCCTTGATCTTGGACGTGATGGCCTGTGAGAAACATAAGAAATTAATCAATAGGTTCAACCGCACAACCATTTTTTTCGCACTTTCAGTTAACTATATCACCATAATAAAAATTCCAGTACGCGTCAAAGGAATTTCAAAAATAGATACAGAAGAAACAAGTGTGTTCCAGAATTTGCATACGAGAATTTCAGGGCACGGCATTATTGGGATAAGTATTTTAGACATGATTACGTTATGGGATGCAGATACATGACCAAAGGAAAAACAGTACGTTATATGCCAAATAGCTTGTGGAGCAAATGAAAAACCATGTTGATCTTTTAACAACCAGTTGATACCATACCTTGTACTCATGAAATTCTGTGTAGGACCTCTGCTGAATGCCCAATCAACATAGACAGTCTTTGTCAACAGCTGAGTCCCATTCATTGCTCTGATCGCAGTCTGTGCTTCTTCAAAGCTTCCATATTCAATCAGCGCATATCCCTATCCAATAGAAGAAACCAGGTGAGGACAGCAATTAGAGAACTATGGGGCAAATAAAAGTGCATATGAGAAACTGAACTGGAAGTTACTGTTACCGAACAAATGAGGGACCAGTTCTTATGTCTACAGTTCTCTTTTTGACTTGAATGAGCATCATTGCAAAATTTAGCTGATAAACTCACTAAGGCTCCATTCAAAGAAAAAAGAATATAATAGAACGAGGTAGTTTTTGGCAGATCATCTAGAATCTGGTCGGAATTTTCAAACGTTAATGTTATCAATAATGTTGGCTGTGTGTGCCCCTCTGGTGAGTCATTTATCATAAAACCACAACTAAAGGCACATAGAACAAACTCTTATCTAGAAACAGTACTTCAACTAAACATGCAATTTGATTATCGGGCTTCCATCACAAGAAAACATGTGTAAAATAAATTCCCAAATCTGAACAACTATACAATGAGTAATTCAAAAGAATGTTTCCACATGGATGTAACAATTTCCTAGGAACAAACATGTACTAACTAATCCAGGAGTAAATTAGTCACTTGCTGTTCTGATATGTGGGGGTTCCTGTTTCAGCTAGAAGACTTTTGTGGGTGAATGGCAATTCCTTCTGATAAAGAGGTAAAGCAGCTGCAATCTTAGAGGGGTAGGCTAGCACTTGTGGTCTCATGCCTTAGCGATGTACCAATTTACTTGATCAGAAAGTGTAAGCTCCCCCAAACTGTGATTTATACGGTGGATGTCATAAGGGCCAGATTCTTATGGCAAGGTGGTCAGAAATAGTCAAATGGGCACAAGTGTGTCAATCAAAATCACATGGTGGGCTCGGCATTAAAAAAAATCCAAAATGAATAGAACTATATAAGTCTACTAAGCAAATGGACTATCAGAACAATGCAAGGTAAAAGTATTTGGAGGCAGATAGTGAAGCTAAATATCTCCAAGGCAACTCATGTTCTCAGATCAAAGGGAAACAAGAAAAATGCCAACCCTAACAAGTTAACCAAGCCTAAACTTACATGGCTGAAGGATGGCAACACAACTTATACTTAAAGAGCAATATATCATGTGAATGTCTCAAAAGTAAAACAAAGATACTGAAGGACCTAAACAGCATAACTTGGATTCCAAATATTCTGTGACTCTGTCAATGGTCCCTGTGAAAAAAATCTGCTAATAAAAAGGTTTGACAATGACGATCATAAGATAACACGTGAATATATACGAATAGCTAGATCACTCCGGTGCACAATGAACCATTAGCTTTTACACCTACGAAGCACCACAACATGTAATGATCAATGTAACAACCAACTTTTTTCAAACTCAATTTAACAACAATGTCAACACATATGTTAAACAGAACAGAACTTAAGTCAGAAACAATTGAGCTTGTAGGAAGCTCATGGAGTATATGTTCTGAAAGAAGAACTGCCAGCTTTCAGAAAGCTGAATCTGTATTCAAGAAACTGCACTTGATGTATGAACACTCCGTGCCCTTCTGATTATTAACTTCTGACTGTGCAGTTCAATGGGAAGTAATCAACTGCCGCACATTACATGATCGACAAGCTATCACTTACATTGATTTTAAACAGGACCACTTCAAGAAGAATATTAGTACCAGTAAACATACCATCATGTCTCACATTACTAGTACAGTGTCTTCTGTGTGTTAGCGGCTGGTATTGCATTTTAACAACAAATAGAAAGACTATCAGCTATTTTAGCCTCTTAGAGTAAAGCTATCAAAATTACCTTGCCATATCCAGTGCGGCGTTCTAGATTAAAATGCAAGTCCTTGACATGACCAAATTCACTGAAAACATTGTGCAGATCATCTTCTTCCGCATCTTCTTTAACTCCAGAGACAAGAATTGTCCATCCTTCGATAGCTACAAAAGTACGAATTAATAAAGTTCTCAATTACTACAAGAGTTAAACTGATCAATAAGCAATAGACGCATGAGAAATGTATCATTACTGTACCAACAAAGAACCAATGACCATAGGTATGAGACCAGAAACCAAATATAGCACAACCATGTAGATTGCATAAAAAGAGAACCAGACACCAGAGGACAAGTAAACCTGCAGTTATTTTGTTATCCATACCAGTTTGCCAAGTATCAACAACCTAACACAGTAACATGCATATTACCAGGGACTACCTAAAAGAGTTAGGGGAGCCCGCGAGTTCCTGGGTGCAGAAAAATGACAGGCTACATTTACATTATTTATCGGACCATCTACAAAGAAATCGAAGTACACAAGCAAGTAATTTTGCAATGGTTTTGCAAAACATAATCTTTACTATAAACGAAACAGCATAGCAAAGAGATTGCAGACAACCAGCATAGCGCAGGATAAAAACAACCATGACGCCATGCTATTCATTGCAGTAATACTACACTGCCTCATAAAATCTACTGATGAATACATCCCTGTTCTGTTCTACTTGTTACTTTTCGCAATGAGCTGTATTTCAGTAATCAAGTGCATACTTTTGTTTATTCCTGTAACACTAAAAGTCTGTAAGAAACCAACAATCACACCTTCAAGTTTCAAGTAGTATAAATGAGTAAAACCTGCCAAGAAAACCCAGTTCTTTCAAATAGAATAATGCCATGCTGCATTTAACCCACAACAAACAAACGGGGTGGAGGGCGACCAAAAGAAGAGATGCATCATTCAATACCTCATGCAATCAAACTAGACTACTCTCCCTCATAATTCACATTTCAAAGCGTAATTGTTTACCAAATTGTTCTATTTTAACCCAGTGGCCTTGTATTGGCCAGCTAAAAACATTTTCCTATACCTGATAAACCGCACATGTAAAAGGGACTATCATGTTTTCTCCTAGAGACTGCAGGACTAGTGCTTCATGTAAAATATGTAGTTTAGTTAAGAACCACCATATCCATTTATGTGATCCCTCAGCATCATAGCTTAATTGCAGCATTTTAGTGATATTGCCTCAAAAATCTGAACCCTTTTAGTACATTTGGCGTTCCCTGAGAAACATTAATTACTAATACAACCAATCATCAAGTTACTCTTGCTGCAAGCTAACTGTCATTGAACATGAATTCCACCAAAGTACCAAACTGAATGAATTCATTCCGAATTTGCGGAACTTGCATCATTCATCACAAGGATACCATGCATCATCCCAATATTCCCCTCACACTGACTAACAATACACGCTGCTGCTTAAACTAATTTACATAGTAGTATTTTCACTGTTCTCATATATTTAATCCAAAGTCTTCCAATTTAACTGTTTATTCGTTACTAAACAATGAGAGAACATTTAGGAAGAAAACACGTCCTCTACACCCCAGTCCCACACCTACCAAACCTACAGAAGGATGTTCCAGTCGCCCCATACCACTCATATATATTTGAAAGAAATGCTTGCACGCCCAAAACGTCCATAAAAAGATCCACCAAAAGGCGCACCATGTGCTAGGATCGTTAGTCCGAACCATCAAAGGACCATCCTAATTCCTGGAGCGATTTCGAAATCCTACAACCACAGAAAGGAATACGAACGAGATCGAGCTGTATCACCTCCTGATCAAGCAAATCCGAGCCGAAAACCCTAAACCCCGACGAAACATCGCTAACCACGAACCCTAGCGAAACATCTCTAACCTCGCTCGCAAATTTCCACGAAAACAACTCCAAAGTAATATGCAAATTTCTGCAAACGACGGAAGCAAAAACCCAACCAAATTTTTGCAAACGATGGAAGCAGAAACCCAACCAAAAGTCATTAGAGATCACGCCACAGAATGGTCGTTCAACGAGTTCTCACAGCGCTGCGGGCCGTGTCCGTGGCCGCCGGCTTCGGAAAGAGAGTTTAAGCGGTCGCGGCTGGAGGCGAGGACGGAGGGGCTGCGACCGGCGAAGCGTCCGCGGGTGCGCACCACGGCGGGGGAGACGATGTGGGGCACGGGGAGAGCGCGGGCGGCACGGCCGTCCTCGTCCATGGCGTCCTCGTCGTCCTGGTCGTAGTCCAAGAACTCCACGTCCTCCACCGCCGCAGCCGCCCGCCCCATCGCCGCTGCCCTCTCCGCCGCCACCATGTGTTAGGAGAGAGCGAGAGAGTGGGAGGCTAGCGTGGTGGTGGGTTGGCAACTGGCAACGTGATGTGAGGGTCTTATAAGGGCGGTAACTACGAACTAAACGCGATTAGGACAGAGAGATTTGCATACAAATCCCTTAAAATTCCATTAATTAAAAGGCAAACATCAGATGAGGTAAGGGTTTCAATTTTATTTTACAATTTTTTTATTCATAGTCAAAAGATTGAAATTCACGAAATTGTTTACCAAAATTTTAACGAGTTGAACTGGAACGAGTCCGTCGCCTCAAGCTTGAGTTTGATGTTTCACAATGTTTGTTTACGCTACCCCTAATCAATGTAAGAATAAGAATAAGTAACTCATCAGTGTTGGAGTAAATATATGCATACACTCAAATATATAGTAAAAAAATAGACCATAAAGTATCATTGTTACCGCAATAGACAAATAATTTGAGACAGATACTCCCGAGATCATGAATAAACATTGCGAAATGAAGGGAGTAGAAACTCGAGCCGAGATCTATTCGAGCCAAAGATCTAACAAGCTTACAATCAGACTTGAGTTTGGTTTATTAGGGTCTTAAGCGAGTTCGAATCGAGCTTAGAGCCAATCGAGTTTAAGTAGCTCACGAGTCTCAAGTTTTTTTACTCTATCTGTAAACCACATATGTATATAATCATTCGGCTTTAAGATTAGACGATTAAACTTTAGGTTGGATGATAAAATTAAAAAATGAATTTGGCTAAGGTTAATAGACATCTTTTTCATTGATGAAAAACAGTTGTAGTTAGCTAAGTTTTTAATAAGCTATTCGAGTTTAAGATGCATAGGCTCGCAAGCTTGTGACTAGATTTAAACTTGGCTGATTAGAGTTTTAATCAAGCTCAAATCGAACTTATAACGAGAAGTTCGAATAACTTGTGAGTCTCTAGAATTTTTATAATCCAGTAATTTAAAAAAAATTAGATATTTCGTTACCATCTAAAATTTCAGCAAAATTTTAATCACAGTCCACGGAGTCCGTCGAATCGGAAACGGGTGGCTCGGATGATATTTGAGAACCAACCTGGGCCTTCCCCTGTACAAAGAACATCGGAACCGTCTCGAGTCCTGACTCCTCCGGTAGCGGCGGCGGAGGCGGTGGCTACGGCGAGCGATGCTTCTTGTGCTTGCCCCATCTTCCTCGAAGCTTTCAATGACGAGGCCTACCTCGACACCTGCTTCCGTCAGTCCTCTTCTCCTCCCCACCCCCCCCCCCCCCCCCCCCAAAAAAAATCTCTCGAATAGTTCCTTAATCTCGGTTGCTAAGCTCGTTTCCGTTTGATAGACGCTTTCCTAGCTGAGCATGAACTCTAGGATTAATTTTGGGGTGTAATTTTATCACGACTCTTGTTCTGTAGCTCAAAGTGAAGCGTAGAAGCTGTAAATTTTCTATTGTTCAGATTCAGATCAATAGTTTTGCGATTACTTTGTCTAAGATCCTTTATGAAATTTATAGCTGCTTCTGCAGATTCTTTTTGTTACAAGTGCATATGTCAGTGGGTAAAGATAGTAGCGAGCAAGCATGTGGAACTTCTGTCATCAGTTAGATGTCCCCTTTGCAAGGTGAGCCCAATTCTGCTGTTTAATGGCACAATCTACGGTGAAAATACATTTTCTCAACTAACTTTATTGTCATTTTGAAGTGCATGCTTAGCTATACAGTGTGGTCCTAGTGATGTTCTATCGTAGACAGCAAAAAAGTAGTGTTAGTTCAAAATTTTCATGTGCTGTTAGAAGGCACAATTGGTCGAAGTTCGTTGTGGATACATTGGATTGAAGAAACTTCACTGTTGAACAATGAACATTAGGAATTGTGAACCATATCTACGAATTTGGGATTGTTAACTTCACCTTTGCTTTTTGTTGTTGTAAGTCTCAGTACCCTTAATTCTTGATTGGTAGTTAGCCGAGTGAACCATATGTACAATTTGACCATCTGTATTCTATTTTTTGCCTGAGACTTAGCCCTGAAGTCCTGATCACTTATAATCTTGTGACATTTTGCAGACTGAAAATCTATCTGTTATACATGCTTTTGATGGTGAATCATTTGAGCGGTGGTACATAAATCAGGAACCTAGGAAGAGGTATCCCTCCTATCTCTCCTTTTCTCCCTCTTGTTTTGCACAGCTGCACTCTGCCCAGATTCACAATCAGGCATTTACTTAGTTGTTGCAATGGAAATTGTCTACATGTCATTCATCTGATTGTAAACTAAAACTTGTTCTTGCATATATGAACAAGTGTGTACTAACCCCCCTTACTTATGGTACAGGCGTCTTTCAGATGCACACAAGTTGTTATAACATTTTTATAGCATGGAAGGTATTATGTAAATCTGCGTTCACTTTTCTCTTCGCATTTGGTATTCTATATCGGAAATTGGTTTACCTCACTTGTTATGCAAGACTGAAGTTTGCTAAATTGAGCAGAGATTGCAAGCGATATCTCCAGCGTGCAGCAATACTGGAAGCAACACAAATATCTCCAAAAGAAAATTTGGTTTGAAACCTGGCTGAGATGGGAAATTCAGGCCCTTAGTCAGGTATGATGCTGACCCCTACATATTAGCAATACAGTTATTCCATAGCTTACAAGAATCCTGTGCACCTTTAACTACTTGGGGTAGGCCACCTAGCTTTGTTTGAAAGGAGATATAATTTGAGCATCCAATAGCTTACAAAAATCCTGTGCACCTAGCTTGTTAGGCCACTTAGTGTTAGGATGTTTGGATTTTCCTTGTCTGTACTCTTGATCCATGTATTTACAAGGTTGCGAAGTGGTGTCAGATTGACTGTTGGATACTAGTTTGGACTCCTAAGAAATGTCATGTACTTGGGGCTTTTATCTGCATTGGTTCTCAATTATGTTACCCATTACTCATGGATCATGGTCAAAGGTGAGGCTCTGGTGTCTTTAGCAGTACTATTTTTGTTGCCAAAAATTGGTTGTTTTGCACATTCAAGAAGCAGTAGAAGCATGTTGTCTGTTTCAGTAATTATATTATGTCGATATTGTTCTCTAGTGTTATAGAATAGTGTCATTTTCTTTGAAAGGAAAAGAGTCACAACAGTTGCTTGCTCGCAATGCATATTGAATTTCTATCATGTTGCTTGCCAGTGATGTATAGTAATATTGAGTTTTGCAGGATGAGAATGTTGATGCCATCGTGTACCACATTCAAGGTGTGATCTTCATGAAAAGGCATGAAAAAGAAAACACTTCGAGGAAGATTTTGCCGGAGGAGAGGAGGGAAGAGTTCAAGAGTTTGCTCTCTGATGCTGCTAGGCCATTCCTCCTTGGCTGAACGGAGCGATTTGTCACCGAGGTAGAACTCTTCCTGGTTTCAAACTTGAACATGGAAGCATACAACAAATTGCGTGTTCAGAAATTTAGAGAGTCCACCTCCCATCTAACTAGGGAGCAAGATCTACTGCCTCATGATTGATCTCTTGAGGACCACTACTTGTACTTTATTAGTGATGACACAGGTTGTACTGGTGAGATATAGTGATCTGCAATTTTATCACAAGCATCACTGTTCTGTAGATCCCCTCAGTGCTGCCATTTTGTCGGTAGTCGTGATTGATACAAGTTCATGCTGATGAAAGAAACAGAACGGAAATAAGCTGGACATAAGGACGTGATATTAGGAACTTGCTTCTGAGTTAGATGAAAACAGGAAAAGGGCAACTTCCAGACTGAACATTACAATCACTCTTCGCCTCTTCTCTTTATACTAGTAAACAGTCTTCTTGTACCCTTTCTTTTTTTTTTTTTGGAGACAGGAGTGGAACCCCCCCTACCCTGCTACTATGCTAAAACTGGTTGAACGGATTAGTTCAGAACAGTAACAGAAAAGGAAACAGAAACATCTTGTACCCTTTTTTATTCATCAAAACAGAAACATACTGTCATGTTCGCTATACTAGGTGGTGGTACAGTCTTCTCTAGTGTTTGTGTTAATAAAACTTTGTTTATTGTTGTTCATAAGTTAAGTTTTATTTTACACTTTAGTTCAATAATTGTATTTTATTTCGTAAATATGACAAGTTAGCCTTTCTAAGATGAGCCTTGCATTGCATATAAATAAAAGTGCATTGGCCATCATTCATTGAGTACAATTTGTGTCCACCCTTCCTATAGTCTTTGTTACTTGATAAAAGAGGAGAACAACATCGATGAGGAGGAGGTAGCGGCAGAGGAGGCTGGGAATATATCACTGAAAATACAAACAAGTTTTGTTTTAGAGATGTTCAAAACAAGTATTTGTGATGGGGAGTATTTGTTTTTCCAAAGGATGGTAATCTACCATTTTTTTTCTTCGAACGCGCAAAAGAACTGTGTGCCATTTCATTAAGAAGAGGAAAAGAAAAAATAACTCATTTACAACACACACCTGAACTCGCACGCACCCAAACTCACACTCACCCAAGATAGATCTAGGACATGAGCGCCACAGTGAAACGATCCGAATTCCTCAGGAACAAGAGTATCTCTCCCTACACAACCAGTAGGACCTGAAGGTCCTTGGCACTAGCAGCACACCAAAATAAAAGTCCTTGGCACTAGCAGCACACCAAAATACGCATTCTTCATAAACTAATCTCGGCACCTTGTCCATAGCCGACACCCTGTTAAATACATAATCATTGTCGTGCTTTCAAATCTCCCAAGGGACCAAAATAATAAGGGAGTTGAGACCCTTCTTATACTGTTTATCAATAGTCTTTATGGCTTTGCACCACCAACTAGAGAAAGATCTTGAACTTGGCTGAGGAGCAACAGATCGTAACCCAACCTGCTGAAGGATAAGAAACCAAACGTGTCTTGCAAACACACAAGATACTAGCAGGTGCTAAATTGATTCATCATCTTGATCACATAGAGGACATGCCGATGGGTGCACGAGACCTCGTTTTGCCAATTTGTCTGATGTCCAACAACGGTTAAGTAAGGCAAGCCAAATGAAGAATTTGCACCGCAGCGGTGCCCAAGATTTCCACACCCTTTTCCAAGGTGTGAATCTGATCGACCCAATTTGTATGCCGACTTGCTGGAATATACTCCTGAATTAGAAAGCTTCCAAACATGTCGGTCTTCCACACCTTCCTGAAGTTCTGTTCCTTCTACTATATCCCACAACTATAGATATTCCATAATAGCACTTACAAATAAGGCGCCCTTGATGTTGGCTACCTAGCTGCGATCTCAAAAAGCCTCTTGCACCGTGCGCTGGTTGATTGCCTTTGTTGGAACCAAGGTTAGTAAATGAGGAGCAAATTCAACAATGGATTGGCCATGAAGCCAACGATCTGATCAAGACTTTGTATGGCAATCTACCATTTGCGCCCCCACAAGGGTGCCTTCTAGGATTTTTCAGTTTGCCCATCTTAGGATGAAAATATGATCTTTTGACCCCTTTTGTATGTGGACCGTGCTAATTCACTTGTGCGTGCGAACCTGTGCCCCCTTCCTGATAGCTCTCCCCTTTCTTTTTTTTTAAAACTTTTCTCCCTCCGCATCTTTCTATTTTTGGAAAGTTTTTTCTAAAAAACTCTTTTATCAAAACTTTTAAGAAAAAGTTTAGCTCGAACTTTTGAGAACAGTTTAGCTCAAACTTTTGAGAACTTTTTTTAGAAAAAGTTTAACTCAAAACTTTTTAGAAAAAGTTATGTGCGACTTGGGCTGGGACTTGTGCTGTCGTGGGCCACACATCGTGCGTGAGTTGGCCACGAGCGCTCATGTGCGGAATAGTAATTTTGTTTGTATGTACATTTGGTATTTTCCTTTTTAAAAAATAAAGTCATTTTTGTTAAATAAACAAAATTCCCTCTTATTCTTCCAGACACAGAATAGGAGCGGCCGAGCAGGCAACAATTCTTTTGTTAAATTGCCTCAGTCAGGATTCTAATTCGAAACATGTGGCTCAGATAACATATTAAGTAACTTGCACCAACCAATTAAACCCAAATGCCTAGGCTAATGAGTAAAAGTGAACACTTAGTTCAACAAAGACGTCCGGTAAGAAGGGACAAATGGTTGATGTCTCGAGCAGCCTTCTTTCTGTCTCCCTTGTCGTCTCTCTCACGAGGACAAGGGGTCGATTTTCTGTTCTGTTGGGATCAAATGGTGCACCTCAATATAGTTATCGGCACAAAAGGGGGCCGCAAAAATGCAAAGTTTGGACATGAATAATTGAAGGTTTATCTAGTTTTTAAGTGTGGTTTTGTTAATTAATGATAATATTTATGGATTAATAATTTGTTAAAAATTGTTAGTATATTGTTCTATAGGTGATGCATGGAGTATTGAGTATGGAATTATTGAGAAGTGCTATGTGATCAAAAGAAATACATCGATGATATTGAGCTCTAGATGATGCTCATAAGATGAAAGAAAAGCTCAAAGAGATTGACAATAAGTATGAATGATGGGTCACTATAGAGATTAAGTGATTAAATGTATGAGATTATCACTTGAGTTTTATAGAGTAATTCATGTAATTTGTGTTTGAGGGTGAGTTAGGGTTAATTGAATTGAGATATTCAATGTGCCAAGTTGTGAGAGCAAGATCAAGATAAGTTTAGTAGACAACTTATATGTTTGATGCTTGTGGTTCATGTCTTGGTGGCGAACCAAATAAAAATGACACAAAAAGTGAAGACTTCTGTGCTTAGTGCATAGAAAGCTATCAAGTGTTATTCATCTAGCTTCTGGAGATCGAGTGAAGATCAAGATGAAAATAAGGATGATCATCGTCGTCAAGAGAAGAGGAGTTGATGATGAGCCTTGAAGAGCTATAAGAAACGTCGTGGCTTGGATGATGTGTTTGTCAAGTTCGATAGGATTGTTCAAGACAAAAGTATAACTAGAAAATATTTTCTAAAATGTTTTTTAGATTTAACCCTTTATTGTTATTGGTCTTAGTGGTGAAAAGTATTTGTGACCAAGCCTTAGTGGTGTTTGACATGTTCCATATGGTACATAGTTTAATCTTGAGGATTAAGCTTTATACAATATGTGGAAGTGTATGAATCGACTTTCGGATTGTTCCTAGTTTTGATCCAATATGGTTGAGATTATGAATTCAGTAGAGATGTGTAGCCCTCTGAATAAGATTTCTATAGAGTTCGAAATCACTGAAATTGGACATCGGGATCAAAAGTTATCGTTATTTTTCATAGTATCAGTTGTGCTTCTGATGTAAATCAGAAGTTCTGATGTATCGAAAGTTCTGATACTAGTTCTGATGGGTATGTCAGAAGTTTCGATGTGTCGGAACCTCTATTTTCAGAAACTTGGGGTTCTCGGGTTCTTGATTTTGATTTAACTGAAAGTTCCAATGTGTGGTTTCAGCAGATCTGGGAGTGAGTTTTGCCTAGATTCGACTGTTGGATTTGAAGGAAATGATGTTCTGATTAGTGCAGAATCTTTCCAACAGCTAATTTTTCAGAGTGGGGTATAAATATCTTTTGTCCTCCTAGCGTATTGGGGGTTTTGTGGTTGGCTTTATGGTGCTTGTGAGAGGTGTTAGAATTTTTGTTCCACCTTTGAGTGCTCCCCTCCCGTCCCTATCAATATTTTTGTGAGAATCAAATATTTGTGGCTTAGTGAGGATAGAGTGGGATGTGTGGAGTTTGGGTTGCTCGCACATATCGTGTTAGTTGTGTGTGTTTGAGCACTCGGCATTGATCGTATGCGAATTCGAGAGTTCGTTACTCTTGGGGACCACCAACTTCTAAACGGCTCAGTGGTAGATTATCAGCGATCTACATAAGTGAAGATTGTAAGGAGGTCAGAGAGTAGTAACGGAACTCACCATTTCCGAAGTGGAGAAAAAATTGACCATAGTGGAGACTAAGAGTACATGTGTATAATCTCATGAGAAAAAGGGTTGAAAGAGAACTGGCTCAAATGTGACTAATCTTACTCAACGGAGACATAAGATATCAATAGATATCCAAACTTTGGTAATAAATTATTTGTCTCCATATTTCCTTACTCTTGTGCATTACTTTGATATTCATATTTGTATGCTTATATGTATGTGTATTGAGTTAATTTTGTGATATTCAAATATGTTATTTTAAACTGATCGGATATTTCGATAAACAATATCGAAATAGCTGATGAACAGTAAATTGGAGCTTCCAATTAAAATTTCTTGCATATCTTACTAGATTTGAATAATCTTTATCATCATAGGATTGTAAACTTCACATTTATTTATAGTGTTTGTGCACTTGTTGAGTCTAACATACTTAGATTTTTTACTTATAAAAAATTTATTAGTTTATTTTCACTATAAATTTAGATCAAATATCAAAAGAAAACCAAGTTTTACAAAAATAACTATTCACCTCTCTAAACATTTAGATCAAATATCAAAAGAAAACTAAGTTTTACAAAAACAACTATTCACCTCTTTAAACATTTAGATCAAATATCAAAAAAAAACTAAGTTTTATAAAAACAATTATTCACCTCTCTAAACGACATCTTTATCCTTTATGTAATCCCGTCAGAAAATCAAAAGCACTGAGCAGAGTCATCATGGCTACTTACGTGATGACTTAGAATATTATCATGAGTACTTCGAATAATATCATGGGCACGCAAAGGGCGCACTGGGATTCTGGGACAGTAATAATAATGTTGTAGCGCGTACATATATAGCATGCAGATTTTACCTTTTCTTGTTCTTCTTCTTCTTTTTTCCCTTCTTTTTTGGCTCTGATAACGTGACGCTAATCGGAATGGCAACATTCTTGAAATTGAAGGTTCGCTCGACTGCAGTATAAAAGTCACATCATGCAGTCGATAGAGGGGAAACTTTAGGGTGTGTTTGGTTGCCCGAACGTCCTCAGTCTGGCTCGTATGGCTCATGCAGGCTTAGTTGAGACAGGCTGAGGAGATGCAGTAGGGTCTGTTTGGTTGGCTGTATGTGTTCAGTCTGGCTGAGAAGAGATTGTGTTTGGTTGCCCGCACGAGTATACGTTACATTAGATTGAAATAAAAAACAAGTATTAATATGATATTTATTTAACATAAATACATTCTATAATAATTAATTTATCATATTAAACTTTAATCTAATTTAAAAAATATTAATATAAGCTAATATTCACTAATTATTCGTCATTAGTGCTAATCTGCTGCATCCCGCCGGCCAGGCCCAGGAGAAACGGCCGAATCCGGCGTTTCCCGCCGGCCTGGCTGGGCGGATGCATTTGCACCAGCGGGTGCAGCTTTTTCCACCGGTGCAGCCATCCAAACGTCAGTCTCTCTCCGTCTGGCTGCACGCGCGCATCCTGCATGAGTGGAGCAGCTAAACCAAACACGCCCTAAACTTCATGCTAAACTTGTGCTCCTGCTTGCTAGAGCTCCACCAGCTTTATAGTTAATACTACCTTTGAGTGTTTGTGATGCACAAAGAGAGAGAGATGTTTGATGTGTGGAGTGCTGTGCAATGGTGGGACGAGTGGCAGCTGCGCATCCTCGTCATGGGCAGCCTCTTCGTTCAGTGGTTCCTCATGTTGGCCGCCCCCATGTGCAAGTACACCATCCCACACTACTGGTTCAGAACAATCATCTGGCTGGCATACGTCAGCAGCGATGCTTTGGCCATCTACGCGCTGGCCATCCTCTTCAATCGCCACGCCAAGGTGACCACTGGCGTCAGCTGTGGTGGCTCTGCGAGCAAGGCGAGCATCCTGGAGGTCCTATGGGCTCCTGTCCTCCTCATCCACCTCGGCGGGCAGGAGGAGCTGACCGCCTACAACATCAAGGACAACGAGCTGTGGACTCGGCACACTAGCTGTGACCCTTGTGTCCCAGGTCACGGTAGCCAGCCCTGTACGCTTTCTACTAGTCGTGGCCCAGCTCCACCGACTGGAGGCTCCTGGCGTCGGCGATATTGCTCTTCATCATTGGGGTCCTCAGCTTCAGCGAGAAGCCATGGGCTCTCAAGAAAGCTAGCATCAACAGACTGGCGGCTGTGTCGGCCAAGTCAGGTGGGGAGAAGAAGGAGAAGAGCTAATGTGGTCTTCACCCCTGCATACTTGGCGTACCATCTGCTGCTGGTCCCGGCCCTGCACATCGCCGCCCTCACGCTCTTCGCGACGAGCGACGAGCATCGGTACAACTACACCGATGTCAAGACGACGTACGTCCTCCTGAGCTTCACCGCCGCGCTGGATGTCCTCGCGGTGTTCATCCGCCAGCTGTTGTACCTGGTGATGTCCATGGCGGATGCCCCGGCGCTGTGCGAGACGGTGCCCGGGTACAACCTCATCGACGCGGTTCTCCGGAGAAGGCAGAAGGACATCGGGTGGCTGGTTGAAAAATGTTGACAACAGCAGCGAGCGACTGCGTAAGCCCAGCCCAGATGACCTGAAGACGATGATCAATATGGTAGAGGCATCTCGTTTTCAGATCCCCGACTCCCCGAGGCATGCAGGCTCGCAGCCGAGCTGTTGGTTCTGACGGAGGAGACGCGCTGAGCGGTGATGTACCACGTGTGGGTGGGCTGCTCTGCTACTCCGCCAGCATGTGCAGGGGCTACCTGAACGCCAAGAGCCTGGGCGAAGGCGGTGAGTTCCTCTCCTTCGTTTCGCTCGTCCTCTCGCTCAAGGGGCCCAAGACCTTGGCCGACAAGCTGCAGATGGAGGAGGCGGAGCCTGACCCGAAAGAAACATCTACGACAGCCGCCGCCGCCGCTAGTTCATCGGACTCCAAGTTCAACTTCAAACAACAACAGCTCGGCCAGCATAAACGACGCCGTAGCCACTGATTGTTTTATAAATTAGTAGTACCTGTTTGCTACTCTTAGATGTTTGCTTGTTTGTTTGTTGCCTTGCCGCTGCATGCATGCAGATGCAGCTGTGTGTGAGTTGCTTTCTTGACCGCCGGCCGGTTGGTTTCTTTGTTGTCGTCTGCTGCGCTCGAGCGTGAATTCGCGCGCGGCTTAATAAGCTGAGCCCCAGCTCGCTCATACTGAGTGTGTCTGTTGCTCCTTACTTTCGGTTATAAATACGTAACCTTTTAAATAAGGTTAGATCAAACTTTGATTATCAATAATTTTTAAAATATTTAAATTTATAATACAAACTGTGCGATGTTCAAAACCTATGATGTTGAAAATAATAGTTACACAAATTTATTGAATTTATAAATATATTCTAATTCAAAATAATAGTTAAAATCATACATGCTGGCCTGTGGCCTCCCATGCTGTCATGCGTCAAGCTGGCCTGGACTATATCATTTATAGTTGTCTATATGTTTGTGCCTCGAGTCCTCGACAAATGCATGCTATGTTCATGGATCAGTTGGTGTCCTTGCGTACATACATACTGCTCTTACTTAGTGATGAATTCAGAACAAAAATAATTAAGTGTTTTACTTATTAGTCTAAAGGTTCAGATGTCCTCTTTTTAAGCTAGATACAATGTATTATTGAAAAACAAAAAATCATCCAAGATCCTGTGCACCCCAAGCCTCAACATCGGTCCGCCGCTGGCTCTTACCTTTTTTCAATAAGTCTCTACAATGATGCACGTACGTGCTCCAAATCATTACTATACATACATACATAGTAAGAGCAGTATGTGCATCATTATATATATATATATATATATATATATATATATATATATATATATATATCATGTGGCTAGATGTAACTCTAATTATTGTTGTATTACTCTGGTTACAATTAAAAAATACTCCCTCCGATTGTAAATGCAGGTCGTTTTAGATTTGTGCACATAGATTAAGAAAGTAGATCAAATAAACTTATTGCCTTTTATTTATTCTGCATTGGAAAAGAGAACTCATTCATTTGTGAGAGTGGTAGTGTTTATTAAACAAGGTAGCAAAGAAATAAAAGAGAAAAAAGTGCATAGAAGTTTAAGAATGACTTATATTTAGAGAATAGTTGATAGGGCTAAAACGACCTACATTTGTAATCAGAGGGAATATTAGAGTTATAATCCGCAAGGCAGTAAGTTATAACCAGACGTTAATAAAAAAAATTAAGTTGTAATTATATTATGGATAAACGTAACTCCTAACGAAATAATTGGCTAATGATGTATAATCTAAGAAATACAATTTTAATCATAGCACAATCTAAAACGTAACTTGTTAATTTCTCGTGTTGCAATTATGTACTTCTGGATGCGCGGTTATAACTGGTCTACCTAGCGGATTATAATTGATAGTTGTTTGAGTTATAACTGAAGGGTGACGCAACAATAAATTATAGTACAGCTAACTATAGAATAGACTCATTGTGTGTATATATAGCGAGTCTATTCTGCGCCTATGCTCAACTCTAGTTATTGTTGTGTCACCTCCGATTACAACTTAAAAAACTGTCAGTTACAACCGCTAAATAGATCCATTACAACCGTACGTCCAAAAGTACATAATTACAACACGTGAAGTTAGTGATTTACAATCAGATACTATATATATATACACGCTTTAGATTATATTACGATTACAATCAAATTCTTTAGTTTGTATATCATTAGGCAATAAGTTCGTTAGAAGTTATATTTATCTATAACATAATTGTAACTTAATTTTTTTTATTTACATCTGTTTGTAACTTGCTGCCTCGAGGATTGTAACTCTATTATTATTTTTAATTATAACTAAAAATGGTGCAACAGTAACTAGAGTTGAGACTAGACACATAATATATATACAATATACTTATATTAAGTGTTATTTTACACCTATATTATAGAGTAACTATTCTATACCCACCCTCCGTACTCACCGTGTGTCTCACAGGCCCCGCCCTGTGCACTTACGCCACATGCGCCTTGCTCCCCGCGCCTACCCCGCGTGGACCCGCTCGCTCGCCATGCGTGCCGCGTATATATGCATGGGGCCGCATATATATACATGTGCACGTAGGTGGGAGCAGAGAAGGCAAGTTAGCCAAATATTTCAAACTCTATTCTTTCTCTTCTCTTTTATAAATTTAAAAAGTAATTTTATAAGCTATCATGTTAAATTTTGTACTAATAGAATAAATAACAGAGAACTCATTTTAACTAGTCCAATTAAGAACCTCTTACAAATTTTAAATGAAAATTCTCCACATTTAACTATGTTAGTACTTTCTTGAATTTTTAGGGCATAAATTTAATTCCTAAAAATCAGAAAAAAAAATCATGAATATTCATCTAACCTAATATACTAATTTATAGCTGTTTAAAAAAAACTAACTATTACGAATAAAGTTTTAGTAATTTTAGGTTGGTCAATAATCCTCGGTAGTTCTAGATTAGTCAGTAGTTCTTATGTATCCAGTAGTTTTAGTAGTTCTAGGTTGGTCAGTAATCCTCGGTAGTTCTAGGTTAGTAAGTAGTACTGAGGTATGCAGTAGTTCTAGGTTAGTCAGTATTCCTCATTTATTCAGTAGTTTTAATAGTCCTAAGGTAGTCAGTAGTTAGGTATTCAGTAGTTCTAAGTTTGTCAGTAGTCAACAATTTGATGTTAAGTTAATTCTGCTACTAAGAGCTATGGAAGAACTAATGTACTAATTCATAGACGTTTGAAAAAACTAACCATTACGAACGAAATATAGGTAAATGAGATATGAAGAGTGAGATTTGGCTAGTCTGTTGGAGTGTTTCAATAGGTTGAGATTAGTCAGTAGTCAGGTATACAGTAATTTAAATAGTTCTAACTTAGTCAGTAGTCCTCAAGTATCTAGTAGTTTCAGTAGTTCTAGGTTAGTCGGTAATCCTCAGTAGTTCTCATGTATTCAGTAGTTTTAATAGTTTTAGGTTTGTTGGTAATCAGATATTCAGTAGTCAACAATTTGATGTTGAACTAATTCTATTACTAAGAGTATTAAACTACTAAGAACTAGTGAACTTCTATTAACTATAGAATTAATATAACCTCAAAACTATTGAATGTCTATTAAGTTGTAAATCAAATAGTTCAGTTGTATTAGTATTCAGTAGTCGTTAGTAATTTTTGTTTTTTTTGTTTTTTTGCGTTCTGAGCTCCTTCTTTGATTGCTATACTGAGATAACATCTTGTCTCATGAATACATACATGCATATGGTTCTGCACTCACATACTTGTTTTATGCCTAAAAATTCAAGTAAAGTACAAAAATAATCAAATTTGAGAAATTTTCATTTAAAATTTGTGAGAGATTTTAATTGAAACTAGTTAAAATGGATTCTCTGTTATTTATTCTATTAGTAAAAAATTAGCATGATTTTAGGAGTTTTATAAAATCACCTTTTGAATTTATGAAAGATGAGAGAATGAATGAAGTTTTGGAACATTTAGGCTAACTTGTTGTCTTTCTCCCCCCTCACACCGATGTGCACATGTGCATGGGAGCACACCCAGAGGCGCGAGCGGGTGGGTTCGCATAGGGCAGGCACAAGGCGGGGCCCTGAGGGATGAGCCCACGAGGCAAGGGCCTACGAGGCACATGGTGGATATGGAGAGGTGAAATAGGAGCGAGTGTATTACAGTTATTCTACGTCCTATATATAGAATAACACTATTTTATATATGCACGTCGCATCTCTGTCTTTTTTACTACTTGTGGTGCGGCAGCTTCAGAAACTTCTTTTTTTAAGAGGAAAATTACATAGGCATCCCTGAATAAAATATAAAATTACTATGCAGCCCCTGACAGATCCTGTTCTTCCGAAGAAACTACTTGTCTTGGCATGAAAACCATATCCTTCCTTCAAGGGTTGTGTTTAGCCCATATATAGCTAACGCTGACCATCATAAGACAGGCCGGTTCGATTCAGGTCTAGAGGGCCGGACTCGATATCATAAGTTCATAACGTGTTTGAGAAATAGGCCTCCGGACCGACACGTACTAATTATGGGGAACTTCCAAAGATCTATCAAAAACTTTAGAAACCAAAATCAGGTTCGTTCCAGGATCCGATAATTTGAGTTCAGGTTCATTTCAAACAGAATTAATATGGAATATAATGTTCGTTGCACTACCCCCGTCGAAGCAGATACGTTCACTTCGTTACAGTGCACCATGCATCCTTCTCCTAGACTTGGCCGGTTGGCCTCGCCTGATAGATGGAGGTACGTAGATCTCAAGCAGTACACAAGAAAACCAGCGGGGATCGACGGCGCCGGTGCTGTCTCGGCCTGGTAGCCTGGGAGGTGGGCAGGTGGCCACGATGGAGTGGACGAGCAGCCCAACTGGCGAAGGAGAGGGCTGCAAGAGAAAAGAAACGAAAGGTAAGGGAGATCGCGCGTAGCAAGGTCGCGACCGAGCCCGCTTGCATTCGAGCTTAGCTCGACGCTGGTGCACTGTGCACACCTACCATCTTGTTCTTAGGTGTTTTCATCTAACGGCTTATATTCTAAACATGTTATAAATATACACATGTATATTTTTAGTTATATTATATATTTTTTACACACCGAGAGTCTAAAGTCCTTCAATCTACTCTACTTTATGTAAAGGACGCACAATCGTTTGTTTATGTGTGTTGTAAGTGAGGTGTGTATCTGTTATATGCGTTTTGCATATACATTTAAAAAATAAAGATAAGGGCCAAGATGAGTGGTTGCGGACTTGGTAGATTTTAGGATTTTGGAGGTAGTTAAGAAGGGGTTTGAATTAGTTGGAATTGTAGGGAATTTCAACCAAAGGTATACTAAACATGGTCAAATAAGAATGACTTGCCTCCTTGCTCAATGTCTTTAATTGATTTTATGCTTTCCTCTGTCACTTGCGTGGTTGATCCCACCGATCGAATTCTCACTTCTCCAGGTCATATTCTATCACAAAGAAGAAGAAAAACCCGAATAAATCCAAATAACTCTGAATAATTCCTTGCCCAAAGAAATGTGAGCTGAGAACAAAATTAAAAAAATGCTGAAATTCGTACAAGGGTTGACAAGGAATATTTTTCTTCACAGCAAAACTGTATATTGAGTTTGACAAAAGGTAGTTTAAGTGGAGTTGGAATCTTTTTTTTTTCTTCTTTAAGGAGTGGAATTGGAATCCTTTTTTTTAAGGTGCGAAGTCGGAATCTATAAAGATGGCGTCCCCCTGCTCGTAAGCTTCCTCCCTTTCGGTCTCTTTGCACGATTCCCACAGCCTAATATTCCCTGGTCCTTCGATATAGCCAAGTTCGAATTTGCACTTTATGTATCATCGAATGGAACCATAACATCTTGCTTAAACCTTTAGCACACCACAAATAGGCGTGTTGCTGATGAGCATAGATTAGGTTTGAGTAGTTTAGGTGGTGCACCAGTATCTAAGATGAAGATTTTTTTTATTATAAATCTATTCATATCAACTGTATAAATTTGTGTATATTATCAGACATAGAGGGAAGTGACGCAAGGACCACTTCGGCTCAAGCCTCTCCTCTGGTTTGATTGGATTCAAACGTTTTGTCGAGGAATGGAAACGTGCCCTTCTTTTGCAACTTTTGAGGATAAACCCCCAGGATAGACGAAGCGTTCGTGATAATTAATTAATGTATGTTAACTAAAATGAAACACCAGCTTGCTCAGTTGTTAGAAATAAATAATAGCATACGAATAACTTTAGATCGTAGAAAGCAATAAGAAAAGACTGAAAGATGCTCCCTGAATATTGAAACAAGCAATAATAAAAGGCTGGAAGATGTCCCGTGACCGTGAAATGTTAGGAAAAATTCTCAATTATATCATTGAATCGATTAGCCTTAAGATATGAACACCTAGATTTACACTTAAAAATCACATACCCTGTTGTAGAATGCCTCCGAGGCCGCGAAGACCCCTGCCTACGTGATGCAGGCATGCTGTTGATATCAATGTAGATGTAGTTGTTGTTGAACGTCAGCAGTGGCTGGCGGCAGCATTGGTCTTCAAGCCGCCGTCGAGCTTCTCTTGATCGGTAGAACCTTTAGGAGTGTTAATTGGACGCTATTAGTCATTAGGTTTTCATCTAGATATTGTGGCCCCTCCTTTTTATAAGCTCGGGCGGCCTAGGATCAAGCCATGCGTCGGTTAGTTCTGGCCTCCGATCAAGGCACGCACATGATGGTGGGTCAACGCCCCCTTTTATCTCGATCAAAGTTAATTAGCTTAGGTGGTTAGCCGAGATCACCCAACCAACATGAAAATGTCTATGTACACAGCTTGGCGGAGATATCCAACCCAAAACGGCCATCAACCAAGAAATTACAAAACGAAAAAAGAAACGTCCATTCACATTATTTGCACCCCGGGCCAGCCTGAAAAACGCACACCGGACGAAATTACGCTCCAAAAAGCTTGAAACCTCTCGGAGGGAACTTGCGCGCAAAAACTGTCGAGCATCTATTCTTTCCATCGTTCAGACCGTCACCTAAACTAGAGGTAGGCACGACTCGGCACTCCATTCACCCTACCTGCAGGCCTCGATCAGCTCCGCGACTATATAATGCCGTCACCTTGCACTGCGCAGCTCCCCCTCAAGAGCTAGCTGATCGATCATCACACGCCGCGTAGGCCAGCTGCGGGTAGTGAAGCAAGGCAAATCAACAAGATGGGTAACGACGACACGACTTCTTCTCCCTGCTGGCGTTTAATCCTTCCCTGCTGGCGTTTGATGCCTCGATTTATTTTGGCTTTCTGTAATTCGTACTGCGTGTCGACTTCCTTAATTTTGTTAATGGAAAACATGTAATTGTATGTATAGGAGACGGCGCCGTGACCGCCATCCAAACGTGGAGTGATTTGATCGAGCGTTTGGGGAAAGCTGGAAAAAAGCTGGTACCTAGCTTTAATTTTCTCTCAAGTTGTTTTTTTGTTTGGAAGACTCTCTCTCTCTCTCTCTCTCTAAGTTGTAACGGCAAAGAAAATACTGATGAAGCTCTCTCTCTCTCTCTCTCTCTCTCTCTCTCTCTCTCTCTCTCTCTCTGTGTGTGTGTGTGTGTGTGTGTGTGTGTGTGTGTATACTTTGATTGTTGCAAGGTGGTGCTGGAGTTCTGGGCGACGTGGTCCGAACCAAGTAAGTACATGAAGCAGGCGTACAAGGATCTCGCCAATGACTTCAAAGAAGTCGAGTTCTACACGCTCGACGTCGACAAGTTCAAGGTATGGACGTTGATGAGTCCACTGGTTAATTCGATGGATCATTTCGGCGGGCCTGATGATGGTGTGCATGCATTCGTGCAGGATTTGGCGGAGAACGCCGGAGTGGAGGCGCTGCCGACGTTCATGCTGATCAAGGAATACGACGTGGAGGACACGGTCGTTGGCGTCAAGAAGGAACAGCTCAGGAAGAGCATCACCGCCAAACTGAAATAAATATGTACATTAGATGAAATAAATAAACACTCCTATTCCAGAATACATATAGACGCGCACCCACACGGGCATGACCGCTGTCCACCAGCTGCTGCCTCACTCGTAGGTATGGTTCATGATCTGTGTGCATCGATTATATCGATATATCGATCGTCCCGTGTATGATTTGCCTGAACTTCTGGGCAGCTAAGTCCATCTTAATATATTGAGGCGACGAAGAACTGTATACTGGTTTGATGTATTTGGAATAAATTTCTGGAGCTACTGCCAGAACTTGGTTGTTCCCTGTATGATTCCCTTAACTACTTGGGCAACTGCACTACGGGAAAAAAAAAATTAATAACAGGTGATAACTGAAATTAGTGATGGTCATATACTCGTCATTTTTATTGTCTCACTGATGATAGATTATTATTAACAGTTTATGATATATTATTGATATTCAGTTATTAGTGACGGATCGTAACAGTGATCCGTCACTATTGACTGAATATTAGTGATGGGTCATATTTTTTTCACCTGAGTAATCTCAATGCATATCCATCGCATATGCCTCATAATTTATGCCTCACAATTTATACTATTTTACATACTGTTTTCAAGTTTGTATTTCATGGGAATCTAACCCGCAACCTTTCCCTCGCGTGCATATCCAACTTACCATCTCTGCTATAACATAGTTATGATAGAAACTAGATATTTTATTTTTTAAAATTTTTGCTGAAAGACATTAATGACGTATCATAACCGTGATCTGTCACTCATGACTGATTTTACCAAGGGTTATTACATATAAATTTTTTCTTCATCCAAAATTGTATTAATATATGTGATGAATTTATGAATATCTCATGCAAATGATAGCAAATTGATATATGACACAGAGTGCCTTCGGTAAAATAGGCATAACTTTTACATATGAACTCTGATTTCAATATTTTTTTTGACTCTGCAAACATCTAAAAAAAGTTACATCTATTTTTTTCCAACAAAGTTGGGTTCGACGAATTATTCTAGGCTAAATTCGGTCTAGAAGATTGAGTTATCGCTCTCTAAAGTTTCTGCACCATTTTCGAAACGCATGTTTATGTCCATAGCTATCACCCCTTACATCAAATTTGAGCAGAAATATATAATGGTTCCTATTCTAATGTTGCTGAGGTGAGAAAAAAAAAGAGAAAAATAAAAAATATTTGTGATAACTCAAAATCAAATTTGCATTGCCGAGCATTTAAATGGAGAGCAAATAACATATTTTATTTCAGGAGGGAACACTTATTGAGTAGATGAAGATTAGCATGTTATAAAGTAGTCTTATGATTCCATTTCCATATTTTTTTCGATGGCAAATACCACAAGTAGAGTACTTACCAAAATTCTGCACTCATGAATACTATCATTAGTGATGGATCACGACTTGACCCGTTATTAATAATTAACCTAGGATAATCCGTAATTAATAAGTGTCATTAGTGACATATCACAATTTGACCCATCAATAATGACTGACTTAGGATGACCCATCACTGATGAGTTGATCATTAGTAATAAGTCATAACTTGACTTATCACTAATAACTGATCTAGAACAACTCGTCACTGATGACTAACTTATAGTAACGAGTCATAATTTGATTTATCATTATTATTATCAGTAACAGATTATATTATGATCTGTTACTAATAGTCACTTATTAGCGACAGATCTATATCTGATCTTATCAGAATGCACATTAGTAACATATCTTTATTAGACCTATTATTAATAGAATATTAATAATATACGCTAAACAGTCATCACTAATATAATGTCTTATTTGATGTTTTCTCACGTAGTGTTGGATCCCATCGTTATCAAGACCCTGAAGAAATGTACTAGAATAATATACATGGAGCTTGCCCGCCGGTTTGTAGTTGGGGTGGAGAGACTGAGGGATTGGTTCCGTGAGGTGAGGGAAAACTTGCTCCGAGGATGCCATGGCGATGAGATGGCCAGTTACAGCGTTTGTTAGTTTCACGTTGCCATGGGAAGGAGATCGAGGACGTCTGGATCTCTGGATATATCAGGAGACGGAGGCGGCAGAGTCCTACATGCATGCACGGATGCGCGCGTGGCAAATGGAGAGGAGCTCGGGGACCGAGTGGCAGCCACATCGCAGTGCATGTAGCTATGCTGACTGATGCATTTGGCCATTGTCGTGTTGGATGCATGCAGTTCTGCCTAGTTCTGCATGACACGTGTGCCCCAAGTCCGTGGCTGGAGAGCATTTTGTTCAGAAAGGCGTTGTTACGGGTTCCCCTATCCGTTTTACCTCCTCCCAACGAGTTAAAACTAATCGGTACTTCTAAATATATACTTTTACTTTGATATATCATATAAATAAATTAGATATAATCTTTTATCATTATGAGTATATTTATATACTCATTCTAAGACTCCAATGTAATTATATGAAAAAATTGAAAAGAAGTATATCAATTTTAATAGATTTTAATAATACCTTCATATTTGTATATAAAATGTAATATACTCAAAAAATATATGTATAAACCAGCTAAAAAATATACATACCACTTGAATGATCTTATATACTTACATACTCTCCCTATGTTATGAGATACGTATGTGAGAGTACATACTTTCGAGAGTAACAAATATGCTTCCTACCATACATACATATATATATATATATATATATATATATATGATCTTCTTGATCGTATAGTTACAGATCTACATGATCCAAAAACCAGGGCCAAATTTCAAGGGTGCGGCTCTCCCTGAACCAAAACCTCATGCCGATTCTTCGGACATATTTCATGAATGTAGTAGCAAAAAGCAATTTTGCAAACAAATCCGCCAGATTGTCATATGACATTGCTTGTAGGATATTTACCTCACCTTGCTTCTGGAGTTCATGAGGGTAATAGAACTTGGGAGTTATGCTTAGTTAAGTTGTTCTTTATATAGCCCGTTTGCATTTGTGCAATACACGCTGCCTTATCCTCATTGATAATTGTGGGGGTATGGGTGGTATCTAAATCACGTGACTTATGGATATAGGTAACCATTCGTCATAGCCAAACACATTCACGTGCAGCTTCATATGATGCTATAATCGCTGAGTGGTTTGTAGACATCGCTACCAAAGTCTGCTTACAGGACTGCCATGAAATGGTTGTACCACCATAGATAAACACAAAATCAGTTCGAGACCTTGCATTATGTGGATCTGACGTATATCTAGCATCTGCATAACCCACTAAAGTCAAGTCTTGTTTCTTTAGGAAAAACAGATCAAGGTCAATAGTGCCTTTGAGGTATTTGAGAACCGTTTTAACGCTGACCCAATGCCTTCTGGTTAGGGCTACACTGTATCTAGCTAGCAAGTTTACTGCAAATATAATATTAGGTTGGTGCAATTCACGAGATAGATCAGTGCTCCAATGGCGATTAAGTATGAGATTTCATGTCTCAATATTTCCTCATCATCGCACTTTGGTTTAAATGGGTCTATATTTTCTCATCAGTTGACATGTAAAATCTCTTGAGGACCTTTTTAGTGTAGGTCGGCTGGTGTACTAAGAATCCCTTAAGGGAGATGCTCAATTTGAAGGCCTAAGCAAAACTTGATCTTACCTAAGTTTTTCATCTTAAACTCCATCTTAAGATAGGTGCTCGCCTGCACATCTTATAATAGTTAAGTCATAAACATAGACTAAGATGATACAAAATCCATTCTAGGACTTTGTAATAAATACGTACGGATAGTCCTCATTATAGATATATCCTTTCTTCAGGAGAAACTCACTTAGCCGGTTGTACCACATCTGGCTTAACTGTTTAAGCCCATACAACGATCTCTACAATTTAACATTGTACATGTTGCGATTGGATTTAGGGTCCGAGATTTTTAGTTCGTCTCAAACAAGTATGCGGTCACAATATCCATTAACGACATTTTAAGATTTAATCCCGCTATCATTGACATTAGATATCATAACGTTATTGATCGAATGACCCAAGAAGAAGGGTGAATTGGGCTCTAATTAAAACCACTTCTACTGAGTACTAGAACAAGTAACAACCTTATCCTAGATGAAATATAATGTAACTACGTGAACAAGCTAGAGCAAAATAACAAAATAAACAAGCAACGACATTAAACAAATTACAAAATTAAAAGCTTACAAGAAGGTAAATGCTCAAAGTAAATGCGAAAAAATAGATAGATGGACAAGAGGATATCGATTTTTTTTCTCGAAATATCGAGGAGTTGACACTCTCCCTAGTCCTCGTTAGAGCATCCACAACGATATTGCTCCCCTTAAGTCACTAAGACTCAAGTGCTCTCTTATGATTGTCACTTGTCCATCTCTGGATTGACAGGTATCAAACTAATTACATTGCACTTCTCGGGGCTGCCACAAGAATTCCAAGAGCTTACCGTGCTAACCACCGAGAGTAACAAACCAATAACTTCACTTGACCAAGATCAAGCCTAAACTACAGCTAGATGCACACTTACTACTCTCTAAGCACTAATATGTCCTTAATCTTCTAATTAGAGACTTTACAAATCACTCAAGTACTCTCTCTTACTTCTAGATAATACATTCAGTGTATAAGCTTCTTTGGGTTGCAAGAGCTTGAAGTGAGACCGAGTGAGGAGGTATTTATAGGCCAGAGTTTCAAATCTAGCCTTTGTTCAACCACCCACTTTTTCTGTGAACGCCGGAAGGTCTGGTGTGCACCGGTTCACACACGCCGGACCATCCGACGTGTACCTTTTTCAAACATTGTCAGTACCAGATGTACTAGCTATTACTGCTCTAAAATGCTCCAACGAAGCCTCTGATTCATACGTCGGACCATCCAACACATATAATAATGAAAAACTATCTGAGAAACCTTCTCTGCAAGAAATACTTCGATGAAGCCTTTAAAAGTACACCGGACCATCCAACACGTTGTACTTCATCTTCTTTAGAAAATTCACATCTTCTGAAAACACTCTGACGTATTTATCCTTAACGTCGGGGCATCTGGCGTGTTGACTTGAAATTTCCCTTCTGAGTCAAAACACTCCGACGAGTTTAAACTACTGGGCGACTGATCATCTGGCGTATGCAAAAAAAATTAAACTCATCCAATTCAATCATTCTTGAGTTCTAACTTCTCGACAACTCATATGTGAGCTTTACTGAGCTACCTAGTGCTAGAATTTTACAAGTTTACATTCAACCAAGTCTAGACTAACCTAGATCAAGCTACTACTCTTAACCCCTCTTTATAATACGATTAAAAAATACTAAGAAAATAGAACATATACTACTCTAAGTGTTCTTTATCTCCTTGTAACACTTAGAACTAGAAGATATTTAATTTTGATGTACATATCCTTTGATCGTCCGTATAATCATCTTAGGAATCAAGAATACCTAAGTATTATTATAAACTAAATTTTTTTACCCTTCAAAACACATTTGTTAGTTACAATAATACGATTATTATTAATCATCGAAATATTTACAACTTACCGAGAGGCTAGATGCTAAGTTATGACACTCATAACAAGAGAGTATCCATATTAAGAGCAAACTGGAAACAAAACCAACATAATACAAAGGTAACCAACATTATTGTGCTAGAAACACCAATGCCCGCACAAGCACACATAAGCAACTCAGTGGTGCAAAAGGTTCACGTTATACTCTACGATTGCATCACCATTGCTGGTGTCCAAGTAATGCGTCCGGAGCAAGGCGAAACCCGAGCCATCCGAAACGCGCCTCGGCCACCAACAATGGCGAGTTCCCTACCAACAGGGTGCGTGATGGGATTCCGTGAGAAGACAACGAATGCACTGCCATTGAAAGGACCATCCGTGAGCTCGAAATCCATGCCGAGAACAAGCGAAAATTCACGTTTCCCAGATGGAAGGTATAAACCTTGCGCGTTCCCCAGCACCTTGGAATGTCTTTCAGGGCCCTCAGTGAGCACAGCATCGGGTGCATAGACAGAACTGAAGGGTACTGGATCATCACGTTTCGCCTTATGATTAGCACCACGAGCAACAAGGACCGCGGTTGGGTCGTCCTTTCCGCTTAGGGTGCCATGGAGGTAGAAGCGCAGGTGGGTGATCTTCTCTCGACCAAGCAGTTCAGTGGTAGCATTGCTGGAGGGAGATGATGACAAGCAGGATGGCAAGGAGGAGCAGGGATGGAGTCCTCATGGTGTTCTCTTTTTTTGGCTCTGGGATGTGGAATTTCCAACTGAATTTGGTACAATAAAAGGAGCGCTTTGCATTTTTATACCCCAATATTTGCATAACTTCATGTATTTATGGAAATAAATATGGGCATATTTACACTCGATGTGTATGGAAAGTCTATTATGATCCAGCAACAAAATACTGGGACCATTTTGTAAGTATTGGGTGTAGGTTAGCTGTACATGAATGAATACATTAGCTGTAGATGAACGAACAAATTAGCTGTAGGTGAATGAATAAATTTAATTGTTTTGTATGTAAATAGATAGAAAAAAGATAGCCATATCGTACCTTAAATATTCATGGACGTATGTCTGGAAACCGGAAAAGCAATTATTGGTAAGCGAATTCGCTGATCATAATTAGCTTCAATCGGGAGGCATAAATGGTGCTAGAGTAACTGGTTGACATCTATATATGGGCCACAATTATGGAAATCAATTTCTTCTCTTTGCGGCATAAAAGTGCTCCCAGTAGACCCACGGGTCAGCAACACAATGTACAGATGAAATTTTAAGTGGTTTTGTGGACGGAGAGGATTTTAGGTGAGGCTTTCGCACAAGCAAAGACAAATCTAACTTGTAATTCGTAGAGCAATTCGATCTAGGAACGGCACCACTATGGTAAAGACTACAGCGCAAAAGGAGCCATTGCTGCATTAGCATAGATGAGGTGATCATATGTGGGTATCCTTATGGTATATAAAATCAACATTTGATGGAAATGAGCATATTTCCCTTCTACAGTACAGAGGTGGTGCGAATATCTTATAACTTGGAATTTTGTAAGGGTACAGATAATGGTTCATACCCTTTTGTCATTTGAATAATCCTTGGTTCAGACCATTCCTAGACTTCAACAGAATAATCCTTCAGACAAACATGTGTGTTACGGCAAATGACCTTACTATGCCCCATAAGTATCAGGGATGAAATATTACCAGGTATCAGTGAAGACAGGTTCTTGCTTATTCAGGAGAAATTCAAGCAAAATATTTCAGTGTTTTCAATGATTTGATATGCTAAATATACAATGGGAATAAATGTCTATCTGCGTATACTGTTTATCTGAGTCTACTACATGAATTCTGCTAACAATATCAGCATTAGCCTTGCGTAATGCCTCCTTGTGTTCTATTCAAGTTTATGGGCAATAGATGGTAAGAAAATGAGAATGAAAATGGCAGGTGCCTTCTATTTATTTAAATGTACTATCCATCAGGCAAATTGAGAATGATGAGCTCATCCAATCAATCACTTGTACACAAAATCTGCCCTTGTTTGCCGTGGAAACCAGCACCCAAAAAAAAAAAAAAACAGAACCACTCAGTAATTTCGATCTGGTTAGAATGATTCAGTTGATCAATGCCCCTGGTCAGAGAGCTTTCGTATAAGCTCTTGTTCCTTAATGCTGGCCAATCTAGCATTTTCTCGGTCACACTTGAACACGGAGTACAATGGGCTATAAAAAATGAGACAAAGAGCAAAAGGGACAATCATCATAGTCAATAGACCTCTTGAGAGTGCATAAGCTCCATCCACCGAACCATGTGCTAGATCAACGGTCTTTGCGTTGTAGCCATAGAACTTTTTGGTCACCATGCCAACAGCAGGAGCAGCCAGTGAGCCAAATGAGCCCTCGAATGCACGATCAAAGGTGTAGATCATTGTGCGGTGCTTGGGAGGGACTACCTCTGTGACCATGGGGTTGTTCGCACAAGTAGCACACCAGCTTATGGTAATTCCCATTAAGAAGAGTGTGACAGCATAGGCAGACCAGTAATCAACAGACTGGGGAATGGCTGTAAAGAGGATCCATGAGAAAGGAATACCCATGAAGGCGCTAAACTGAGCACACATGATGCAAGCAGAATCTGGATAGTATCTTGATACGCGATCTGCTATCATGCCACCTAGAAATGATCCACTGGCGCACCCAATAGCAAAAAAGCTGTTTAGTGCTGCTGAGCTGTTGTTGTCGAAACCTATGAGGGTCGAAGAGCGTAAATGTTAAACTTCAGAAAGGGGTGCTAATCAGTTCAAGTATTGAAAAATCTCCATTGCTTTCGTACCAATGAGTTCGAACCACATGGTGAAGAAAACCACAGCAGCCCATGGCAAAGAGCCAACAATGCCTTGCAATACAATGATTTGAAATGTCCGCACTTTCATTACTGATCTCGCCACTATCCATGAATCCTTCCAGATGGATTATGGAGGAAGGGCACCACCATTTCTGACCAAATGTTACCTGCCATTTGCATAAGATCACATTGTTACCCTGATATGCAAGTACACAATAGCAGTGGCATACAGGATTTTGGTCGACAAAGAAAAGTGGTCTAGGGGCAATAGTAAGCTGATATATATAGCCATCCAAGACATCAGCTACAAAGAAAAAAAATCGCACTTTCACATATCTTTCACTAAGATAGAAATTTTCCGGCTGATAACCAGCAATACAGGAATGCTACTTATGCCTTCATGATACAATTATTGTTTTATTTTATTTCGAAATTTTAACAGACAAGTAAAGAGTTTTTCTAAAATCAGAAGAAAACCGCACCTCTCATGATCCTCATCACCCCCAAAATGGCTTGGAGACATTTTTCAGGGATCAACAGCATAAAAGTATACAAGAAGACCAATTAACAAGCTCACAAATGCAACCGCAATAAATGCAAGCCGCCATCCTGGCAAACCATAGTAATCTCCTCCAGCCACGATTGTTGCTAAAACACTACCTCCTATGCCACCTACTGAACCAATAAGGGCTAGTAAACCAAATCCTGCTCTGCGTGTGCCATCTTTGTAACTATAAGCAATGAAGGATTGCAGTGCTGGTATAACAATGGCAAGCCCAAAACCATTTACAGCTCTCCAGAATGCAACCTGCCCAAAATACTGGCTGACACCAACAGTCCCTGTTGATACAGCCCAGAAGACTGTCCCTATAGCAAGAACTGCAGGGCGGTCATAGTGAAGAGCAAGGACACCTGCCAAGGGAGATGCTATGGACTTCAGAAAGTTCATCAGAAATGTAAGGTATCGCAGATCAGTAGGACTAGCATCGAAGGTAGCACTGACTTCCTTGTAAACAGCTGGGAGGAGATTCTCATCAGCCCGTTCCGATATGGACACTAGGTTGATGAGGATAAGGGAAATGGAGAAACCAAATATCTCCTTCGACCTGAAACAAGGAGAAGTTATTAGAGCATGATTACGCAAACCAAAAAAAAAAAAGGTAAGTGCCCTTCTAGATGTCAGAGTGACTTTCTTTTTCTTCTTAACGAAAGGCAGTGCTCCTGCAGAGTTTGCTCAAAAGAAGATTTCAGAATGCTACATGACACTCCTATAGTCCGGGGGATATTTTTGTGACACAAAAGATATTTCAATCTATACAGCTAATCCAATTTAACTTAGTTTCATCCACTTCCATGGATCCATATTGATCTAGGAAGTTTTACATGCACACAGTATGATTTTAGGGGTGGGAGCCACCAAAAGGCTGCATCGGTAACGAAATTATGTTCCAAAAGAATTCAATCGCACTCAGACTACATATGGATGGTGGGCACATGAACCAGCGGCATTCTTTTTTTCCCCCTGTTTTGAACCTAATTTATGCACTGAAAGACATGACCATAGGAAATGACACGAAAAAAAGTGAATTGGCAGAGAATGGCAACAGTGTGGTGCAAAGCTTTCCAATTGAAGCTGCAAAAATGATATTAGTTAGCTTCTAATTGAGTAGCAGCCATGAAACTGAAACTTAGGAACTACTCACTCCAGGCGATGTTTTGGGCAGTAAACCCTTTTTAAGTTTTATGATAATTTATGACATAGTATAAGACTAGATACCATAGGATCTTTTCCGTTAGTGGCAGGGGTGAAAATTGCTATGCTCTTATCCAAATATCTGATGTGATCTGACATGTATGGTTGAAGACATCCACTTTCATTCTTGACATATCTAGAAAACAAAGAAAATCATAGATGTAGTGAACATCATCAAATATATATTTAAATAAAAAAGTACAAAGCCCTCGTAACTGCATCTAAAATTCTAAATAGACAATACTTCGACGGCAAGGATGCATATGATGCAGCTAATCCTCAGCTGCTCCAGTGTATCCTCCTCAGAGCACTAAAAAATGGTCACGAGAAATTTTGAGAAAACAAGTAGTGACCGAGCATGCACAAGATGGCTGCCCCCCGATTCTAGGGAGATCAGGAGGTTGAAAACACAGAAATTTAACCAAAATTCTAGAGAACTTTCATAAGGCAGTCCAATTCGCATCGAAATCGGAGGCAAAAAAATGATTCACGCATGGATGCAAGCAGTGACAATTGCAGATTCTGATGGATTTGGCCCAAGAGAGTCACTAGTACCGATCGATCCGTACGACTGGGAACGGAACACCTGCAATTCGGACTACAAAATGCACTGCACATCCTGCAAGAGAGTTTTATTTTTATATTTCGTAATTCAAAAATTTAAAAATGCATGTCCGTTTTGTTGGAAGGGGTGACCACTGACCAGGAATGACATTAGGTTTAAAAAAATTGCATTATATTGCTCTTAAAATTTAGAACACTATTGAATAATCATGAAGATTTTTAAAAAAAATTAGTGGTGTAAAGGATGCTATGATCTAGCTTTAGACAAAAATATAATATGTACAATAGAAAAAAAAAAGATAAATTTTATTATACAGAGTTTTACAATGAAATTGTTTAAATTGAAATTTGTCTTTTTTTATCATTGTACATGTAATTGTTTGATTCGAAAAAATTTAAAAAGCTAGATTATAGCATCATCTATATCATATTTTTTTCATATTTTTTTATGACTATTTTAATAAATTTTTGAATTTTGAAGCATTAGAATAATGTATTTTTTATTATTTTAACATGTCACTCGTTGGAAGCAAAGACGAGTAGGCAACTGTGATCTAGATCTATGATTTTTCAAAAAGCACCTAATTTTTCAATTTTTTGATTTAAAAAATATAAAAATAAAAAATTCTCCTGCATGATACCACGAGCCCACGGCCCATGTCAGATGTCACCCCACGCACGCGCCCGCCAGAGTCCTTGCGGCGTCCGACTCATCAGCACCGCCTACCCAACCCCATCCTCCACTGACGCCGGGGCCCCGCGGCCCGACGAAACCCACGCGCGCACCTGTGTTCTACTCTTACGCCGAGCGCGCCACCTTCACGGACACGTGGACACCTCTCCGCGCGCCGATCCACGTGTCGTCCCTCCGGCTTGCCCCGGACAGACCTCCGACCCGCCGCCCTGCCTGCGTCCTGCTCCTGCCTCTGCGTGTCCTCGTCGCGTCGCTTCCCTCACCACCCCGGCCGCGTCACAGCTACAGCGGCAGATCGGTCTCTCGGTGGCAGCTCACAACACGCGCGGCCATGGCGTCATCCACCTCCGCGTCGGGCGACGAGCGCCCCGGCGGTAGCGCGCCCCGCGACCCGTCCGCAGGGGCGGGGGCGCCGCCGCAGGCGCACGCGGAGTGGGCCGCCTCGCTGCAGGCCTACTACGGCGCCGGCGGGCACCCCTACGCCTGGCCCGCCGCGCAGGTACGAGCGACGCTCTTTATTTCTCCGAAGCGTGTGTCGAGTTGGGTTTGGACTCTGACTAGGATTTCGTCCATGGTGGGGTGCAGCAGCACATGATGGCGGCGGGGGCACCGTACGGTGCGGCGGTGCCGTTCCCCGTGTACCACCCCGCGTTCTACGCGCACGCGTCCATGGCCGCAGTGAATGCCGAGCCCTTCTCCTCTCTCGTTTAATTCTCGGTGCAATTATCTAGTTCGGTGCAGGCTTCAGTGGTGGAATTAACTAGATCATCGGTTCGAGTGCTGCAGCTGATGCGTGAAATTGCTTGCTGGGCCTGGTTCTGTGCAGGGTGTGCCTTACCCGGCCGGTGAGGCCGCGCCGGTGGCGGAAGGGAATAGCAAGATGAAGAATTCCGGTGCCCCCTCTGGCGATGGTTATTCCGGGAGGTACTGGTTTTTTTTTTTTTTTTTTTGGCTTCCATTTAGGTGCTGGTTGCTGCTCTGTTTGTTTCGTTTGATTGAGCTGACTGAAACTATTGTGGTGTGCAGCAGTGATGGCGGGAGCGAGGAGTCATCAGATAAGAGAGATGCCAGTGCCGACCAGAAGGTACCTTGTTGGTCGTTACCTAAATGCTGCTAATTTTAGCGGTATTCGGACAGTCTTTCTTTTCTAGAACCTGCAGGAGATCGGCGCGTAATATATTCAGACAGTCTTGGTTGATTGTGATTTACTAATTTTGTCTAGGTATTACCGTCTGCAAAGAGGAGAAAGTCCGGCAATGCTGATGTAAAAGGTTGGCTCTCGTAAAGCATAATTCTTACAAGATACTATGCAGTAGCTTTCCTGTTTTGGCGGGTACGCCTGACGGTTGGCACATTTCAGGTGAACCGTCTCAGGCTGCCACAACACAGGTTGCTGCAACACAGGATGCTGCAGCTGAGTTGCCATTGGCAACCAGGAGGTCTGCATCAAAGCTCTCAGTTTCGACATCTGAGAGGGCAGCACTTTCCAATGCCACACCAAACTTGAACATTGGGATGGATATTTGGAGCAATTCTCCTGCTAAAGCAGAGACCTCAGGACAGAGAGAGGTGAATGCTGGGGCACCTTCTCAACATGCTGGCGCTTTGTCTCAGATGGTATAGTCATGAATAACCAGTATTCTTCATCTGTATTAAGTATATAGCATATCCGCTTACGATATTCCTCATATTCTTTGTAATTTCCTTCTTTTAGAAGGACGAACGAGAATTGAAGAGGGAGAGAAGAAAACAATCTAACAGAGAGTCTGCAAGGAGATCAAGACTACGCAAGCAGGTACTGTCATGATAAATATGTCAATTGCGCACTGAATGTGAGGGGAGATGATTTTATGCCTATGGTATCTTACCCCTTGTTTTCCTGGTGATTCTTTGATCGTAAGTGGTAGAATAAGTAACACTTGTAAAATACTAGTAATTCTCTATTTATTTATGCTGTACAAAGATGAAAGATCCATTGATCCACATGAAAAAAAAAAAATGCTCCAGTTACGACTTACTGATATACAGTTAAAAATGTCTTAAACTGAAAATGGTACAGCTGGCCTGACCATCTGGGAAGGACCTAAATTGATGTCTTACCCACCATGTTAACCTAAAGTTGTATGATTGTAAGAAAATGTTTCAAAAGTTTCGAGCGGCTGAGATTGACTAGGTAATTATTTTTTTACTAGATTTGAGAGATTGAATATGCCTATGACCTGACCTGCCCTTCCACATTTATTTTTTGAGCACCAAGCAAATCTGAATTGAGCTAAACACACAATCCAATTTGGCATATACCTCGTCATGCAAATGCAATTTTGTAGGCAAACAAAAAGGGAAAAAAAAGGTTGTGGTTAGTTAGTGATGTAAGATATGTGGATTACTTGCAGACACTTTTCTAGTTGGGTCAGTCAAATAAATTTTCATAGATTTAGTTTCCTCTGCCTTTTTTTTCTTGGGAAAATGTGTACTTATTGATTACATGTTCTTGTTATACTATCCAGCAAGAATGTGAAGAACTGATCCAGAAGGTAACCGACCTGACCGCCATTAATGGTGCACTCGGATCAGAACTTGACCAGCTTAAGAAGGCCTGTGAAGACATGGAAGCAGAGAATTCACAACTAATGGTGAACAGCTAGCTGTGCTCCTATTTCGCCATGAGCACAGAATTGAACATTTATCTATAGGTAGGTTGTCATTGTAGTACTTCAAAGTTTCTCATGGTAGCTAAATATTTGTGCAGGGTGAAATGGAACAGTCCGAGGCACCTAGTGTTTTAACTACTTTGAGCATCCAGATTGAAACGTCGAAGGCCCATCATGGAAACAATGGCAATCTCCATAAGAAAAATATTAATGATAGCAAGGGGTAGTTCGAGTAGCAACCACAAACAAGAGGTTAGCTTTAGGCTACAGATGAGATGGGGTGTTTAATACTCATCAGTGTTTTGATACCGACATAGTTCATGGCCTGTGTATAGTCGCCATGTATAAGTTATGGCTGCTGCCGATAAATATGTGTAAACTGATGTGTCATATTATCAGTTATTATGGCTGCCCGCAGAAAAAATATTGTAAAATGATTTGTCGTTACAGTGATGTACTGATGTGATACCACAGAGCCAAGGATGTCATATTTCTAACTTCTGATGAGAATGAATTAACTGGTGCATTTGGTTACCTCACCGGATCAATTAATGTTAACTGTAGAGGTTCTGTTACATTTTGGGGCCGACTCACTCGTGGTGCTGACAACTCCATGTGCTTCCGTATGAAGAGACAAAATGTTCGCGTCTAAAAAGAAATGTTCGATCATGTTGTTACCTCTAATGCGCAAGTTGAATTGAAAATTACCTGTCTGAGCCAGTGCCTGAGCATAAGAAGTTCATAGGGTATTGTTCGTTCCCAGCCGGCCAACAGAAGGAACTGCAAGTCTGCAAAGGATATTTAGAGAAGAGAATGGACCACACTTCGCCACATATTTTTGAGATGTTTGGATGGATGGGACTACCTGACTTTTAGAAATATTTTTCAAATATGCTAGATAAAGTGATCCATTTATTTTGACTAGTTAAAATCATCCAACCTGGTTAATTATGATCATTAATAAACTAATTAGTGACAATTAGCATGTTATATTGCTAATTAGTATTTACTACTATAAGATTTGGTCATTAAGTGTTAACATGTTTATTAGTATATTATTGGTGTGTCAATTATAGTACGATTAGTGATAATTAATATATTTTTAATATTAATTAGTAAATATTATGATAACATTAGCATTAATAAATGTTAATACATGTTGATTAGTGTATAGTTAATTATTATTTTTTCAAATTAAAGAATATAATTTAATTAATGATTCTCATCCTATCCACTATCATTTCTCCAACCAAACATAAAACTATCATATAACAAAAATAAAAACAGCCATATCCCATCCATCCCCCCAACCAAACACACCATTATTTTCTCGCTGACTTTTCTCTTCTAGATTATTTAACCTTTTATCACTCTTATCGTGTGACAATTCGATCTCTCGCTAACATATGAGATCATCTAAGTCACTGACAATAGACTATGATAACAAATCTATTATAACTCATCTAATAAAAGTAAGTGACGAATAGTTAAATACTCCTTCTCTGTTAGGCAATTGAGAACCAAGAGAAGCATCTCAAACAGCAGCGCAAACAATTAAATGCGTCTATAGCTATCATTCGACACTGTTTACAACAAAATTTGTTTCCAGCGGGTTGTTATCCTCCTTCCAAGAGGAAACGAAACCCACCCTAGTTTCAGAGGATTATCTTTTTTCTCGCCGCGGTAATTGAGTAAAATGGTAATGGTTTGTTACCATCTTTCTGAGCTAAAGTGGAACCTTGAGAAATCCAGCACAAGTGCTTCTAGAATCTGGGGATTTCACACTCTGAATAAGCTACCTCAGTCACTCCAGATAGCTACGCCCCGGTGCATACACGCGCCATAAGTCTGGGACAAGGTTATGTACATTCATCGAAAGGAAAGGCTTGCATCATGCGGCTGAGGCACTCTTCACATATGACACCACGACCGTGATATCATCAAGCTTCCCACCGTAGTACCGGTACCCAGCTTCTTGAGCAGCTGCGGCAAATGGTGATTGCCTGTTCTTATCCATTGCTCTTTGCCGAGCAAGGGCAGCAATTTTCTGTGCTGCCGCTTGAGGGCTAAGTCCAACCCTGAGAGCCTCAACAACAACGCCACTAATCTCATTGTTGTACAAATTGTCAAAAAGTCCATCCGTGCCAGCAACAATAACATCACCAGGAGCAACCGCAAAATGAAATACCTACAAAAATGAATATGGGTCATAATTATATCCAAAATATTTTGAATATATAGAGCTGGTACTAGCAATTCGACGGAGATAGAAGTACTAGCTTTAAAACGCATCTGTGTTATCAGAGTTATCTACACAATGCTCAAATTTTCTGGTCCAAATCACACAGCTAACTTTTCAAAAAGGGTAGTGATTAACTCACCTGAGCGGAACTAGGAAGATCACTGCCACCTCCACTCTCAAGCTGATAAGTAAAATTGAAATCATGCTGCTGTGTAGGTGATCTGAGAACAGTGCGGCCATCTCTGACTACTACGAAGCCACTATCTCCAAGATTTACAGCATGGATACCCTGCAGGTTTAAATGTTATGATGTTAGTACAACTCATCAATGAACTAGCACGTTACTTCTCAGAACAAAAGGGACCAAATACAGTAACTTCTTTTCAGAAGTGGGAATTTGGAACTGACATCACACAAAAAGATGGATATTTTTAAGTATCGTCGGTGACTCAGGTTGCTATTCGTGGTTTCGTACACTTGATAATGATGGCAAAACTCTCACGAACACCCTACTGCACAAGCAAGCACAGGAGCACTCTCCTCACTGCTCTTGCTGGAACACAGGAGCACAAAGTGATATTTGGTGCTGCAACTCTGATCAGTGCACACACAGTGAGAAAGAAGTCACAGACAAGGTGGTTTTGGTGCTGCAGAACTAGGCAGCTTTTCTGTTATGTATAAGAGCTAGTGTCCTATTGGATTTTTCCTCAGTGTTACCTAGATACAGACACGGGTGTCAGAATCCGACTCAGACGGGTGTCCGATTCGCAAAGAAAATTTAAACACGCGAAATACAACTCAGAATCCGACACGGATTCGGGGTGTCCGATTTGGCAAATAAATTTGGACACGGGTGTCCTGGTAACACTGTTTTGCTACTGAACCAAGACAGGTTCAGCACCTTCTTATCTGCTCATTAAGTGAGCAACAAGAATATCCATTCTAGCCTACAATTCCTCAAGTGTGTTCATACACACACCTTGCATACAAAACTGGATTTGGCTTTGACTGCTAAACCTAGACAGATCAGGTTGCTTCTATGCTAAGCTAGCTCTGGTTTCTAGAACAGCAAAGGTTAATATCTAAGTTGTCAAGACTTATCTATAAATCACCCCCAAGTCTTGACACCGATTTGGACCATGCCAATCCTTTGCACAGCTCTTGAAATCTGACTCGCCCTAAAGCCTTTCTCAAGATGTCCGCGAGCTGGTCTTTTGTGCTGACAAAATCAGCACAGATGCTCCCGTTCTCGAGTTTGAATATGCTTGCTTCTTTCATGGAAAACGGGGTTCTTGCTCAGCGCCAATGCGGATTTGCTGTCCATCCTCAGCTCCGTAGCGTCAGCATGCCTTCCTTTGACCTCGTCGAGCAATCAGGCCCGCTTGCTGCCGTCATGGCAACAACGTACTCTGCTTTGCAAGAGCTCAATGCCACAATGCGCTCCTTGAGGGACTGCCAACTGACCAGGCTCTCATCGAGGAAGAAGAGGATGCCAGAAGTACTATTGCGCGTGTCGACGTCGCCGGCGTGATCGCTATCGTTGTAGCCGATCAACCGAGCTTCCTCTTCCCCTGTTTTCCGCTTGTAGTGGTAGCCAAAACAAATTGTCCCCACAATATAATGGAGGATGCGCTTCGCGGCCGTCATATGCTCGAAGGTAGGCCGTTCCATGAAGCAGCTTACAAACCCGACTGCAAAAGCCAGGTCTAGCTATGTGTTGACTAGGTAGCGGAGGCTACCGAGAGTCTCTGGTACTCAGTCACGTTGATGGGAGGCGTTGTGCTGTCGCGGCTCAACTTGAGCCTTTCTTCCATCGGAGTGGCGCATGGATTGCAGTCCATCATCCCAGCCGAATCCAAGATCCGCCAAGCGTAATGCGACTGGTTGAGAGAGATGTTGCCGCCGTTGCGTTGTTGGATCTCGATTCCAAGGTAGGAGTGCCGACCAAGGTCGCTCATCTCGAATTGAGCTTGCATTGCGCCTTTGAACTGCTCGATCTTTTGAGTCTCCTCCTGCGATGATAAGGTCATCGACATAGACGTCAACGAGCAGTCACACGTCCCGTGAGCCTCGACCGTAGATGGCGTGCTCGTTAGCGCTTTGCTCGAAGCCGAGGGAGTCTAGCGTGCTATGCAACTTCTCGTTCCATGCGCGCGGTGCTTGACGCAGTCCATAGAGGGCCTTGTGCAACCGCATCACCTTCCTCTCCTCGCGTAAGTCACCGTTGAGGAAGGCGGACTTGACATCCATGTGGTGGACATACCACCCTTCATCAGCTACAAGTGCTAGGAGAAGGCGGATTGATTCAATTCGAGTGATAGGCGCGAAGACCTCGTCGAAATCCACCCCTTGCCGCTGCACATAGCCTCTGACAACTAGCTGGGCTTTATGTTTGATGACCTCATCGAGCTCGTTCTTCTTTAGCTTGTAGACCCACTTGAGTACGATGGGCCGGCATCCTGGCAACAGGTCCGCTAGCTTCCAGGTGCCATTGTCCTCGACGCGCTCATCTCTTTCCGCATCGCTGCTTGCCATGCTTCGTCTTGCTCTGTTTCGGTGTAGCAGCATGGCTCCTCACCGCTCACCAAATTGAGGTCGTCATCGAGCACCCATGGTGCGTATCCAGTCGACACATCATCGTTGCCGAAGAAGTTGTCCACCGTCCGAAAGCGAACGAGACTATCACCGTGGCTTGCGTCGAAGGCAGCTGAGTCGTGAGTCGGTGGACAAACAAACTCTGGAGCGGAGTCAGAGGTCCGTGCGGCTGGACTGGCGTGGGGCACGATGGATGTCAACGGGCTTGGTGGCGAATGCAACTCCAGTGCACTCCCTGCGCCAGCCAACGATGTTTGCAAGGGCTCCTGCATGAGTACTCGACTGTGAAGTCGATCGACGGTACGGGGTTTCCGCCAGCCTCTGCTTCCCAGCTCCAACGTGTGTCCTCGTCGAACACCGCATCACGCGTCACTTGGACACTTGTCGTTCGCGGGTCATAGACGCGGATATGCTTTGGTGCCGTCTGCATAGCCAATGAAGACCATAGCGGCGCTCTGGTCGTCCAATTTCTTAAAGTGAGGGCACACATCCTACACGATGCATCCAAAAGTGCGCAAGAAGCTAACATCCGGCTTACGGCCATGCCACGCTTTGTACGAGGTAATGCCATCGAAGCTCTTGGTAGGGGCGCGGTTGAGGAAGACCGCAATTGTAACGGCCTTGCCCAAAAATTCCGCCGACACCTTCCTCTGTTTTAGCAAGCTGCAGGCCGTGGCGAGGATTTTCTGGTTTTGCTGCTCAACAACACCGTTCTGCTGGGGCGAATAGGGTGAGGAGAAGTGGCGTTGCACTCCCTGATCCGCGTAGTACTCGGCGAACTCCACGCTCGTGAATTCGCCGTCGTGATCAATGCGTAGGACTCAGAACAACCATCCACTCTCCAGCTTGACCGCCGCCTGAAATCTCTTGATTGCCATCGACGCGTCAGCCTTCGATCCCAACAGTACAAGCCACATGTATCGGTTGTAGTCGTCGACCAGCAGTAGGAAATAGCGTCGACCTCCCGAAGTCGCTGGCGAAATGGGTCCGCACAGGTCGCCGTGAACCAAGTCAAGGAGGTTGTCTGCTTGATACTTGGCTTGTGCAGGGAATGGAGTGTGGCGCTGCTTCGTAGTGATGCAGGTGTTGCAGAGTTGCTCAACATGGTCCAGATGCGACAGCCCTTTCACCATTCTATGGCGCACCAGCTGGAAGAGCGCGTCGAAGCTTATGTGCCCTCATACCTAGCATGCCACCTTCAGGCGTTGTTATCATGTCGTGCGGCGAGGCACACTGGGCGTGCCAAGTTCAGATGCAGAACGTAGAGGCGGTTGCACCCGCGCGTGATTTGGGCGAGCAGGCGACGCTACCGGTCACAAATTCTCAACACCCCATCCTCAATGGGCACCTTGAAGTCGTGCTCGTCGAGTTGGCCCACGCTGACGATGTTAGTCTTCAGGCACGGGATGAAGTACACGTCGTTCAGCCCCTTGTGCTCGCCATTCCGGCCAGCGAAGAGCACGGTGCCGCAACCTCGGATGTCGACAATGGAGTCATCTCCGAACTGGACAATGCCGACGACGCCCTTGTCCAGCTCCGAGAAGACATCACTGCTCCCCGTCATGTGATTGGTGGCACCTGTGTCCAGGTATCACCCCTCCTGATGTTCCTCGTCGTAATCCTCGGTGCTGCGGTGCACTTGGGCACGCGGCTCATCGAGGCAAACAAGGCTTGGCACCGACGTCTCCTCCTCCTTGAGTGCGCAAGCCTGTGCCATAAGCAGCACAAGCTCATCGTCTTTGTCGCCTTGTCCTCGTGCAAGGTTAACGCTCCCGCTTGGGCTGGCGACAGTCCCTTGCCCAATGTCCGGCCTTGCCGTAGTTGCAGCACTTGTCGCGGGTGGCGTAGCGTGGGGCGTCACGCATAGCATCCCTGTCGTAGCCGTTGCCATCGCCATACCTCCTTCGAGTTCCGCGTGTGTGACGGCGTCCCCTGCTGCCGCCTTTGCCAACCATCGACGAAGACTCACCAGCCTTCTGCTCCTACACCTACACGCATGCTTGCCATTGCTCCTTAGTGAGAAGCAATTGGCCACTAGCGCCTTATGTAGTGGTGGGCTCGAGTTTGTCTATCGCTGCCTTGAGCCGTCCGGTGAGCTCTTCGATCGACAAGGTCGAGATGTCAAGGAGTGTCTTCATTGACAACGCAATCTGCGTAAACCGAGGCGGGACAACACGGAGGAACTCCTCCACAACCTTCTGCTCGTCGATGGTCTCGCCGAGCGTACTGAGGGAGCCGACAATGCTGGTTAGCCGCAACATGAAGTTGTCGATAGCCTCGCCGTCACGGTACATGATCAACTCAAAATCCTTTCGCAGTTGTTGCGCCTTCACCTTCCTCACGCGGTCCACGCCGACGCGCATCATCTTGATGGCATCCCAGGCGTCCTTCGTGGTGTTCTTGGTGGTGAGGGTTGGAATCATCTCAGTGGGAACTATGCGCAAGATGGCTTCCATAGCGATCTTGTCCTCCTAGACATCTACGTCGCCAAGCTCTACCGCATCCCAGAGGTTGCGGGCTTGCAGCATCACTTTCAACATCAGTGACCACTCTGTGTAATTGGTGCACGTGAGAGTGGGAAAGGTTGCCGAGCCACCGAGCTCCCTGACAGTCCACTGCACGAATAACCTCACGCACATCGTCGTCACAATGTCGTGGTCTGCGCGGAACTGGTGAAGGTGAGCCTCGCCGCGTGGTGCAGACCTTGACGCCATGGCTCAAGATCTTCTCTGACCTTGCTCTGAATACCAAATGATGGCAAAACTCTCACGAACACCCTACTGCACAAGCAAGCACAGGAGCACTCTCCTCACTGCTCTTGCTGGAACATAGGAGCACAAAGTGATATTTGGCGCTGCAACTCTGATCAGCACACACACACACAGAGAAAGAAGTCACAGACAAGGTTGTTTTGGTGCTACAGAATTGGGCAGCTTTTCTATTATGTATACTCTCATATTTATAAAGTACAAGAGCTAGTGTCCTATTGGACTTTTGCTACTGAACCAATACAGGTTTAGCACCTTCTTATCTGCTCATTAAGTGAGCAACAAGAATATCCATTCCAGCCTACAATTCCTAAGGTGTGTTCACCTTGCACACAAAACTGGATTTGGTTTTGACTGCTCAACCTGGACAGATCAGGTTGCTTCTATGCTATGCTAGCTCTGGCTTCTATTAACAGCCAAGGTTAATATCTAAGTTGTCAAGACTTATATGTCAGATAAGTGATTCGATGAATCATTTCCAGATACTCTAGTGAACATTTTTGTGTGTTCACTGTTCAGCAGGATACATCAAAATGGTAATGTTAGGGGACGACACAAAACATCAAAAAAGGGAGAGCTGCTTAACCTGCTCTTTAAGAGTGATGATACATGCCGTTGATGATCCCCTTGCTTTGGTGCTCATATAAGCCTTCTCCAAAACTCTAGATGGATCAATAGCCCCTACTGATTCATCCTTAATAACACTCATTGAATTACTCATGAGCTCCTTGGCATATAATCCAGCATCAACACCAAGATCTGCCCAACCGCCAACACCATCTGCTACACCAATCACATGCTCATCAACACAAATAAAATGAGCATCTTCACCACCAGTTGCCTCCTTAGCAGGGTGAGGCAGGTAACAAGAACCTGAGAGTAACTTCAGTGTTTCAGAAGTAGGGGACTTTCTGCAGAGGAAATAACACGATCAACAGCCAGCAGATGCAAGCAAATATCAGTGAATGATACTAGACATAAAGAACAAATATTACTGACACAATTAATCCTAAATCCTACATGGATACGCCAAAGAAAACAGTAAGGACCCATATTTCCATTTCAAACATATAAACTTACTTGCAAGAAATTAAAGCAGAACCAACGTGATTCATGTCCTGTTTCTTTCTTGTAATTTTTGCGAAATTTTGCTGTGATGTATCCAGTGCCCCCCCTAGGCACTAGGCACTAGTCGGGCAGCAAACCAGCACCTAGCACCTAATCGGCGATTCGACGGGTCTAGGTAGGCTAGGAGGCTAAGCGGGATGGTGTCGCCTAGTGCCTAGGTGGGCTAGGTGCCTAACTGGGATGGTGTCACCTAGCGCCTAGGCGTACTAGAAACCCGCCTTGGGCAACACTGATGTACCATAGTCCAATTCACAGCATCTGAATTCCACTTCCTCTTGACTTTTATTCAGATACACAGATGAAAGTGAAGACATAGTTGACATCACTTGCAGAGTTGAACAGGACCAGATGAAAGCTCAAGGAAATCCTATATATCCCTTATCACTAATGGACCTCAATTAGTTATATTTCCACAGCTTTCTTGCTTGGGCATATTTATGTGCATGCATCTGTTTGGACGTAGACAATTGTAACTATGCAGCAGCGTAACATAAGCAAATTATGGTGGTATTCATGTACAATGTGGACCCATTCTAGTGTAAATTAGCGTTCAATATAACCAGCATTTGGAGGCAATAGTAATTTGATACATACCCATCAGATGCGGTGGAGTTATCCATCTTCTCATCAAGTGACAATTGATGCTCTGTTGCTCCAGCAGAATATGGTGCCACACATGACGTGCTGAAGTACTGAGTCCACGGCTCAACTGCGGAGCTCAACTTCCAACCTGGCCCAACCCCATTGGTCCAGAATGCCCTGTCCCCCCACGGCTCACGGCACTTCAAGCTTGCACCAACCTTCTTACAACACTCCACCCCTCTATATCTAAAAGAGACATCTGGCCGCGCTGCACTCCCAACTGATCCCATGGTCGCGATTCGCGAAGTGCGTGTCCCTAGTGATGGATCCTTATCTGGTTGGCGCTTGGTAGCACCCAGCTCAGCACGCCAAAAAGCATAGCCACAGGCAGCCATGACAATGCCGCCCCTCTGCAGCAGGCCCTGCCCCGCGCAGTGCGAGCGCACGCAGGGGGCCCGGTGGATCGCAGCGAAGAAGGTGGCAGGCGCACCGCGGTCTGCGGTGTGCAGGAGGCGCGCCGGGTAGCTGGAGAGGAGGAACCAGGTGTTGCCGAAGAGGAAGCTCCGGCCGCCACGGTCGAGCAGGAGGTCCTTGTGGGAGGAGAGATGGACGCCAACGCCAACGCCAACGCCAACGCCACCGCCACCGTAGCCGGCCAGCATCTTAGGACCGAGCGGGGCGCACCACCCAAGATCTCATAACCTCCTCCTGCAGCCACCGAGAAAACCATGGGGGGGAATCCGTGAGACGAATTTCAACTCACGCCATATCAGAATCAAATCAAGAACTCCACGAGAGAAAGAAAGCGGCGCGAAATTTCAAGAACGCAAGGTCGGAGCCTGCGCCATCGATTCGGCTACAAATTGAGATGGATTCTTGCAAGGGCAGCGCGCAATCTTCTTACCGCGATGGCAACAGAAAGATTTCTTCGAGAGCGGAGGCTGAGATCTCGAGCACGCCCAGCCCAATTCCCGCGCAGCCTCGCTCGTGCCCCCAATCTATCCGCGGCAAGGAGCTTGCGACGGGTCCGTGGCCACGGATTAGGGTTGCCTGTTGGGGAGCGAAGAAGGGGAGAGGAGAGGATAGGACGATGACGAGGACAAAGTGGATTGATTTCGAGCCCAAGAAAGTAGAAATCCTGGAGTTTTTTATTTTTATATTTTTTTTATTAAAAATTTAAATAAATAGATTCCCTGCAAAAGAATTTGCAAAACTAGGGGGCTGCAAACCTCTGAGACCTAACCGCCCTCGGTTAGGGGTATTTTTTCCTCTAAAAATATATTTTTTCCATTTTTTCTCTAAAAATATAATTTTTGTGTAATTAAAGAAATAAAAAGGAAGGGGTGTAAGGAAATTAAGAATTTAAATTTGGAGTAGGTTATGTAATAGTCGGAGAATAAAAAATCAGTAATTAATAGTCGCAGCATTTTACGTGGGTATGGGGTGCGAACGAGGACAAACATAGGGTGAAAACATTACAATACACTATAACCGCGACGATACGATAAGGAAACAAAGGTGGCATGTACGGTTCACACTAAGACCTACTTATTAGTACGTCGATCCTAATCATAACATGCCTTATGGAGTAAAAGTATGTCGGGTTACATTAGGTAGTCTCTACTGCGTGCATCGAGGATACTTTCCCTTTCGGAGGGCATCGGGACATGCCGCCTTAGCACGGTGGGCTCTCTCCCGCTTCCTTTCCTTCTCAGCCTTCCGAGCCTGAGCCACGGTACGGTCGTGCGCCGCCTTCCTCATGCGCTATTCTTCCTCCAGCTTGAGGCGAAATTCCACTTGCTGTTGCTCGTACTCCCGACGTGCGTACACTTCCCTTCTCCACCTCATGTTCATGTCGACCCACTGCTTCTGTGAGTCATTTTGCTCATTGTCGAGCCACTGAATAAAATCACAGAGCGGTGGAGGGGACTGAACAAATGGAACAAGATGAGCGGTTAGTAAAAGAGGGTGCGAAATCGGAAGAGATGAGGCGGATATCTGTTACCATACCGGTCGATAACCAGTTGTTGCATGGCGAGGCTTATCATACTCGTAGTTGGCACACATGAAAAAGCGCAGCCCATTGGTGTATGAGATGTCCTGCGACTCGCGGAGCTTACAAAGGTCACCACAGAAGCACATTGGTGGTTCGAGACCTTCAGGTATGGTAGTCCCCCAATGTTTCTTTGGTGGGCTTGATGGAGCTGAGGAAGACATTGCACTTGAGAGATATGAGAAATGAGCGATGCTTCAAAGTAAGGAGGTTCGGCTATCTATAGTTGAGGGAGGTAGGAGCATTGGAATCGCTCGTGAAGAAAGGAGTGAGGGCAGGGCCGTAGCTGGTGGCAGGAGCATCGGATTCCATCTTTAAGAATGGGAAAGTTGTGTCATTGCTCATGGTCAGAGATTCTACATTTATTGTTACCCGTGTTGTCATTTATTGATTGGAAAAAGCTGGGTAGTGTTGTCATATCTTGTTTAAAGCCTGCGGCAGGAGGCATGTGTTGTCTTCATGGTTAAAGTTTAGTGGTGTGGTCACTTCTTCATTGAACGTGTCTGAATATGAAATGTATTTACGAAATACTATGTCGACCATACAAAGTAAACGTGTCTTAATACATAGGAGTACATCACGAAGTGAATATGCATATGTTAGTTACATAAAATGTAAAATGCTACTCATGCCTCCCTCGTTGTCGTCGCCCGTGCGCCCTATTGTGGTCCCGATGCCACTGGTTAACCCTCACGTGACCCCTGGAGTAGGTGAGGGGGTCGGGTGGACCGACATGTTTGGTAGGGCTAGTAGGGACCACCGATGTCGAGGGCTCGTCCTGCGTGGGCTGTGTCCGAAGGGGAGCACTGGAAACCTGGGACCGCTGGAGGACGTCGTAGTCAGGTGTGCCCCCGAAGAAGTCACGGACGATGTCGTATGCAGCGTCGGGGCCAGCCTCATCCTGCTGACTAGGGTAGGAGGACTGTGAAGGCTCCGCAGGCGTCCATGTGTACTGGTTGGAGGGGCCAACGAACAAATAATCACGTTAGATATGAACAATATGGTATTGAAAGTAGTAGTAAAAAATGTATAATTGTACCTGCGTGGTACGACGGTGCAGCAGAAGAAGGCCACACTGACGTGCCGTAGTATGGCTCGTACGTTACGGGAGGGATCGGGCGTGGGGCCGCCGAAGACAGACCGGCCTCGTCACCGAAGTAACCTGAGCACAATATTAACTTATTTTGCTGAAAGTATTAGAAACTAGGATGAAGGGTGCCCGAAGTACTTAAGGGTGGACGCACAGGGCTTGATCTACGAGGCTGCGTCGAGACTTGTGCAGGCGGACCTAATGAATGTTTAATAATAATAAGTAAAGAATATTGTTCAATATTATTCAAAAGTATAATTCGTACCATGTTGCTCCGAGCCTCCATGACGTGGTAGAAGGGGTCGTGTGGGTGCCGACACGAAAGAACGTCGGTGCACGTCTGACGGCCGAGGCGACTCGGCGTGTAGACCACTCGACCTGGGAGGCGGCCCTGTTACATCTGTGGTAGATCGGCAGGAGGTGAGCTTTAAGGCGCGCGTCGTCTTGTCAAAAACCCGTTTAATGAAGCTCGCAACATCCGATGCACTTAGGTGGTGCCCTTGCCGGATGCGGTCCATGGCAATAGCTGCATCCCTATTTACATCACAAAGGATATCTGTCTGCGGATACGAACAGAAGTGAACAATTATAGTATACGATTATATTCGTTCAATATGGACTACGGACTTCAAAAAGTTACTTACTGCTAATGCGGCGTCCTCATCCCAATGCACCGGGTATGCCTCCGTTGTCGACGCGATGTGGGGCCTGGATTTCTTGCACAAATTATGGCTAATTGACGAGGTAGATTGTGATATGAATCTTCATATGTACCGAACCTCATCTCAATAACCTTTTGTTTTGCCCTCAATGCCTTCGCATAGTTTATTGTGTACTGGAATCTTTGCTCAATAGCACGGATTATTGATCGTGGCTCATACCTTAGGTTGTCTACAATCTCTCCGTACATAACATTTGTAATGAAAGCAGAAGACAGGTTTCAGTGGGCGAACTCTATTTCCTTAATGTGACAATTATGTTCCTTAACTATTGAGCATTGCCAGTAGTCTACCCATTTCCCTCTAAATACGTGCACCCGTCAAGGGCACTGAGGTACCAAGCACTTCACATCATACTCTCTTTTACTTGATTTAACAAACTTGAATTACCTACGAAAAGACAACGACCAGAATTTCACTGCATCAATAACTGTCTCTTTTGTAGGGTACATAGCACCTTGTGACACCTCATTCTCATGGTACTACCACGTTGTCCAGTCAACCTCGCTAACCACCAACTTCGAAAATTCATAATCCCGCCACTCTGCAGGAACTAGAGCATTACCCTCCTCATCAGACGAATCCCCATGGGCAAGGCTTTCCTCCAACTCTTCATCCTCCAAATCCATATCCTCAATGATGCTAGGGATGTGCTCCCCTTCATCAGCTACACCCATCGGTTGCAGCTCTGGAACATTACCAACTTCCTCCCTGGACCCTACATTAGCCGCCTCTGACTCATCTTCCACTACCTCACTTGGTCCTACTACTGCTTCTACAGAGTTCACCTCATTTTGATCTTTCAGGTACGCCTCAGCTAACAAAACAAGCGGCAGGCCACGTTCACAGCATATATCTACATACTGCCTCCAAGTTGATGTGGCTTCGATGGGAACAAGCTCACCAAAGTATCCATGACTAGCACGGCTCAGGACAGCTTTCAACTTCAGCTCATATTATTGTGGATCCAGTTGAAAAAACCGCATGAGCTATTTGCACACACCCACAATAGTCCTCTCATTAGCTTTACTAAGCCCCTTCATGACATGACAAAATCCAGACAGATCTACACCGTTATGACCGTACCTAATTTCACCATCACCATAATATATCTGAAAAATTAATTTATCTGTCATCCCTGGAAACACCCACAAACATAACCCATGTTAAGACAACAAACTATATTTCTGATTATCGGATAAAATAATTTCTAAATGCTACTCTAGGTTCGCAAATCATCATCTATTGTTGCCTCCTACGTCCAAAGGTACAAATAATATACTAAAAATAATATACTACAAATAATATACTAAAAATAATATATGAAAAATAATATTCTATATCGAACTGCTATCGTACCATTTTCTAAATAAATTTAACAATTTTCTAAACCCTAGATCATAAATATCTAAAATCTATGTCATATATTACTACTGCACTAATTAACAACAATAAAAAGGAAAAAAAAAAAAGAGACTTACCCGAAATTTTCCTTCAAATCCGCGGCCCAAATGCAGCAGGGCTTCGCCGACCTCTCTTCCTCTACTCTCTTCTCCTCTCTTCTCAACTTTTCCTTTTTTTTCCAAATTTTTATGAATTTTTGGCCATTTTTCGGCCTTTTTATAACAGAGGCGGCCAGACGGGCAATGCGACGCGACGGGTGGGGAGGACCCCTTACCGCCCCCTGGCGTCGGGCTGAGCGGGCAGGCCGTACCCGCCCTCTCAGGAGACGGTTAGAACCCCTAACCGGCCTCTCAGAGGGCTGCAGACGCCTAATTTTGCAAATACATCTACCAGGAATCTATTTATTTAAATTTTTACTAAAATATATATATAAAAAAAAACTCGAAATCCTGAGCGTGCGTTATGGGCCCTAAAGTCGGCCCAAGTGATTGACCTTACCGTTTTCAGGCCCACCAATCGCATTGCCGTGACAGAATACAGGCAGCAATACGATGTAGAGAAATGCTGATGCTAGATATATACTCCATGCTCTGAAAACTTCACACTCCAGTACAAAACGTTTGCTTCAAATATCACGATGCTGCAGCTATTGTTAGGATCCAACCATACATTTGGTATGACTGCATTGCCATTGAGAACATGAAAGAGAACATTATATTCGGCTCAAGGCCTTACAGAAAATCCAATATACATTCTCCAAAGCATATGGATAAAACATAACATTAAGAGTTAAAACCCCACAAGAAGAAACATACTATGACGAGACACGAGAATGGTAGCAAGGATTAGCTGGGGAAGGAGACCGTCAATTTCTTGCTCCCACCCTGGAAAACCTCCTTGGTAATTTGAATGCTGAGAACTGATGCACAGCTTGACTTTCCGTGATCGTAGCACAGCTCTCCTGACGGCTGTTACCTTGTTTATCAGAAGTAACTGAAGAAGACCTACGCAGGATCTCAAATAGGGAAACACCCGAACTCGTATCACTCTCTGAATTTGTCCTTGACCCCATTGGTTTTGGCTGTGAACTACTGAACTTGGCTTTCTTGGGTTGGCTGGAATTGGTCTGATCCTGTAGGATTAAAAGCAGAAGCACATGAGAGCGTTCCCGAAAATAAGAAACAGAAGCCATGCTTCGGAGCAGGTTCAAATTCATGAACAGAACAGGGTCATCAAGTTTCTCAAGAAACTAACCATTTCTGAATTACTCTCCAAAGTAGACATGCAGCTCCTACTGCTGCTATTGCTGTCATCACGACCAAATACATAGGTTCTATAAATTGATCTGTGAGAAGATGTCGATGAACCACTGGCTGTTCGGCCAATAAAAGATGACTGCAAGGAATATATAGTAATGTCATTTGATGATCAAACAAGCGTAAACAAACTAACTATCCAAAATCTCATATAATAGTTGCAAAGAAAGAGGACCATGAAATGATTGAAATAGCAGTACAATCGTGTGCGGGCATACAATGATTAATAGAGAGCCTAAAGTTACTGTCAGAAAGAAATCAATATTAAGTCCAAATTGTCCTTATAGTGCTTAACAGTTACAGAAGTTCAAGCCGAGTAATTTGCCACATGAAGGAGCATGGCACATTACAAACTTTCAGCTAGTAAACATTCATCCGTAAGTAGTATAACAACCGACAGGTATTGATAGTCACTTACCTTTGAAGAAGTGTTGTTGTTCCTTCCAGCCATAGGCATTTCATGATTTGCTGGAGAAATGAAGGAACAACCGTTAGCAATTCAACAAGTCTTCAATCAATTAGGAGGTAAAGATGAATTTGGAACGAGGGGATCCTTACATGTCGATTGCTTGCTTCTCCTTTTGGGCTGAGGAGCGATATTGAGCTTCTTTATTAGACTAAATACTTCCCTTGAGCTGTCATCTTCCAACGGAGAGATGAATGAATTATTATGAACCTATGCATGAAAAAGTTGTGTCATTCTCAGATTAGTTGACTGAAGCACAAAATGAATAAGTAGTTCAGTACTAGTAGCATGGCAAGGAAGGATCAAAGAACTAGCAATAATGGCTAAATTATTAAATTCTAATACCACATCAAGCATCTATCAGACATTGAGCAGAAGTACACCCATACCTACAAAACCATGAATAGTGGTACAATGATGTGTACTCTGATGAATTATTCAATATATCAATGCTTAGTACTTACTTCTCGCTTTGAAATACGTTGACGAGCTAAATGCTCCTCTATTTCCTCATCATCAGAGTGCTCATAAGTATCATTATCGTCTGTGAACATCTTTGCAATCATTTGTTTTGCCTTTTCAGAATTCTGTCGCACAACATTTGTTGGAGTTAAATCATATGGCATTTCATTTTCTGATTCATCCTCACCGTCTTCTATATCTTCATCTTCATCTATTAATTTTTTCTGCTCCTGATGACCAAACTTCAACCTTTGCAAGACATTATTTGTTTCATCAGCATCTTGTTGATGAAGCCACTTCTGGTGGAGTTCATTACGCTTCTCGTGATCTGCATCTTTTTCTTCGTAACCAGCAGCTATCAGATCATTAAACACCTCATTTTCATCGCTTCCATCATCTTCTTCATTATCTTTAAACCTCATCATGTCATTGTCACTATCATCCTCCTCCTCCGCTTCATCATCTAGAAAATCCTTCAGAATTACATCATCTGGACACAAACCTCCTCCAATAGCTCTTTGGAGGTGTTCATGAATATTCACATCATTTTTCTGAGTGCTTGGACCAGTGTTCTCTTTATCATTATCTTCTTCTTCATCTTCTGATGAACTGAGACATAAAATGCAAGACAATATTTTATATTATATCACATGACCATACATGAAAATTTGGAGCTAACAAATATTCATAACGATAAATGGTCTGTACCTATCCTCAATTATTAGTCAAATTACAATACACAGTAAGAAGTTACTGCACGTTTATGGTGGAGCTGACAGGGCCTCAAAAACTGGTTTGCATTGCTAAAATCTAGTTGGTACAGTTCACATAATGCTTCAATTTAATCTTTCAAATGCCATGCAAGGCTAGGGAGAAAACTAATAGGCTCTGGTGCTGCAGCTAAAACATATACAATAATTACATGCTTGTCGTGAACAACTGAGAGTGAATGGTAGAAGGAAAAAAAATATACGGGAGAAGTGTTGCACTTACGTGTCATCTGTACTCTTGGTAGGGCTTGAAGAGGGGGGCAGTTGAGTTTGATCTACTGAGTTGTTATGGTTGTCACTTGACTGGGCATTCTCCTCATGATTCTCTTGCGATCTATCAGAAATTTCCTGGTGGAATCAAGCAATTGATAGTTAAACAAGCAATTTACTACAGACAAAGTATGAGGAGCTTGATATATTTATAATTGCAAATGTATTGTCTGTTTAGAAATCGTTATTCTTTTTTTATAAGATTTGCCAACCATGGAATTCATAACATCTCATGTCCTTACTTCACAATGGACAGCGACGAAACTTTACTGGGTAGCTTGTTTGCTGTTTTGACTGCGTGTGTGATAATAATTGCTTGAAGTAGTAACAAAATAAAATGGGAGACTGTTGCATATAGCTAAAACATCTTCCTATTATGATCTGTGACCAAATAGTTGCTGCAAATTGTAACAGAATTGAAGAAGGGGACAATCCTACCTCATCTGAAGCTTCTGTACCACAATTATGGAGATCCTTCTTGCAATCCAAAGCATCCTGCAAGAAAAGCAACCGTATCAGACACGTATGAGCACCAAACAGCAAATAAAACAAAGTGAAAGCAATGCTCACCTCATCCTCTGGAACACTGTTAGAACAATCCAGGCCATGGCCATTTGCTCCAAACTCCTTGTCAGCGTCATCCTGCAATAACAGCACAGCTTTTAGTTTTATGGAGACTACCACAATCAATCTAGCCACGCCAATGAAGACTTACAATTCTCAAATCCTTGTTATCTGTGGACACTTCCTTAACCTGAGGCACATCCAAATGCTCAGCAGAATCACTCACAGGCTCCGACGAGGCATCATTATCTTCAATAGGAGTATTTGGCCTGAAACCGTAGTAAAGAAAGTTGCAGTATTCTCCAGGAAACTTCACAAAAACAACCAAACAACTTACTTCTTTAGAATCTCCAGCTTACGAAGGCGGATCTTCTCCAGGACAGATGAGATGGGCTTGTAAACTGGCTGCATGATCGGCTTAAACGATGCGCTCCTTGTTTCTACAACGAACAGACATAAGAATAAAGACCAATCTCAACATTTAAATTCTAAACACACGTGCAGTTGACATGTATACCTCGCAGCAACCTCTGCGACTCGGCGTGGATCGAATCAAGCTGCACCCTTCTCTCCTGCGCGCATCAACCCACACCGTCCATCAACAAAACCTCCCAGCAATTCAAATGAACACTAGAACGAGCCAGAATACTGGAGAGAATGGCCAATTACCTTCCCAGACAGTTTTTCCCCTCGGGCTGACTCATTGGGCGCATCCTTCTTCCTCTTCCTCCTCTTTCCCTTCGCCTCCATCCCTGCGGCCATTTCCCCATCGCCTCCGTCCATGTCGAGCCGCTTCTTCGCCGACGTCTCCCTCCGCAACTCCTCGATGAGCCCACCCCCAAGCATCTCCTCCTCGTCCCCACCATCCCCTTCCACCGGCGCGCCCAGCGGATCCCACCCCGTGGGGGCGCCGGTTTCGGAGAACAGCGGGTCGAGCCAGTCATCCTCCTCCTCATCCGGCGTGTCCGTCTGCGGCAGCGGCGAGGAATCGGGGTTGGGAGAGGAATGGGGTAGCGGGGATAGAGCACCCGCATCTGACGCCGCAGCCGCCGCCGCCGCCGGCGGGTAGGGGTTGGTGGGAGGTGACGGGCGCGGAGCTAGGGTTTTCTCGCCCGGTGATGCCGCCGGCGGCGGCGGCGATGGAGGTGTAGGTGGGGAGCCGGCGGGAGGGGTTGCGGTGGTGGTGACAGCGGTTGTGGTTGTGGTGGTGGTGGTTTGGGAGGAGAATTTCTTGAGGCGCTTGAAGCGGCGAGGAGGGGAGGCGGCGGAGGACGCGGGGAGGACGAGGAGCTCGGCCTCGTCGAAGGGCTCCGTGTCCATGGCGCCGCCTCGGTTAGGGCTCGGCTTCGCGGGATCGGCGAGGAGGAGGGAGGTTGGGGTGGAAGAGACCAGTGGTTTTCAGATGGGGAGGGAGTATAGAGACGGCGCGCGGGAGAAGGTTCGAGTTTTGCCCGGTTTCGCGCGAGATTTTTCGGTCATATTAAAATTATAGAGTCTTATCATTACAGCTAAGGATAATTTCTACAGATTTCAAATCTCTGTCATTGCCGCCTTTCCTTTTTCACCCCAACCTCCCTCTTCCTCATTATAATCTACTAAAAGATAGTCAAATCAGGATGTGGCACCTCATTATAATCTACCAAAAGTAGGCATTGGATTTCAGGTAGCTGTTCCTGGAAAAATATATTCCTCTAGAAGGCTCAACACCCTCGTCACTCCCTTCTCCGCCTCGTCTCCCTTGCTCGAGTGGTGCTCTACCCTCCCATCCTCCTCACGTAATCTTTGTCGCCTCTCCTCCTATGGTAGCCCCGTCCGGCTGCCTCCCTCCCTAGTGGCCTTTTCCTCCGCCACAGATCCGTCACGGGCCCCCTCGCACCGATGTGTGCGCCGTGGTCGATCAACTTGAGGACATGCGATGTCTCATGGCGAAGTTCGACCTATGGTCCCGCTGGCCTCTACAGTGACACCAATAGCAACAGAAGCAGACGTCCGGCTCCGACCACTGCACCATCGCCTTTATCCTCGGCATCGCCTCCCCTATCATTGACCATTTCTACTGCCCCCACCCCGACACCACGTCCTCAAAAAGCAGTTATAACACCTACCAACAACCTCGTCGTCGCCTCCCCTCCCCGTCAACATCTTCATCCCCTCATGCCTTCTCCTCCCCACCAAAACAAGAGGAATCCTGACAGTGGGCGGTAAAGAAAGCGAAGTCGGGCGTCACTGGAGCACCCCACCAAGGAACGGTCATAGATCCGACAGACAAAAATGGTGGTTCATCACTAGCGGTGACATCTCTCTATTTTTTCGATTTGCTTTTTGCATATTGTATCGATTTTCTTATATATTGCTTCAATTTTACCAAAAAAAATAAATCAAATTACTTTTTAGGTTTGTTTATAGTTCTACCAAACTGTCCATGCACTGCTATAAATTTGCCATACAAAATACATCAAATTGCGTTGCCATTTTGTTTGCAGCCATCCTAATTGTGCTTCTCATAATCAACTATCTAGGTGCAAATCTTACGTTGATTTTGGCTCTTTTCAATCTTAAACATAAGTTCTATTGTCTTAACCAGAACAATTGTTTTTTTTATTTGCTTTTTATGATCTCTAAGTTCATGCCAATTTGCTTGCACATTTATTCCAACTTGCTTCGGAGTCCATTCTGATTTGCTTACAACTTTTAACAAAAATACTTTATTTGGCTAGGTGAATAGAGAAATAACATATTGATCATTCTTATGTTTTGTTTGCACACTCCGCGTGTACTCAACAGGTAAGTTGGTTAGAAATAGTGGCCTCTTAATTAGGGATGCTTTTCTAATGGGGGTGTGCATGCTAAACTATTATAGCATGCACGGTCATGCATTAGTTGAGTCCTTAAGTTAATGAATTCCATGTTTATTGTCTGAAAATTAGAAGATGAAATAAGGTGTCTTATTTGCGTCAACAAAAACGGAACACTATCATTACATTACTCTAATACTTTTATAGTTATATTTATCTAGACCTATCTCATGATCTGAAATATCATATGCCCATCTTTATAACTATTGCATAAAGTCCAATTTACCTTACACATTTACTTTATTGCATTTATTATTCCAATCAATTAAACACTATATTTTTCCTCGTACCATCTTTCTACCTTCACAACATTTAGTTAGCTCATGGCTTGATTGGTGACAGTAATATGATGCTTTATTAGGCAATCAGCTATCATTTGGCTCCTTTGAACAATAACCTCAATATTCCTTTGGGGAAACTGGCTGCATAAGATCATGTGCGATAGCAAATATCACCCATCGGCTCAGAGGAGGAACACAACAGCGGCTGCCCTATCACACGCCTTCTAGATAACCCGCCAAGGGCGCGGTTCAACATGCGACTCAGTGGTTGACACGTGTGCGCATTGGCCGGCCAAAGGGCATGTCAATGGTGACGGTGCAATGCGCACCGACGCACTCGTTGTTCTCCCTGAGGGCGTGGTGCAACAGTGGTGTGCTAGTGCGCATGCACACCCGCTTCTCTGGAGGTTGATGGGGCAGTGGCGCTCCGCTCACCAGCTGGTCGGCCCGCCAAGGCGGTGAATGACACGACAACAGTGTGGTGGCTTGGTGGCCACTGTGATCCATTATAACGGATTTGTGGCGACTCCTGACCGTTGGCGATGCAATGTTGCTGGAGTTGGCGCTGGCCCTCCATGCCACCAAGGTGGTCCATGGCGGTTTTGGCTTGCCCCTGGCATTGTTAGCTGGCTTCCTCGACAAGGAGAGGGCAGCGATGTTGCTTGTCTCACCAAGGTGGGACATGCGACTGCTTTCTTGCGGTTTGTGGTGACTCACCTAGGAGTGAGGTGGCAGTGGAAGCACGTCGACGAGCTCGCTAAGGCTAGGCTTGACATTCGGATGAAAGAATTATGGCTTTTGAAAAGTTATGTTTTCAGGTTGTCTCCAAGGTAAATTTTGGGCTTGCATGGGCTTGTACTCCAAGCTTAGTGTTGATACTAGCGCATCTAGGTCCAATATACTGTAGATGATGATGTAGGGGTTGTAAAAAGTGTTATTTCGGAGTGTGCATCGTCCTCACCATTTCCCTAACTACAAGTAAATTGTCGTCATTAGCCAACAACCGATTATCCATAAATTCATTATAGAACCTAGGAACGAGCTCACCTTGTGTTCAACTTGAGTTGTTGTATCCAAAGGTGGCATGGTCACATCAAGTGTGATACTGTTTAGACATCGGAAACAAACTTTGAGCATTTTAAATTGTTCAGGGCATATAAAAGATCAATCGTTGAGTAATTAGTAGCACAAGCATTAGAAGAAAATCGGGAAGGAAAATAACAGAAAATAAAGAGGAAAAATAAAATAAACAAACAAAAAAACCTGCAAGTGGGGCAGCGTATCCTGCATGCTTGTCGTCCAATAAGGGTTGTAGCTGGGCTGAACGAGCCTTTTAGAGTCGAGTAACTTTATGAAAATCTTATACGTAGTGCACCAAAAAGAGCTTTGGGTTAGTGTGCTTTGAGATTCGTGCACATAAGACCTTGAACAGATGCAATTGCTTGGTGTGCAGAGAGCACGTGGGTCGGAGCTGCAAGACACGTGTCGCCATCTGATTGGGTGAGGTGGGTGGGAATATAGTTTGAGTCTTAAACTTTGAATGATTTTTTTTCTCTTGATCTGTAAGTCTATTTTTGAATCTGTTTGAATCACGCTGTTGTTTAGAAATAATACAACAAATGAGATCCAATATGAATATATTTTCATTTTTTCTAAAAAAACAACATTTTGAATATGCCTCTTCAACATTTTCACGCAACATTGTTGAACTAGTGCTTCAAAATTGCTGAACTAGGTTTTGACAAATGTTGAATCAAGTCATCCAAACTGTGGAACTAGTTTTTGCAAAATGTTGAATCTAGTTTTTAAAAATATTGAAGTAGTGCATTCAAAATTTTGAGCAAGGGGAATGCATATAAGAAGTACAAATCTTAAATCAATAAAAATATTACATAGTAATAAATATTAAAAAGAAAAAATACCTTTGTTGGTGGGCCTCAGTGAAGAGCCGTTAATGGGCTACATGGGCTGTCCTAAAGGAAGCCAACTGTAGGGCGGGCCGCATATAGGGAGTCCCTAATTTTCGTGCGAAATAGAGTCGGTCAAACCAAAAATAGAGTCGCGAACGTGCCTTCAGCACGATGGTAAGGCGCCGGCGTTGTGCCGAACCCAGCCGGCCTTTAAGTCCAGCTGTCGCACGGGAGTTCCGATTTATTTTGGATTTCTCCAGCTTCTCCGGCGTGGTGCTACAGAAAGGATTACGACGTGCTCGTCGTCTACGGGATTCTTGATAGGTCCTGGTGATTTTTGGATGGACGCTTTCTTCAAGCTGTGTGTAGTTGTAGGGCTAGCATGTGCGTGCGTTAGGTGTGCGTGGAGTGGGTGCGTGTGTGAGGGGTGAGTGCGCGCGCGTTCATGTTCAGATACTACAGCTGTATTCAGTGATGAAGAGTAAAAAAAAAAAGACAAAAAATAGAGTCGGTTCAGCGTGCACCGGATCCACGCGTTGCTGTCACGGTGTGTTTCTTGAGGAAGTACATCTACCGTCCACCAGTCCCACGATCCGCGTGAAGCCGCATCCGACGGATCTCCGTTTGAAACTGAAATCGATCCGTGCCGTGCCGCGCCCGTCTCCTTTCCGGGCGCGTCTTGCACAACTTTGTTCTCCCTCACCAGCACCGAGCCGATCGATTCGAGCCCCTCCTCCACACCAGCACCGGGCCTCAGCCATGGATGCGGCTTGGCCTTCGTCTGCCTTCATGGTGCTGGAAAACCGTCTGGTTCTTCACGAACTCACCGGCACGCCGGGGAAAGAGTGGGCAAGCGTCAAGTGCGCTAGCAAGATGGCCTACGGATGCGGGAAGCACGGCCAGAAGTTGGTGGAAGGCCTCACGCTCTACGTGCGCCGCCTCGACTACCCGGATCTCACCTCTTCCCTGTCCATCCGCCTGAGCGACGAGGCGCTTCGAAGCGGAGCTCGGCGTCTCCATAAAAGATCGCGAACCAGCAACTCCTCGTCCTCGTCGTGATGTTCCGCCCACGGCGCCATAGCCAGCGCTTCTACTACCTCGTCTACGACTCCACCGACGCGTCGCTCTACATGATCTCGACCATACCGGATCATCTCGTGGCCTGTTACACGGTGACGCCCCTACCCGGGCGCACCGCCGAGGGCCGGGATCCCGAGCTGGTCCTCATTGCGCGTAAGTTCTGCCCCCAACTCGACGGCGAGCGGGGTCTTCTCTGCGTGTGCTCTCCGGCGACAAACCCAGCGTCTGACAGCACCGGGCCGTGGCAGATGAAGGTGCAGCGCTTCCCTGAGCTTTCTGGGCCCTTCTCGGCGGACGTGATGTTCTCGTTCGAAGGCAAGGTCTTCTGGGCCGATCTCTCGCAAGGCCTAGCTTACTGCGACCTGCGCACCAGGGACTCCGTCGTGGAGTTCGACTTCATCAAGTCGCCCTATGGGTACGAGATCCCCTACGAGGATGAGCTGACGGAGCCGGTGAAGATGAGCCGGACCATGGGCTGCGTTGGGGGCTCTATCAAGTTCATCTGCATCGACCGCCCCCGGTGCCATCGTGGCAATGAGATGGTAAGGTGTGGACTCTAGGCCTGTGTCGCCGGGAGTGGAAGGAGGAGAAGGGTATACTTTGGAAAGAGCTCGGGAAGCAAGTCGACTTCGTGGATGCAGAGTTGAGGGACGTGGAGCCCCAGTACCCTATCCTGATGCTGGACGGTGCCCTCAGCCTCCTCCTGCCGAAAATGCGCCAGAGAATGAGGGGTCTCGTGGAGGCAGATTGCATCTGCAGCTTTGACATGCGGAGCAAGAACCTCCTGTGGTCCGGACGTGTTCGCCACTACCATACCATTGGGCATGTTGTCTCGCCTTGCAATTTCTTCACGAAGTGCCATCCTCCTCCAGGCCAGAGTAAGCTACCAAGACACAGGAGGAAGCTGCCAAGCATCTTGGGGCAGATGCCCAAGAGCAATCGTGCGGTTGCTCAGGTTGTTCCACTACTACACCGCCTCGTATGAACTGTGCGATTCATACTGACTGAATTTATGGACTTATTTGTTACGTACATCTCTATTAATAAAAAAATACGTAGTGGGTCGATTTAAGATAGGCACGACTCCTGTCTTCTCGCCTGTATCCCGCATAGGCTAGGCATCCCCACATCGCCCCACGCCCCCACCCGGGCTGCCCCAACATGGGCATGGTGTTATCATGTGTTATCATGTGTAAATTTTTGGTGTTCTAGCTAACATGGTGTTGCGAGCACTATCACCGGTCTAATATATGGATTGTTTTGTTTGGCAGTAAGGAATTAAAGTCAGGGCTGAAAGGCATCAAGACAACAGTTAGTGCGAGGAGCTAAACAGGGATGTGACATCCCAAAACTCTTATCTGATTGAAGGGCAGAGCTCCTGCCAGCTTCCTTTCAAAAAAAAAAAAAAAAAAAAGACAACAGTTGTGCATCTTCTACTGGATCTAGACTTCTTTTTGCGAGGTTGCTTACTTGTTGGGATCATGTTTCAAGTGCCAAGCTTGCTTGGGGGCTTTGTTTTTCGCTGTTGCCATCGATGTTTATTATTCCGTTCCTTTAATTTATCGTAGCCTATTTGTGCTTGTCCCTGGTGCACTTGTGAAACATGGATTTACCTGATTGCTTATCAATTCCTGGTCTATGTGTCGTGCCCTACGTAGTTCTGTTATTAAAAACCATATATTTTGGGGAGATGTCTTGCGATTAATCTATTGTATGTGCATTGCCTGATATGCTAATTCTTTCTTTCCTATATATTTGTGTTTTTGTTTAGGATGGGTGAAGCTTGATCATTGTCTTTTACTGGGTTGAAAGCTCGATGCGTATGGCTATCAGTCGGTAGTTAAAATGTTTGGACTTGTTGGTGCTTATAAAGAGAAAAAGGACTAGACGACTAGTTTTTAAAAGTGGCGCGAATTCATTGGAAACCATATATAGAAGATCTAAAAGAATTCTCAAATAATTTGTAGCTGTAGGTATGAGCAGTTTTGATAACAAATTCTATCCCACTGGCGAGAAAAAGAAAGTGACACTAGCAATTTGTCTTTCTTTGTTTCTCAAATAGGATTGAATTTGTTCTTGAATTTTTTTAATGATACGAACCTACAGCTATAAATTTATTTGAGAATTCTTTAAGAGCTTACTATGTTTCCTCAAAGAATTTGCACCATTTACGTAAAAGGGGTCCATTTTCAGGTGATTCTCTTACTATGGAGCAAATATGGATGGTTTGCGATCCTCGTAGCACATTGTTATCGACTTCTGGTGGTTGTTTCTATGCTATCTATTCGGTATGTTTGAAATCTTTAGGATTTATTAATTCATTCAGAAGCAAGTAACAGAGATGCGGTGAAAAGACGTTTCATTGTATGGAAGCAAACTTTATAAAATCAGTCTCACGTGTAGACCCCATGAGGCATTTATCCACAGTCTAACGGTCTACGTGTGTATGTGTGGTGGGAGACACATGTCGAGGCCTTGTGGGATAGACGGACCTTATAATTTTTTTCCCTCACTGTACATGTTGGAACGCCTGTTGCACTGGGGAACAATGGAAGGTGGGAGAAAATGTTTCAGTCATGCCCTCAACATGCTGCTCTGTCGATCTAATCACACCCATTGCATTGACATCGCAAAGACATTGTTCGAACACAGCAGAGTACTGCAGCAGCACAAATACAAGATCTGTAGCACGCATACATAGAGTCGTCGTTTATTGCAAATGCAGCAATGCAGTACAGAGGGCTAGCTTATTCTTCTAGGGAGAGGGCACATGAATGGTTGATGCCTCCATTTCATGCACGCGCCTCTCCATGTCACACGCACACACGTAGTGGTTAATCCACCGAAGAATACCCACAGGCAAGCACAATCACAGCAGCTCGAAAGGGAAGCCTCCTAGACCAGGATCTCGAGAGTCCATCTGTAAAGCTCCTGCTCCGGCACGGGGATGTAGAGCGCGACGAGCCCCGTGTCCGCGTCGTAGCTGAACTCCACCTCCGCCGCGTCCAGCGTGCACCGCGCCGGCCTCTGTGAGCAGTAGGCGCCGAATCGGCCGCAGCCGTGGACCCGGAGCACCACAGCCGCCGTGCCGTCGGTGCCTTCGGGAGCGCGGATTTCGCATTGCTCCACCGCTCCACCGGAGTTGAACATGTTGAGCAGCCCTATGGGCGCGAACGAGACGCCCGGAGCGACGACCTTGACGGGGGAGACGTGGAACAGCTCGAACTCCAGGACCTTGAGCGTTACCGGCAGCGTCGCTCCCTTGGGCAGCATGATCAGCTCCCCTGACCGGTGGGTGTACACGACGGCCCCGCCGTTCCAGTCCGGTCCGGCGAGGTGGGCGATCGCGTCGACGTCCTCGGCGCGGACAGACCCGGTGAGCGTCCCCGGCGCCGCGTCGTGGACGCGGGTCTTCTTGGTAACGCGGCACCAGCCCGCGCCCTGGCAGTTGAACACGCCCACAACGCCGGTGCACTTGTTCACGTTCCATATCTTGAGCAGGCTGCGCGGGTAGTCACATTACAGCCGGAAACGATGGATCACGTCAGGTGCTCTGCCGATAGATATGGTGTTGGTCTGCTTACCTGGTGCCGTCGCGTGCCGGGTCGGCGAACAGGCAGTCGCGGGTGGGGCGGCCTGGGAGCTGCGCGCGGAGCACGGAGCCGTCGGGGAGGACGAGCTTCTTGAGCAGATCGAAGTTGTGGTTGCCTGGCTTGTCACTGAAAGAGACACGAGAAAACAGTGTCAGAAATCACAAGTCAGTTCACAAAGACAACTCGAACGCCGTTCCTCGGAAGGCGCGCAGGACGTGACAACAAAAATTCGTAGCCGTCCTGTTGCTCTCGATAGGCACGGCGCACTGGCGGCTGGTGCAGTGCGAGTCGTATTGAGGCTGCTGATTGCTTCTGTGTAAGGCAAGGCCGCGTATGATGTGCTTGATGCCAGATGGCGATGGCCAATCATGTCCTGAACGGATCAGCCCGACAAAAAGCCCCGCTGGCGCCGGCGAGACGCGCACTGGCTGACATGCCAAGGGCAATCCAATCATTCAGTTTCCCCTCTCTGGAGGGATCACCTTGCCGGCTGGCTGCGATCGACGCCGCGAAAACGACCGAAGATTCAATGCTTTCCACGATGTTTTTAGTTGTTTTTGTTTCAGAGCTGTGTGGCTCACCTGACGTAGATCGGACAGCCGCCGATCGCCCGCGCCGCGCCGTGGTACTCCGCCGCCGGGTGCAGACTCTGCGTTAACACAAACCAGCCAGGATCAGCCACACCTTCATTAGAGCAAGATCACTGTAGTGCAGGCAAGAAGAAGGTGAATGGCACGTACATGGAACATGTCCCAGTCGGGCTGCATGAACTCTCCGAGGAAGAGGGTGTTGTAGGCGACGGAGGAGATGTGGATGGTGTGGGACGCCGGGTCGCGCGGGTAGAAGTCGTCGGAGGCGCGCACGACGGCGGTCTGCCTGGCGCTGTAGAACATGTCGGTGTTGTGGCACATGCACGAGATGCAGCCGTTGTCGGGGAAGTTGCGCGCCACGGAGGCCTCGAGCGCGTGGTGGTAGGCGCGCGTGAGCGAGACCCGGCCGCCGTGCCCCGCCCCCAGGGTCTCGATGATGTTCTGCACGTCCACCTTGACGCCGTCGACGCCGCAGGAGGCCAGGTACGAGTGCAGCTCGTTGTAGAAGCTGTACACCTTGCGCGGGTGCACCAGCCCGAGCCCCAGCACGGAGAGCGAGTCCATGACGATGTCCGGCTGGTTGCCCATCACCCCCGGCGACTGCACCGGGTACGCCAGCGCGCTCTCGTAGTGCTCCATCCCCGCCGCCGCCGGCTTCACGCCGCCCCAGTACCCCGCCATCGCGTGCCACACGTACACGTACTTCACCTTGTGCTCGCGCTTCACCTCCTCCACCAGCATCTTCAGCCCCGGGGCCTGGTCCTGGTTCTGGTTCTGCTCCCCGTTGTTGTTGTTGTCGTCCTTCTGATTCTTCTTCTGGAACTTGGCGTTCTCCTTGATCCCCGTCAGCCTACTAGCGAACCTGCACGATTGTCATCGATTTCACCCACGCGCTCGGCTTAAATTTGTTGATCGGAGTTGATTAGAGTGATGAATCAATTCAATTGTTTGGCAATGTTGATGCTACGTACTGCGCGCCTTCCTGGACGACGGCATTGGACTCCTCCTTGTTCTCGCTGCCGATCTGCTGCCATCCGTCGTCGACGATCAGAAACCGCGGCGGCGTGCCGCCTTCCGCCAAGCTGCAGCCATGGCGAAATTTCAGAATGTGAAACTGTTGAAGTAAAATCAAAACCTGAGAAACACAAATTCACTTTTACCTCTGGAGGCCTTGCTTGACGCCATCGGCGGTGACGTCTGTGTAGAAGGCGTCCCATGTGCACCACCCGAACCAGTCCACGAACGACGGCAGCTGCACCGCCACCAGAAAACCGGCCGCACACATCAGTCAGTTTCCCGCAAAGCGACACCGCCCGGCTCGCCACGCAGCGCAGCGCAGCGTAGCCAAACGGAAAAGGCCAAGGGCCAGAGCTACTGGTCACATGAGTGACCCGAGCTACAAAGCTAAGACGGAACGGGCCCCTACCTTTTTCTTCTCCCTGTGGTGGAACGTCTGCATGTGCCTCTCCACCACCCTGTTCATATTTTTACACAAATATGGTCACGGATTTACTATATTTCAATCAACTTTTATTTCACTCTACGTGTTGTCCATCCACACCATCCGATCGTCCATCTATCTTTTAATCTATAAAGATTTTTTCTGACATGAAACAAAAAGCTATATATTTCTATTATAAAAAAATATTATTCATTTATGAATCAGTTTTTTATTAGTTATTAAATCTTCACCGTTATTAAAACTTAGCAACTCCCATATGGTTAATTACCCGTCTTTAAGAAGCTGCGCGTAGCACTCGTTATTGCGTCCACGCTACTTGCGTTCGAGTCTGCTCAACGCCCGTTCTTACCAATTTCATAGAAGGGAAATCTTCTATATTTCCCTTAAAAATTACCCCGGCTTTCACGACATCAAAATATTCTTACAAACTTTTACTGCTGTTATTCAGTCGGCATGGGAGTGAGAAAGAGACGGAGAAAAGAATAACGCACTTGACAGCCTGAGTGATGGTGTCGAAGGGGTTGGTCCCGGCGTGCACGTACACCATGTACGTCCCCTGCGCCGTCTGCACCGCCTTGTCCCCTGCAGCTCACGCACACCCAAAAAATATATCGCCGGCGTGGGCGCGCGGCCACCGCGCATCAGTCGTCAGTCTCAGAGCGAGGTTTTCCGAGCTGTGCTCACGTGAAACATGCTTACCGCTCTCGAGGGTGATCTCCAGCTCGTCGCGGCCGTTGCCCTGCAGCGCGGCGCGGAACTGGCCCTCCAGCAGCGGGAGCATAACCAGGTACACCGGCTCGCCGCTGTCATCGTCGGCGTCGTTGTTGCCCGGGCGGCTCTCGAGGAGCATGAACTGCGTCTCCAGCGGGACTTCGCGGCCGGAGGTGCCCATGCGCTGCGTCATCCACCACAGCTTGAACCGGAAGCAGCACATGAACCGCAGGTCTCTGCCACAAATGCACGCGATGCACATGAACCGGAAGCTGCCATATATTCTTCTCGACTAAACGCCACCCTTTCCAAATCCCAACCAACTAGTCAAGCTGAATAAGAACATACACAAGGAGCTGGTGGTGGTGCTCACCGGAGGGTGCCGAAGGTGAAGACGTGCAGGCTCTTGGCCTCGTCGGCCGTGGCGCCGACGAACGCGCCGTCGACGAGCCCCGCGCCGGAGGCGTGCGTGAGCACGATGCTGTCCGGCACGCCGGTGAGGATAGTCCGCCCGTGCGCCACCAGCCGCCCCTCCCCCACCGTGACCTTCGGCGTCACCGTCATCTCGATCGAGCGATTACGGAAATGTTTCCTCCTTAATCGCGCGCTTAATTAGCAATTAGCGTGGTGATACAAAGCTATAGTAGCACCACTACTACCGGTTAATCACGTTGATTAGCGGCCCTCGCAGTCGAGATTGGAGGGAGGAGGGCGGGTGCCCGGAGGGGGCTTATATAGCTGGGCCGGGGGTGTGAGGCGCCGTGCTGGGCGGACACGTGGCGTGCCGGAAATGGTAAAAAGTGAGACGCTTCTACTCCTGGTCTGGGTCGTTCACTTCACCCGTTCACCCCTTGCTTCTGGAGGGAAGGGAAAATATCTTCTCCTCTCTCGTTTCCTCCGGACGAGGGTTTCGAGTTTTTTAAAAGTAATATTAATTTGATAGAAAATTATAAAATAATATATATTTTTCGAAAATTACAAAATCGACAAGCTATCTATCGGCAATTGGCCTTCCGATATATGGTGAGACACAGGGGAGCTAGTCGGAAATAAAGCACTTGTTGGTATCTATTGCTAATTGATTTATCGATAAGGTATTGTTTTTGCAATTCTGAAAATACATATTATTTTTATAATTTTCTATTAAATTAATATTATTAAAACCTTCTGAGGATTTCCGGAGATGGTTGGAGAATATACCGGCTCTCCAGTATTTTATCGGGGGCAGGTGTGGCTGATCTGTGGGCCCTGACGAAGAATTTCGTCGGCTACTTTGATGGTATCTCTCGTGAAGGATCCAGAGGACAGAGCTGAATGTTCCAGCCTTCCGTTCAGGCGATGATCTGTTCCAGATTTTGGAGTATTTTAGTGTCCTGTCAACTCGCTGTGACTGTGAGTGATTTTGGGAGTCGTTCTGTCGAAGATTAATTTGGAGTGTGCTTTATTGTATTTTCAGGCAATATTTGCTCTTTTTTGCAGATTCTCTGGAGAAACCAGAATGGTTTTCTGAACAAATTTAGTACAACAAAGAGAAGTTGAAGTCACCGATGTACTGAAAACTTGGTACTACAGTACTACATTGCGCCGTTTACACTGTCGACCACAAAGGCCAAACCACTGCATCTGACTATCATCTAAATACAAAACCTTTTGAATATTCATCAGCTAGCGATTTCTTTTCATGGTTTGCGAGTCCAGAGAGCGATTTGAATCATGCATCTTTCACTCATCGAGGAACGTCTCTCTAGTTCCGTTTCAGCCTGTATCTTTCCATGCAATCAACCTCGATCATCTTTCACTCTGACAAGCAACACTCGTCTGCCCCCATCTTCTTGGCAGTTGGTACACGAGTACACGCCAACTGTCAGCGCCTAACACTCGTCCCGGTCATGATTCAAATCTATTGTTACATCATCTCCAACTATATTCACTTCATTTCGTTCGCTTCCCGATTATTTTTTCCATTCCCAATCCCTTTATTTCCTCTCATCTCCAACAGCTTCACTTCGAGAGGAATCGCGAAGTGAAAGTATAAAGAATCTCGTCCTGGAGGGAATGATACTGAGAATCCTTTCATGACAGGAACCGTGAAGAGAAACCGTTGGAGCGTTGAAAGGAATAAAAATACCGTCGTGAAGAGATTCTGATCTTTGAAGAGAAACCGTTGGAGATGGTCTTATGGAATTTGAACACTGGGAGGTACGGATTTACGTGAAAAAGCTTTTCAATACGGAGATAAAAAATCACAATAGATAAATCCTTATTATTATAACTCAATATTGAACAATCTATATTTATACGTGCCTTTTGGGGTCGTATTCGACTAAGATACTATATCTATATCAATCTCCATTAGGAGTGTCTGTCTGTTGACCCTGTTCCTCTGATCAAGCATCGTGTCTGACATGATAAGGTTTCATCCGTACTACTCGTTAATTTCAGTTTCAACTAGCTTTAGTTCTAAACCAATCCTTTAATTTGAGTGTCTCCTGCTGGGAATCATATTCCATTCATGCATTACAACTTGGCCACAATATTGTTGTCGAGAAAAGGAGGATATTGTGCGGTGTATGTTGAATTCGGTCCCACGAAGGATTGATTGTACAATTCTGCGATCGAATTTGTTCTTATTATCCTGTTATAATAAAATAGATTCGATCAGTGCTAGGTAATATCATGTACTTTTATGAAAAAAAGATGGACAAATACGCAGTTTCTAAACACCTACTGCTAACGTAAGACACTGGTTTGGAAATTGGGATGCTGGACCTTTGTAGGATTTCGCATAAACTATGAACTTTTTTCTAAAGTTCTGTCAAGTGCATGAATTTCAAATAGGGCCTAGCCTCTGATGGCTAGATATAGGCCTAGTTCTTATCCATTATTTTTTTTCAAGAAACTTTAGAAACACCAATATAATTGGTAGGTGTATGTATACATTCACACGTATTTATATAGCGTTTACTAAAAATTAAAGATATAGAGCTAAAAAATTGACGAAGTTAACTATCAACAGATACGTCATATATCACTAAAAGAAAATTTAATCTTAATAAAATACACACGGTGCAAAACTAATATTTGATACCATATGGACAAGCGTACAACTACCCCTACCAACCATCCAATTTTGATATCGACATTTGATGGTGCCATGATATATTTATTTATTTTTCCGGAAGGGATTGAATTGGGTTAAACCATCAAATTATATCCACTTTCGCGAAGAGATCTCTGAGAAAAAAGAAAGATACAAATAACACATACAAAAGATTCCATCTCATCTCCTTTGATTGCGGCGACCTCTGCTCCTCCCCACGCCGACGGCCAAGAAGAAGCAAACAGAGCCATGATATTCTACTCATACAAACAACACGGGCGCAGACACGTCACCGGCACGACGTACGTACTTGTGTTACTTGTGTATGATTCGATTGGGCCAGACGTTTTCAGCCGGGGAAGTTGATCATTGCCGACCTCTATCAGTTCACTTCATCATTGGGGCGCATGTCACAGGGATTGAACGTTTCGGTACGGTGCAACTCAAAATGGTCCAACTACGAAATCGAGCAGGTGTGAAGTTGAGAATATTTTTTCAGCATTACCGAGCATTTTTTTTTATCAAATAATCAGCATTTTGTTTGGACAACTTCAAATAATCAGCATTACAGAATTGTAAACTATTTTCTGAAATTTGATACTGCTGTAAATAACATGACTCGCCCATAGCACTGTGCTTCTGTCTCAGGGGTGAAGCTACGGTCGCCCATCCAAGTGCACTGGTACGAGAAAAAATAAAATTTTAGTTAATTAACTATTAAATTTTACATCTTCTGTATCACCTGATTCTAAACATATGTATCATTTATGTCTAGATATATTGGAGTGTATACTCAAGTCTCTAGAGCTCTGGCTTCGTCCCGGTCTGTCTCATTATGTAGGTGATTACACGGAGTATAATAGTAGGAGTACAATACGTATTAGAATATATGGGTTTGGTCTATTATATTTGTGTAATTCTAAATAAATTTTAAAAATCCAGCCATATAGAGGTGAGAGTGTACTTTTTAGTCTATATTGTGAGTGAAGGTGGATGGAGACTAACTTAAAAGAGATTTTCTTACTCCCCTACTTAGCATGTGTGGATGAGAGTACTAGGAGAACACACGTGTACCTCGCCTCGCTTCGCCAGAGGGCGCGGGCGCGTGGCACCTGCATAAATGGTCTGTCAAAATCTAGTTGCTTACGCATGTGTGACTTCCTTTTGTAGTTTTACTCTTTTTGCTGCGTGGGTAAACAGGTAAATATATGGAAATCGTGTTGGCTAAAAGTCCGATCGTGACGGGTAACAGAGTCCGATCGTGGCGCATCTCAACCGCACGATTATCACTCTCTCTATATTTGTCAGCTACCACTACAAAATATATACACAGTTAGGGTTTTAACATTTTCTCTCTGTTGTCCGTTGCATATAATCTACTCTATCCTTTTATACTGCATGCACCGATGAACGGGAGAGCAAGTCTTCGAAACTCGTCGCTCTTTAGATCCTGCACCGAGAGAGCACAAATAAGGTTTTTAAAAAGCGCTCGTCACGACTGCTCACGATATGCTCCCTTTACATCATCGTGATTTTGCTTTGACTGCTTCATCATCTTTTTCATTGTTTATTGCTTCGGTATTGTCGAGGGGTAATCCTTGACATTGAATCCTGGTTATACCGGACGATGAGCATGTTGATCTACGTTTTCTGTAGGTGTATATTAAACTAAACTCAAGAACACCAGGATTTATCTAAATTCAGACATCCTATAGGATAATAGCCATGCATCATGTGTATTGTCATATGAACTGAGTGAACTTGTTACAGAATGTCCTTTCCTCCCCTCCAAGCCATGTCTTCATCCCTTTATATACTAGAGAAAAAGACACTCATACAAACGGACCATGCCAAAACAAGTGACAGACCTACGTTTGACGAAGCCTATCTATTGTGAAGATTTGTGACGTCCTAAGTGAGGGGTGAATTTGGACACTTAGAAAACTAACTGGCTCCAAAAACTTTACAATATAAATCTATTTCAATTTCTATCTAAATGTGATCTAGATTTATCTGGTGTTTCTACTCTACCGCTCAAAATAGCTCTGCAACCTATAGCCAATCCTAATAAACTACTCTGAGAAGACAAATACATAAAATTAGATTGTAAGTATGTAAATGTGGAAACGTAAATAAGGTAGAGAGAGCAAACTCGGTATAAGAAATTTTTATCCTATGGTATCGATGGCATGAATGTCACTCTTAGTCTATGTTAGAGGTCCACAAATGATATGCTCCCGATCGGTACCCGGTCACGGTTCTTGAGCCACCAAGCCAACAAGGTAAGGCCTCAAGCTGGAAGAACCTCCAAGTTACAAAGGCAAGGCCTGACCACTAGCATCTCTTTCGGTTGCTTGCCACTGTGGTCACTTCAGAGCTTGAGCTACCAAGGCAAGAGTCTCCGTATCCCCGTACACGTGTCTTGCCACCGCTCCATACCAAGTCGGAGGGTCAACAAGGTTGCCGGTGAGTCACCAAGAATCTTAGGTATCAGCGTACCTCTTGGTACAAGTCAGGATTACTCATTGATCCACTCTCTAGGTTACAGCACCTAGCAACAATTTCTCTCTAGGCCTATAAATATTAATCACTCTCTAATCTCATGCTTAATTATCTTAGATAATCACTTTAAGAATTTTGGTGGCTTGGATGTCTTCTCAAGTGTGTATGAGCTTTCTCTGAACTTTAGTAGCATGCCATATATTCAAATGATTCAGTGGAGGGGTATTTACAGCCTTAAACTCACGCACTAGCCGTTAACCCAAAGGCTCAGAAAAACTGTTAACACTGAATGATCTGGTAAAAATAGTAGTACTAACACCGAATCATTCAGTGAATACATGTTCAGAAACTAGCCATTGTAACTCACTCAAAATCATCCCGAACACTAGACAATCCGGTGTATATATTATCTCTATCACATGGTTAAATGCATCAATATTTAAGGATAATAAAAGGACACCCTTTGCCAATACATCTAATTGCTTCTCCCTTGTTGGTGATGTGTTGCCTTATTTTTTTCTCGGTAGGTCTCCAAACATCTAGACCCTTGGCTTGCAAATAATAAGACATAAGAATTTTCCAACGAGGAAAATTTGTGCCCTAAAAAAGTGGAGCACTATGGGTCTCCATCCTAATACTGGATGTCACAACTCTCTACGCGGTGAAGCGTAAACCGATCACAACAATACTAAGGCTCAAATACCACTTGAATTGGCTAACCCTTGTCAAATGTGTGAGGCTCCAAAACTAATTTTAGAGCCGGTGAGAGCGCTAGCTTTGATATCAATTGTTATGATCGGTGACGTCCTAAGAGGGAGGTGAACATGACACTTAGAAAACTAATCAGCTCCAAACTTCACAAGACAAATCTATCTCAATTTCTATCTAAATGTTCTCTAGATTTATATAGTGCGTCTTCTCTACCGCTCAAACGAGTTTTACAACCTATAGCCAATCATATCAAATTACTCTACGAAGGCAAAGGCGTAAAGGTAGATTGCAAGTATGTAAATACGGAAACATAAATAAGTTAGAGATAACAAACTCGACATAAGAGATTTTTATCATGTGATATCGATGCCATGAATGTCACTCACAGTCCATATTGGAGCTCCAAAAAGAATATACTCCCGATCGGCACCCCATCACGATTGAGCCACCAAGCCATCAAGGCAAGGCATCAAACCGGATGAGCCGCTAAACCACCAAGGCAAAGCCTCACCACTAGCCTCTCTTCCGATCGCTTGCCACCATGATTATTTTGGAGCTTGGGCCACCAAGGCAAGGGTTTCCATGTCCCTGTACATGTGTCTTGCCGTCGCTCCGCACCAAGTCAAAGGGTTAACAAGCTTACCGGTGAGTTGCCAAGACTCTAAGATGCCATCGTACCTCTTGGCACCTAGCAACACTTTCTCTCTAGACCTATAAGCATTAATTATTCTCTAATCTTATGTTTAATTATCTTGGATGATCACTTTAAGCACTTTGGTGGTTTAGATATCTTCTCAAGTGTGTATGAGTTTTCTCTGGACTCCAACAACATGTCACATATTCAAATAACTGAGTGGAGGGGTATTTATAGCCTCAAATTTGCGCACTAGACGTTAACCCAACGGTTCAAAAAAGTTGTTAACACTGGGTGATTCGGTGAGGACAATATTACGAACACCGGATTATCCGGTGAGTACATATTCAAAAACTAGCCGTTGGAACCAATGTAAAGTCACTATGAACACTGGACACACTGGTATCGAGGTATTCTTCAATCTTCAACTTTGGAAACGCTTCTGTAAGAAATACTCAGGTGTGAAACATCCGATGTGTCAATATAGACACCAGACCTTCCGGTAAGTTGATCTTCGTTCTTCTGTGTTTAGATTCTTCTCTATAAGAATTAGTCCGACGTGATCCTCCGGTGATCATCGGACCATCCGGTGAAGCCATTTGTATTCTCTCCTTCGTCAACAATGCTCTGCAGCTTCTGCCCATTTGACACCAGATCATCCTATGAAGTGAAGTTACCTCTGGATACAAAGCTCCGGTGCATACAATTTTTCCAGCATCAGACCATCCAGTGAGTATATTTTTTCTAAGACTTATCCAATTCAACTAAATTTTATCCCGACTACGATTGCTTCTTGATATATTGTATCCATGAGGCATACTATTATATATTTTTGACAAATATATTAGTCATATTGACTATGTTGTTATTAATCACCAAAATCACAAATATAGTCTAATATGACTATTTTTGCTACAATCTATTGATAGCTCATCATGACGGTGGGTAGGCACACCAATCCTGTTTTGGTCGTCCTGCATCTCATGTACCATCACCGAATGTTATCACGCTCACTCGTCAAACCATCTTGCAGTATTAAATGCTACGAGATGGGTCACTGCAACACCACATCTGCCCATGATCTTGCTCGTCGAAAGGGAGTGTCTAGGAAAGAAAAACACCAAATGGAAAGCACTAAATAAGACTTGACTGGTTATGTGTGTACTTACTCTATACCACAACCAATCCTTGCTGGTCGTAGGATTTTGCTTTGCGATCAGAGGTTGGTCGCGCAATAAGGTCGTGGTCTTGTCAATATCTATTGTCGGTTGACACCTGGCGGCACGAGACTCACTTCATAGGGCACACCCTCACCCATTACACTGATAGACATCACGAGAACTTCTGTATCTCACGTCACCATCAGATATGTACATTAAAATCTGTATTATATGCCTAGCCGAAATCCTGCTCGATCTAAGTTGAGGCTCTTTGGAGCTAGTTGAAATTCTGTTCGAGTATCTAGTCGAAGCTCGTTGGAGCTAGTCGAGCTGTAGTCGAGTGATAGCTAAATCTAGTTGAGGCTTATCGGAGCTAGTTGAAACCTAATTGATATTAATTATCTAAATTTATTTTTATTTATATTATATTAAAAATTGTACATGCAGCCGTACAATTGGGCCTGTCACGTTAGGTACCTTTGGGGCAACGAGCCGGGTTCTTGTGCGAGGCTCCAAGTGTGATTCAGAGCCACGCCAGAGACGGCGAAGACAGGCCCGGATTGGTTCCGTCCCAGTCTTGGGTCCGTGGAAATTTGTGCCGAAGCCGAAGCGTCTAGATCCGGGCCACGTGCATCTGATGGTTTCCATCACTACCCATCACTAAAGCCATATCCAACTGTTTTCCTTCGAGAACGAAAGTCTTATCATAAAGAGATTTTTATTTTTTTAGCGTTTTTATAAAAAAAATTTCACGGTTTTCTTATTTGGATTTTTAAAGTTATTTTTTTTATGACGGGATTTTCTCTCCTTTTTCTGCACGATTTCCTTCGTACAAAAGCTGTTAGAGATGAAAGAAAATAAAAGGAATATGAACAGAGAAAAGAATCAGAAAAGGAACAAAATAAAGAAAATATGTTTAGAGATGGTCTAACAAGCTAAGATCCCTTTTGCAATGGAGGATTACCAAATAATTTTTTAGGATTCTAGTTTATAAGAAATTTTTTCTATAAGACCATTTGGATCACATGAAAGAAAGGAAAAAATTCTATGGATTGCTTTCCTATAGCCTAATTCTTAAGGATTATAAGCAAGAGCTTCCTTTGCCTCTACTCCTTCCTCCAAATTCCTGTGTTGCATCTAAAGACTTCATTGGAAACTTTCCTATATTATAAATTTATGTAGGATTGCAGGAACTTAGACAATTCGAATCCTGTATTTTTTTTATTCTTATATTTTTTTTATAATCTTGCATTTCGAAGAGAGGCTAAAGGATGCATGAGTAGTACTCCATTCTGGATTCTCGATGCTACAGTAAATTAAAGTTCGCATTTCTCAATACAATACTGCTACAGTAATAAACTGCATTTTATTGTTTATACACTCACGATCTACTGTAGTATCTCTCGGAAAAGAAGTCAGAGGATACGAATCCCTCCACTCTTGAGGCCTAATTATCTGGAGCCTGCTTTGCTTATATCCAACTCTGGCACCACGTTAGACGATCGGCGGAAGGCTGGAGCAGCTGCAGGTGGAGCAGAATTTAAGGCACGGTAACTACTAATGGAGTTTAGTAGTAGTAGTAATTGACCACTGTCAATCACCAATAGATTGTGGACTTGTAAAAAGCAACAGGCTTAGCTAGTACTAGTAGTAGTAATAAAGTTTGAGCAGCATCTAGTAGTTTCCCAGCCCACGAGAGCACTCGTGTGTTCTGGTCATTTGGAGGCCCTCCAACCAACGTGCCGGTTTGTGTTTAATGTTTAGCAAAGGTTCAAAAGCAAGCCACCCTGCGTTAAACTCGAGCGATGTTACACGATTGACCTGCTGGCCTTGCCGAAGGTGCTGGGCGCCACGGCACGGTCCGGCAGGGACGCGCTCCGGTGCGGGAGCGCGAAGGTCCTCGGCCGCCGGCGGTGCCACTGGAGGAAGGCCGCCGCTTGCCGGACGCCCCCGGGCTGCTCTTACTAAACACCGCGAGGCCCGCACAGGAGTACGCGTAATCAGATAACTTCGCAAAGGATCCGGAGCCGCATCGGCACGCAGATATCGAGGCATGCTCTTACCAATGCTACTACCGGCAGTTCCGAACAGATAATACAGTCGCAATTTAGACGCAACGGAAGTAAATAAAAATCAGGCTGCATGATTACATTACATTACTGAGTAGAGGAGGATTTACTCCAGTAATAAAATTCCGAGTACAAAATATTAAAAATGTCAGCATAGGCTGTAGCAAACTGCAAACCACCTCCTGGGTAGTTCAAGTACTGACAAACAAGTCATTGCCAAACAATGGAGCTCCAAAAGCTTACAACTCTGTCTCTGCTGTATGTAATTCTTGGCGCCTCAAAACTGTCGACACTGTTTATCTCACTCACCGGGCTGCCTGTTGTGCTGCTTGAGCTGGCTCCACGATGTTCTTTCCTAGCATGTAAGTCCGCGCATTAAGGTTCTTCAGGCTTTCGATAATCTGCTCATGGCTGCAAAAGATCGTTTCCCCCATAAATGGTGACATAGAGAAATCAGGTTATTATTCTAGCTGATTATTGGAACATTGTTGTAGTTACATGTGAAGGAAAACAAGAGTGAACCGTTTGTACAGCGAGGATGGCTGGAGCAACTTACACATTAACATGATTTGTGGTCATGATAAGAGTTCCTGACACTGAATCAATCCTGGCATCCAGTTTTGAACTCTTGACCAAGTTCATTATCCACAATTCCGCCTCATCATAGCTCATGTTCAACTTCTCTGAAAGCATGCTGTTCATTGAAAATACAGAAGAACATCTCAGATTTGTTAAGAATCAAGTTCCTATGCGGTCCATAAAAAATGATTTGCAAAACTACAAAAAATACGCTCTCAAACTGAAAGGTTATAACTGGTTTTGAACCTGAGAATACTGTGCTTAAATAATTATTTCTAACAGGTTTGGTCAATAAGCCTATTAGTGGTTTCAATTTTCAAAATTGAATGACATTCAAAAGGATGCAATGTTAATTAGTATCCATTAGGACATTACAATTGCAGTTTTGCTGACGTTAAACGAGTCTGAAATCATCTAGCCATATACCAAAGAATAATCCAATTAAATAGTAGGCGCAGCAGGCAGAGTGACAAATAATTCATATTTAATAAGTGCACTACAATTCATCCAATTAAACATTGTAACAGAAATTTCTTCAGTCATTAAAAAGAGAGCAGAAGACCAGAACCACCCACCCAATATCAATGCACCGATGTATACGGCAGTAAGTCTCGAAGATAAGCAGACGAGCATTTTCAAGGAACTCATCTCTCAGAGGAACAGTGATGAAATTTCCTTCTTGAATGCGCTTTCCCAGAAAAGGATCATTCAATATAACCTAGAAACACAACCATTAGAGCACAAGAAAGGTAAGACATCAGGTTGTATAACCTAGAAACACAACCATTAGAGCACAAGAAAGGTAAGACATCAGGTTGTATAACATGTGGGAATAAGGTTATCTTTTATAGAGGCAACATGTCATATTGTCCACAATTTAGCAAACCAAGATGCAGATAACTACAGACAAGAGCTTCTCCACAATTTAGCAAAGCAAGATGCGGATAAGTACAGACCAGCACTTTATTATCTGAAGAGGAAAAAAGAAAACACAGTGACAATCCAACCGTGGGCAAAATTCAACCAAGAAGTGTACACAGGCTGGACATACAGACCTTAGTGCTACATACAATACATCTAAAAGTCACAAATAAACTTTGGCATGTTGAAGAAAAAAATAGTTTAGCTGGCCATCATATAAAGCATTAACGGGTGAGGACTCATATTGCAAGAGGATGTTTAGCCAACAAAAGAATAGGTAATACATTGTCATTCAGACCTTTCAACATTCCAACAAGCACATACGCATGAAGTTCAATGCAACAAAAAGAATGGCCATGAAGATTGATAAAAAATAGCCTCAAGCTTACCTGCTCACACTCCATGAGTTTCTTTTGTGCACCATCAAAATCGTAGTTCACATACAAGCATTCCAAGAATTCAGTTATGGGATCCTTGTAGCAATGCTGCTCCTGCTGAATGACTTTAATCAACTCTCTAAGCATATTCCTTCTCCTTTTGTTCACAACAACTGCAGTAGCTAGGTATCTCAGAAGATGGTGTGCATTTGTCTGAATAGCATTCAAATACCTGGAAAAAAATGAATTGAAAAATTGGCTGACATAACCTTGACATCAAAGAAAGATTAGTTTCATTTTTTAACTAGATAACACGGTAGGAAGGAATGAACTGTGAAAGCAAAATAAATTTCCGAAAACAATTTGTTCAAAATATATTTTTGAACAACAATGTATTTCTAGCCCTCCATGTACCACCTGATACATTTGAGAGTGACAACTCTCTCATAAGAAAAATAAACAAAAACTGATTTTAAAAAAAAATTCAGAAGATTTGTCAACTTCTACCCTGAAATTTAGAAATGTGGAAGACTTTACCTATATCTTGCTCACTACTAAAATCACTTTACAGTGATATTTCTAATCATGTTCCAGAACTACTACGCCAGAATGCTATTACTCGTAACAACAAGACAACAGAACAAAGTCGTTTTGAGCTTTTAATAGACAAACCTGTCCTGGAAGAACAGATCAATTATCCCATTTCTACCATTTTCATGGTTGAAGAAGATAAAGAGACTCCAATGCATCAGCCATATCCTATTCTGAAGCTGATTTAGAGGTGATGAGAAATTCTGCCAAAAAATCAGAGAATAAACAAAGATAGTTATATAATGTAAATTAAACTAACAACAAAGAACACAATATTAAATATTGAGAGGAAAACCTTTGAATCAATGATTTCCTTCAAGCGGTTTAGCTCTTCCAATGCAACGTCCCAGTTCTGCATTAGAATCTCTGCCGCCAACTTTCCCCACAGGGCACTCACGCTCCTGTCACTGTTTGTGCACAAAGCACGATATTGGTAAAGGTAGTCAGCAGCCCCAGAGTAGTTCCCGCACTCAAATTGAAATTTGGCAAAATGGTAGAGAGCGTCGATCTGATCAGGACCAATCTGCATTATTAACAAGAATTCAATTAGTTGATTAGCACATAACATGACAAACAATTGAATGTGCACACCTTACAACGTTTCTTTTGAGTTCTGGTTTTAGTTATTATGCACCGAGCTTCATGAATAAGGGTGGCAGTGGGTCAGGTCCCCGTGGGTTTCAAACCTGGTGGGGGTGGGTTCAGGTGGAGAAATGGCCTCGCAGGTTTAGTTATTATGCACCAAGCTTCATGAATAAGGGTGGCAGTGGGTTAGGTCCCCGTGGGTTTCAGACCAGGTGGGGGTGGGTTCAGGTGGAGAAATGGCCTCGCGGGCCATCGGTTTGGGGGCCCGACACGAGATTGGTTCGGGTTCTAGTTTGCACCCACAGGTGCCCCACATATCCCAAAATCTGAGGCCCAATTACCCCGATGGCTCATTACCACACAGGCTTATCCGTTCACCCTTTAGTCCGCGTCACCGCATGCCGTCTCTGCTCACAAACCCAGTCAATTATATGACGCCATGACTCACGAACCCTAGGCGGTGGCTCTCGTGTAGCATGGCCGCATTGCGGCGCATCGCCCTCCCGACCTCCCCTGCTTGGAGTCCGCCCCTACATCTTCATTCTCGTCGTCGGTCTCTGCGGCTTCCTCTTCATTCTTGCTGTCGGTCTCGGAGCCAGTCTCCTCGGCATCAGCTTCAGCCTCGGCCTTGGCGGCTCCCGCCTCAGCCTCGGCCTTGGTCTCGTTGGCTTCTGGTTCAGGTTCCGCATCAGCTCGATCTGGCGGAGAAGCGACTCGATTTGGGGACTTGCCTTGTGCGCAGGGGGCGTGATGCTGCACTGCGTGGTGGATGCGATTCTCGCGCTCTCAGCACACTAGGTTTGCCGGACATCAGGCAGCTCTTCCCGGTCTCCGACCCCAGGTGGAAGGGTGTGGATTCTTCGGTGTTCATGAGGGAAGCTGGCAGGACACAGGGGGGGGGGGGTAGAGTGGGTTCGTGGCGCGATGGAGATGGGGGAGGAGGCCAGGACGAGGGAGGAAGGGGGGTGCAGTGGCCATGGTGATGCTAGTGGTGGTGGGCGTTAGCAAGATAGCGTAGTGGCCGAGTTTTTTTAGGGCCGAGAGGGGAGGAGTGCAAGGAGAGTGGCTTTACGTTTTTCATGTGTCAGAATTATTTGCGCGAAGGCGAGATGAGCATCTGGAGCTGGAGATGCGATGGCCGCCGCGGCGCCACCACCGTTCTCGATTCTGCCGCAGATTGCCGCAAGGTGGAGCTGCGAGCTCGAGTTCTTAGAATCTCGGCGAGGAGGCGGCGAGCTCGGGTTTCGGGTCCCCGCCAAGGCTAGGGGTGGGGGTGGATTTGCACCCAGTTGGATTTTCGGGGCCAGGTCGGGTTTCGTGTTTCGGATCGGGTGCGTTCTTGATCCACCCGGCCCCGACCCGACCCATTGCCACCCCTGTTCATGAATTGTTAATACATGCACAATACTCCCAAACAAATAAAGTGAACAAGGGAGAAGTTCTGACTTGTTGCTCACTACAGAGCTGCGAGGTGAAACGTACATCATCAAACACAAACTCAGTTGGCAATCACTCTAACCAGAAGATCCACAAAAAGATTGATTCCTGCGATCTCTAAACAAAGTAAATAAAAAATAAGGAAACTCCTATGAGACTAGTAAGCATTACACATGTCCACATTTAGGGCGCCTACGTGGTGATACCTCACATTTTGAATTATGCATGCTACCAAATTAAATAAATCTCACTATCCAGGTGCTGCAACACGCAAACTGAAAACACCAGCCCACACCCAACTAAAACAAGGCAGCATAGCAAAGGAACGAGCGTACACTCATAACTAAAACCAAAATCCATAGTATATGCATCTACAGCTAAGATCACATGGTCCCGAAGATCTTTACTGTCAAACAATTTCATAATCTTGCTAATGGCGAACAGACTCACAACCACATCTTGGGACACCAAGAACATTGAATTGTACCACCAATCCCACAAATCGCATAGCTCCAATAGGTTGGGCAGAAGAAGATTCGGACCTGGAAGCGCTCCTGGAGCATGTGGATGTTGTACTGCTTGTCGGGCCTGAGCTCCTGCACGAGCTGCGGGTTCTGGAGGAAGGAGACGAGCGGGGCGGCGGCCTCCTCGAGCGACCTGAGCCTGGCGACGACCTCGGCGCGGCGCGAGACCATGTCGGCGGGGACGTCCTCGGTACCGTGGAGCGACTTGTGGATGTCCATGGCATAGTCGACCATGTTGGTGCCGTTGAGGAGGCGTATCTTGGCCTCCAGGATCTCCTCGTCCTTGTAGAGCTGTCGCTCCTGCAGGAACTCCAGCAGCGGGAACACCAGGTGGCGGTCCAGCTGCGCCGCCATGAGCGCCGTCAAGTCGTGCTCCCCCATGTCCGCTCTCCCCGTGTGGCTGCCTAGGGTTAGGGTTTCTGAGGGTTCGAGGGTGGCGGCGCGGGGAGGGAGAAGAGGACTGGAGCAAAGGGAGTTTTAAGATTCGTGCTCCCGGCGGTGTCTGCCCCTGGTATCCGAGCCGTCCTCCATACTTTAAGATTCGTGCGTCATCATACTGTCTTTTGTACCTCCGTTGTATTTGTAGTTGTTTTCTTTTGGTTTCGTACAGCTTCTTGCTGCTACAAGATTTTTTTTTTCTGCAGCTCAAGCCCATCATTTTCTTTACATCCCAGAAATTGAATAAACAAGATGTGCACTCATCAACTTTAATGCAAATTTGAACACAAGTACACAAGATTTCTTTTTGCTTAACACATATTTGAAAACACATGTTCATGTAAGATTTAAAAACCACCAAAACATATTTTGGCTGCTCTTACTGCCACAGTGCTCGGCTGCCGCAAATAGGAAACCGGGGCGAGCAGGGGTGTGGAAGTATTGGCCATTCTAGGCCTGCCTTCCCCTTAAGAAAAAAGAGAGTGCATTCTTAGGTAACTGGTAAGGAAGATAAAAAAGTTCAGTACTTTCATCACCTCAACTAGGATCTTCAGGGTGCTTTTGATAGGAATTCAGATTCTTTTATAAATGTTTTGATTTCAAATTCTCTCTGAAAATATTTCTCTGGTGAATCAGAGTCACCTTTGAAAATCGTTTTGCTAGCTTTCTGGATTTAGTTTCTTGAAAGAGAAGATGGTAATTAACTATTTTGCCAATTGTTGATATGCTGTTTTTTTTTTTTGCAATAACAACAATAGACATACATAGAAAGCCTGAGCATCACCTCTGATCATTTTTTAGCAATTGACACATGCATTTGAATTTTATTGGAATTGATCAAATTCATGAAAAAGTGAGGCCATGTGAAGAAGCTTGAAATTTTACTATATAGCTTAGAGATGGAGATAATTTTAGAAATTAATCCATTAATTAAGATGAATATTGATGATTTTTCCTAATTTTGGAAATCCTTTTAAAGCTCTAAAAATTCATGGAAGGTGCAAAAACAGTCAGTTTTAATTAATTTTAATTTGAATTTTGTTCAGGATTTTTAAGTGCAACTAGTTAAAATAGGTTGGCTATGGATTATGGAACTTACATAAAAATTGGTAGATTTTTTGAAGCCTTTTAGAAGGTCTAAATCTACAGGGAAAGAGATTGAAAATATGGATTTTTGAGGCATATTGTAACAGCTAGGAAACGTTTTGTGGTCTCAGGCCACAATCGAAGAAAGGTTTCGACCATTTCATGCAGAATCGCCCTGCTCGTTTTGCCGTTTGGTATGGATTCTTGAGAATCGGCGGAGAAACGTTTCAGATTCACGTTGCCAAACGGGTCCTCAATGTAAGAGGTAGATACTCATGTACATGCTCGCATTATTTTCATTATTATTAATATAAATCAGAGGGCCGTTCTAAAAAAAAGTTGGTTATCCCACAAGCAGCGGCAGCATTAGCATGCCCCATGAGTAGCACAGTAGCAAGGTACAGGAGTTTTCATAAGCATCGCTCGCAGGCAACTGACTGTTGTATTACATGACACAAAGTCACAAACAAATTTACTTACAGTAGTCCTCGCCCGCCCTCTTGTGGGATCATGCTGCTGAAACGCTAATACGTGGTACAAACACAAAAACTATCTTTACAAACCCAAGAAATTACTTACTGAATGGTGGCTAAACATTTTGAGAGAAAAAACAGAGGATTGAAGAATCTGATTGGTGATCGAACCCAGCACAGCAAAACAAAAGAGAACAACACTCAACACCCATACTCAACTCAAGATGCCAACATTATCTTTTCACTTCTCTGTTTACTGATCTACCGTGTATCGTCACCGATGGACTCGTCCTTCTGAAGCTTCAGGCTCAGGTTACTGAACCTTTGCCTCGAGTACTGCCTAGACGCCTTCCTCCAGTCAGTGCCGGCCTTCATCATGGCTGCGAATTCATCATAGCTTATTTTCCCATCCTGAAAAAAACATAGATTACACCTTGCTGTTAGGATGACCCTATAGATTAATCTTGTACTTTTTTGTGGGGTGGGAAAGGGGGGATTGAACAGGTCAAACTAGTTACATTAAATTAATTTAAACTACTGATTGTGTTATGCGTCATGCCCCTTATCCTATCTTTCTTAGTCCCAAATGCCATTTTTTCTATAACAATACAGGTTGATAACAGTCAACAATCCTTCACGTTAAATAAAACCATGCCTTGCAAGTTGTGGCATCTGAACATTGACTGCCACATGGACATGGTCATACAAAAGGCACTATTCTTATATTCTGGAAACTATAATATTCACAGCAGTTTTACACTTTACTCCAGTACTTTCATCTCAATTCCCATTTATGATGGTAGTTCATTAATTGGAGTAGCAACTTACCAACAAATATGCTCTACAAATTAGTTCTGTGGTCTGGGGAAGGTAGATTTTGCTTACCTTATCTGTGTCCACATCACGGATGATGCCACTGATAATGTCTTCATCATTTGCTTCCAGTTCATCAGACAAAGCCTCCCTAAGCTCCTCAATTTCTATGTACCCACTCTTATTTTGGTCGAAGTATGAGAAGGCCTTTTGGATGTGTTCATCATTGCCTATTTTTCTCACATGGATAGACACAGTAACAAATTCTCCATAGTCTAGGGTCCCATTTTTATCAACATCAGCCTGCAAAGCATTGAAAGTAACGTTAACAGGTTTGTCCAAGATACTTTTGCTCTAGGGTAGATCATTTTTGGTAAGTTACTCACAGCATCCATCAATATCTGAATATCTGAATCAGGCATTTGGTTTCCAAGTTTACGGAGGCCAGCTTTGAATTCCTCGAATGTTAGTTTGCCATTGTTGTTCACATCCATTTTATCAAACATTTGCTTTATATCAGCTACTTCCTCTACGGACAGATGCTCAGCAATCACCTGCAGATGTTTAAGCATAAAATAAGTTAGTTTCCATGCAAAAAGAAAGTTAGTTTAACTAGACTAATTCATCCATTCATCTCGCATCACCTTGTATGCAAAATTCTAAAGAAGTTTCCTGTTCAACAAGGAAACTGTTGAATTTGGTGCCACGTGCAGTAAGTCTTACCCTTAGGGCTTTCTTCTTTAACTTGTTCATCGCAGCAAATTGCTGCAGTCTCACTCGGACAGTATCACCAAGAGGAATGTCCGGCATCTTTTTGGAGTCATGTAACCATGGATGTTCTGCCCATTCAATTGACATTGTCAGAAGCAATGACAAAATAATTTGAGACGTGCAGTTAGTAAACTCAAAACTAACTTTGAGTATCATTTTTTGATACAATTCACATAGTGATGATAGGAATACCCTACATCCGCTCTGTTGCATAGACAACCAAACTCCAATAGTCATCTAGAGATTCTGTGTAACTCCCAGAATGAGAATTAGTCCTTCGATAATTTTAAGATAAATCTGCTGATGATCATGCCAGTTCATAATTTCTAAATTGAATGACAGCCAATACATAATAGAAGCGCATTCCCAATTAAGATTCAATTTGCCATAGCAATCAGAGTAAGATAGCATTCTGTAGCCTGTTGAGATGTGGGAACAGGTGACGGTGATGCTTACCAAGAACTTGTGCTGCAGTAAACCGTGTGTTTGGATTTGGGTCCAGCATCCGCTTGACAAGATCTTTAGCAGGCTCAGATACTCTGGGCCATGGATCTCTTTTGAAATCTACAACAGAGCGTATAATTGCCAGTGCTACTCCCTGTTCAGTTTCTGCACAGCATCACAGGTATGGGATCATGATGTTGTTCTAACTTTCTATAAACATGCATGCATTCTAGCCAAGAGAGAGAAAATACCTGCCCAAAATGGTGGTGCACCACAAAGAAGTATGTAAAGTATCACTCCTGCACTCCAGACATCAATTTCAGGGCCATAGTTTCTCTTTAAAACCTCTGGAGCCATGTAGTATGGACTGCCTACAATTTCAGTAAACCGCTCACCTGCATACGGAAGCCAATGGAAGTAATGAATAAGTATCCAGCTTTTCTGTAAAGAGTGTATTCATATTTCCAACAAACTGTGTCAATGAAGGTAGCTCCATTTTGCTGGGAAATGAAGCTTAGCATCGAGACATTTCACTTTCTTATTTTCTGTGGGAACAACAAATTCCATTTGTTCAAATCCATTTTTAGCAAAACATACCAGGCCTGAAGAACACGGACAGCCCAAAATCAATTGCCTTCAGAGGGGAACTGTCCTTGTTGTTTGCATATAAGAAGTTCTCTGGTTTAAGGTCCCGGTGCATGACGCCATGCATGTGGCACATCTTCACAGTAAAAAGAACAACGATTAATGTCATGAGATAATGGAATGATGCAAGAAATAACAATGGAATAAATGATGCAACATTGACAATGAAATCCTAGATCCCGCATGAGTATACGCTTAGGAATTGGGATACTGATTTGCAGTAAACATTGCACTTGATTTATATAGCTCCTTAAAAGCCAATTCATTACCAATATGGTTAAACATTTAATACCGACAAGGATGAACAGGCCCCAAGGTTTAACAGATTGCCGAACACTAAAAATACTTATTCCACCACCGCATTTCATTCGGAAGCTTATCCATCTATCCATCCTAAGCTCAGCTGAAGGCTAGCATGCTTCCTATTCGTCACTAATCATGATGAGCAGCTAATAATGACCAATTCATGAACATAGCAGCCAATGCAAACAAGTAAAACATCTTGAGTCAGAACTAAAGAGTCTTCTCACATAAACAAATTCATGAGTATAAGAAAAACAAATTCATGAGTCCAATAAAAACCAAATTCACGAGTCTAATAAAAAACAAATTCATGAGTTTAACAGCCACTGCTAGTAATCATACTACTGCTGCAATAGTAAGCAATAAGCTAAGAGCCTAAGAGCCAAGGGAAGAGTTTTTCTCGTCTCTCACCTGGACCACCTCCACGATGGTGCGCGTGACGGCGGCCGCTGCGCGCTCGGTGTAGTGGCCCCGCGCGACGATCCTGTCGAAGAGCTCCCCTCCCTCGCAGAGCTCCATGACGATGTGCACGGCGTCCTCGTCCTCGTACGCGGCGCGGAGGCTGACGATGTTGGGGTGCGGCGGCATGTGGCGCATGATGTCCACCTCCCGCCGCACGTCCTCCACGTCCACGGGCGTCCGCAGCTTCCGCTTGGATATCGACTTGCAAGCGTACCGCGCCCCCGTGGCCGCCTCCGTGCACAGGTACGTGATGCCGAACTCGCCGCGCCCCAGCTCGCCGCCGAGCTCGTACCGCTCGCCCAGGTCCCGCCCCGTCGGGTCCCGCAGCACCACCAGCCCCGGCCGCGCCGGCGGCGGCGGCGCCCCGCGGTTGTACGTGACGTTGTACGGGTTCGCCTTGTGCTGCTTCCGCCGGTTCTTGCCGCCGCCCTGCGTCGCCGGCGCGCCGCAGCAGTTGCCCATGGTCGTCGCGGCCTACTAGCAGACAAATTGGGGAACTGCAATCCGGCGAGCTGGATTCAGTTCAACAACGGAGGCGACTGACAGCAGAGAAATTTACATGGAATTGGGGAAAACTCCGTGCGGGCTTTGAACTGGGACTTAGCGTGTGAGCTGGGTCGGGGAGGAGTCCATGAATTCTGGACGCGTTCTAGAAGCGGGCAATAAAAGCCAGCGCAAACTAGCAGAAAGATGCAATCTTTCCCGGGTTTTTTGTGGAGAAGACTCCTATTTAAGCCCAAAGATCCTATCTTTTTCGGAGATTTCATGGAGACAGTAGAGATTTTAGCGGAATTAGTATAGCTAGTCAGGATAGTCCCGTGAGGAATGGAGCGGTTGGTGTGTGTTTCTGGAAATGCGCGAGTCAGCAAGGGAATAGGACTGGTTAGCTACTGTATATGTATTATTTGCTTAGATGTAACTAGTTTATTTTTTTAGTACACCTCTAATTACGAAAAAAAAATAGTATAAATATATTACATTAGATATATTAGTAACTACAAATATATATGATATTAATTTAGATATATTCTCTAGTTGTAATTATGTATATTTTTATAGAATCGTAATTTATTCACCTCTACACATACCTCCAGTTAAACAGTATAGTTGTGATCATAAGATAGATCAGTTAATATATATATATATATATATATATATATATTAGAACCAAGAACGTATATTTCTTGGCCAAAGAGTTGTCGGTTTATATTGGGACCAGCAGCAGGAGGAGATTAATTTTTGCATATTTGCAAAATCCAATTATACTGCTACCAAAGTTCTTTAGAGAAACAAATTTACTTGTATAATTTATATATGCTCAACCTAAATATGTTGGATCTATTTGGAACATAGGATTCTAACATGTAGAAACAGGAAAAACACAAAATTGAAGTCGTCTGACACTTACGATCTTACCTGAATCTAGAATGGAAGAAAACTTGTAAACCGTTTGGATACAACAAAGGAAAAACACTGGAATGAGAAATAGAATCAAAGATTTTTTACATGAGGTTGCTAGAAATTCTCCAAAATTCCTATAGAACAAGGCATTCCATATGAATTTCATAGGAATTCTAGAGGTCCAATCCTTTGTTCTAAAGGGCTCTATTGGAATTTTTCCTATAGGATTCAAATCCTTTAAAATTCCTTTATTTTTCCTTTGTTACAAATGATGCCTTAATAAGTTTTGTGAGCCGAAAATCCTGACTTGAGTGCAACAGAATGGAACGATTCTAAAATAGGATTAACGAAAGTTTTTTTGTTTGTTTGATGCGCGGATTAGCAGGAGATCTTTTGAAATACAATTATACAAAAGACTGGAGGTGGTGCGAAGAAGACTCTGAAGTTTGAAAACTCAGCAGGGAGACTTTGGGAAGTGGGGCTGGACGTCGACAAGAGGCTTGGAAGGAGGGTTTGGTAAGCAAGAAGGCAACGTAGCTTAAGCCCCAATTCATGACACCGAGAAAAAAAAAGGCGGATAACCCCTAGCCTCCGTCCTCCCGCGTTGGGTAGCCATGGACATGGAGTCGTCGATTGTTCTAATCTCCAGTCGTTCATTGACCTGCATCGTTGCTTGACAAGAAGATCAACGTTCAACAACTAGGGGAAACAGAAGCTTCAGTTCAGACTCCAACGCCCAAAGGGAAGCAGATCAAGTTCAGGCTTCAGACCTCACTTGCTCATCAAAGTTCAAAGAAAGGACTCTTCTGTTTTCAGATTCTGCGTCCGTCTCTACTAGTATGAAAAGTGCTGCTGTTCCTACTAGTCACGTTTTTGTTTCAGAAGATGCATGGTTGCACTTTTTTTTTTGGTTGCGATTTCTAGTTTCTCCCTGCGTGCTAGCTGCTGCAGGTTTCGTTCCCTTTTCTGACGGCAAATTGGTCTTTTTATCCCGATTTATTCCTCTTCTAGAGGACGCACAGTAGCATATTGGGTTGTGTCCACATATGCTGCCTCACTGGTTTCTAGATGCGGAGAACAAGATATCGACGAGGAGAGAAGACTCTTTCTTCATAAGCTGATGATTTATGGCAAACGGCACGAGCGAACCTGCCATTTGTTCCAGAAGAGCCTCTGCAGACAGCAGAAACTGCAGAAACAGCCATTGGACAGTTGATTTGTCATGTAAAGCTGAAGAATCGCTCGACATCACTTGATGCAGATTCCTCTAGAAAAGGCGATTCTTTGGATCAACTTGTCCCGGATTTATTACCAAACGGGAAAGTCCAGCCGGACGAAGAAGGAAGAACTGATAAGATCATATCTTACGATATCTCGTACCATATCAGAATGCTCCGTCCCTATCACATTTCTTTTGCCTTCATGCCTTGTGCCTTTGGTGGAGCAGTTCAGTGGCATGCATGTGAAGATACAAAAGCTTCAGTTCATGCTTCACTAGAAAAAAAAATCATCAGCTAGCGGGAAACAGAAGCTCCTCTCGGGACTTTCAGAGTCTACACGTCTAGAAAATATTTCAGAATCTAGAGCTTCGCTTTCCGGATTCTGCGTATTGACAATGAGCTGTCTTCTGGTACAACTGCTTTTCCTTTTCAGATGCTGCCTTTCTAGCATTTTATAAGATGATGCTGTATTTCTGATGGCCAAATGGGTCCTCAGCACACTGTTAGCGTATCTCTAGGACTTGGAATTCGGGAAGGTAGCAAGAAGGGAATAGGATTGGACGAACTCCAGGGACGCAGAGATAGGAGTATAGAGTTGTTAAATTTCAAAATGGACTTATATATTTGCAATTTTCGGATTTAAAAAATAAAAAGGTCAAATAGCCACCACTCCTCAATGGGCCAAGCCCACACCACGCTCACTACTCACGGGCCGATCCCACACAAACATTACAAGCCATTCGGTCCATTGGTCTTCATATTCACCTTCTTGGGTCTCGTAGTTCTTCGCTTGGTCGCGGTTCCTTCTTCTGCTGTTGTCGTATGGGGAAGGGGAACTCTGCACAGGGTGTGGATATATGGCATCTCACGTGTAGCGGCAGCCAGTAGGAACGAAGCTAGCAAGCTAATTAGTATTTATGTGTTTATATTTTTATTTAATTCTTGATTTATTTGGGAGTACAAAATCAATTAAAAATTCTAAACGTTTTTTGAGTAAACTAGAGTTTACTAGCACCCGTTTTAATTGATTTGAACAAACAGATAACAAGTATGTAGATGTGGATGTTATCTTTCAAAGCACGAAGGAGAACAAAAAAGAAATGAAGCACAGAGAATAGTAAAAAGAGGATTAATATTAATCTGTGAGGTTCAAGAGCTATGTTATTATCAGCAGACAATGACAAAGAAATACAATCAATTAATTAAACAAAACAATAGCTAAGCTTCTTGCTATGCATCTATTAAACCTCCCATTATATATTATACATTTGTTTTGTGTATGTAATGACAATGTTGAGTTAGTTATGATGATTTTTTGGTGAACTTATCTCTTGATGGTAGGTTTTGTGCATGTTTGAGTTTCTTTTTATTTAAATTGAATTAAAAAAAGAATATCACATGAAATGGTAAAAATATATATACATAGAGCATTACAAAGGAACTTACTTTTTTACCAAATAACCTAGGATTGAAAACATTTTTATAAATTACTACATCACATGAGAAGAATATTAATGATTTTTTCTAGATTTTTTGGAATTTATTTGAGGCATTAAAATTGCTAGAACTGATAAAAGTATGCTTATTTAGAGAATTTTAATTAAATATTAGCTCAGGTTTTTTAATCAAACAAATTAAAATGAGTTGCTAGTGAACTCTAGTTTGCTTATAAAAATATTTAAAATTATTTTGACTACTTTTATACTAAAAAAATTGAGAATTAAATAAAACATAAACACATACCTACTAACTGACTTGCTAGCTTTCTTCCGACTGTCTGCCCCGCCGTACATGCATATTCTATATATGAGGTGTCGAATACTGCCCTATGCACATATTCAGCGCTCCAGCCCGTTTTGTACACCGTATTTAGTATCTCAGATGTCAAAAACGGTTAGGTCCGTCCTTTTCGGTAAACGAGATGTCGAAATTGGGTTTTCGGTAAACGAGATATCGAATACACATGCTAAATTTGCGAATACGTTAATATATTATCTATTTTAGCAAATAGAGTACGGTATATTATCTATTTTTAGATTTTTGACAAAGAACTACTCCGGAAACTCTTCCTGTTGCAGATTTATTTGGACGATCCCTCTGATCACAGGATTTTTCCTCTGATGAAAGTAAACTCTACCTGATTGAAGCCTTTTTTCCCCTCTGATGAAAGTAAACTTGTCTGAAACTCTTATCTTGTCCGTTAGGTACTTACGGGTCCTCAGCAAATAGGAGATATTCAGGGCCATATTTCAAGGACATTAACACAAATTTTTTTTGGCGAAAAGGACGTTAATACATTACTGTATTATTTTTGGACCTACATTAGCTAGTATCATTCGAGCACCGCATGAATGGATCAAACACGGATTCCAGATCGCGCTTCCGTCACGTCATGCCCGTTTGATCGCCGCCTACGGTACCCTGCGATGAAGCAAACACGCACACATGCACGCGCCGTGGCAGAGACAAGCATGTCGGTCGAAGCGAGCCATCGGGGCGTCACGACGTGCTCGTCGCACGTAGCTAGTGCAACGTGTCTCGCTGATTCGCGCGCTTACTTGTCTCAGTCAGCGTGGGTGTCGATGGGGACGCCGAACGACGGGACGGACTGCTCCAGGCACCTGCAGAGCGCCCGCCGCGCGTCCGCCATCCGGCGCAGCTCTCGCTCGGCACCGCACGGGATGAGCGCGCTCACCGCGTCCCCGAACGACACCGCCTCCGCGCCGGGCAGGTTCGGCACCGCGGCCGAGAGGACCATCACCAAGGCGATCACGTTCGCGCTGCCCCTGCGTGTGCCCATTGAGATGGGGCTGAGTGATGCGCGTGCGTTCGTCCTCTCGCCCGCTCGATCTGCAGGTGTTTATCGGCGGAGGAGGTCAAGGAGGTTGGTGATGCACCTCAACGCGGCCTGCGACTGCGACGTGCTCATTGCCATTTTGGGCACACTCCTATCCAAACCACTCTGTCTGCAGGCGCGCATTGTCAGACCCGAGCATGACGCGTACTCGTTCTTCTTGAATGCACCGTGACACTACTTCGTAGCAGTGGCGAACGCAGCGTGAAGAAGTAGGGGGCTGACCTCCTTCCTCCTCTACCACCACCTCCTATCCGTTTTCTTCTTCTTCTCCACACTCTCAGGCCGGCTCGGTATCTGTATGTAGCCCATGGGCTTTCACGGCCCTGTTTACTTCGGGGACGGTCAGTCAGTTAATCAACGGCCAAGATCTCCCAGCGCCATGCTGGAACCATCCAACGACTGTCCTGCCCCGGTCCTAGCGCTGGATTATTAAACCGAGGCCGTTTGGAATAGTTTTTTCTGAAAAAAAACCAAAAGCTATTAGGGGCTGGGTTTTTTTCTCGGTTTTTAATGGTTTTTAACTGGCTGAGGAAGAGCGTATGGCTAAAATAAACTAGAAGCCGATAAACAGATTGAGATGGGGCTGACTGCTGAGTGATGCGCGTGCGTTCGTTCTCTCGCTCGCTCGATCTGCAGGTGTTTATCGGCGGAGGAGGTCAAGGAGGTTGGTGATGCACCTCAACGCGGCCTGCGACTGCGACGTGCTCGTTGCCATTTTGGGCACACTCCTATCCAAACCACTCTGTCTGCAGGCGCGCATTGTCAGACCCGAGCATGACGCGTACTCGTTCTTCTTGAATGCACCGTGACACTACTTCGTAGCAGTGGCGAACGCAGCGTGAAGAAGTAGGGGGCTGACCTCCTTCCTCCTCTACCACCACCTCCTCTCCCTTTTCTTCTTCTCCACACTCTCAGGCCGGCTCGGTATCTGTATGTAGCCCATGGACTTTCACGGCCCTGTTTACTTCGGGGACGGTCAGTCAGTTAATCAACGGCCAAGATCTCCCAACGCCATGCTGGAACCATCCAACGACCGTCCTGCCCCGGTCCTAGCGCTGGATTATTAAACCGAGGCCGTTTGGAATAGTTTTTTCTGAAAAAAACCAAAAGCTATTAGGGGCTGGGTTTTTTTCTCGGTTTTTAATGGTTTTTAACTGGCTGAGGAAGAGCGTATGGCTAAAATAAACTAGAAGCCGATAAACAAATTGAGAGAATCTTTTCTAACTTTTAATATATAAAAAACTAAAAATTTCTTCTAAAATCTAACAAACAAAATTCAACAACTACGGTCACTTTCTCGACAAAACAGAAAATCAAAAACCACCTTGTATCCAAACGGGCCCGAGTCGGCGTTGCAGCGGACGTCCGGAGAAAAATACTTTCCTTCACGTTGGCGCCTGGAGGCATCATCGCCAACAGCTTTATTCCCGCGCAACCATCACCACCAATCAACCTGCATGCCAGCCAAATCCTTCGTGCGCGTCCCATCTGTGATCTGTGAAGTGCCCCCAATATTTTGCTCGTAACCTCTTGTTCCACTTAATCTCTCCGATCGGTTCTTGCATTGCGCGTTCGCTTTGCCAGTTTGCCGCATGCACGAACTCGTCGCGTTGTTCGCCTAGCTAGCTGTCGCGAGTTGAGCCAGCCAGCTGCGATGAGGGTCATGGTGCGGACGCTGCGGGGGGAGCGCGTGGCGCTGGACGTCGACGGCACCACGACGGTGGCGCAGGTCAAGAGCATGGTCATGGCCCGGGAGCGTGTCCCGGTGGACATGCAGCGGCTCTTCTTCGCCGGCCGGCACCTCGACGACGACGGCCTGCCGATCGCGCACTACGGCGTGCAGCACGACTCCGTCGTCTTCCTCAGCCTCCGCCTCCGCGCCGATGACACTGACTCGCAGTACGTACGCGTTGTTGCTCTGTCGAAATAATTTCTTGAGACATCTATTGCATGACCATTTGACTGTTCGATCGATCGATCGACATGGAGGCAGGAGATGCGTAACGTGCAGATGCAGCCAGAACCGGTGACCGTGAAGCAAGAGTTGCATCAACAGCAGCAGCTGATGCTTCTCGATGACCATGACCACGAGGCAGCCGCGGCGAACGACGGCGAGGAGATCATCAAGAGGAAGCCTGTGTCGCGGCGCTCGCTCCGCAAGATCCTCTCCCGGCTGCACGTGGACGTGTGGACGAGCCAGCACGACGCCAAGTTCCTCGATCTGCTGCTGCGGCACACGCGCAACGGCGAGCGCAACGTGGGCGACCTGACAGTCCAGGACTGGTCGGACATCCGCGCCGAGCTGAACGCGGCCACGAGGTCCGCGTTCCCCGTCCAGGAGCTGCAGCGGCGGCTGGACGAGTTCCGGCGCGAGTTCGAGGCCGTGAGCCGGATCAAGAACCACCACCAGTTCAGCTACGACGCGCGCCGTCGGGTCGTAGTTGCCAACGAGGACGACTGGAAGCGCTACATACTGGTGCTCAGCTGATCTTTCTTATCCTTTTCACGGCGATCTGATCGGAGTGATCTGCTCTTCTTACGACCTTATCTCCATTGTTTCGGGGGTTTCAGGAAAATCCGGAGGCGGTGGCGTACGAGGGGAAAAGCCCGCACTTCGGTCGCCTCCAGACGATTTTCTCCGGCGCCGAGACGCGCGGGCGCGGCGGCGCCAAGTGCCGCGAGTCACGGGCGAAGAGATACCTGAACAAATTGCTGCGCAACTTTGGGCTGCGATGTCAGTTCTGATTTCTAAATCATGACACCTTGTATTATATCCAGAGGATAGATATGCCAAGAGCAGTGAGATACCTGAACAAAGCTTCCCGTTTCTCTTCTCTCCTTGTATACTGTTTCAATGATCTTCTCTCTTCGTTCATCGGATGTTCACTTTTATTTTTTCGAGAAAAAAACAGAGGTCAACCACGCGGTAAGACCGCATAGAACTACAACTCCAATTGATCCATTGAAGATTTTTCACATCTGTTCGACAAATTCATACCTCTATATCTATCTCTGAAGTGTTTGGGTTTTGCAAAACTTCATAGACATATAGAAGAGAAATGCTATACCCACTCCGATCAAGACAGGACTTACAACTTGGAACGCATGCACGTATAAACGGTATCGGATCTAGGCGGTTATTATCCATTCCAAGTAGGCAACTACGAATCCGCAGAGAACAAAATACACGACCTCGACGCCGATCGAAGCGACGGGTACAGCCGCAGTGAACGAGGGCTGGAACCTCCCTCGTGGAGATCCTGCTACGCCTCCCGCCAAGAGCGCGGCGGCGGTTCCGCCTCGTCAGCCAGCTTTGGCGCGACGTCACCGGCGAGCGAACGCCCGAGAAGCAGAGCCGCCGCATGGTGCTCGCGTTCGCCGTGACTGCTATAGATTCGGCGCTTGGCGGCATACGTCATCGACGGCCTACCAGATGGCCGATACCCTACTTGAGCACGATGATGGTCGGCACGTGCAACGGCCAGATATGCCTGTGCGACAACACCAGGCCCGACGGGGCCATCACTTTGGCCAACCCGGTCACCGGCGAGACGCTGGCCGTCCCGCCGTTGCCGTGCTCGGGCCAGCGGGCGTCGTACTTGACGGGAGCGAGCTGGCAAGTCACGTACAGCTTTGCGTACCACACGACGACGGGGCAGTACAAGATCGTGCACGTACGTACGTCCCGACCTACTACGACCAGACCGGAGAGTTCGACGCGGTGCAGCCGTGCAGGTGATCACGCTGGGGCGGCGTCGCGACATGACGTGCCGTCCCCCGGCGCGAGCTGCTGCCTGTACAGCGACCTCGTTAGCGCCGACGGAGGGACGTACTGGGTAACACCGAGAGGACGAGCGCGTCACATCGACCAAGAGGTTGCCAGTGCCGGCCGAGCCGCACTACTGGTGTCACCTAACGGAGGTGCACGGGAGGCTGGGCGTTCTCATCAGCGCCGACGAGCCGACGCCGGAGCATATCGAGGTATGTGTTTTACGAAGTGCATTGCTAAATATACCTGAGCGTTCTACAGGGCTATGCTTTAGATGTGTGCCATGCACGATTTGTTCTTTAGGGACGGTGGGTATATAAGGTAAGAAAAATTCAAGTGTTTCAAGACTTTCTAGCACGTAAATTTTTGTTTATACATCAATTACAATTAGTTTATGCCTGAATTGCAACTATTTTACACAGGAGTTACAAACATTTTTTTGTGTGTAATTTTCAAATAATGTTGGTCCCAAATGGAAAATGTGAATTAAAAAGGTGGTCTGTGATGGCACCTTAAGTGTAAAACTAAATAATAACATGGGCTCTTATTTTGTAAGCCATAAAGGGGTATTACAAGGTGATTATTTGTCTTGTTTTCTTTTTAACCCGATTGTCGACTCTTTGGCTAAAATGATCACAACTGGCTAGAAAAATGGACAAGTGACTGGTATGGTCCCCCATTTGTTTGAAGGTGGTATTGTTATACTGTAATATGCTGATGATACTATCTACTCTGTCTTCAACATGATTTTGTAAAAGCTAATAACCTCAAGTTGCTTCTATATATGTATGAATTAATGTTTAGTCTCGATATAAATTTTCAAAAGAGTGAGGTGATCATGTTATGGGGTGATCATGATCTAGCTGAAAGATATATTGATATTTTTCATTGCCAAATAGGGTCTTTCCCTATTAAATAATTGAGAGTCTCAATGAGTCCTAGTAGACTTCATCTTATAGATTGGATAAAAATAGAGGAAAAAATGCTCAAAAAACTTGATATATAACAAGGTGGCTTAATGTATATGGGACGAAGACTCATTCTTATTAATGGCAGTCTTTCTAGTGTCCATATTTACCAGATGTCAATGTATCAAATGCAAAAAAAATGTTATTAAAAGTATTGATGTAGCTGGAAAGAATTTTTTTTTTTTTGCAAGATGGTGGAACTAAAAAGAGGTATCATTTAATTTAGTGGGCCAAAATATGTCTGCCCAAGAAAAAAGGAGGGCTTGGTATAAAAATTCTGTCCAAACTAAATACCGCCCTTCTTTGTAAATGGTGGTGGAGAATTGAAAAGGTGATGTCATGTTGCAGTAATAGTTAGGAAGATATACTTACATAACACTTATGTTCCTGAAGTTAAGCATAAGTACAGTAACTCTCCTTGGTGGACTGATCTGATTAAAATTAAACATGTTTATCTTCAAAGGAGAAATGTTTTGGTTGGTAATGGTTTGAACACAAGGTTTTGGGAGTATGTATGGCTAACCTCCAGTCCCCTTGCTAAGTTGCTTCCTACCCTTATTCTATATGTAACCAAAAAGATATATCTATACATGAGTGCCATAGTTGGAGGGCTGCCGAACCAACTGTTTCCTAGAGACAGCTCTCGGGGAGCGATCCGGGTTTGAGCCCCGGCGCTCCCCCCCCCCATCCCGGAGGCACTTGTGTAGCTCCTGTGCAGCTGTGTGAGTGTGAGCCTCCTCTTTGAAAAAATGAGTGCCTTAGTTTACATTGGAATCTTAATTTTAGAAGGTGGTTGACTCAGGATCTTCAATCACAATGGGATTTAGTTCTTAGTTGGTTGGTAAGTGTCCTGGGAAACTCTGATGATGTTTTCTGTTGGTCTTCGGACAAGAGAGACGTCTTTAGTTTCAAAGGCATCTTTAGTTTCAAATCCACTTATTAGTGGCTGGTTAGAGATGACCCTTACCAACCATACAATCATATATGGAAAACCAAAATCCATTGAAAATTAAGTTATTTCTATGGCGTATGGAGAAAGATATTTTACTGACTAAATATAATCCCCTTAAAAGAAATTGGAGTGAAGATCACTCCTGCTACTTTTATACTTAACAGGAAACTGTTAAACCTTTGTTCTTCTTATGTCCTATTGCCAAAGTGGCCTGGGGAATTATTGGTACTTTTTATTGGTGCTCAGACTATCCCAAATTCATTATCTCAATATTACAAGTCAATTTCTGATAATTTTTCAATGGAAAGTTTTTTTGCTACAATTGGTACAACAGAAAATGTATCTCTCTGATGGAAACAACTATAGCCATTACCTTGGTGACTTTTAGGTTCTGGACTTCCAGAGTTTGCTGTGGTCCCAGCTGGAAGCTAAATCGCAATTGGGACTTTCAATGTCAGCTGAGACATTGCTGGGCACACATTGAATTCAGGGGGAAACAAGATCATGTCTCTTGCATTTGCTCAGTTGCTTCAACTACTTGTCGGATTGCAGCAGAAGCTTGCTGGGGAGACTATCACCAGTGAAAATCATGCTAGCGAGACCGCTACTGATGGTGGAGGACTAGGGACTTGGCTGTCCTGCAACCTGAGCTTGGTGAACAAGTTGGTCGAGCAGTTGGTGGCCACACATTTACGCAAGATGGAGGTATGCCTATCAATGGAGATCATTATGGTTAGTCGGTTGGGTTGGGAACTCTTTCCTGCTGGATCAAGTCGGTTGATGTGGTCAACTATCACGAAGTGTCAAGTGTGGGACCTCGGAGGTAAGATGCTTCGCAAGACTCTGCTCCATCGGTTTGAGGGCAAGCCGAGTCTGGGGGGGGATGTCATGGAATGGGCTGATGGGCCAGATAGTGAGCGGGATAGTAATGGGCTGGGTGGCCCACTCGAACTGAAGACAGTATATGTGATACTCGAGGTTCGTAACATCTTGGGGCTGTGAGGTGGGATTGAGCGGCGACGGAAGAGTCTGCGGGGAATGGGCCGGTGGGCTACCAAGCGAAAGTGGCGAGTTGGCTCTTGTGGACGGCGGAGAAGTCTTGGGTGGTTCGGTGGTGATGGTTTTGGAGACGGTGACGGTGACGGTGGAAGAACGGAGGCGTGGTTGTGAAAGGACGGTGGCAGCAGCCGCGACGAGTCACCAGAGCGACGACGCGGAGCCATTTCCCCGTGCGTAATTTTCTGAGTTTCTTGCTTTTGTTTTGCTGGCCTTTCTCAGTTTCACGGCCCCGGTTTCTAAAGGCTCGTGAAAGAAGAACCACACTTGTACGCACAAATCAGCACTGCTCGCGGGACACGAATCTGGGAGAGATGTAAATCCATGGCCGGCCCAACCGACAGCCGACGGTGGTAATCAAGCACCACGTACCCACTAAGCACAACCGTGATCGTTGACGGAACGCTTTCACCATCCGCAGGGTGACTGCCCGGCCGGCGGGGGCAGCGATCCGTCGTCGTGAGCACTGTTCCAATGGGTTCAACAGAAAGAGAACCGGGGCTTGCTAGGATTCTGCAGGTCATTTTCAGTGATTGTGCAATGCTTAACGGACCATTGCTTTTGCTAGGTAAAGGCCTAATTATTCTGCTGAAATCCCCAAAAAGCGAACAGATGGGAGAGTGCAGGCAGCCTAGCAGGCTAGCACTAACGGGGAGCATGATTTGCCATTTGAGCACTTGCATGACCACGCCTTCGCCATCTCCTTTCTTTCTTTCATTTATTCAATTTCGTCTCAGCGGCGTTCCGTAATCCACCGGCCACTGTCATGAGTTATACAAATATATAAGTCAATCTATAATTCATCAACATGTGTTCCAGCTTCTAGAATAATATAAACTACCTTCTTTTTAAATACTTGGCACGATTAACTTTACTGTTTAAACTTTAACTGATAATAAATTTTAATATACTTTGTTAAGTAGAATGAAAACGATATTATTAGATTCACCATAAATAAACTTTATAAATATTATGTGCTTAGAGCTATTTGTATACATATTTAATTTAAATTTATGATCAAAATTTGAATAGTAAAATCAATAGTGCTAATTAACGGAGGGAATACTATTTTTTCAAATACAAGTCGGACAATGATTGGTTGGTACTAAAGGTAGCTAGCTAGCTCCGAAACATAATTAAAGTGAGGAGGTATATATCACTTCGCACTAATTTGGTGCTACACATCATGGACCTGAATATTTGATTGATTGGTGTAACACGAGCTTAATTTGACTGTGTGAAATCCAGATAACTCACCTACCAGGAAGCAAAGCCCTCGTCAGAAAAAAAAGTACATAACGATTAGCCATGTTTCCATCGCTAGCTGTTAACAGCTAAACTGATTGCATGGCACCGCCTGATCGATCGAGGTCGCTTTCCGTGAATGCAACATCTGTCTGCATATCCATTTCTTTACCGAATTTTCCAATCTCCTCGCGCTCGCGCACAATATTTTTTTACCTCTGACCAACGTAAAACTGGTCCGTCCCAGGCTAAAATTCAAGATTAGATAATATACGTGATTCTATTTATCAAAATAGATAATATATCATTGTATCTATAATTTTTAGTATCCGTATTTAGCATCTTATTTACCGAAAATTGACTTTCGATATACCGTACGTCAAAAAAAAACATGAATCTAGCCAACGTAAAACTGGTCTGTTCGGGCTCAAATCCAAAATTAGACAACATATACAATTATATTTATTGAAATATATAATATATCGTTGTATTTATAATTTTAACATCCATATTCGGCGCCTTATTTACCAAAAATTGACTTTTGGTACACCGTACGTCGAAAAAAGACGGACCTAGCCATATTCGGTACATAAGGTGCATAATATGGCATTGTAGCCCATATTCAACACATCATATATCGAAAATCAGATGTATTCATCATACGAGATGCTGAATATGGTACTGTAACTCATATTTGGCACTTCATATACCGAAATTAGGGTGTATTCGATATATAAGGTGCCGAATATGGCATGTGTCGGCATAAAATAACAATATCAAACTGTCCACAACCGGCACATACTATATTCGACACACGATATGCCGAATACGGTACCGTAGTCCATATTATACCGAATACATCTGATTTTTGACATATGAGGTGTCGAATATACCATATTCACAACTCGTGTGTCGAATATGCCCGGATTCGTGTTTTTTAAGAATACGGTATACCGAAAATCAATGTTTGATAAATAAAGTACCGAATACAGATATGTAAATACAACGATATATTATCTATTCTGATAAATTCAATTACTTATTATGTAAATTTGAATTTTGCTCTCCACCCCGTCACCACCGCATCTGCATAAATTTTAATATACTTTGTTAAATAGAATAAAAAATTACATTGTCAGATTCACCATCAAATAAACTTTATAAATATTATGAGCTTAGGGATATTTGTACACATATTTAATTAAAATTTATGATAAAAATTTGAATAGTAAAATCAATAGTGCTAATTAACGGAGGGAGTACTATTTTTTCAAATACAAGTCGGACAATGATTGGTTGGGTACTAAAGCTAGCTAGCTAGCTCCAAAACATAATTAAAGTGAGGAGGTATAAATCACTTTGCACTAATTCGGTGCTACACGTCATGGACCTGAATATTTGATCGATTGGTGTAACACGAGCTTAATTTGACTGTGTGAAATCCAGATAACTCACCTACCAGGAAGGCGGAAGCAAAGCCCTCGTCAGAAAAAAAAAGTACGTAAGGATTAGCCCATGTTTCCATCGCTAGCTGTTAACAGCTAAACTGATTGCATGGCACCGCCTGATCGATCGAGGTCGCTTTCCGTGAATGCAACATCTCTACATATCCATTTCTTTACCGCATTTTCCAATTTCCTCGCGCTCGCGCACAGTATTTTTTAGCTCTGACCAACATAAAACTGGTCCGTCTCAGACTAAAATCTAAAATTAGATAATATACGTGATTTTATTTATCAAAATAGATAATATATCGTTATATTTATAATTTTAGTATCCGTATTCAGTATCTTATTAAAAAAATTGATTTTCGATTTTCGATACATCGTACGTCGAAAAAACACGGTCTCAACCATATTCAGCACATGAGGTGCAGAATATAGTACTGTAGTATATATTTGGCACATTATATGACAAAATTTAGGTGTATGATGTGCCGAATATGGTACTGTGGCTCATATTCGGCACCTCATATGCTAAAAATCAGATGTATTCGTTACATGAGTTACCGAATATACCGAATATGGCATGTGCGGGCATAAAATGACAGTATCAAAGTGTCCATAGCCGGCGCAGATCATATTTGACACACGAGATGCCGGATACGGTACTGTAATTCATATTCAGCACATCTTATGACGAATATGGTTAGACTCGTATTTTTTTGATGTATGATATACCAAAAATTAATTTTTAGTAAATAAAATATCAAATACAGATATTAAAATTATAAATACGATGATATATTATCTATTTCAACAAATAATATTATTTAATTTTGAATTTTGCTCTCCACAGCCACCCATCTGCATCAGCATCCCTGCGCGAGCCGCGACGACTAGGCGCGCGCGGAGAGAGAGACGCGAGCGCGACGGGGGGCAGGGTGCTGGCCCACGCCGCTTTGTCCCCATGCGTGGCGGTGCGCCCGTGCGTCAGCCGCCGCGGACACGTCCCACGGCCGTAACGCACAAGCAACCCCCTGCCCCACTCGCACACGCGCCCGCCGACGGACGGAGGAGCGCCCCCCCCCCCCCTCCCCTCCCGCGCGGGCCGGCGCACGGAACAAACAACGCGAGGGAGGGAGACGACGGGCCCCGCGCGAAAGCGGCCGCCGAGTGACGCGCCGGCCAGGTGCGCGGCGCTCGTTGGCTGCCCGCACGTAAAAAATTTTAGGCAAAGCGATAGCAGCGGAGGCGTTCGTGGAAAAGAGCGAAAGCGACGCCACCGCGCCTGCCGGGCTCTACTCTATCCCAATTCTCCGCCTCCACATGCGGGTCAGGAGCATACTTGCTCGCGAATTAAACTAGGTGCCGCGATGACGATTTCAGGAGAAGTTTAAGTAACCAATCCCGTCGACTTTTTGGTAATTGTCCTGTTGCCCATTCGTTCGAGAAACATTGATGGAGGAATTTAAAAGACGTGAGAAGATTGGCCCTTTTGATCCTTTTTCCTCTAGTGCTTGGTCTATTGTGATAATGCAAATAAAGCAACGCTACGAACGAATCGACACACCAAAACCTGGTTTTTTTTTTTTGCTAGGAAATTAGTGCAATCCACAAGGCTCCGTGCACGCTGGGTTTTAAGGTTATGCATCGATGCTCCGTGCACGCGTGGTATGATAATAGAATGCCCTACTGTATTTTCAACCCTAGCTAGACGACAACAGTCTAAGAAGGAGCAGAGAAGTTTGTCGATTGGTTCTCCCCTGTTTCTTGTCAGAAAAGCTGTTATTCGACTAAAAGAAGTCGATCAGCTGTGGCCCAACAGTACCAAGAGTGTGTAATTTACAGCATGATTATGAATAGTTATTTTTTTTTCGAAATATAGCAGTATTAGGATTTGAAAAAATCTTTAAAAATATATTTTGATTATTAGCTTGTTTTATAATATATTATTAATTGCTACAAAATTATATTAAAATATCTACAAAATACAGATAAGTTGATTTAACTTTTATATATTAAAACATATGTATAATTTAACTAATTGTTATTTAAAATTTATAAAGTTTGATATTTTAGAATTTAATATATCATATATTTTAGGACCGAGAGAGTACTGGCTAGCTAAGAGCTACGAAGTAAACCGATATAGTCGGATTATTTAACTATTTATCATTCTTATCGTATGACAATTCAATCTTTCATTATCATGTGAGATCACTGAGTCACTAAAACTAAATTAAGTAGTAAATTTATTATCACTCAGCTGATTAGAGTGATAAATAGTTAAAAGGCCCGACAATATCCATCCATCCAGAAACATTCCGTACAGTCGATCGGATTAAAGAAGCGCCCATTTGCGGTAGCTCCCGATCTGCAGGTGCACGGGATGACGGGAAGGCAGGAACACCCATCTCACCAGTCAAGGCAGTCACCACAACCCAAGCCCCACACCGTGCATGCACTCACTGGCTTGGCCAGTTCACCCGACAGCTACGTGTCACCCCCGCGCGCCAATGGACAAGCCGGACCCCGTCAGCCATGGCCGTCGCTTGACCCGCCCATCAGCTCATCTTGATATAGATCGCACGTCCGCACCTCACCGAGGAGCACAGACACGCACGCACCATCACAAGGAACTGCAAGAGCACGGCGTCCGGTCTTCTCATGCATGGTGGCTCCTAGCTCCCCGCCGGCGACGACCCCCACCACCGCGCGGCTAGCACATGTTGCATGAGCAGCAGGCACCCGTCCCAGCACCACCATCACCAGTACCTTCGGCGCCGGCCAACGACGATGCCGCGGGCGACGACGAGGGCGCCGCAACGTTCCGCGACATCCACCCGCTGACGCCCACGCCGACGCCCCCCGCGCGCTCGGGCTCCGCGTCCTGGGACACCGCCAGCCACCGGTCCTCCTCAGAGGAGCAGTTCATGACGATGAGCCGCGAGTTCACGGCCATGGTCGCCGCCGGGGCTACCATGCAGACCGGCCCCAACAGCAACAACAGCGCCGGCGGCGGCGGGTACGACAACGGCGCCGGCGCCGACCAGCTCACCAGCATCGGCGAGGACGAGCTGGAGGAGACCAACCCGCTGGCCATCGTGCCGGACAGCCATCCGATCGCGACACCGGCCAGGTCTAGCAGGGCGCCCCTGGACCTGGTGGTGGTGCCCGCGCCGCCCGCCCCGGTGGAGGCACGGCAGGTGAAGAAGGAGGAGGTGGAGACCAAGGTGACGGCGTGGCAGACAGCGGAGATGGCCAAGATCAACAATCGGTTCAAGAGGGAGGAGGTGGTCATCAACGGCTGGGAGACCGAGCAGCTGGAGAAGGCATCCGCATGTCTCAAGAAGATTGAGGTAACTAACGAGAGACAGAGTGTTTTTCCTTTTCTTTCCTTTCCTTTTTTTTTCTAATGAAAAATTCACTACACAATAGCTGCTATGATCTTTGCTTCCTAATTTGTGCGAATCAACTCTGAATGTCCGATATATGTCGGCAGTAGAGCTTAACAAAAAGTTTCACGAGCAGAGAAAAAGGTAAACATGACAAACACATATACTAGGTTGCCAATTTCGTTGTCTTGTACAAACCAATACGGTTTTAAGCATGCGTGCGATTTGTGATGGGCAAACTGAAACCAGAGTTTTATAGGCATCTTCAGAACTCTAAATATTCAGTCTTGTTACAGAAAAAAAAAACAATACAGGGGTTCATTCTTGCTCTTGCAAGTTAATCTCCATAAGGAAAAGAAGAACCTGACTTTAAAGGTGTTACTGGGTGCAGCTATGTTACAGCCGCATCATGCAACGCTAACATCTGTGTCACGATTGGTTTCACAGAGTGTGGTCCCTGTTCTGCAAATCAGGCTTCACATATGCCCCAGTTTTGTTCTCCTGGATGTTCATCTTGATCTCCTTGTTTCAACCGTGGCTCACTTGAAGATCTTCTTTCTGGTCACTCGATTGCGCAGAGAAAGCTGGACGAGCAGCGGGCCAAGGCGCTGGAGAAGACGCAGAACGACATCGCAAAGGCGCGTCGCAAGGCGGAGGAGAAGCGGGCGTCGGCGGAGGCGAAGCGGGGGTTGAAGCTGGCCAAGGTGCTGGAGCTCGCCAACTTCATGAAGGCCGTCGGAAGGGTGCCCTCCAAGCGCTCCTTCTTCTAGCCTCGTCACTCACTGTCGCCTCGCCCATTTGCATCTGCTCTGTTCCCCAGTGCTCGTGTGCCGAGCCTGTTTCTGCTGCCTACGATCATAGATACTGATCGAGCCCTTCGGGTGATGAATGGCTGTATGCTGCATCCGAGAACCTAACTGTAAAAAGATTTAAGAACTGTACTGTATATGTACTATCGCCCTGCTGCTTGTGTGATCACAGAGCAGCCTTCGATTTTTGTTGGCTTGTATCCACTTGATGAGTGGTATGAACTATGAACGGGGAAATACAAAACCCCGTGCACTTGTGCACACACGACTTATTTTAGTGTTCTTCTTTGTCATCTGATACTTATCAATCTTTTTATTCTTCTCATATATTCTATATTTTTTTACCTAATTCTTCAACACAAATTTCAATATAAATGAATTGTCCTGACACATCATGTGTACGCAAGGTCATGCAAAAATTTCCCTTTCTATGAATGATTCGTTTGCTTAACTGCGCAAATATTCAGAATCCAACACTTTCTTTTTTTGAAACAAGGATCCAACACTGCAAAAACTATCACGAGTGCAGAGAATATAGGAATGCAATATGTGAAGGAACCGATAAGCTTTTCGAGCCCATTTGCTATCTGTATACAGCATATCACAAGGATTAGTCCATTCACTCGTGATCAGATACTGTATGTTTGTTATCTTCAAGAGCCATCGCACATGTTCATGCCTCTGAACACACACACTGACAGATAAACATGTCCAAATAGGCCGTTCGTGCCGGCCCGGCACGGGCCCGACTCGGCACGGCCCGGCTACGGCACGGCCCAAACGGTCCATCTACAGTAACAGGCCGTGCCGTGCCGTGCCGGCTCGCGTGCCTTCCCCTCGGCCCACAGCACGGCCCGTCGGTGACCATGCCGGGCCGGTCCGGGCACGATTTCGGCCCGACTGACCGAAATAGATAAAAAAAATAAAAAATAAAAAATACATAAAAATATATAGAAAATAGATAAAAATATAAAAAATAGATAAAAAAATATTTAAAAATAGCTAAAAAAAATTAAAAATATAAATAAAAAATAGAAAATAGTGCCGGGCCGTGCCGTGCCGGTCCGTCGTGCCGCGCGCTCGGCCCAGGCACGATCCGTGGCGTCGTGCCGTGCCGGCCCGACCCGTCAGTAATCGGGCCGTACCGTGCCTGAACCGTGCCTACAGTGCCGTGCCTCAGACCGACCCGATAGACACGGTCCATTTGGACGTCTTTACTGACACACACATCATCACGGCTGATGACGACTTCAGGACAGTGCCATCGCCCTGCTCTGCACGTCGGTATGAACACTCGATTTGCCCTTTTCCCCATGACAAGGCCATCTTGATTTTGGGGCCATGCAATCGAAACCGGCGATTGATCCAAGGTACGATCGAATCATGAAAGAGGCCGGTGTGATAGACCATCAGAGGATGCCTGGACAGGTTTCGAGTCGACAGGGGAATCGGCATCATTCGTGGCCGTAACATCGTCGACGGGGAGATGCTTAGCCGGGTCTCGCTGGCACTTACCGTAGTCCAGGCAGAACGGATGGAGACAGTCACTTGCGAGTTGTGACTTCCTACATTCCTATCTGGTCAAGTCTGAAGATGATGTTGCATGAAGAAACTGCTGGGTCGAACTACGAGCAGCTGGTTAGAACACCAGAAGTTCAGAATATTACCGTGCGATGTGGGCGAGACTAAAAGGAATTGTACAGTGATCATTTCCGAGGAAGAATGTGAGATGCTGACCTGTGATGTGGATGAGGCTACTTGCGAGTTACAACCTGTTTGGAAAGGGTGTTGCAGAATCCAAATCCTTAGGATTCAGTATGAATTTGAACAAAATCCTAAAAATTCCTGGAGCTATCCTCCTCTTCCAAACATGGCCTTAAACGGTATGGGCGTATCAACGTTAGTGGTCCGCCCGTTTCTTATTCTTCACTTTTCTATTGCCGCCCCTGCGTTACGTGGTGTGACCTCTGAACCGTTCTGTCACGTAGACTAAAAGTAGAATAATTCAAAGTAAGTTAGAACCCGGTTCTTATCTGGTTAAATAAACGTGTAATCGAGCATAATGGCTGGCAAATTTGTGCATACTTCTGCGGGGGTTGGGGCGTGACCAAACCGATTTTTTCTGCAATAATATCCAACTTCTTTTTGGCATAGTCATAATACATCCTGCGTTTCCAAACCTGAAAGTAAATTTAGCTTCCACATCAGCAGAATAAAGCGAATTTGGACACGCGTTAAAAGCCAGAGTAAAGCGAATTTATGCTTGGATTTTATAGGCTAGACTGACAGTAGATCGGATCTTAGAGACGAGGCCGGCGGCCTCTTGGTTTGTGTGATTGGAATAGTTGAAGTTGTGCATGTATTGGGCTGGAATAATTAGTATTATTCCAAAAAAGATATTAATAATTATTCCAAAAAAGATATTAGAGTACCAACTACCCCATATTCCTATGAGTTTTCTATTTTAAATATTATTTTTATATTTTTTTAATAAAATAATATTATTCAAAAAAGTTTCGATTGCAGGCACGTGAAGATCCAAAGTTCCAAACACTTCCAACATTCCTGTCCTCTCGCAAGCTGTTCTGCCCCTGTCCTAACCATCATCCCAGTTGTCGCGCCTCACCCCCTCTCCCTGACACCCGGTCCCACGCGCCATCCCCCAGCTGTACGTGACCACGAGACGGCCGACGCGCACTCCGGACGTCACTGCCCCGTGGGGCCCGCCCGGCTCTACTCGCCTCCCCAAAAACTAATCAATCAAACCAAGAAGAGACCTCGCTCACGCGCATGCAAATCCAAAATTAATCCGCGAAATTATAGGGTTTAACGATCAATTACCGATCGCTAAACCCCGGGACGAAGTGATACGCGAACGGACGAGCCGATCCACGCTGCGCTGCGCTGCTCCCCAGTCCCCACCCCCATCCAATCCGTCGCCGTCTCGCCAGTGCCCCGTCCCTTTCCTGTCCTTCCTCGCGCTCCCCGCATCTAATCCTCGCGGAGCTGAGCGCCACCTTCGCTGCCGCTAGTGCTGCCACCACCGGGCTCGTAGCGCGCGTCGTCGGTTGCCTCCCCTCCGCGCGCAAGCCCGGGCCGGCTCGGTTCTGAGACGCGGTGGTTCGGGAGGTTCCTGGGGACGCGCGCGGAATGCGGTGAACCGGCGGGGGGTTCGGTTGTGGGGTCCCGCGCGGATTGGTTACCAGTGAGCGACCGGCGCGGGCGCCATGGACGGCGGCAGCGGCGATGGTGCGGTGAGTGGCGTTTCGGAGGGGGGATGGCTGGTGCTTTTCTAGTGCGGTTCGTTCGGGGATTGGTCTGAAGGTTTCTGTTGTTTTCTTTTGGTGTGTGCGCGTGCGAAGAAATCGGGGAAGCATGGGGGCGGTCAGTTGTGCCAGATCTGCGGCGACGGCGTGGGCACGACGGCGGACGGCGAGCTCTTCACCGCCTGTGACGTCTGCGGGTTCCCGGTGTGCCGCCCCTGCTACGAGTACGAGCGCAAGGACGGCACCCAGGCGTGCCCGCAGTGCAAGACCAAGTATAAGCGCCACAAGGGTATGCCCTCCTCGCCATTTCCATGGGTTCCCTTGCAGTTCAGGTTAAGGACAGCAGGTTAGGCTTGAGCACCTATTGAACTCAATCGGTTACATTTTAATCGACAAAAGCAGGAGATAATTTAGTGTTTTGGCGAATTTATTCAGATTCTTACCAGAAAGCCTAGCTCTTTCAGTGAATTGTGGTCAAATTGCAGTGTTGAGTCGCGTTGCATTGTTATCAAAAGCAGCAAAGCAGGTTGGATTTTGGTGAAGTTGTTGACTTCAACCCGACGCTGAATCTTTACTCAATTTTGTTATTTAGGGAGCCCTCCGGTACACGGTGTGGAAGGCGAGGATGTTGATGCTGACTATGCAAGTGACTACAACTACCCAGCATCTGGCAACCAGGATCAGAAGCAGAAATTTGCCGAGAGAATGCTCACCTGGCGCATGAACTCAGGACGTAGTGATGATGTTGGCCATGCTAAGTATGACAGTGGTGAGATTGGGCATGCGAAGTATGACAGTGGTGAGATCCCTCGTGGATACATCCCATCACTCACTCATAGCCAGGTTGGAAATGAAATTTCAGTTGATTGTGTTAAATATGCTTGGGACGATGGAACTAATATCCATTTTCTTCGCATGGATTTATTTTACAGATCTCAGGAGAAATTCCTGGTGCTTCCCCTGACCATATGATGTCTCCTGTTGGGAATATTGGCAGGCGCGGACACCAGTTTCCATATGTGAATCATTCTCGTATGTTTATCAATCATCACTATCTCGTGTTTGGTTCGCAACTGCTGCACCTACTATCATCTAATTTGTGCATCTTGGTGTGTACCAGCAAACCCATCAAGGGAGTTCTCCGGTAGCCTTGGCAATGTTGCATGGAAAGAGAGAGTGGATGGCTGGAAAATGAAGGACAAGGGTGCAATTCCTATGACCAATGGGACCAGCATTGCTCCCTCGGAAGGACGTGGAGTTGGTGATATCGATGCATCTACTGACTATAACATGGAAGATGCCTTACTGTAAGTTCTGGCATGCTTTTGACCTCTTGTCTACCATTAATCAGCTTTGAGTGTACCGATAATTAGTGCTTCCTGCTTTATCTCAGATACTGGCACTGTTAACACTAGTTTGCACTTTTATGTGTTTGGAAATCTAAAACTGTGTGAAGATCATGCCTTTTTGAACGAACTTTATACCTTGCTTTCGATTGAGATACTTGTACATTATAAATGGGTGTACATGTCTCTTTCAAACTTGTAAATGCTGGATTCTCGTGTCACTTGCAGCAATAACTTTTGTGCATCCGAATTGCAGGAATGATGAAACTCGGCAACCTCTATCTAGAAAAGTACCAATTCCTTCATCCAGAATAAATCCCTACAGAATGGTTATCATCCTACGTTTGATTGTCCTATGCATTTTCCTGCACTACCGGATCACAAATCCTGTGCGCAATGCATATCCACTATGGCTGCTGTCTGTTATATGTGAGATTTGGTTTGCTCTGTCCTGGATTTTGGATCAGTTCCCGAAGTGGTCCCCAATCAACCGTGAAACTTACCTTGATAGACTGGCTTTAAGGTGATGTGCAATATCTACTGCCAATAAAAAATGTCTCTTTTTTGCTAATACTGACAATCTCACAACGTTACCTCCACTATCAGGTATGACCGAGAAGGCGAACCATCTCAGTTGGCTCCTGTTGATATTTTCGTCAGTACTGTGGATCCTATGAAGGAACCTCCTCTTGTCACTGCCAATACTGTGCTTTCCATCCTTGCTGTGGACTACCCGGTTGACAAGGTATCTTGTTATGTGTCTGATGATGGAGCTGCGATGCTGAGTTTTGATGCCCTTGCTGAAACTTCAGAGTTTGCTAGAAAATGGGTACCATTCTGTAAGAAGTACAACATAGAACCTAGGGCTCCAGAGTGGTACTTCGCTCAGAAAATTGATTACTTGAAAGACAAAGTTCAAACTTCATTTGTTAAAGACCGCCGGGCCATGAAGGTATATTTGGTTTATATGCATGTAGGTTTTGGCAGTTCCTGCTGCTGTTATGTGACATGAATTTATATTTTGAAAACATACTTAACAGAGAGAATATGAAGAATTCAAAGTCCGTATCAATGGCCTTGTAGCCAAGGCACAGAAAGTTCCTGAGGAGGGATGGATCATGCAAGATGGTACACCTTGGCCTGGGAACAATACCAGGGACCATCCTGGAATGATTCAGGTTAAGCTCATTTTTTTGGCCAAAAACTATTTTATTAACGGATAAACTTCCCAGCACAGAGGTGCTTACTATTCTAATTATTTTAAACTCAAAATTGTGGTCTTTTTCAGGTTTTCCTTGGTCACAGTGGAGGTCTTGATGCTGAGGGCAATGAACTTCCTCGTTTGGTTTATGTGTCTCGTGAAAAACGTCCTGGATTCCAGCATCACAAGAAGGCTGGTGCCATGAATGCACTTGTGAGTGGCTAAACGCTACCTAAGTTAAAAGATGTCTTGTTAACTTTGATTACTTGGATATAATGGAAGTTGAATGCTTGCTGCAGGTTCGTGTATCAGCTGTCCTTACAAATGGGCAATACTTGTTGAATCTTGACTGTGATCACTACATCAACAATAGCAAGGCTCTCCGGGAGGCTATGTGCTTCCTTATGGACCCAAACCTAGGAAGGAATGTCTGTTATGTCCAATTTCCTCAAAGGTTCGATGGTATTGATAGGAATGACCGATATGCAAACAGGAACACAGTGTTTTTCGATGTAAGCCCGCGATATCCTATAATATTTTTGGGTATCTCACTTTTACATTTTCCCGAGTGACAAAAAAGTTTGGTGGATCAGAATCAGTGATGTTAATATTGTTATATTTTGACCTTTTTTTAAACTTCCGATGAATGTGCTGGGTAAATTATGTGTATTCCTGTTTGCTTGCAGATTAACTTGAGAGGTCTTGATGGCATTCAAGGACCAGTTTATGTGGGTACTGGTTGTGTGTTCAACAGAACGGCCTTATATGGTTATGAACCCCCAATCAAGAAGAAAAAGGCGGGTTTCTTCTCTTCGCTTTGTGGGGGAAGGAAGAAGACAGCAAAATCTAAGAAGAGCTCGGAGAAGAAGAAGAAGTCACACAAGCACGCAGACAGTTCTGTGCCGGTATTCAATCTTGAAGATATAGAGGAAGGGGTTGAAGGTACCATTGACTTGTGCCTTTTCATTTGAATAGATGTGTTTTCACTCATACTGATTTCTGGACGCCACCATTCCGCTGCCCATTTATTTATTTATTATCTGTTGTAAATATGGCATACTGTAGACAACTAGAGTTACCTTGTCTTTTATCCCTTTCTCTTTTACCTGGCTCATCGCTATCATGATAGGTTCTGGATTTGATGATGAGAAATCGCTTATTATGTCTCAAATGAGCTTGGAGAAGAGATTTGGCCAGTCCAGTGTTTTTGTAGCCTCTACTCTGATGGAATATGGTGGTGTTCCTCAGTCTGCAACTCCAGAGTCTCTTCTGAAAGAAGCTATCCATGTCATCAGCTGCGGCTATGAGGACAAATCTGACTGGGGAACTGAGGTAACGAGTAATGAAGTTATAACATTGGCATTGCTGACACTCATGCTAATATGCTATCCAATACTTGCTACTAGTATAGTAGTATACTAGTACGTACAAGGGAATATTGAGATATGAATTGATGTTTTGTTGTCCAGTTTACACATAAACTTTTGAATTTTTGTGATGAAACTTAATTGAATTCACACATCTGCTTCTGTTGTTGCACATGATCTATTTATTATTGAATTGAACAGAAAAAAATGTATATTCACTGTAAATCTTTAATATGGTGTACTGTAGATTGGATGGATCTATGGTTCTGTTACAGAAGACATTCTCACTGGGTTCAAGATGCATGCTCGAGGCTGGCGGTCAATCTACTGCATGCCTAAGCTACCAGCATTCAAGGGGTCTGCTCCTATCAACCTTTCAGATCGTCTGAATCAAGTGCTTCGGTGGGCTCTTGGTTCCATTGAAATTCTTTTCAGCAGGCATTGCCCCATATGGTATGGCTATGGAGGACGGCTTAAGTTCCTGGAGAGATTTGCTTACGTCAACACCACAATTTATCCACTCACATCGATCCCACTCCTCTTGTACTGCATATTGCCGGCTGTTTGTCTTCTCACTGGGAAGTTCATCATCCCAGAGGTAATACACGCCCATTTACATACCTGTGCAGGCAGAATTGCGAAAGAATTGATACTGACTATTTTTATTTGGAATGCAGATTAGTAACTTTGCGAGTATTTGGTTTATATCGCTCTTTATCTCAATCTTTGCCACTGGTATCCTTGAGATGAGGTGGAGTGGTGTTGGCATTGATGAATGGTGGAGGAATGAGCAGTTTTGGGTTATTGGTGGTATTTCTGCGCATCTATTTGCCGTCTTCCAGGGTCTCCTTAAGGTTCTTGCCGGTATCGACACCAGCTTCACTGTGACCTCTAAGGCCACTGATGAAGAAGGTGATTTTGCCGAGCTCTACATGTTCAAGTGGACAACACTTCTGATCCCACCAACAACTATTTTGATCATAAACCTGGTTGGTGTGGTTGCCGGTATTTCCTATGCGATCAACAGCGGTTACCAGTCATGGGGGCCTCTCTTTGGGAAGCTCTTCTTTGCCTTCTGGGTGATTGTTCATTTATACCCCTTCCTCAAGGGTCTCATGGGGCGGCAGAACCGCACACCGACCATTGTTGTCGTCTGGGCCATCCTCCTCGCATCAATCTTTTCCTTGCTGTGGGTTCGTATTGATCCATTCACCACTCGGGTCACTGGTCCAGATACTCAGCAATGTGGCATCAACTGCTAGAAGATTTGAAGATATTAGGAACCGAATTGGCCCCCATTGTGTTGTAAGCTATCAGCGGGTGACCCTTTCTATAGTTTGATAGGAACTTGGTTGTCGGAGAGTTACTTATGTGCTAATATGTATCTTGTCGTTTATCGGTAAGTTAATACTACCGCCTTGCTAGAAAGTGCTTGAGAGTACCTATGAATTATTTAGTACATTCATTCAGACTTCATCAGATGATATCAAATCAGCATTAACCCTGAAGTATCAAATGCATTAGATTTGTATAAGAGAATTTACCGGGTTGTTACATGAACCAATCCACGTTTACATTGATTAACACCACCGCACTGTAGGTTCTTGCTAGAAACCCCATGGGTATTATGATATTGTATGTATGAGTATGTGCCCAATTGATTTTGCACACCCTTTGTTTGCTATACACACTGTTCTGATTCCGCCCTAGTTTTTGACAGTGCAAGGTTGTGGAAGAACAGTCCCAGATTTTGTCCAATTTGCGTTCCGGCAAGTGCTTTCTATGTCACCCTTGGTACCCTCCATTTTCGGGTCAATGTTCTGCAACACGATGCCATGGCATGGGACATTCTCGCTGCAGTTCAACTTGATGGCATCCATCGAAATAGTTGTCCCCCTGATGTTCTTGAAGACCACATTGCTTACCTCCACTGCTGATCCCTGTGTTTTGCACGGTTTCGCAGAATCACAGCAGTTTTGCTAGAACCTGAAGACACAACACATCCCATATGATGTGGAATTTTGAACATACTACTCACCGGCCTTGATCATGCAGTTTGTAACCTGCACATCTTTGTTGTCGGTGATGTGGATGCCGTCGGTGTTGGGATTAGTGCCGGGCGCTGTGATAGACAGTCGTAGCAATTGCACATCGGTGCAATCCTCGACCGACATGTGGATTTGTTGGCTATTCACTATTTTCATATTCTCTACTGTCAAATTTGAGGAGTGGAATGACAGAGCCGTTGGAGCCTCCTCGCAAGGCTGAAAAAATGGGAAGAATCGGGTGAGCTCGATCAGTGCACTTCCAACACTAACAAATTGCACGAACTCAAAAGAATGTCAAGGCCCATGCAACGTGCCTACGATTAATAAGATCAATCGAACGGTCTGCGCCACACTTACGAGAGCCTTGTTGATCTTGCACGAGTGCGGCCACCACCTCTCGCCGTTGCCGTCGATTGCGCCGCCGCCATTGACGGTGAGCCTCCTGTCCTTGTCGCTCCAGTCCGACCTGTTCGGCGACGCCACTAGCGTGCCCTGCACCGTGGCCACGACGCTGGACTTGCAGGGGCCGGAGAGACCGACAACCTTCAGCAGGTAGCGCTTGCCCCTGGGGACAAGCACGACGGCCGCCCGCGGAGAGGCGCAGGCCGCCTTCCACGCCTTCGCAAGCGCCTGCGTGTCGTCGTGCTTGCCGTCGCCGCGGGCACCATAGCCGTCGAGGGTGAACACGTTCTGGGACGACGCCAGCGACCTGCCCTTGGGACCGGCGGCTCCATTCAAGCTGCTCAACGAGCTCGCGCCGTGCGCCGGCGTGCTCTCATTCGACGAGCTGCCATTGTACTTCACCCCTGCACTCTGCAGCACTGCACAAGTGTGACGTTCGTTTTCAGCCCGCAGCCCAGCTCCCGGCCCAGTCCATTTCTTCAGCGCAGCTTAGCCCATCTCCCTCCCTCTCTCTCTTGTTGATAGTCGGCCCCGCTTGTCAGCATCATCGTCGCGCTCGCTTGCGCCCGCGCCCGCACTCGCAACCGCCGCACCACGTCGCCCGAATTCGCCAGCACGCGTCTAGCCCCCGCGCCCACGTTCCCCGCAACGGCACGAGCGTCACTGCGCTTTAAGTTGCGCCCGCAGCCCCGCGCCTTCCCCACCCCGCACTCCCTCTCTAGTCCCTGAGCCGCTATTGCCGTCGTCGAGCTCGCCGAGCACTCCTGCGCCACGTCCGAGCTCTCTCCGGTGCACCCGAGACCGTCATCAACTTCACCGAAGCACGGGGATTCCGTTTTGCTGCTTATCATCGTCGTTTGGCTATCGCACATGTCTTCCCGCCGAGCTCCGGTAAGTTCCGCCACCACCTCACCGTCGACAGCCCTAACCAATGCGTCCCACGATCAATTGACCGTCTCTCCGGCACTGCAGAACCCCGTGGAAGCTTCGTCGCCCGCCAATTTCACCCCTTCATCATCGTAGTCGCGATTCCGTTGAGCTCCGACCTCCGCCGTCGTTCTCCTCCGTCGCCGACCACCGCAGAGACCGCTTCGGCTGTCGAAAGACCCTCGGTGAGACTCCTCGCCCGCATCTCGTTATATTGCGCATTTTCCATCGTATTTGATAGACCATAGCTCGGTATTGCGCTTCACCGGCAAGACCCAAGACGGCGCCGCCGGTCGTTAAACCCCCCCCCCCCCACCGTCGAGAGCCGTTAGATCATCCATCGATGGCCCAGATTATATCGGCCGAACCCCATACCCCTTCGGTCCACCGTAGACCCGTGGACCCAGTCTTTGGTACTGGTCCACCGTAGACCAGTGGACCCAGTCTTTGGTACTGGTCCACCGCCTAGTCAGCAGCCACGTAAACGCCACATCAGCATCTGAGTTGAGTCAGCAGCCGCGTAAGCCGCCACGTCAGCCCACCGAGCACAGTCAGCCTGCTGACGCAATAAATAGGTTTTCCAGTAAAAAATAATTCCCTTATTCCCTGAAAATAGGCAATTTTACATTTTAGCCCCCAAACTTTTATGTTTTCATAAATATGCCCTGGTTAGTTCTGTATTATACTTTTAGGCACCTGAACTTTTGTATAATTACAAATTGGTCTCTGAATTTTACATATAAGTTCCTAGAGCTTTCTATTTTTACAACTTTGTCCCTGTAATTTTTCAGAAAAGCCCTTGTAGATTAAAACTATCACAACTTTTTCATACGAGCTCCGATTTAGGCGATTCTTGCGCTCACGCGATCGTATTTACTGTCCATTAGTAACCTTTTTAGAGTGCTTTGCCTCTATTTTGTGTGTTGTACTTAGCTGTTGTGTTTGTTTACTTTCTGGTGTGTGCAATTGCTTTAGGAGACGAGTAATGTGTCAGCTTGCAAGACCAGACATTCGAGGACTTTGAGCAACCTGTATTCAAAGGCAAGTGTTCTTGACCATTTTGACACCATTGCAGGAGATTGTAGCTTTTATTTTCCCTAGATGCATGCTTGTTTAATATGGAATCTCATGGTTAGGGTTTTACTAGAATTTGTGTGACATTTCCTTGTAGCCTTTGAAGGGTCATGTGAAATAAAAAGGGTAGCTATGCTAGTGCTGTCATGGTTGGAGTAAATATTAATCTTGACTAATGTTTATGTAACAAGAATTTGGGTATGATAATCTTATAGTAACATGAAATAGGGATCCCAACTGTATGGCTAGTTTGAGGTGGAGCTGCACAACAGGATTGTGTTTGTTTCTGTGTGGGATCCTAATGACTGGTTTGTGAAGCCTATTACCCGGCATAACAGTACAACCACGATGCCTATATGGGTACGGCCTGGTCAATTAATTAGATGTCCTCCATATTCTGTACGCACCAGTGGACAGTTAAGTGGCACAAGAGGGGGTCTCTGCAGTGGATGAAATCACTGTTAGCGGTGAAACCTTAGTGGGTGCATATAGATTTGGAGGCGCTTTGTAACGGCCTTGTAGTGAGACTCTGACTCTACACTCTGGAAGTGTAAAGCAAAACGGGAATCACAATTCATGGGTAAAGTGTGCAAACTCTGCAGATTAATAACACTGATCGATCAGCCGTTGTCGGAGGATGAACTCCATAAGCAGGGATCCGGAGGGACCCCTTTAAGATTCGACCGGGGGGATGATTCTGAGTCCGCTTCGTATGTGAAATAAATGGGAGTAAATAAGATGCAGGTGGAGTGGATGATCGGATGCAGGAGGAAATAAATGCTCAAGGAATCTTAGACAGGTTCGGGCCGCACGGAGCGTAATATCCTACTCCTGTGTGTATGCTATAAATAATCAGGGAATGACTCTCTGAGGATCTCTCATGTTACAAGAATGTTTGTCTAAGTCTAGAGCTTCGTGCTTCTTCTGTCGTCATCGTCTGGAGTTCGTTTCGTGTGTTCCGTCCGATCCAAGTCCTCCTTCTCCGGGGAGCCCGCCCCTCCTTTATACCCCGTCGCGGCGGGTAGCGTGCCCATAAAGGATGGCGCGAGTTCCAAGGCGCCATAAATGGAAAGCAACCATCATGGACTGCAGCTTGAGGTGACGGGGAGGGTTGAAAACGCGCCCCCGTCCGGTCCTGTCGTCATCATTCCGCTTTTTAGCTGGTGCAGCGGGGAGGGCCCGCTGGATAGCCACCGAGCAGCCCTGCGTGCCCGCCCGGTCAGAGCGATCCTGACACAGCAGGGCGGCAGGCGTTACGCCTCGAGCCCTGCAACGTTATCCCGAGGCGCGCCGGATGAAGCGCGATGGGACCCGCACATTAAATATCCCCACTCCTCCCTACCAGACCGTGGCAGGGACTGACAGCAGGCGTGGGGGAGTGGTTGGAAGTGACAGGCCACGCACCCTCTTAAATGCAGCATCGGGCCTCTCACCAATTGATACCTCACCGCTGAGCCCTTGTGGGGGCTACCGGCGAAGGACTTCTCAGGCCCTCGGGGAACTATGAGTGCTCGGGGACTACTGTTCATAGCCCCGAGCACTCTCTCCCGGATATGCTCTTTCTTGGTCCTCGGGGAACTCGGGTGCTCGGGGACCACTGTTCATGGCCCCGATTGCCCTCTCCCGGAACTTGACTGCTCGGGTCCTTGGGGAACTCGGGTGCTCGGGGACCACTGCTCATGGCCCCGAGCACTCTCTCCCTGAACTGACTTCTCTTGTCATCGGGGAACTCAGGTGCTCGGGGACCACTGTTCATGACCCCGAGCACCCTCTCCCGGAATTTGGTCTTCTCGGGTCATCGAGGAACTCGGGTACTTAGGGATCACTGTTCATAGCCCCGAGCACCCTCTCCTGGAACTTGGTCTTCTCGAACCTCGGAGAGATAATCCCCGAGGGAGGGCGCCATGTGGCACTCTGCTGTCCTGGCCTCGGGACTCGGGGACCCCTGGTTTCCATGTCACCGACAACCATTCTCACGGTGAAGAGCAGACTTGGACTTCTTCATAACTAGTGGGGATTCTAAGTGGTTGGTTTGGGTAGTCGGGTGGTGGAACCCCCGATGAGTCGGTAGCTGGATATGGGATATCTAGTGAGTCTGGTAGTCGGATAGGATCTGATGAATTATTATACTTTATTGTTGGAGTCATAACCTAGTAAATAGGTTGCTAAGTCTTTTAAGTCCTAGTTTAGTTGGTCATAGTTGCAATTCTCCCGAGTCTCTAAGTCTTTTAAGTCCTAGTTTAGTTGGTCATAGTTGCAGTTCTCCCGAGTCAAGCTTTTCCTTGTTATAAAGCATGCATGTCATATTTTTTCCTCACTTGCTGAGTACTCTATATACTCACGCTTGCCTTCTCTCAACTTTCGGATGCTGCTCAGAAGGCGAAGTTTTCGAAGACCTTCCGGACGATGGTACTGAGTTCTAGGTGAAGGAAGACATCGCTCTGAAGACTATGTCATAGGCTGGCGTTCCCCCGAACAACGTCTGTTGATTAATGGAAGTCCTACTGCCGCTGGAAGATCTATTAATGTTTTCTTTTAGACCTGCGAGTCCTTTTATAAGGAATATTTTTGTTATTAATGATATAGTTTATGTTATCACCGATGATGTCACTGCATGTATGAAAATTTGATCCTAACATACATGTAGAATGCATATGGTTTGTGAAAGGATCGAATAGCCCAAGAGGGGGGGGGGGTGAATTGGGATATTAATTTTTTTTTTAATTAACTACCGCTTGACCAAATAAAACTTAAAAGAAACGCAAGTAAGGAATTTTAACTAGCACAAGGTAGCTAACCAAGCAAGAATTAACTAAGAAAGATAATTCCTAAGAAAAACTTGCAATAATAACAAAGCTCAAAATAAGATGCAAGAAAGTAAAGAGTTGGAGAAGACAACACCGATTTTTTCCCGAGGTTTCGAGAAGTTGGCACTTCCCCCTAGTCCTCGTTGGAGCATCCACCAAGGATGTCGCTCCCCCTTGAGTCACCAAGGCTCAAGTGCTCTCTCTTGATTACCCCTTCTCCATCTCCGGATTGGCGGGTATCAAACCAAGTACACCCTCTTTTCCCAGGGCTCCCACAATTCCTCCAAGAGCTCACCGAGAAATCCTCCGATCACCAAGACCGTCTAGGTGTTGCCAACCACCAAGAGTAACAAGCCTCAAGCTTCACTTGACAAAGACCAAGCCTAGACAACAGCTAGATGCACACTTGTTACTCTTCAAGCACTCAAAGAAGTCCTCAATCCTCAACTAAGAACTTAGAATGGACACAAGTGTTCTCTCTCTTGCTTCTAAATGACACACCAAGTGTATGAGCTGCTACAGGGTCGCAAGAGTGCAAGAGAGGTCCAAATGGATGGGTATTTATAGGCTAATGATCGAAAATTAGCCGTTGCCTAACAACCCAGAATTTTTCTTAACGCCGGAAGGTCCGGTGTGAATAACACGCTTCACACCGGAATATCCGGTGCTAATACTTCTGACAAAATAGCCGTTAACTGTTCCATTAGCCGTTAAAACTCCGGTGATTAATCCTGGCCTACAGCGGATCATCCGGTGCATTGAAGTGGGCCAGATGATAGTTTACAACCTCTTTGTAAAAATTCATCCGGTGATCATATTTTGCTACGCCGGACTATCCGGTGTATAGAATTAGTTCTGGACTTGATGACTTTCTATTTATCCGGTGATTTCACCTATCGAACGCCGGACTATCCGGCGTGGTCTTCAACAATTTTTCTAGTCAGAACTCTTAGGAATTTACTCCGGCGAACTCACTCTGACATCAGAGGATCATCCGGTGAACTGAAATTTCGCTGATTTTATCTATTTCAAAGCAATTTTGAGTTCTACCTTCGAAATTCGGAACCAATGATTTTCTGAGGTTAACTTAGTAATGGAAAGTCACAAGTGTGCATCGACTATGTCTAGACTCTCCTAAGTCAAGCTACAAATCTTAGCCCCTCTTTATAGTACGGTCAAAAGACTAAGAATAAAAAGAACCTATACTACTCTAAGTGTCCTTCATCTCCTTGTGACACTTAGATCTAGAAGATTCTTATCCTTCACGTTCCGGTCCTTTGATTATCACATAACTCTTTTAATGGGCAAGAGTGTAAAGTCACCATTGACAATTAAGTCTTTCTTTGTTTCTTAAAAGCTGAAATGTTAGTCACAATGATATGATTGTCATTAATCACCGAAACCATTACCTTTTTCTTAGGGGCCTAGATGCTACAATCCCCCTCTTTTTGGTGATTGATGACAACATATATATTAAAAGAATGTGAAATTGAAGTGCAACTATGCAATCATCGGCATATATCAATTTTGAGCAATAAGACATGATAATAATTATGCGCGCAAGAAAATAAAGACAATGTAATGACAAGCGAAACACATCCATATAAAGACCAAATAGCCTGTCATTACATCAAAAGCCATAAGATCCAACAATCCAAAATAAAGCTTAGCTACCCAAAAAACCTAAGCTCCCCCTGAATCTCTAGCCACCACTCTCCCTCTACCCTCTCTACCAACTCCCCCTATCACTAGACTCTCCCCCTTTGGCATCAAAGCACCAAAAAGAGGAAGATACGACTAAGCATCCGGGGCTGGAGGAGACGAAGGATCTGACGCTGCCGAAGAGGGAGCTACGACGAACTGAGAGCCGTCGATCTCGGAGTCGGAGCTAGACGGACTGTGCTCCGCAGCAGCTGTCACCGCATCAATCTGATGCTGCACTGACTGAAGGGTAGCGTCGGGCTCATCAAGTGCAGGTACAGGGACTGATGGGGGCACAACGGACTGCTGCTGCTCAGGTACTGTCGGCTGGGGAGTATCCTCGAAGCGTAGAGGACCAGTGGGCAGGGGTGAAGTCAATGATGGTAACACTGGCCTCTGAGATGTCCCGACAAGCTCTGAGAGTACTCCGGTGGCTAACAAAGCCGATAGTGGGAAGCTGGACTCCGGAGTACTGAGCAGACTGGTGGTGGCGGCAGGTACGAGGCTAGAACCAGATGCTGGAAGCTGCTTGTCCTGGCTGCTGGAGAAGGTATGAGAAGAGCCGAGTGTTGGTCTCTCTGTCGGCCAGCATAGCCTGCTGCTGCTGCTGTAGTGCTGCAAGCATGGCCTGCTGCTGCTGCTGGAGAGACTGAATAATTAATGTCTGTTGCTCCTGCTGGCGTATGATATCAGCCTAATACTTCAGTTGCCTCTCCTCCTGAGCTGCCTGCTGCTGGATGATCATCTGCTGCTGCTGTACCAGCATCTGCTGCTGCTGCTGCATCATCTGCTGCTGCTGCTGCATCTGCTGCAGAAACTGTGAGAACTCTGAGGAGGATGTAGCAGGAGGTGGCACGGGGTGGGTCGACTCAGGTGCTGAAGGAACTGAGGCTGAATGTTGCATACCCTGAGCAGACCCCCCTGCCTCGTGATCATGTCGTCGAGGAAGAGGCGATAAAAACTCGTGATCCGAAGAGTCGGAGTCACTATCAGACGCTATATCCAAGAATGCATGTGGTAGATCAGCCTTGGCCTCTGCAAGAGCCTCATCCTCAGCAGCTACTCTCTCTCTGTCCTCAGGTGGGATCTGCTCCTGTGCATGAGCCATCGCTCGCTGGCCACGACGTATGTCTGTAGGCGGAGCTGGAGCATACACCTTGAAAGACCGAGATGACTCATAAGTCTCGAAGAACTCTGGAGGTCTGGTGGTCTGAGCAAGCAGGAAAGATATGATATGGGCATACGGCTGCTGTCGGACCATCGTCATCCCATCGGCGATCACGTCCTCAATCTCACATAAAATAAAGTCAACAATGTCGAACAGCTGGTGAGTGAAGATAGATAAAATCAGCCACTGCTGAAGGCTAGTGATCGACTCTGCATTCCCAATCCTCGGTAGCAAACTGTGCCTCAACGCGTTATGAATAACGCGCACCTCTGGGATTAGCATGTTTGGCAGTCTCCGAGATCCTGGAGGGAATGGCGGCCTGAACAGTGGTCGTATCTGATCGTCAGTCGGAAAAATCCCTCCAGTCAGACCACGGCGAGGAGCACTGGCACCAGGATAAACAATCTCATGCAGGCTCCTGTCAGACTCCTGCAACCTCAAAGCCTCTAGAATGTCTGTCCTGTACAGCCTCTGAGAGTCTCCCTGAAACATGAACTGCACAAATGACCGATCCTCTGCAATCCAGGCTGTGGCATAGAAAACTCTCACCCAGTCCTCCACGTAGTGATCCACATCTGTCAACAAGTCAGTGAGTCCTGGAATAGAATCAAAGTGTCGCCTCACATCTGCTCCCCCTGCAGCTATCCTCATATATCTCCAGTTAAGTGTCTTGTGGATACTCAGGCTAACCTTCAGGTTCTGATATGAGACATAGAAGCTCTCTTGCAAGAGAGTGTGGAATCTCGGATCTGTTCCCTCATCTCTCTCCTCAGGGAACCACTCAGCAATGGGCACGAATCTCAGCTTCTTAACTTTTGGTGACTTGTAAGAAGTCAAGTCACACAATCGCCTTTCGGCCTGTGGCTATGGCTCTGCTGACTGCTCCTCCTCCTCCTCCTCCTCAGGCTCTGGCTCCTGACGAGCCCTCTTTCGGCTATCTGACTGACCGGAAGGTGTCGAGCTCGCTCCTCAGGTAGATCGAGAGCGAGTCGACCGCCGAACAGGGGTAGTAGAATCTCGAATCTGGATACCCTGACCCTGCTGCTGCCTGTTATATGCATCTACAGCTGCAGTAGCTCTCTCCCACTCTTTCTCAGATGGTGTTCTCTTGGCCTTCTTGACCATCTTGCCTTTGCCTTTGTCAGTTCGCTCACGACCCATCTGAAGAGATAAAAGATAATGCCAAGATGAGTGATTGCATAGAGTGTATGAGATTTTGGCGATAAGAGACTCTGAAACAGATCCTAAGCATGTAAAGGATTAAAAAGAAGATTATGCTAGAATTGGATTGCGATATAAGATGATGGATCAATTTGTAGAGTATATGAGATCAATTTGAAAATTAAGAAGCTAAGGAAATATTGGATCATTTTGACGAATTGATTAATTGAAACTCAAAAATGATGAACATATATTCAAGTTTTGAAAATTGAAGGTTAAATGAAATAATTTTCAAGATTTTGACTCAAATTTGCATGAATTGGAATAGATTTAGTTTGAATGTGCATAATTTCGACCAATTGTCACATGAATCGATGAATGAGTTGAAAATAAAGCTAATGAGGCAAGTGTTACAAAGGATTTTGAATTTTGAACGAAATTTGCTTGAATTTTGCCAAATTGGCTTGCATTTGCATGAAAATAACTGAATTTGATAAACTGAAACGCAAATTGATGTATGTATGTGTAGTACTACTCAATGAGTTGAGGATTAAGTTAGTGAAACAAATTTTGATGGAAATTTGATTAAATTTGAATGAAATTCGATTTAATTTGACTAAAGTTGCTCGAATTTATCATGAATTTAACTAAATTCTTTATGGATTGATGAATGTGTGTGAAATTGTGGAAACATGAGCTAATGCAACACAATTTGCTCAAAATTTGAAGAGATTTGGACGAAATTTGAGGAATTTGTATGAAATTTGTTGAATTCGAACTAGGGTTTGAGAGATTGAGAGTTTGAGCTGATGTTGAGGCTCACCACGCTTAGGATTTGAAGGAGATGGCAGTGAAGAGCTGATCTCGACGGGGAAATCGCCGGCGGTGTTGGAGTTTGGCGGCGCGGAGGAAAACCGACGGCGGCGGCGATGCTTCGGGAGAAAAAGGTCGCCGGCGCGGAGAAGAAGTGATCTGCTGGCGCGGAGGAGGATGGTCGCCGGCGTGGAGAAGTAGGTTGAGTGGCGGCGGCGGTCGGCGACAGAGAGGAGGACGGGCGGCGGGACAGCGCGGTGACGGGATGAAGAGAGAGGGAGTTCGACGAAAGGCTTATATGACAGGCGGGGCCCGCTCAATTTTTGAACACCGGATGATCCGCTGTCATAAGTTTTTAGTACCGGAAATACACCGGATCAAAAATCCAGAGACATATTCGCCCTAAATTGTGAGCGCCGGATAGTTCGGTGACTCGGCTACTGAACACCGGATATGCGCCGGAATGAATTTTCCAGAGAGCTTTCAAATTGCTGAAGAAACAACTTCTATACGCCGGATGGTCCTCTGAGTCATAAATTGAACACCGGATAATCGCCAGAGCAATTTTTCCAGAGAGCACTTCTAATCTGCCCAAAACATTATCTTCTGCACGCCGAATGTTCCTCTGAGGCTAGAGCTGAGCACCGGACTTTCCGGTGCAAGGCCTTTTTGATTTCATTTTCATTGAACTGACGGGATAATCCGGTGATTACTCTGAGGAGACGCCGGATCATTTTGTAATAGAGTGTTGCGCTGAACTAAAATCTCTTACCGAGTCCAAATTTTAAACAAACCACTCAACAAAAACACATATTTGGACCGATTTGAGTGAAATCTTTACCCTCTCAAACACTCCTTTGCAAATATTTGCCAAAAGACTTTACTATATATATAATTTTTGAAATAGGCAAATAAGATCCAAAGAGCAAGAGATGGAACTCAAATGGAAATGTTTGAGCCATATTTCCTACGAACTTAAAGATTAAGACCTTAAATTTGATAGGATATGACTCAATCGGTATTAAGCACTTATATCAATTTAAACACACTTATAGAGTTGTATGCTCACATCAAGAGTGAACAACCATCTCAAAGAGTGATATTCTCCTTTGTGATCTCTCTACCGCCAATGAAAGTAAACATGAGTGCATACTATATGACATGCGAATGCAAAGCATAGAATTAATCTATCTTGTCATATTACTTCCTTTCTCAAGCTTCTTCATGTTGAACCCAACAACATGCCTTGAGAAGAACTAGTGATCCACCATCTCAAGCAAAACCCATGTTCACCATTATCTTGAGAAGGTTAGACAAGATCCTATTATGAATGCATCTATATGACAAGGTATCACATAATATTAGAAGCATCGATCACATTTAGTTTATTTCGCAATCTACTAAAAGTGGCTTCATCTAGAGGTTTAGTGAAGATATCCGCCAATTGATCTTCCGATCGAACACTACTAAGGGAGATGTCATTGTTTGCCACATGATCTCTTAGAAAGTGATGACGGATATCAATGTGCTTTGTGCGGGAGTGTTGAACGGGATTGTTAGCAATTTTTACGGCACTCTCATTATCACAAAGGAGTAGAACCTTCTCTAGACGAACACCAAAGTCTAACAAGGTTTGCTTCATATAGAGGATTTGAGCACAACATGCTCCGGTGGCAATGTATTCTGCTTCAGCTGTGGACAAGGCTACTGAGTTTTGCTTTTTAGAACTCCAAGAGACTAGGGATCGCCCTAGCAAGTGGCATCCACCCGAAGTACTCTTGCGATCCACATGGCATCCGGCAAAGTCTGAATCCGAGTATCCAAGGAGTGCGAAACTAGCACCTTTTGGGTACCACAAGCCTATGCTAGGTGTATGCTTTAGGTATCTAAGGATTCTTTTTACCGCACTAAGATGAGATTCCTTAGGATTAGCTTGAAAACGAGCGCACATGCATACACTAAACATAATGTCGGGCCTAGATGCGGTAAGGTATAGGAGTGACCCAATCATAGAACGATAGAGTTTTTGGTCAATCGATTTACCCGTTTCATCCAAATCGAGATGTCCATTTGTAGGCATGGAGGTCTTGATTGGCTTGCACTCTTCTATCTTAAACTTCTTGAGGATATCCCTCGTGTACTTCTCTTGATGGATGAATGTTCCTTCCTTCAATTGCTTGATTTGGAATCCAAGAAAGTAATTTAGCTCGCCAATCATCGACATCTCGAACTCCTTAGACATCATGTCACCAAATTCCTTGCAAAACTCTTTGTTAGTTAAACCAAATATTATATTATCAACATAAATTTGACTCATGATCTCCAAACAAGAACATCTCATGCGCACATATCTTTCCAACGGCATCGGTGATGGTCATGTCATTGATGTCCCTTTCATGAAGAAGAGAGATAACAATATTGTATTGTGGCTTGGGAAGCACCATCAAGATCCTACGAATAACATCTCCATCGGACAATTGAGTGAGTTCAAGAGAATTGATTTCTTCCACAAGCATGTTCATACGAGAATACATGTCATTTCATAATTCATTTGGAAGCATCTTGAATTGATTTAGAGCATTCATAAGTACATGATATCTTTCTTCACAAATTCTCCTAGATCCCTCATGAATTTCACAAAGAGCAACCCAAATGTCATGAGCAAATTCCTTACTTCTAACTCTAGAGAAAACTTCTTCACTAATTCCCTCAAATATAACATTCTTAGCCTTAGCATTCCATCTAACTTCTTGCTCGGTAAAAGGTTGATCAAACCCAACGGAGGTTGCTTGCCAACACTCGGGGGAAATCGCCTCAAGATAGCTCGCCATGCGAACTTTCCAATAGGCAAAGTTCTTTCCCTCGAACCTTGGCACGCTACTTACACTTCCCAGGGCCATTTCTCTAGGATTTTAAGCCTATCAAGAGAACGTGGCTCTGATACCAATTGAAAGGATCGAATAGCCCAAGAGGAGGGGGTGAATTGGGATATTAAATTTTTTTTTAATTAACTACCGCTTGACCAAATAAAACTTAAAAGAAACGCAAGTAAGGAATTTTAACTAGCACAAGGTAGCTAACCAAGCAAGAATTAACTAAGAAAGATAATTCCTAAGAAGAACTTGCAATAATAACAAAGCTCAAAATAAGATGCAAGAAAGTAAAGAGTTGGAGAAGACAACACTGATTTTTTTCCGAGGTTTCGAGAAGTTGGCACTTCCTCCTAGTCCTCGTTGGAGCATCCACCAAGGATGTCGCTCCCCCTTGAGTCACCAAGGCTCAAGTGCTCCCTCTTGATTACCCCTTCTCCATCTCCGGATTGGCGGGTATCAAACCAAGTACACCCTCTTTTTCCGGGGCTCCCACAATTCCTCCAAGAGCTCACCGAGAAATCCTCCGATCACCAAGACCGTCTAGGTGTTGCCAACCACCAAGAGTAACAAGCCTCAAGCTTCACTTGACAAAGACCAAGCCTAGACAACAGCTAGATGCACACTTGTTACTCTTCAAGCACTCAAAGAAGTCCTCAATCCTCAACTAAGAACTTAGAATGGACACAAGTGTTCTCTCTCTTGCTTCTAAATGACACACCAAGTGTATGAGCTGCTACAGGGTCGCAAGAGTGCAAGAGAGGTCCAAATGGATGGGTATTTATAGGCTAAGGATTGAAAATTAGCCGTTGCCTAACAACCCAGAATTTTTCTTAATGTCGGAAGTTCCGGTGTGAATAACACGCTTCACACCGGAATATCCGGTGCTAATACTTCTGACAAAATAGCGGTTAACTGTTCCATTAGCCGTTAAAACTCCGGTGATTAATCCTGGCCTACAGTGGATCATCCGGTGCATTGAAGTGGGCCAGATGATAGTTTACAACCTCTTTGTAAAAATTCATCCGGTGATCATATTTTGCTACACCGGACTATCCGGTGTATAGAATTAGTTCTGGACTTCATGGCTTTCTATTTATCCAGTGATTTCACCTATCGAATGCCGGACTATCCGGCGTGATCTTCAATAATTTTTCAAGTCAGAACTCTTAGGAATTTACTCCGGTGAACTCACTCTGACATCAGAGGATCATCCGGTGAACTGAAATTTCGCTGATTTTATCTATTTCAAAGCAATTTTGAGTTCTACCTTCGAAATTCGGAACCAATGATTTTCTGAGGTTAACTTAGTAATGGAAAGTCACAAGTGTGCATTGACTATGTCTAGACTCTCCTAAGTCAAGCTACAACTCTTAGCCCCTCTTTATAGTACGGTCAAAAAACTAAGAATAAAAAGAACCTATACTACTCTAAGTGTCCTTCATCTCCTTGTGACACTTAGATCTAGAAGATTCTTATCCTTCACGTTCCGGTCCTTTGATTATCACATAACTCTTTTAATGGGCAAGAGTGTAAAGTCACCATTGACAATTAAGTCTTTCTTTGTTTCTTAAAAACTGAAATGTTAATCACAATGATATGGTTGTCATTAATTACCGAAACCCTTACCTTTTTCTTAGGGGCCTAGATGCTACAGTTTGTTTCCTTGAAAACCGAGTATAACAACAAAAAGAGGAGCAACAGCAGGAGCAGAGGCGCCGAGAACACAAGCAGCAGCTCACGCGACGCCATTGGAAGAGGTAAACGCGATGGGCAAGCACGTAGCAGCTTGGAGTACTCTGACCAAGATCACAGAAGATTCGAACAAGTGTAGTTGCAGCTGTCGCATTGCATGCTCAGATCCGAAAACCCTAGTGGTATTAGAGTTCAATTTAGAGAAGAATCCTTGGATTTTTGCCTCGAAAATAGAAACATACGTGATCTATTCAGAACTTGAGACATAGGCCGTACCAGAAGGCCAACTTCTCTACCAGAAATTACACGAGATGCTCACGGGGCGTATCTGTATGCGCAAGCGAAAGGACATTAGATTCTGGGAAGGGGAGGGGTTGCGTTGCTTGTGAAGACACACGGCAGAAGTTGGTTTGCAGATGCGTTTTTTGGAGTGTGCATGCAGCTGATGCATCGCCATGCGTTGCGTGCAGGCAGATGGATCCCACAAATTCCTTCAAGTATGGCAAGGAGATATATGTGCCTGAATCATTTTCTCTAAGATTTCTGTTTCTCAAAAGTATGTTAGTTCAGATGAAGTCGATCCATTTTTTTCAGACCAAGGGTGATCTCCATTGCTTTTGGAGGCAGGACATAATTTTCTCTAAGGTTTCTGTTTCTCAAAAGTTTAAACATTTCAACATAGATTCCTGTGTGGGGTCAAAGGGATTTACATCAGGAGCTCCCCTGGGTTGGTTCGCCATCTGTTCAAGCAAAGCAAGGTTACCTCATCACTCCTCTTCTGTCTTTTTCTCCTAAATTCTAATCCATTCAAGCCACATCAACGTTAACTCATAAGCATCATCATCTGTTGTTGCTTTGTATTAAAAAAATGTACAGTGATGTTACATGTATCAATTCACAAATACACTGATCAACACAGCGAATTGCAAGTTCCTAGTAGAAACCCCATAAGTTTTGGGACAATGTATATACTGGTCTGACTGCTAGTTGCTTTTCCACACTATTCAATTTGTACAGATTATATCCTGCTCAGTTCAAGTTACCCCCTAGTTTTTGGCAGTGCAGGGCTGTGGAAGAACTGTCCCAGATTTTCTCCATTTTGCGTTCTGGCAGGTGCTTTCTGTGGCACCCTTGCCGCCCTCCATTTTCAGGTCAATGTTCTGCAAGGTAATGCCATGGCATGGGACATTCTTGCTGCAGTTCATCTTAATAGCATCCTTGGTAATGGTTGACCCCCTGATGTTCTTGAAGACCACATTGCTAACCTCCACTGCTGATCCTTGTGCTTTGCACGGCTTAGCCTTGTCGCAGTAGTTCTGATCGATGATTATTGGGTTTTTAACACAGTCCATGATCATGTTTTGGAATGTGATGTCCTTTGCGTACCCACTTCCTCCCTGCAGGACAAAAGTTTTCCAACAAAATTAGTACAAATTAGAGGGCGGGGAAGAAACTGGATACATGGAAGTCCCATAATATGTTCACTAGAGCATACTGGGATGTCAACTGTGCAAATGCATATTTAACTCACCTGGTATGTCTTAATGCGTGCTCCATTGGTTGTGCCATACAATTTCACCATGTCTATGGTAATCCCGGAGACTTCAGCTCTTGAGTTGTCGTCTCCTAAGCTCCCAATACTAATTCCGTGCCCTGGTCCACACACAACATTCGAAACATGAAGATTATGCGTTCCATTCTCGATTGACATGCAGTCATCCCCTGCAAAATCGGTCACAAACAAACCAAAATTTAGTAACAATCCGATGGTACAAGAGCATTTAGTATGATTTCGAATCATGAACATGGTGATGCAGCTTACCAGTTTTGATCTTGCAGTTCGTGACCTGCACATCTTTGCTGCGAGTGATGTGGATGCCGTCAGTGTTGGGACTAGTGCCGGGCGCCGTGATAGACAGGCGTGCCAATTGTACAGTGGTGCAATCCTCGATCGACATGTGAATTTGTTGGCTATTCGCAATTTTTAGATCTTCCACCCTCAAATTCGTGCAGTAGTGGAATGACAAAGCCGTTGGAGCCTCCTTGCACGGCTGAAAAATAAAAATAAAAAGAGAAGCCATTTGAGCTGGGTCAGTACATTTCCAATAAAACTTTACGATTAATCAGATCAACCGAATAGTCGGCGCCACACTTACGAGAGCCTTGTTGATCTTGCACGAGTGCTGCCACCACTTGTCGCCGTTGCCGTCGATGGCGCCGCCGCCGTTGACGGTGAGCTTGTTGACCCCACGGAACACGATCCAGTGCCTCCTGTCCTTGTCACCCCAGTCCGCCCGGTTCGGCGACGCCACGAGCGTGCCCTGCACCGCGACCACGACGCTGGACTTGCACGGGCCGGAGAGGCTGACGAGCTTGAGCAGGTAGCGCTTGCCCTTGGGGACGAGCACGACGGCCGGCCGTGAGGAGGCGCACGCCGCCGTCCACGCCTTCGCCAGCGCCCGCGTGTCGTCGTGCCTCCCGTCGCCACGGGCGCCGTAGCAGTCGAGGCTGAACACGCTCTGCGACGACGCCAGCGAACTGCCCCTGGCCGCGGCATCGGCTGCATTAGAGCTGCTCGAGGAGCTCACGCCGCCGGCCGAGGTGCCATCGCTCGTCGTCCCAGCAGCTCCTAGAGCACTGGACATGAAGAGCACAACGAGGAGAGGCGCCAAAAACACAAGACGCGACGCCATTGGAGGAGTCAAGCACGATCGACAAGACGACAAATTTACGTGGCAGCTTAATTGGACTCTGAGCAGCAAGATCACAGGAGACTTAAAGCCAATGAAGCTTGCTGCGTGCACTTGTTGCTTTGCTTGTTCAGCTCGGTGTTGGATTGGATGGAGACCAAGGAGCAAACTCACGGAGCGTATTTATAAGCGCGGGAGGATCTGACAGAGCTAGATTCTGGAAGGGGGGGGGGGGGGTGAGGTTACTTGTGAAGAAGAAGAAGAAGAAGAATAGCGCGGGAGAGTTAGGTTGGTAGATATTGTTGTGGAGTGTGCATGCAGACGCAGATGCGTGCAGGTGGATGCATGGATGGATCCCGGAGAGAGATTCTTCAGGTATGGCACATGGAGATAGATGTGCCTGAATCGCGTTTCCCTACTGGTTTCTGAGTTTCTCATGACGAAATTTGTAAGTTTCGTTTTCTTCCGCTTTGCCGTTGACACGGACGTAAGTGCACGAGCGTGTTGGTTCAGGTCAAACTAATTTTTCAGACCAGGCCCTATGGAAAGGTAAAATTCCACAATATGGTACTATCTTAAGTCTGTCTATTTATGTTGATATTTGTGTTAAAAGGTTAGATAAAAAAAATAAGATAGGTAAGAGAATTAATAGATAGATGACAAAAGTAAACAGTCAAAATAACGAAATACATTGAAGAGTTATATCTCCTAGCTCCATTGCATAACATAGCTTGTGTACATAGAGATGCATGACATATTGACATGAGATTGTGCAGAGAGAGAGATTTTGTGGAGTAGGGAGGGGGAGTGGTTGCCAGAGTTTTCGTACCACCAGGAAACGTCATCTCATCTCTGTCAGACCTGACCTGAACTGAACTGAACCCCTTGTGCAGCGTAAGCAACTGCTGATTTTCTGAAACAAAGAGAGGGCCTCTTCTGAAACGAAATGATCGAGTGCTCGGTGTGCTCATCATTTGGACCTTGGAATGCATCGCGATCGGCGTTGATGATCACTCTTCCAACGCACGAAAAGTGAAAGCAGCACCAGTACTTGTACTTCAATCATGCACCAGTACTCGCTCGTTACTGCCGCGGTGCCGTGACGCCCGAGCTATTCGAAAGTCAGCGGGACTGACGTGCGGGACCCACAGTTGACTATGCCGTGCTGTACTAATCTTATCGTAAAGGATTGGAGTACTACTGGTTAATCTGGGGCTTACACGTCACAAATGAATGAAGCCATCATTAAGCCATGAATGAATCCTCTACAGCCAGCTCCGATAATTCTTAACTGCTGTTTAGTTGGAAAGTATATGAGTGTCTCTAAGGGTGTAGCTATTTGCTATCTAATCATTTCAGTCGAAATAAGTATTATTCTAGATATCGATACGGTTCGTAAAATACAACTTTAATTACTATTTTTTTAATATATTGATAAAATATAGTAAAAGGCAAATCCACCTGTGTTATTTTTAAATATCCAAATTTAATATATAAAAAATAATTTGTAGCTAAAGTTTAAAACAATTAACTGCACGTAACCTAAAACAATATTTATTTTGAATTGAAGAGAGTATTATTTTTTCCACTCTAATGGTTTGTCTATTGCACAATTAATGTTTTAGTTAGTCCACCCACTCATGTTGTCTATCAACCAATCGCTATATACCTTTTGGCTTCTAATGAAGAACGTGCATTTGAGGCCGCACTTGTAAAAAAAAAAGTGATTAACAATCAGATGAAGGCTATTCTTTTTGTCCAGGGGGGCTTCTAGAAATTGAAACGCTGGGAGCAGCTAGCGAGTGTGACGCGCGCGACCGCAAGCAACGAGCTCCGAGTCTTGGACAGAGTATCGGCACAAGAAGGCGAATCAGATCTACGCGTCCCCCCGGCTGCCGGCCGCCATGCGTCGGTCGTCGAGGGTCGCGTCCATGCAGCACGAGGGAGAGTTGGGCGTCGCCGTCCGGCGTTTCGCCGGGAACGGCAAGGCCTGGGCTGGCAAGCGACCCGAGTTCGGCAGCGCAGCCCTCCATGCATCCATCTCGGATTCCCGATGGACTCGAATGCGTGCGCGATATATACATGGCAACAAGAAGAGATCACACACCGTTGAAGTGCTACAATATATTGCTTGATTAGATATCTGATCTCGCCGATCTAACGGTGGCGTGCGTGCACACGATCATCTGCTTGTTGTTTGTTGGATCAGCAGGTCTAAAACGTACTGCAGCACGCACTTGCATGACGATCGATCAGGTGCAACACATGCATCGCCACCGCATGCCATTCCCGCCCGGTCTAGTGTATGCAGGCACGAACCAAGTTTTGTTGCGATCTGCGTAGTAGACACGCACAGTATAATACGCCACACGCACATTTATAACGGGGTCGAGTCTCATCGAACCGAATTATTTTCTAGTAAGCCGTCGGGTGTCCAATTACGTTAAGAGCATCCTAACTATTTTCTCTTTATTTCGTTTTTTTCTTGATTCATTTTTCAGTTCTTATTCTCTTTAGTTTTCCTCATCTTTAATAGCTTCTATCCAAAAGGAATTCCGTTATGTAAGGAATGATTTTGAGTATCCCTTCGTGAAGTAAACTGTTGTAGCGCTGAAGGGAGCGAAAATCCTTTTGTGAAGAGATTCTAGGTCGCGAAAGGAATCCGTTGAGCATAATCTAAAAGTCCAAGTGTCTCGGTTAGAGGTGTCGCATAGCTATTATATACGATGAATTACTGAAAAACAAAAATTTAACTAATATCCTATACATCCTGCAGTCATAACTTGGATCCACCCCTGACTATACGCCGGTTGTCACACAGGTTATTGTTTCTAATCCTGAAAGAGCAGCTGATCGATCACAAGTACACGCTTGATCGACGGTCACGGAATTTCAGAGACCGATCGAGAGATAGATTATTGCATGCGTCAGCCGTGCTGTCTACTGAACTCAACCTTACGTGGGTCGCACTGCATCACTGGTATGTTGCTTACGTGTGGACAAAGTATAAAGCAAAGTTCAGTTCTTGTCACTGCCTGTGGGGGCCACCCCACCATCATCTCACGCTCCAACTGTCCAACCTTCGTTTAGATGGTCAAAATAAACTACTTAATGCTAAAAAAAATTCTAGCCTATGCATGTGCACCACCTTGGCTCAATGCAGCTTAGTCCTAATGCATTCTCGTGGTAGACTGAGTACAATAATACCATGCAATTTGCTTCAGTTCAGCTATGGGCTTTTCTCTTTGCCAGCTTTTTTTGGCACTTAAATTCCTCATACCATATTTGCCGTTCTGTTCTGTCTCACAGACATGCAGGTCCGGCCCACCTTGTCAGTGACAAATCAGGTTTCCCCCCTATAATTGCAGTGTCAAGATAATGAATTTATCGTTGTAAGACATGTGGCTTTTCAACAGCTTGGTGATGGAGAATATTGGAGATCACCTATGGTCTCCTGAAAAATTAGAACCACCTGACCTGAATTAACCAACATACTTGTGTGGAGTACTTACGCGCGCATCATCTGAGCAGAGGAATCGAACAAATTTGCATAACTCTGTCATGAGAAACCTGCAGGGGACGCGATTCAGGCACATTTATCTCCTTGCCATACCTGAAGAATCTTTGGAATCCATTATATTATCCCTGCACGCATCCATCAGCATGGCCAGCACGCTCCAAAACACACATATCTACCAACCTAACTCTGCCGTGTGTGTGATTCTTCACAAGCAACGCAACGCAACCCCACCCCAACCTCTCCCAGAATCTAGCTCTGTCTCGCGCATATAAATACGCCCCATGAGCATGCTCCTTGGTCTCCATCCAACAAAGCACCAAGCTGAGGAAGCGAAGCAGCAGCAAGTGCAGCTGCATTGGCTTAAATCTCCTGTGATCCTGTTCAGTTCAGAGTCCCAAGGCTGCAACTTGTCGATCGTGCTTAGCACTGCCCATGGCGTCTCGTAAGCTGCAGCCTGTGTTCTTGGCGCCTCTCCTCGCGCTGCTCTTCTTTTCCAGTGCTCTGGAGGCTGCAGGCAATGGCAATGGCACCTCGGCCGACGGCGCGAGATCCTCGAGCAGCTCCGCCAATGGAGCTGACGCCGGGCCCAGGGGCAGGTCGCTGGCGTCGTCGCAGAACGCACTGTTCAGCCTGGACAGCTACGGCGCACGCGGCGACGGGAGGCACGACGACACGCAGGCTCTGGCGAAAGCATGGAAGGCGGCCTGCGCCTCCCCGCGGCATGCCGTCGTGCTCGTTCCCAGGGGCAAGCGCTACCTGCTCAAGCTCGTCAGCCTCTCCGGCCCGTGCAAGTCCAGCGTCGTGGTCGCGGTGCAGGGCACGCTGGTGGCGTCGCCGAACCGGGCGGACTGGGGTGACAAGGACAGGAGGCACTGGATCGTGTTCCGAGGCGTCAACAAGCTCACCGTCAACGGCGGCGGCACCATCGACGGCAACGGCGACAAGTGGTGGCAGCACTCGTGCAAGATCAACAAGGCTCTCGTAAGTGTGGCGCCGACTATTCGGTTGATCTGATTAATCGTAAAGTTTGATTGGAAATGCACTGACCCAGCTCAAATGGCTTCTCTTTTTATTTTTATTTTTCAGCCGTGCAATGAGGCTCCAACAGCTTTGTCATTCCACTACTGCACGAATTTGAAGGTGGAAGATCTAAAAATTGTGAATAGCCAACAAATTCACATGTCGATCGAGGATTGCACCACTGTACAATTGGCACGCCTGTCTATCACAGCGCCTGGCACTAGTCCCAACACTGACGGCATCCACATCACTCGCAGCAAAGATGTGCAGGTCACAAACTGCAAGATCAAAACTGGTAAGTTGCATTACCATGTTCACGATTCGAAATCATACTAAATCCTCTTGCACCATCGGATTGTTAGTAAATTGTGGTTTGTTTGTGACCGATTTTGCAGGGGATGACTGCATGTCAATCGAGGATGGAACTCATAATCTTCATGTCTCGAAAGTTGTGTGTGGGCCGGGACACGGATTCAGCATTGGAAGCTTGGGGGATGACAACTCAAGGGCTGAAGTCTCAGGCATTACCATAGACACGGTGCAATTATATGGAACAACCAATGGAGCTCGGATCAAGACATATCAAGGCGGAAGTGGGTACGCAAAGGATATCACATTCCAAAACATGATCTTGTACAATGTCAAGAACCCGATAATCATCGATCAGAACTATTGCGACAAGGCTAAGCCATGCAAAGCACAAGGATCAGCAGTGGAGGTCAGCAATGTGGTCTTCAATAACATCAGGGGCACAACCATTACCAAGGACGCCATTAAGTTGAACTGCAGCAAGAATGTCCCATGCCATGGCATTGCCTTGAAGAACATTGACCTGAAAATGGAGGGCGGTAAGGGTGCCACAGAAAGCACCTGCCAGAATGCAAAATGGAGAAAATCTGGGACAGTTCTTCCACAGCCCTGCACTGCCAAAAACTAGGGGGTAGTTGGAGCTGAGCAATTTGTAGTTTGTGCAAATGGTGCGCAGAAACAACTAGTCATACCCATGTATCGTCCTAACACTCATAGGGTTTCTACCAGAAACCTGCAATTCTTTTTGTTGATCAGTGTATTATTCGTGTATTGGTTCATGTAACATTCTTGTAAGAGTTTGTGAATTGGTTCATTTGGAATTCCTGTGTATTCTTTTATAGAAAGCAACAACAGTTGATACTTCAGTTGTTGTGACACGTGAGAATCCATCTCTGGTGACCTAGCTAGCACTGAACTTCTGATCCATGTCACGACATATAAGGTTGCATCTTGAAATCTTGCTTGCAATACGTGGATGATTTGGTACTTCCAAAAGAAATTGTGACAACCTGAACTCTGAAATGAACCAAAGCTTCATTATTCATACAAATTACAAAGTAAAGTATTTTGCTTCCCTTAAATTAACTGTAGAGACTAGGGAGGGTACATCAGCATTGTAACACCTCAAATTGCCATACACTGATCGATCTTGCACTGCTGATCGACACCAAAGTATAATGTACTACATCTTATATACAGCTGACTGACTGGTGCAGAAACCACAGTGCTCTACCTAAGGAGCTAGGCTTAATTCGCAACTCAAAAGAATCGTGTGCCTCGGCACGCATCAACCGATTTTCTCTGTAGTGTTTGTGTCGTCGGTTGGCCAGATCACCGTCTCCATGAGCCGCTCTCGCATCAGCATCAGGTTCTCGTCAGATATCTTCTCATACATCTTTCCATGGTCGCATTTCTGGTCGTTAAACGGGAGCAAATAAAATGTCAGTCTAGGATTGAACTTGCCAGCAGGTTTGCTAGAGTAGTACTGATGATGCCAACTACCTTTATCCATTTCCCATACAAGTGAAGCCTGGTTATCATCACTCGTTCTGCAAGCTCCTGCCTCTCCTGCAATAAAGCCAATCAAACAAAATCTGTAAAGCTGGTTTGCAGCAGTAGAAGACCTGCGTCATTTTTCAGTTGTGGATTTATGTAGGTACCTTGCTGAGAGCGCGAAGGAATAGCTTGCCGTCAGTAGGTTTGTTTACAGCAACGAAGCTGTAAGAGAATCAAGAACATGTTTACGCAACGGTGAGAATGATTGTTTTTTTTTTTCGTAAGGAGGTGAGAATGATCGTGACTTGATTAGATCAATGACATGGAGTAGGAGAGGGAGATTTGTGATTACTTGTAGAACCAACGGTAGCTTGGCGGGTTCATTTCGTAGAGCTGGGTAAGCACGGTCCTCACAGCTTTGTAGGTGAAGTAATTCATCAGTTGCTGCATGCAAAACATCAGCAGGAAATGCTCTTCATTAGTTCAGTCACCAGAAATGTCAACAAAAAAAGAAGCACCATATTTCTTTTCTTTAAAAACAAGAAATTTATCTTGGTAATTAAGATAGATCCTACAATTTTATTAGACATGTCTATTTCTTTTTTGAAATATTTTTTTAATGTTTAACTTCTGCCACATTAGTAGTCTTAACTAATGCTACAGGCTACTGCTAATTATATTTGTACCAACATATGAACATAGCAGAAGGCAGAAGCAAGAAATGTTCAAGAATATGAAGGTCAAGGACTACAAGATCCATCCATCCAAGTAATTCAGGAGAGAAAAAAAATGTATCAAAGATCAAACCAATTAACTTACCAATTGGACGTCCTCGAAGCTGTCCTCGTACTGCCCCGCGAGGTTGCAGACGATGGCGAGTCCCCCCCTGCTCCGTCCCTGCCGGTGGACCCTGACCGAGCACGCCGGCCGGCGAGGCCGCCTCCTCCAGTCCCCAGCGAACAGGCTAGCGCCACTCACCGCCACGCGCCTCGTCCTCAGCCCCGCCATGCTCCCTTCCGCCCTCACGTCCACGGCCGCCACCGCGCCGACCGCCGGCATCATCTGAACGCCAACCATGCCGCTTAGCCGCTAGCTGTCCTGTCCTCCGAGCAGTGGACACAGCAGCAGCAGCTGGTGTTCTTGGTTCACCTGGTCGATCTCGGCTCCTGGGCAGTGGCGGTGTGGTATAAGAACCAAGTGGCACAGCGCGGAAGAGGAGGAGGAGGAGGAGGTGGTGGTTGTAGACTTGTAGTGTTGTTTGGCCTTCCCCTCGTGGCTGGCTGTGGCCTTCCTGGCTGCGGCGGCTCTCACCTCACCAACCAATTTTTCTGAGGCCCAGGGCGCACGCAGCTTGGCAACGCACAGGAGTGAGAATTTCACCGTGCCCGACACGCGGGCGGCTGCGAGAGGTTGGGCGCGATGGTCCCGTCCAAGATTCTATAGAAGGCCGTGTTCGCACGGCCGGGACGGAGGGAACTCCCCCACGTCCATGGACCGGCAGCCAGACAAGGGTCGTTTGCCTGCAGGTTCGGTGAACCTGAAGCAAAAGTCGGGACGGCAGCTTGCCAGTTTCGGGACGACGCCGCGCCACGGCGGGTCGCTGTTCGCGGCGGGCTTCTTCTTCGGTTCACGTCCGACTCCTGCTCATCTCGCCGCAGGGCCGAAGACTTGAGGCCGCTTGGGATCGCTTTAGGTTCTGTTTGTTTGTGTCTAGACGGTGGATTCTAGATTCTGTAAATAAACGATTAAATTTTAAAAATGTATTCTGCAAATATATATCTGAATTATACCACAATACATAATCTATTTAAGATAAACTTTTATAATTTATAATTTAAAATTCAGAATCTAGAAGAACAAACAGTGCCTTAGCTTTCAACTTTATATTAAATTTCAAAGTTATAAGCTATAATAAAATAATTTAAATCACTATTTTACTTTAAAATAAAAATAAGATAACGCAACCAAATTCTGGGTCAAGGTTGCACGCACGGTTTCTTCTACGAACAAGCTCCGTAGTCTGGTTTCCCAAGGTCAAGGCTGAAGGTGTGTAACAGAAGACGAGCACGGAATCTTGTTAGCAGAGGAACGAGGGCACGAAACGAACGGCAAATTGTAAACGGCACGAGTGCGCAGGAAATCACGCCCCAAGTGTATGAAAATCAGCATACGCCGAACACATTGTGTACCGCTTGGTATCAAATACAGATAACAGGGATTAAGAAACACGCAAATAGCCGTGGCAGACTGCAGAGCAACGATGCTTCTTATAAAACTAGAAGATACCAGCAACAGTTCCAATTCATGGCAGTACAGTTTAGTCCCAGGCACTACTCAGTTTCGTAATACAAATTAGCTGACAGGTACACTATAAGTTTATCGAAGACCATAGATACCCACCAGTTAAGGTGACAAAATAGCCAAAGATTGCAGACATGAGAGTCTAGGCGCATCAGACAGTTAACAATGCGAAACCGCTATCATCAACCCAACCAATTGAAATGACCAAATAGCCAAGATTCAACAACGTAACAGAAATAGACTAGGTGTACAGTAGCTAGTTAACATGGGAAACCATATAGGCAGCCTAACATCTCTCCGGGTTAAAATTTTCAAATGGAAGGCACAAAGTAAACACCAGTTACGAATGACGCATCCAGAACACACAAAGGCACCTTATCTGGGAAGCTGATGCCTACAAATCAAGCACCCATTTGAATGCACCAGTCATTCAAAAGATTGACCATGAGATAGTTACGTGGCATTGATAGACAAAAGGAGAAGCATAGTGCTATAATACAAAACTTGACAGGAAATAGAGACATCCAGACGAGCAAATTCCAAAGAGGGCATCCCAGTTCTAAACTGTAATTGAGCAAAGTGCATTAGACAACTAACTCCCAACAAGTAGAAACTCTTTAGGCAGTCGAAGGTGGGGGCCTCAAGCATAAGACCCTTAGTAGGCTTCGCCAGGAGGTCAGTGTACTCCTGGAACGGAGTCTTAACGAACTTGGTCTCCCTCCAGAACTCAGGAGTAAGGAAACCATAGGTCTTCATCAGGCAGTCGAAGGTTGCCTGCACAAAACAAGTCGGAACAGCTTATAAAGGGCAATGAATCAAATAACACTAGAACCTAATACAGAGCAAGCATCAGTATGTTTATAAGCAACTAAATCAAAACCATCGGTCTAGCAATTGGAGATAATATAGTTTGTTTTAGTATTTTACCTACTGGCACATTATACCAGAACTTTACAGTCTAAACAACAAACAACATCAGGTTAAAGTGTTGTCTAATTCAGAATGTCAATCAGCAAACAAAGCTAGATCTCCACTAGGAAAGTAGTCAAGCAAGGAATGTTTGGTTTTCAAGCAAGAAATGTTTGTACACAGAACAGGACCATAACATGGATCTGCTTAATCATAAAAAATGCACCAAACATACCACCCGGAATACAGCAACAAACAAGCTTTCAAAAGATTGAAAACCAAACAAGTGTAACAACAGTACAGAGTACCGGAAGTGCATGTGTAAATCATAGCCAACATATCATAGCATTGTTAAGCCTTCCCAGACTACATTAAAAAATTCGCACTACTGCTATACTTTTTCAAACCAGTCAGTATAAAACAGTACACTAAGAATCATATCTACACATGATGGGCAACATTACAACCAACCACTCGCAATATTTCATAAATCAACCTGACAACCACTACAAATATAGTGCACAAGCTGCAACACAACATACCATTTAACATTTCCTTATATTCATACATCAACAATACTAAGCCTACTAGTCTCATTAAATCGACTACACAGTACCTAAGGTATCAGTCAGTGCAGAGGGTCTGGTATCGTAGAAGCGTCACATCAAAATATGAACAAGGGCAAGGAAAAGCTTATACCTTCACGAAGTTGCCAAGGGTCTTCGTGGAACCACGGGACTAGATGAAGACGTAGGATGAGAGTAGCGACCAGAGGAGCTGAATAGAAATCTTAATATATTTTTTTAAATAGATGATCTTTTACTATTTTTAATCACTCAACACATATCAAATTTTGAACGAAAGTAAAATAGTCAGAGAGACAAAATAAGATAGAAAATTTCAAGCCAATATGATTTCACGAATAAATTATGAACTATAGGTTCTATTTAAAATCATTTCATATGCCTTGTGTCTAAGAGCTTCAATTTTGAAGATGGACGAAACAAAGATAAGACCACCGAGTAAGTGAACTCTCGAAGGAGATGATCTAGAGGCAAAAAAATTTAATACCCTATCATATATGCATGTGTATGTAAATTCTATGCCTCTAACATTCAGAAAAACAACTTCTCAAGATGTTAAAATTTTAGCTCAAAAAGAAAAAGCAAAAATCAACAACAAAACAACATGAACTTGTAAATTTGCAAGAGAACCAATAAAAAAAAACTAGAAATAGGAGAATTCAAGCATACGCAAAAAAAATTAAAGTTTATTACTCAAAGAGGTAGCCCTATTTTAAACGGATTACAAAAATTTATCTCTCAAAACTCTCACATATTAAATAGCATAAGTATTTCCCTCTCTCTCCTCTAAAACCCTAGCACAAATCTCTCATATGGATGACTCAAGTGGAGAACTTCCCAACTAGCCATACCCCTCAATTTATAGTCTAAAAAACTTGACTTCTAAGTTTCCTTAATTGCTATCAAAATACTTCTCTCTTGTAGTACACTCCTACCTACCACCGGAGGTATTTTGGTCTATTTTCTCCTCCATCTATCGAACGATTATGGTGCCTTCATGACTTAGCTTCGCATCGACGTAAGCTTCGTGATGATGCCACGTGAACCATCAGTCCTCCCACAGTTTTAAGGCTAAATCGCGAAACCCTAGAATGCTTCTCAAAGCGTGACTAGCTGTTACTTGCTTCCACTTGAAACAAGCGCTACGATGATGACATGTGTCCTCTGTCTTGCGATCTTGATCGTCAGCAAGTCTCTCCCACTTCCGATCCCTCGGATCGTCTTGTCACTTGCACCGGCATCCCCTTCGCTTGACTTTGTCAACCTGCTGCTGTCGGATGATGAACTCCTGTCGCAGGGATCCCGAGAGACCCCCTTTTTAGAGATTCGGCCGGGGGGATGATCCTGAGCGAGCTTGTTTGGGAAATAAGCGGGAAACGGAAATAAATGCGGTGGCTGGTGGGAGATGATCGTCCTAGTGCGAGAAAGATGGGTGCACCGGGGTTTAGACAGGTTCAGGCCGCACGGGGGCGTAACACCCTACTCCTGTGTGAGTGCTATATCTATCCTCGAAGGGAATTCTTCAAGGATGTATCTGGTTACAAGAGAGAGCAGCTTACAGAGAGCTTGAGGCTCTCGTGTTCTAGCTTGGCTTGAATGGGTTCGAGCGTCTGCGTCCTCTTTCTTTTTCCACACCCACCTTTACGTGTTCTCCATCCTTTCCTTTTATAGGCGCGCCGACCTCGACATATCCTGAATGGGAAAGAGGGGGTGCGAGTGCCAAGGTGCCACGGAGAAAGGCGTCATCATTTCGTCTTGGCGAAGTGACAGGGGCGGTGGAGAAATGCGGCGCGCATCCGACCACCCGCCACTGTGGAAGCCCTCGGGCGCCATAAAGGGGGCCCACCGGGCAGCCTCAGAGGTGCCCGGTGCGCCCACCCTGTCTTGTCTTTCTGCCAGGGCAGGGTGGCGGGCGGAGCGCTTCGATTCTGGCAACGTTATCCCGAGGCACTCGGATGAAACGGGACGGGACCCGTGCATTTAATGGACCCACGCCCCCCTGCCAGGGCATGGCAGGGTCTGACACTGGGGCGTGGGCAGCTGAGAATGTCAGGATGTCAGGATGTCAGGCCGCGCGTGCCTATTAAATGCGGCATTGGGCCTTTGACTGGCTGACACCCTGACGATGGGACCATTCGAGTCGTCGAATGATCTTGCGCGAACCTTCGGGGAACCGAGTCTTCGGGGGCCGCCACGCGCAGCCCCGAGCACTCTCTCCCGAGCACTTCGGTGGGACCTTCGGGGAACCGAGTCCTCGGGGGCTGCCACGTGCAGCCCCGAGCACTCTCTCCCGAGCACTTCGGTGGGACCTTCGGGGAACCGAGTCCTCGGGGGCTGCCACGTGCAGCCCCGAGCACTCTCTCCCGAGCACTTCGGTGGGACCTTCGGGGAACCGAGTCCTCGGGGGCTGCCACGTGCAGCCCCGAGCACTCTCTCCCGAGCACTTCGGCGCGACCTTCGGGGAAATGGGTCCTCGGGGGCTGCCACGTGCAGCCCCGGGCACTCTCTCTCGAGCACTTCCTTCCCGGTATTTGGACTCTGCGGATCATCGGGGAACTGGGGTGCTCGGGAACCTAGAGGCTACGGCCCCGAGCACCTTCCCCAAGGACTTAGTTTCTTCTTATCCTGCAGGGTGGACCTCGCGGGATGGTGATATGTGGCGGATGGCCGGCCCGGTCTTCGGGACTCAGGGACCCCTGGTTCCTAATACACCGACAGTAGCCCCCGGGTCCATTGGTAGGCGACAGGACGGAGACTGCGAAAGGGCCCTTTGTCGCGGCCGAGGCCGAGGCTGGCGCCCTTGCGAGAGCGGGCCCGGCCGAGCTGGTTCTATACCGGGCCGGAGGACATCACCAGGACCCAGATCGGCGCGAGCTGGGATCTGGGGCAGGCGGAACTGCGGGGGATGACACGGGTGATCACCGGAACGGAGGACATGGGCCGGACGGAGCTCCCGTGGCCGGAGATGGCGCTTTGCGCCAACCCCAACCGGGTGGCCATTATGGCGGGGCTGCCGGAGTTCGATGCCCAGGAGCTTGTGGACCGGCCACGAAGCCGGAGTCCCGAGGCCTCCGAGCTCCCCGGGCTGGAGGAGCTACTTGGCGAGGAGGTCGCTGGCAGCTCGGCACGGGCTGGTGAAGGGGTCGCCGCAGGCAGCAGCCGCCGTGCCAGGGAGGAGGGCGCGACTGAAGTCGTCGAAGAGGTGGCGCCGGGAGATCGGGGAAAACGTCCCCGGGCCCTGATCCTAGTGCCAGACTCTCCGCCGTCGCCAACGGCAGCGGCGGCATTCCCGGTGCTGGAGCCGCGCTTGGTGCGGATGGGGCCTGCACCGGCGCACGCGACCCGCATGGCGGAAACCGAGACCCGCGCGGCGGCACACGAGGCCCGCCCGGCGGCGCCCGAGGCCCGCGCAGCGGTTCAGCCGAGCCCCCAGCGGAAGAGGCGGCGGGAGGAGTCCGGACCGACGGCGCCGGACCCGGACATCAGGCTCCCAGCGACCAAATGGCGATATAGATGAGTCTCCTTTCTTGCTTTTCCTTGGGCATTTCTGGCCCGAACTAAGCTTCGGCGTTTTTCATTTGTCTCCCGTAGGCCGGCCGTAAGCGCTACTGCGACGGAGAAAGAGCGGGCGCCGGAACCAGAGCCGAGCCCGCCTGCCGTTCCGACGGAGGCGGGCACCAGAACGGCGGAGGCGCCAGCCGTTGCGGCGGCCAGCGGGAGAGAGACGGAGGCGGCGGCCGAGGGGAGGACGGAGCAAACGTCCGGACCCTTGGCGCCAGCGGAACCTACCCCGGGCGCGGAGAGCTCGGGGCGGATGACGGTGGACGCTTTGCCGGGGCCGGCGGAGCCTACCCCGGGCAGGCAGAGCCCGGGGCGGATGGCAGTGCAGGGCCCTGCAGTGAGCTCGGCCCCCCTGGAGGCACCCTACGGAGAAGCCTGGGCCCCACCGTCGCCCGGCCAGCCCGCCGACCCTTTCCTGGCCGCCATTGAAGGCGTCCAAGTAGCGGTCGGGCGGCTGAGCGCAGCGGTGAACGCTAAGGAGGGGGAGCTTGAAGCTGAGCGCACCCGCCTGGCGTTGGAGAAGGCGCAGCTGGCGGGCGCCCAGGAGGAGGCCCGTGCGGCGGCCGCGCCGGAGCAGAAGCTCTTAGAAGACATCCGCACGGAAGCCGCGCGGGAACAAGAAATTTTGAAGACCGTGCGGGCAGAGGCCGCGCGGGAACGAGAAGACGCCGCCCGCCTGGCTGAGGCATCGAAGCAGCAAGCTGCCGAGGCCCTTGCCAGGATGGGGCAGGCGCAGGAGAGGGAGATGGCAGTCGCAGCTCGGGAGCAGGCGGCGGAGGAGCGGCAAGCCGAGCTGACCCGCCGGGAGGGCGCGGCCGAGAAGACGCGCGCCGACCTCCAGCGCTGGGAAGACGACCTCCGGAAGATCAGAGAAGAGATCCACCGCTGGGAGGAGAACGTCTCCATCCGGGAGGTGGACAATGAGTTGTCGGCATCGGATCTCGAAGCCCGGGAGAATTCGGTGGCCCAGAAGGAGGACGCGCTGGCCCGGCGGGAGGGCGAGCTGAGTCACCGAGAAGGCGAACTGAGTCGTCGAGAAGGCGAGGCTGACGCGGCGGCGGCGGCCATGGCGACCAGGGCGGAGCAGAACGCGAAGCATGAGGCGGAACTGGCCGCCCGCGAACGCGCTTTATCCAAGATGGTGGCCAAGACGAAGCAGGCTGCCGCCCCCGCAGCAGTTGGCGGTTCTTCCGGTCCGGTCGGGAACCAGGGACTCGAGGCGCAGCTGCGGCCCGCCAAGGAGAAGCTCGAGACCGCCTTTGTCTCGTGGGTCAACCTCGAGCATATGCTGGAAGACATATTCCGGCGGATGCGGCGGGCCGTAGAGAAGGGTGGTCTCGGACGGCTCGTTGAAGGCGAGAAGGGCGACGGCCCCGCACGACAAGTGTTGGGGCTGCAGCAGGTCTGCGAGCGCCTCGAGGCCCTGCCTTGGGCAGTCCAGGAACTCGCCGCCCGGGAGGGACGTGGCTTGGCACATGCAGTGGCCGAGCACGTTCTGGCCTGCTACCGAAGCAGGGACCCAAACTTCCCGCTGGAGCCGGCGCGGGAGGGAGTGGTCGAGGCTGAGGGAGAGGCCGCCCGGGTAGCGGTCCGGAGTACCGCCGCCGTGGTGGCGGCCGGCTTCAGGCGAGAGGTGCTGCCGCCGCCAGCCCCCGGGGACGACTCAGAGGATTCAGCCGACGCCTCTGCTGCCGACTAGATCTTTTGTAGTCTTTTTTCTTCTGTTGTCTTTATGAATGTAGATGTAGGAGTGAACCCTTAGAAAAAGCCTTGTATATATCCTGTGAATATTAATCGCAGTTTTTCCTTGGGCTCGCAACTCCAGTTTCTCTGAGTGTTTGATGTTTCTTCTGGTGTTTTACTTTGAAGTCCCGGGGAGTACTCAGTCGGGCCGTTCCCGACCTTCCCGTCCCCGAGGATGAAGTGGTCCTGATCGCTGTTGCTGGCGCAATCGGCCTTCGAGCTCTCGTGAGTCCGCATTGCCTAAGTTAAGAAACAAAGACACAGACTTCCTTGCCCGGGAGATAGATCGATCCCGCTCGGAACACGCCGTGCCTAGTGAACACTTTTTCACTTCGCGACCACTCAGTTAGTAGAAGGGAGACGCGTGCGGGCGAGAATGTGACCAAGAGTCCTCGTGGTCCGGTGGTGCCCGGGCTTAAAACGGGCCGGACCGAGCACTAACAGCCCGCCCCTGAGACCTGAGCTCCGGACTACCCGAGTAGCTCGAGCGATAGGATTACCCAGGGTACCCGAGGACTCGGTAGTGCTCAGGGTCCTTAAAAGCGGACCGAACACCACGACCACCACGAAGGGCTTCGGTCAGACATTACCGCACGCGCGCTACTCCTTTCTGCAAACCGCTCTGTCGCTCTGGGAAAAAGTAGACACGCGGCAGGGTTTTTGCGTGCGAGGAGACCACCTCGCCGAGCAGATTAAAGCGCGACAGCCCCCGAGAATGACTCGGGGACATAAATTTACTTAAAGCAGACTTGTCTGAATATAACCACTCACCGGACAGCTGTCGGCCTTCCGGCCAACCAATCCAGGAGGGGTGTGCTTCCGAGCTCGGGTGCCCGGGGACTTGATTCTTTCAACGGAGCGCCCGAGTGCCCAGAGGCATACGAGGCTCCTGGGGTCGGGTGATCTCGACCACCCATGCCTAAGTGGTAGGACCACCCGAGGACCTTTGGGGCCGACCAGAGACCGGCGCATTGAAGCCCTCGCGGCCGAACTGCTCGTGATTGCCAGCCTGTGACTTAAGAGAGAATATAGATTTTTTTTTGTCTGGTGCGCTCTGTTAGTGCGGTACTTGCTATTGACTGCTCTCGTTTTCGACCCGAGACCTCTTGGATGCCCGAACCGGTGGACAAAAGCGGACAGAGGCATAACCCAGAGGTCCTATGGTCTGGTGGCGCCCGGGTATGACAAACCAGACCGAGCACTGACAGCCCGCTCCTGGGGCCCGAGCTCCGGACTACTCGAGCAGCTCGAGCGATGGGATTACCCAGAGCACCCCGAAACTCGGTAGTGCCCGCGAGCCTGCCACGACACCGAACACCACAGCCTACCATGCTGGACGTAAGTCAGCGGCGACTGTTCGCATGCATACCGATTGGGATTCTTTTATCAGCGGGGAAAATGAGAGAGCGAACTTTTTCTCGCACAACCGAGCACCTCTCCAGACAGATTAGACATGCGGAATCCAGAAAGAAAAATATCTCAACGCAGCGATTGCTTATTGAAATACCGAATGTACAATATTTACAAGGTTGGGTGATAGCGACTTACCCAAGGGGTCGGAGCCCCTGGACTACTTGGACGGGGAGAAGCCCCCGGCCTTGCCGACCTGAGCTGCGAGCACGACCATCTACGGGTAGAAGCGTCGGAGATGCTCGATATTCCACGGATTTGGGAGTGGCTGTCCTTCTTCCGTCGCTAACCTGAAAGAACCTGCCCGGGGGACCGCGATCACGGTGAAGGGACCTTCACACACAGGGGATAGCTTATTCATTCATTCGCGCGACTGGACGCGTCGGAGAACTAGGTCTCCCACCTCGAGAGACCGGGCCCGGACATGGCGCAGATGATAACGCCGTAGACTCTGCTGGTACCGAGCCGCCCAGACAGCGACACGCCGCCGGCGCTCTTCCAGGTAGTCCACGTCGTCGCGTCTTTGCCGTTCCTGCTCACCCTCAGAGTATGCATGCACTCGAGGGGAGCCCAGAGTGAGCTCGGAGGGGAGGACTGCTTCGGCGCCATAGACGAGGAAGAACGGAGTCTCCCCGGTGGCGCGGCTTGGCGTAGTCCGATTAGCCCACAGCACGGCTGGCAGCTCGTCCACCCATCCCTTCCCGTGCTTAGCGAGCATGTTATAGGTCCGAGTTTTGAGGCCCTTCAGTATCTCCGCGTTGGCGCGCTCGACCTGCCCGTTACTCCGAGGATGAGCGACGGAAGCGAAGCAGAGCTTGATGCCGAGGTCTTCGCAATAGTTCCCGAACAAGGCACTTGTGAACTGGGTGCCGTTGTCGGTGATGATCCGGTTCGGGACGCCAAAGCGGCTGGTGATGCCGCGGATAAACTGGAGCGCCGTGTTTTTGGTCACCTTGATGACTGGGACCGCCTCCGGCCACTTGGTGAACTTGTCGATAGCGACATATAGGTATGCAAAGCCCCCGACTGCTCGGAGGAATGGACCCAGAATGTCCAAACCCCAGACCGCGAAAGGCCATGACAGGGGAATGGTATGAAGATCCTGAGCTGGCTGGTGAATCTGCTTTGCATGGAACTGGCACACCCTGCAGCGCCGAACCAGCTCGGAAGCATCCTGGAGAGCTGTAGGCCAGTAGAAACCTTGCCGGAAGGCCTTCCCGACCAGCGTGCGGAACGATGAATGGCCACCGCACTCGCCCTCGTGGACCTCAGCGAGAAGATCGTCGCCTTCTGCCCGGGAGATGCATTTTAGGAGGACACCTCCTGCGCTACACCGGTAGAGATCCTCATCTACTATGGCATAGCGTCTGGACTGCCGAGCAACTCTTTCGGCAGACGCCTCATCCCCGGGTAGGAACTTTTCTTTCAAGTACCCTCGGATGTCAGACATCCACGAGGCATCTTGAGAACATTCGGCGAGCACAGCGCACTCGTCGGATGGTGGCGCCCTGACGGGGCTTCCCACTGAGGGCATCGCCGGGGTCCCCTGAATTGAGTTCGAGGTTTCCCCTTCATCCTGTTCGGCAGGCAGGACGGAAGGCCGTGCGAGTCTTTCTTCAAAGACTCCGGCAGGGACGCGCGCACGTGAGGAGGCCAGGCGGGAGAGCTCGTCGGCCGGAGCGTTGTCGCGGCGAGGGATATGCCGCAATTCGAGGCCGTCGAAGCGTCTCTCGAGCTTCCTGACTGCAGCCACGTACGCCGCCATTTGAGGATCCGTGCACTGGTACTCCTTGGATACCTGGTTAACGACCAGTTGGGAGTCCCCTTTGACCATGAGGCGACGAATCCCGAGCCCCACCGCAGCCCGGAGGCCGGCGATGAGACCTTCATACTCCGCCATGTTGTTGGATGCGCGGAACTGCAACTGCACGACGTACCGGAGCTCTTCACCTGTTGGGGAGGTGAGAACCAATCCGGCCCCTGCGCCTTTCAGCGAGAGGGAGCCGTCGAAGTGCATGACCCAGTACCCGGGCGCGTCGTGCCCGGGATAGGCAGAGATCTCTTCTAGGACGGCGCAGGGGACGGGCGTCCACTCTGCCAAGAAGTCGGAGAGCACCTGGCTTTTGATTGCCTGGCGACTGACGAAGTGTAGGTCGAACTCCGCCAGCTCTACTGCCCATTTGACAACGCGCCCGGTGCCTTCCCGGTTCCGGAGAATGGGTCCCAGTGGATAAGTGGTAACCACCGAGACCTTGTGCGCCTGGAAGTAATGGCGCAGCTTCCGGGAGGCAACGAGCACGACATAGAGTAGCTTCTGCGCCTGGGGATACCTTGTCTTGGCTTCCCGGAGGACTTCGCTGACGAAGTACACCGGTTGCTGTACCCGGCGACCCAGGACGGCGGCTCCACCCGGGGGGCTACTGCAGCCCTCAGGGTTGGCGGCACGGTCGGGGCTGGCCGGGCACTCGGGCTCGACTCCTTGGCTGGGAAGAGCAGTGTGCTCGGGCTCGACCCCTTGCCCAGGGGGAGCCGCGAGGACAAGTGAGTGGTCGGGGGCCTCTGGGAGCTGGGACCCAGCACCCGGCCCCAAACACTCGTCGCGCTCCACCACCAGCACTATGCTCACGACCTGAGGAGTGGCCGAAACGTAGAGTAGTAGGGGCTCACCTTGAGAGGGAGCCACCAACACGGGTGGCGAAGTAAGGGACTTCTTTAAGTCGCGGAAGGCCTGCTCGGCCTCCGGCGTCCAGTCAAAACGACCGGATTTCTTCAGAAGCTTGAAGAGGGGGAGCCCTCTCTCCCCGAGCTTGGAGATGAAGCGCCCGAGGGCTGCCATGCAGCCGGCGAGGCGCTGGACCTCCTTGAGTCGAACCGGGGGTCGCATCTGCTCGATGGCCCGGATCTTCTCTGGATTGACCTCGATCCCTCGGCCAGAGATCAAGAAACCAAGGAGCTTGCCCGCCGGCACCCCGAAGACACACTTCTTCGGGTTGAGCTTGAGGCGGGTAGAACGGAGACTGTTGAAAATCTCGGCAAGGTCCTCGAGCAGGGTGGCACGGTCTCAGGTTTTGACCACGAGATTGTCGATGTAAGCCTCGACGTTGCGGCCAACCTGCGAGTCAAGAGTAATACGAATAGCGCGCTGGAAGGATGATCCAGCGTTGCGCAGGCCGAAAGGCATTGACATGTAGCAATAAGTCCCCACCGGGGTGGTAAAAGCAGTTTTTTCCTCGTCCCCTACGGCCATGCGAATCTGGTGATACCCAGAGTTTGCATCTAGAAAGCATAAAAGATCGCATCCCGCAGTTGAATCTATAATTTGATCAATGCGAGGTAAGGGGAAGGGATCTTTAGGGCAAGCCTTATTTAGGTCGGTGTAGTCCACGCACATGCGGAGCTTGCCGTTGGCCTTCGGGACGATGACCGGGTTTGCTAGCCAGTCGGGGTGGAGGACTTCTCGGATGAATCCGGCGTTGAGGAGCTTGCTGACCTGCTCGCGGATAAACTCCTGGCGCTCTGGCGCCTGCCGCCGGACCTTCTGCTTCACCGGGCGGGCGTCCGGACGCACCACCAAGTGATGCTCGATCACCTCCCTAGGGATCCCGGGCATGTCGGACGGTTGCCAGGCAAACACGTCTACGTTAGCCCGGAGGAAGGCGACGAGCGCGCTTTCCTATTTGTTGCCCAGGTCGCCGCCGATACGGACAACCTGGGTAGCGTCTTCGCCCACCACGACCTCCTTCGTTGGAACATAGGTATCGGCGGCGAGTGGGGGTTTGGATGAAGAGAGTCCCGGGCCCCCTGTAGAGTCATCGATCTCGGCCTGCGCTGAGACCAGAGCCATGTATGACTGTTCAGCGCAGGAGACGGCGCCGCCGGAATCGGCGATCACAGAGATGGAGCCTGCGAGGCCGGGCATCTTAACCGTAAGGTATGCATAATGCACGGCCATCATAAACTTGGCGAGCGTCGGACACCCGAGGATGGCGTTGTAGGGGAGAGGGAGCTCCGCGACGTCGAAGAGGACGCACTCCGTGCGGAAGTTGTCCCGGCTCCCGAACGTGACAGGATATTCAACCTGCCCGAGGGGCAGGGAGTGCCCAGGGGTCACTCCACAGAAAGGGAGCGACGGCTTTAGGCGTCGGGAAGACACCTGCAGCTTCTCAAAAGCCTCCTTGGAAAGGAGGTTGAGGCCGGCACCACCGTCGATCAGCACCCTGCTGACCTTGACATTGCAGACAGTGGGGGACACTACCAAAGGTAGTCGCCCCACGGCTGCAGTACTGGCGGGGTGATCAGCCATGCTGAACGTGATCGAAGTATCCGACCACCTTAGGGGCCTTGCGGCCTCCTCGCTCGGGGTTGCCGAGCACACCTCGCGTCGCATGACCTTGATGCCACGGCACGAGGAAGGCGTGTACGCGCCCCCGTCGATGAAGGCGACTGTGTGCTCGGGCTCCTGGAAGCCGAGCTCGGCGTTGTCGGGGGCGACCTCAGTATCGCCTCCTCCACGGGACTCGTCGCGCTCCCTCTGGCGCTGCTCCACGAGTCCTTTGACCGTACGACACTCCGTGAGGTCATGCCATCTGGTCTGGTGTATGGGACACCATTTACCTGGCTCGGGCCCCGTGGGAGCGGGGGCCCTCGCTGGAGCGGGAGCTCGGTCGGGGGCCAGGGCTCTCGCTGGAGCTGGTGCCCTTGCTGGAGCCGGGGCCCTCGTAGGCACGGAGGCCCGAGGAGGAACCCGAGCAGGGGCCCTGACGGGGCGTCGATCGACACCCGGCCGGCGCTCTTGCCGGTGATCGGGCTCTTGCGGCACCCTTTGAGCGGGGACCTGGGTTGGCTCAACGGGAGCGGCATCGCGCTTCCTTCTCTTCTTCTTTTCCCGCTTGTCGGAGCGGGAAGAACTTGGCTGGTCGGAGGCGGGGCGAGGAGCATGCCACGCCCCGGCCTCCGCAGCCTTGGCGCACTTATCGGCCAGTGCGAAGAGTTCCGCAGTGGTCTCGATCTCGTGCGTACCTAGCTTTTCGAGCATCCGCTCATCGCGGACGCCCTGCCGGAAAGCAACAATAACAGCGTGGGGGGCCACTCGTGGAATGGTGTTGCGAACTTGGCTGAAGCGCTGTATAAAGTGCCGTAGCGTCTCCCCTTCCTGCTGTTGGACGGCGTGAAGGTCGCACTCCAAACCGGGACGCGTAAACGTGCCCTGAAAGTTGGCCACGAACTGGTGGCACAGGTCATCCCAGGAGCCGATAGACCCTGGGGGTAAGTTCATAAGCCAAGAGCGGGCGGAGCCCCTCAGGGCAACATGAAAGTAGTTTGCCATCACCTTTTCGCTGCCTCCGGCCGCTTGGACGGCCGTTGTGTAGATCTGGAGGAACTCGACGGGGTCGATGGACTCGTCGTACTTCTCCAGCAGCTCGGGGCGGAACTTGGAAGGACACCTGACCCGGCGGAGCTCGGCGGTGAAGGCACGGCAGCCGGTGCCGTACCCCGCAGCGCGAGCGGGGGTCCTTGGTGGCGAGTGGCGGCGAGCCGGGGATCCCCGGTGGCCTTGGGCCGGGAGAGAGGAAGCCTGGTCCTCTGCCCCGACCCCCTGCCGGGTCTCCCGCTGACGCTCGAGAGTAACTCGGGCATCCTCGTGGCCCCTCCGCTCGTCAAGGCGCAAACGAAGGTCCCGGGCTTCAGACACGACCAGGGAGACGGCACTCCGCCTGGAGACCCCTCGGCCCGTTGAGGAGCCTGCTCTGGCGGCACACCATGCTGGGAAGTGGTGCGAGGACTCCCGGCCTGCACCTGGCGACGAGCAGTGCCGACCAAAGCGACGACATCTTGTATCCACCGGCCTTCCGGAGTGTTCGACGTGGCCTGAACGGGTGGGTGCCTAAGGAGAGCGTGTGCTGCAAGCAGCGCGCTCCCTGGACTGGCCTCGCTGAAAGCGAGCCCGCGTCGAGGTGGCACCCGACGCGGTCCAGAGGCGGATCTAGCGGCCGGGGTCCCGACCACCTGCTGGGGGTCGGAAAGTGCGTCGGCAGCGGCGGCGGCGGCCCTGATGGGCCCAGCGCCTTGATCCCCTTGAGCGGGAAAAAACGCGCACGTGGATGGCGGCTGTTGCTGGTACGTAGCAGCGACTGGGCCTCCTCTGGCGTCGGGCAGCGCCCCGTCACTGGAAGTGAAGCCGGAACGCTGGAGGCGGTGCCCACCGGCCATCTTTTCCTGTGGGAAGAAAGCGAAACAAACAATCCAGGGATATTCCCCCCTACCTGGCGCGCCAGCTGTCGGAGGATGAACTCCTGTCGCAGGGATCCCGAGAGACCCCCTTTTTAGAGATTCGGCCGGGGGGATGATCCTGAGCGAGCTTGTTTGGGAAATAAGCGGGAAACGGAAATAAATGCGGTGGCTGGTGGGAGATGATCGTCCTAGTGCGAGAAAGATGGGTGCACCGGGGTTTAGACAGGTTCGGGCCGCACGGGGGCGTAACACCCTACTCCTGTGTGAGTGCTATATCTATCCTCGAAGGGAATTCTTCAAGGATGTATCTGGTTACAAGAGAGAGCAGCTTACAGAGAGCTTGAGGCTCTCGTGTTCTAGCTTGGCTTGAATGGGTTCGAGCGTCTGCGTCCTCTTTCTTTTTCCACACCCACCTTTACGTGTTCTCCATCCTTTTCTTTTATAGGCGCGCCGACCTCGACATATCCTGAATGGGAAAGAGGGGGTGCGAGTGCCAAGGTGCCACGGAGAAAGGCGTCATCATTTCGTCTTGGCGAAGTGACAGGGGCGGTGGAGAAATGCGGCGCGCATCCGACCACCCGCCACTGTGGAAGCCCTCGGGCGCCATAAAGGGGGCCCACCGGGCAGCCTCAGAGGTGCCCGGTGCGCCCACCCTGTCTTGTCTTTCTGCCAGGGCAGGGTGGCGGGCGGAGCGCTTCGATTCTGGCAACGTTATCCCGAGGCACTCGGATGAAACGGGACGGGACCCGTGCATTTAATGGACCCACGCCCCCCTGTCAGGGCATGGCAGGGTCTGACACTGGGGCGTGGGCAGCTGAGAATGTCAAGATGTCAGGATGTCAGGCCGCGCGTGCCTATTAAATGCGGCATTGGGCCTTTGACTGGCTGACACCCCGACGATGGGACCATTCGAGTCGTCGAATGATCTTGCGCGAACCTTCGGGGAACCGAGTCTTCGGGGGCCGCCACGCGCAGCCCCGAGCACTCTCTCCCGAGCACTTCGATGGGACCTTCGGGGAACCGAGTCCTCGGGGGCTGCCACGTGCAGCCCCGAGCACTCTCTCCCGAGCACTTCGGTGGGACCTTCGGGGAACCGAGTCCTCGGGGGCTGCCACGTGCAGCCCCGAGCACTCTCTCCTGAGCACTTCGGTGGGACCTTCGGGGAACCGAGTCCTCGGGGGCTGCCACGTGCAGCCCCGAGCACTCTCTCCCGAGCACTTCGGTGGGACCTTCGGGGAACCGAGTCCTCGGGGGCTACCACGTGCAGCCCCGAGCACTCTCTCCCGAGCACTTCGGCGCGACCTTCGGGGAAATGGGTCCTCGGGGGCTGCCACGTGCAGCCCCGGGCACTCTCTCTCGAGCACTTCCTTCCCGGTATTTGGACTCTACGGATCATCGGGGAACCGGGGTGCTCGGGAACCTAGAGGCTACGGCCCCGAGCACCTTCCCCCAGGACTTAGTTTCTTCTTATCCTGCAGGGTGGACCTCGCGGGATGGTGATATGTGGCGGATGGCCGGCCCGGTCTTCGGGACTCAGGGACCCCTCCCTGGTTCCTAATACACCGACAGTTGCCTTCATCAACCTTTATCTCTTGCCTTGATTGATCTCCACGTGTACCGCTAGGATCAACATTTGACTCCGTCCGACCTCCTAGATAGTCTGGCACCAAGCACTCCGCTTAGCCCCAATCACTCGCCGTCGACCGCCAAGTTACATACATCACTTGCACACAATGAGATAGCAAATATGCATCTCTAGAACTATATAACATCATCACATGTTAGTCCAAATCGAAATCAAGTTGAAAAAGATTAGATATAACAAAAATATGAACACCGGATGGTCCGGCGTTCACACCGGTGCAACACCAGACCATCCGATGAGTACAACTCCACTGAAACCCGGTTTGCATTCCTCTCTAGAAAAATTAGTCTGGTTATCATAAAATCCCAACACCGGATAATCCGGTGAACACCTCAATATTTGCCCTAGAACTGAAAGGCTTCGGTGATACTCTCCGATGTTCACACGCCCATCACCTGACCATCCAGTAAGTACATCATCACTGGAACTTATTTTTTAACCTTTCTACAAATCTTTATCCGGTGAAGCCTCCGGTGATCACTCGTGTACACAACAGACCATCCAGTGAGGCTATTGCACCATACTTTCACATTTGCACCCTTTTCTAGAAAAATTAGTTCGGTGCTCACACTCACTCACACCGAACCTTCTGTTGAATGAAATTTTCTGTCTCTGCACTGAAAAGCTCCGGTGCTCATATCTACCACACATCGAACTATTCGGTGATGTCAAAAACCCTCACACCGGACTATCCGGTGAGTGTAAGCTTTCTGTACCGAGACAAAGATACAGACTCCTATTCTTTTTAAATTTGGTTAGATAAAATCAACATTACGGTATATAACTATGCATATTCTAACCAACAAAAGTCACACAACATCAATCACTTATCACACAAGATAAACCAAGACACATCTTAACTTGATTCATCAGAAGACATCCTCAATGCCAGCGAATTGCAGCACCTTCTTGGGCACGCGCACTGCGACAATCTCGGACCCCCTGGACGCTAGGGATTTCGAGGGTAGAAATACGGCAGAGACTGGGCTAAAAAATAGCCCAATAAGTAGATTTCAATGCCCATTTACCGTCATCGTGCTTGACTCCCCATGCAAAAGCCCACTTCGAGATTCACGAGCCTGACAAGGAACAAGAGGCTGGAATTTTTATTTCTTATATATTTTATTTTTTTAATATTTGTAAAATTACATAGTCGTTTCAACATATTGCAAAAATAGTCTATCGTTGCCCTTTCATTGGACGAGATTAAGGTCTCACCTGACGAATGAGCAAGATTTTATGGGCTCCATCGATCAAAAGATTAAAAAATATATAAAATATGTGCAGATGAGACCTTGCTCACGCTCACTGAATGGGCGAGCGACCCATTCGTGCCTGCTTCCTTGTGTTTTTAAGGCAAAATTAATTGAATACCATCGTAAAAGTGCTGATATTGGAAAATGTCATCGGCTGTGAGGATGACATATAGGTCTAAGCCCATATGTCATCCTCACACCAATGATATTTTCTAATTTTTGTAATTTTTGTGATGGTACCTAGCAAATTGTCTCTTGTTTGTACAAGTGTATTTATTTTTTATTTAACTCTTGATTTTCTCTAACTATAATACTGGTCCAAAAATTCTAAACGTTTTTATGAGCAAAGTAGAACTCACTAGAAATCCATTTTAATTAGTTTGATCCCAAAATCCTAAGCCAATATTTAATTAAAATTATCCAAAAAGGCTACTTTTGTAACTTCTAACAATTTTTAATACCTCAAATAAATTCCTAAAAATCAGAAAAAAAAAATTCACTTATATTCTTCTCATGTTATGTATTAATGTATAAAAATATTTTTAACTCTAGGTTATTTGCTGAAAAAGTGAGCTCCTTTGTAATACTTTATTTATGTGCATTTTTATCATTTTATGTGATATTCTTTTAGTAAACTTACTCTAGATTATTTGATCATCATAAAAAAGATCATTCCTGATCTCTCCCGGTGTAAAAAAAAGAACGAGGGCATGTGCCTCTATTGGTATAATAATGGCTCGTATAATCTTTAAGTTGTTGGTTAAACTTTGGCTATGATTTAAACAAAGCTTGATTTCTCTGCACAATAGCAAAGAGCTTATCTATTATTCATGTAATTATATTTGCAGCTTATCACGTGCTATATATCTGTCCTAATTGTTGTAGTCCAACTATAAGTTAAACATTGAATCCAAATCTTTTCAGTTGTTTTATTGTTATTTTATTTGTTTTTATCCTTTTAGTTATATATGTAAATTATACTTATAAATACTCCTATTCTACCTTGCAAACTTGTGATTTATGAAATCATATCAGTTGTCTTTCATGATTATACTTTCTAAATGTATGTATATTAGATATCTATCTCAACTATCTATCAATTTATAGCACATTGCACCGATGATCTTTTATGAACTTAACCTGGATTATTTGGAGCAATTTTTATGATAATTTTTTAGTGAATTTACCCATTGATTGTGCAGCGTTTAGATAAATTTAGGCATGTTGAATTCAAATGAATTAGAAAGAGAATATCACATGACATGATAAAAATGCATATAAATAGAATATTATAAAAGAACACATTTTTTCATCAAATAATCTAGGGTTGGAGTTTTTTTATAAATTAGTACATCACATGAGAAGAATATTAGTGAATTTTTTTTATTGTTGAGAATTTATTTGACGCATTAAAAAGTTCTAGAAGTTATAAAAATAGGTTTCTTTGGAGAATTTTAATTAAATATGGTCTTAGGATTTTTGGATCAAATCAATTAAAATAGTTTGCTATTGAGCTCTAGTTTGCTCATAAAAATATTTAAAATTTTTAGATCCCTTATGTACTTTTAGATAAAATCGAGAGTTAAATGAAAAAAATACACACGTACAAACACACTAGAAACCGACAGGTAAGGACGGAAGCAAATTCTATAGTTCTATAGGACCCTGTCCTAGAAAGACTCTCTCTCTTATGATGACACGTGTTCTCTCTCCTTTTCAGCTAAACCATTAGATCACGGGATGGATGATATGGATGGGGTCTCACGAGAATTTTTCTAGACATAGTCCTATATAATTTGCTTCCGGCAATGACGTGTCGCTCGCCCGTTCAATAGACGAAAGTAAGGTAGACATGGCTTGATTGTATTTTTTGTATTTTTTAATCTTCTGATCGGCGAAGCCCACGAGGTCTCTGCAATACCTTGATATCACCCGATGAATGGGCGATGATAGCTTATTCTTATAATTTATTGAAATGGCTATGTAATTTTACAAATATTGAAAAAATAAAATATGTAAAAAATAAAAATTCCAAGAGATAGTGGTGCATATCGGCATGAGCCCGAGCTGAAGGCTACGAACGTTGACGGCGACCACCGGTATTATTTGGACACGAACATAGGTGTCAGAATCCGATTCGTATTTGGGTGTTCGATTCCGGAAAAAAAAACATTTGACCACGCGAAATACAACTTAGAATCTGGGTGTCAGAATGCAACTTGGATTCGGGGTGTCTGATTCGAGAAAAAAATGAACATGAGTGTGCAGGTAACACTGGCGACCACAGGAGGAAAGCCGACGGTGGTGACTGGTGGTGGCTCTTATCGACCACAACCAACGCTGAACCTGATGTCACGGCGCATAACACTAGGTTGAATCCAATTGAAAGTTGTTTATCGTGCAATGACCTGGATCTGTCTTAAGCCATCTTTAATAGATATTTTAAAAATTAATCTCTATAATACTATTACAATATTCTCTAATATTATTATAATATTTTTTATTTTTTATCTTCAACAGTTATTCATTTTTCACCTTATTTTACTTTACATCTTACCCACAATGAACATCTGTGAATAGGGTTGAGGGAGAGAGTAACGTAAGTAGCCTTTGTGGTATCATTGTAGCAGTGAAAAGGACACTGCTGAATGTGGTAGCATCAAATCCAGACTCTACACAGGGATGCCACTGTAGAGTTGTATTTATAGTGATGCACATAGGGATGCCGATGGACTTTGAGGGTTCTGCTAGAGTTGGACTTTTAAGCCTCTAGCTATACAATCGGAGCAGTGCGTGGTCTTATCTCGTTAACAGGGATTTCGCGAAGCATGCCAGGCAGGCTCTCGTAGGTAGGGTTGAACGCAGATGGTAAGTTCACAGCCCGGCCGGCGATCTCAACGACGATCGGTACGGCCTGCACCCCTGCATCAGCTGGCGTCGTCGTCAACGCGGGCAATCGCCTCTCTGCTTGCACGTTCGCAACGATCCTCCTGCTTCAGGGCATGAACAATCTACAGCGACATTCCAAATTGACGAGCAAGATGGGTAACCAAATTTCACACACAATTTGGAGTACATTCCACTGCATGCACAAGTCTTGCAAAGCATGTTCGGAGATCCAGAGCTCTCAGTCTCTCAGTTTTCACAATCCACCGTGCCAAATTACCGGTACAGAAACGGCAGCAAATCGTAAGAGTTCATACGATTCATCCGTCCAATCAACGAGCTAAGATAAATCCTATCACGCCTTGACAGGCATGACCTTGACTTGATCCAGCACGGGGCCGCAGAGCGAGATGCCGTCGCTCACCTTGGTGTGGTAGTACGAGCTGTAGAAGGTGAGCCGGGTCCTGAGGCTGCTCGCCACGAATCTGAAGCTCGCCGGCTTGAACCCGCCCTTCCCCGTAGACTCGAACGGCACCTTCTGCGTCACGTTGCCGGCGAACGCCTCCACTAGCATCGACCCGTGGCAGCCGTTCTTGGCGTCGCCGACGACGAAGGACAGGTTGTAGGGGCGGTTGGGCACGGTGCGGATCACCTGCGCGATGGCGCTCTCGCGGCCCGCCACCAGCTCCACGGCGTACTGCCCTGCGGGAACTGAGAAGTGGGCTGCGTCGATGAACCGCACGGCCTTGAGCGACTCGATGATCCATCCGGGGAGAGGCGACGTGGTGTCCTTCTGCTTGGGAGGCAGGAGGACGCCGACCGACGAGTTCTTGAACACCTGCGGCCCGATCTCGAAGCCGTCGTTCTTGATGAGATTTTCTGCAGCGACGCCAATGCCAAGCGCGGCATGGTTCTTCATCAGATCTTCTGCAGCGTCATTCTTGAAGAAAAGGTGACGCATTTCAGGCAAAAGCTCTCACCTTTGGTCGGGTACGGGGTGGGGAGCTCCTTGATGGCGACGGCGTCGAGCAGCGGGCCGCACGCGGCGTCCTCCTGCACGCCGGGGTTGGCGAACGTCACCTGCGCGACGGGGGAGGAGGCGCGGAAGCCCCAGGCCCAGGTGTCGGCGGTTTCGCCGCTGTAGAGCGTGCGCACGGCGACGTCGGCAGGAGCGGAGAGCGACGGCACCACCGCGACGCGCAGGGCCTCGTCCTGCGCGCACGTGCGCGTGGCCGCGAACGTGAGCGCGTAGAGCGCGCCGGGGCGCACGGACACGTTCTGCGACGCGGACGCGCGGCTGCCGAGGCGGAGCGCGTGCACACCGTGCGGCACCGCGAAGAACATGCCGCCCGGCTGCGGACCGCCGGAGACGTACTCGACGTGACCGCGCAGCGTCCACCCCGGCAGCGAGTGGCGGCCCACGATGAGGGTCTTGTTCAGCTTCCTCGGCGTCGTCTCGAAATTGCCATTGATGAGCAGGCCTGCGCGACCACGCAAACGTGAACAAAAATTAGATCTTTTTTCTTGGGCGGTGGATTGAGTTGAATACTCGTCAGCTTGAAATGCCTTCCAAAACTGTTGGCACTCTTCTCCACTCACAAACTAAAAAATATGACCCCTATTCATCCTAATCTTGCCAAAGAATCACAGCATGTTGTTTTTGGTTTTCGCTTGGTTGTTTTTTAAGAGGCTATACTCTTGTATTTTTTACTATTTCAGCAATAAAAACGGGCACTGTCAGCTGCCGTTCGTTCAAAAAAAATAAAAAAGAATCACAGCATTTCTGGAACAATGCAAGAACAACCAAGATGTGAACTGATGGACAGATCAAGGTAAGGGGGAGCGATATAAATATAGTACAAAAACAGTTTGCTGGGCAGCACAGACATCTCTAAAGCTGGAGGTTTTGTGCTTGCAAGTATTAGAACCTCCTTGCAAGTATGGAACACCGAAAGAAATAGGAACAAAAATGTAGCAACAAACTTAGCCCATTCTCTGTTTCCTCTTTAGAGATAAAAGTTTAACTACACTAAATGTACTGCATTTGCCATCGCAGCAGATCTAAAAGACTCAAGGCAATGGCGGCACCAACAAAAGCATAGGGAGATGAGACGCGAGGTGTGCTACCTTCAGCATCTTGAGCATGGCGAGGTGCAGGGGCTGGAGCTGGAGCACTGACGGCGAGTGTAGCAACTGCCGACGACGACGACGAGTAGGAGGAGACGGAGAGGACCAGCAGCAGCAGCACTACCCATGGAAGCTCCATTGCTTAAGCTCAGCTCACTTCTGTTCTCTTTCGCTTCCTCCTTAGCTTCTCTCCGGAGTGGCTGGGTGCTGTCCCCTTTCTTTAACAAAAAGAATTGATAAGCTCATTGGAAACCTCCACTATTTAGATATTGCAAATCCACCCCCTACTTGCATTAGCCCAAAGGAGGGCTGTATAATCAATCAATCATAATATTATCATAAACTATTTTGTGTTGTTGGGAAGATGAAGATAAGAGTGAAAAAAAACTAGCAGTCTAAAGTCTAAACTGGTGAAAAAGACTACATGAATGATGAATTATGAATCCTAAGAACATAATGGAACCTGATGCAGCATGCACAATGCACAATGTACTGTATACTTTGTTTTTAAATCTTGAAATGAAGGGCTCCTCTCTAAAACTCAAGAAGTTGGAGGGCCGGAAGACAGTTAAATGGGAAGGAATGTACGAGCAGCTCCCGCGTCCTTTTTAAGTAGCTCCCGCGCTTTGTAAATTTCCGGCGTTTACCGCCACCCTACTCTAACAGTAACTGCTCGTGTCGTCGCCACTGACATACGGACCATTTCAGTGGATTCTGCGTGGCAGCGGCCAGGTCACCCGTACAGTTTAGTCCGGGCACAGTCGGTAGCGCTCGACACTGTCCTTCAATAAATAGGAGTAATGTTCACGGGTCCGTGCTAGTACCTGTTCTCTTTTAGTAGTTTAGGACATCTTTTTAATAAGTATGTTTGATTATTATTTTTAATAACTATATTTTATTAAAAGTTAATATAAAATTAGATGATGATAAAGTATTTTCATAACAAATTTATTATTATTATCTTTATGTGACAGATTCTAATTATGTTGTGTATATTAGTAATTAAAGTTTTTAAAATTTAACTACACGTATTTTAAAACAACATCTATTTAAAAACGATAATAGTACTACTAGAACCGGCTCAGTAAAGTCAGAGTCAAGGGTCCTCGAGTTCTGAGGCCAGGGCAGAATACCACGTGGCGGCTTTCCTCGAGGACCATCTCCCTAAGGGCCAAGAAGAGCCAGTTCCAGGAGGTGTGCTCGGAGCCATGAATAGTAGTCTCCGAGCACCCAGAGTTCCCCGAGGACACGAGAAGAGACAGTTTTGGGAGGGGTACTCGGGGCCATAAACAGTGGTACCCGAGTACACAGAGTTTCCTGAGGACCCGAGAAGAGCCAGTTCCGGGAGGAGTGCTCGAGGCTATGAACAGTTGGCCCCCGAGCACCCGTAGTTCCCCGAGGACCCGAGAAGCCCCTTGCCGGTGGACCCCACAAAGGCTCCGCGATGAGGTGTCAATCGGTGGGAGGCTCGATGCTGCATTTAAGAGGGAGCGTGGCCGGTCACATCCAACCACTCCTCCCACGCCTGTTGTACTGATTACGTCAGTCCCTGCCACCGCGTGGCAGGAAGGCGTGGGGATATTTAATGCGACAGGTCCTATCGCACATCACCCTGTGGGGCTCATAAAGAAAACAGTTTGGAGATATCGTCGCTAGGCTCGAGGCGTATCGCCTACCCCCCTGCTGTGTCAGATCTACTTTGACCGAGCGGGCATGCGGGGCAGTTCGGCGGCTGCCCGATGGGCCCCCTGTACCTCCTAAAGTTGGGCGTAATGGGCGACGGGACTGGCCGAAGGCGCATTTTCAACCCCTGTAACGTCAAACTGTAGCCCCATAATGTTTGCTTTCCATTTATAGCATACGGGGACCCGCGCCCCGTTCTGGGCACGCCAAGCTTCCCCCCGGCAAGATAAAGGGGGGGAGCATTTCGAAGAGACGACGGCTGATAGAAGTCAAGCTTTGGGCAGGGCGACTCGAAACAAGACCGAAGCTCGAGACTTAGACAAAAAAACCTTGTAATACAGAGATCCAGAGAAAAGCATTCTAAGAGCATTAATAGCACATCATATACACAGGAGTAGGGTGTTACGCTCCGTGCGGCCCGAACCTGTATAAAAATTTCTTGAGCATTTACTCTTACTAGCCGACGATCATCCGTCCCGCTTAGACCTTATATATTCGCATTAAATCAACGTACGAGGTAGATCCAGAATCAGCCCCCCGGCCGAATCTCAAAGGTGATCTCTTAGGATCCCCGCTTGCGGTGTTCATCCAACGACACCAGCGGAGACCGAAAATCCACCCCGCATCACTGTGCTTCGTCCTTTTAGCGTTTCTTGCAGTCGTATGACGCTCCAACAGAGACCGTATGAAAGTGCATCTAGCCCCTATGTATGGTTTTGGTAATTAATGACAATACCTATGGACTAACAATGGTGTTGAGTTTGTTAGTAGGTTGTTCTATAGGTGATGCATGGATGAGAGATATGCATGAGCTCTAGGTAAATGGGGAGATTGAAAATGCATCAAGATGAATGAGCTCTAGGTGATACTCGGGTAAGTGATGACAATGCCTATGGACTAACAATCATATTGAGAATTGCTATTAGGTTATTCCACAGGATATGCATAAATGATGAAGCATGTATTATTTGAGAAATGTCATGAGTTCAAAGAATTGCATCTAAAGTCATTGAGATTTTAGTGATGCTCATAAGAAGAAGAAGAAGCTCAATAAAATTAGCAATAAGCTTAAAGGCTAAGTTATTTGTGGAGATCAAGTAACTAAATATATGACTTGTCAATAGAGTTTTATGGACTAACCCGTGTGTTATGTGTTTAAGAATGAGTGGGGTTAGGTTCTATATGAAGATTGACAATATGCATGAAGGCTAGTAAGTTACTTGTGGAGATCAAATAACTTAAGGTATAAATGTTGTCATTTAGGTTTTATGGACTAACCCATGTGCTTTGTGCCTGAGAGTGAGTTGGGGTTAGGATCCATAAGAAGGTATAAGTTGAATTGAAATCATATATGCCAAGAGTGAAGAACAAGAGTGGACTCCATATTTGATAAAATGAATTCCTTGAAAATGTCGAATACAAAATGGTTTTCTATGGCAAGACGGTGAAGGGCAAGCAAGACTCGGCTGCGATGGACCATCTGGTGGTGAAGGGCAAGCAAATGGCTTGGCGCCGAAGGACCAAGGCGATGGTGAAGAGCGAGTGAAGCTTTGCGCCAATGGACCGTGCAAGGCCATGAGAAGCTATGCGTGATTCGCATAAATCACATGTGAATCAAGAATAGACGGAGTGAAGATTTTATGGAAGTTGGCAACCCTCAAAGGTTTGAAAGTACGAAGCGGTTCTTGAAAGTATTCAAAAGGCTCAAATTGGTTCAAATGTGTTTTATCTTTGAAATTGAGTCTAGGTATGCCGCACTATTAAGAGGGATGCAACATGAGCTAATTGTCGTGTCTCAGTGCTCAAGAGTTCCTAACCAAACCCAAAGTGAGAGTTTGTTGTTAAGAGTCCGGAGCGAAAAGTGTGGAAGTGTCCAAAATAGGTTTTGGAGTGTTCTTAGTTTGATCCTATGTGTTTTAGGTCATGAATTCAGTTGTGATGTATAGCCCTCTGAATAAACTTTCCATAGAGTCTAAAATCGTCAAAATCGGACTCCGGGATCAAAAGTTATCGCTGTTTTTCGGAGGTCAGCTGTGCTGTGGCCGGAGACTCTGGTGTAGGCCGGATACTCCGGTACCTGGAAAGGCCGGAGACTCCGGTGAAGTCTAGATACTTCGGTACCTGGAGTGGCCAGAGACTCCGGGAAGTCTCCGGTGCTGTTTTCTGTGTTAAGTGCCGACCGGAGACTCCGGTGTAGGCCGGATACTCCGGTAAAAGTCCAGAAAAGGCATAACGACTAGTTCTGACACATTCTGTGATCGTTCTGACACCGTTTTTGAAATTGAGACCGAATACTCCGGTGTTCACCGGATACTCCGGGGTAGGTGTGTCAAAACAGTAACGGCTAGTTCTTTGGAGTGGGCTATTTATACCCCACTCACCCCATTTTTTGGGGCTGCTGCAAAGGGCACGAAAGAACATATTTTTAGAGCCAAAAAAACCTCTCCCACTCCATTCTAGTGTGTGATTTGAGAAGAAAAGTGAGTTGGGTTGAGAGATTAGAAGATTAAGTGCAAGTGAGCTAAAATCTAATCTTGAGCACTTGAGTTCTTGACAAGAAGTTCTCGAAGCGTTTGTTACTCTTGGAGGTGAAGCCTCCTAGCCGGCTAGGTGTCGCCGGTGAGCTTCCGTGCTTGTGGTGAGCCGCGGGAAAATTTGTGAAGGGCTCGATTTCGCCTCCGCAAGGGCAGAAATCAAGAGTGGATCGAGGAAAGCGGTTGAAAGAGACCCGGCTCGTTGAAGCTTCCTCAACGGAGACATAGGATTCACGGTGGTGAATCCGAACTTCGGGAAACAAATTTTTGTATCCCCTCTCTTATTTCCTTACTTCTAAGTTCTTGTTCAAATCTTTGTGCATATTACTCGATCTACTTGTTTGTGTGTATTTGAGTGTAGGTTCTCTGTGAATCTACGTGGAATCATCTCCGGGAACACACGACATCACTTGATTTGAGCTAGAACTCTCTACTCATTAATTTTATTCAGTTTCGGGCTTTGTTCTGTACAGAATCCGGAGAATCCGGACTTTACCGGAGATTCCGGACCTGTACAACCCGGAGAATCCGGTAGTCTCCGGTGAACAGTAATTCCAGTCATATGAACAGTGTTTTCAACCTTTTTTAATTTAAGTTTTATTGCATATCTCTTGCTAGAATTGAATAATTTTAGTCACCTTAGGATTGTAATTTTCACACTTATTTAGGGTGATTGTACACTAGTTGAGTCTAGCATATTTAGGTTTTTCACTTGTGAAAAATCCGTTAATTTATATTCCGCTGCAAGTTTAGGCCAACGGTAAAAAAGGACGAATTTTTGTAAAACGCCTATTCCCCCTCTAGGCGACATCATTGTCCTTTCACCGTAAAAGCTATTTGCCGTGCGCTACAGTGAAGCAGGCTCCGGCATATATCGGCAAATTTGCCGCTCGGTTTGAGGCCCCGTATCACTGTTCCGTGCGTATGCGTGTGGGTCCGAGGGAAGGAGAAGAGGAATAGAAGATAGGAAATAAGATGATTGTTGGAGATAAAAAAAATAGTGGATACTATAATAATGTTATAGGATGATGTAATAGTATTATAGGAGTGGATTTTTAAAGTTTTTGTTAAAGATGGTTTAAATATCACTGTAATACTCATGTACAGTGAAGTTGGTACAATATTCTTGATAGTAGGTGTTATATTATTTTACTACAAATGACTGTTCGTATCCTCACAAACTACTATTTTTAGCGCTGTTCACATGTAACTTTGCTTAGCAGGGTAAGAGCAACCGGTTCCGTTAGTAGTACACCTTCGCCATAAACGAGTTTCACCAAACAACGGAGACAAGCAATGCACATTTAACTCAGTGCTACTACCAGCAAGTTCTTTGTAGTAGCGATGCAATTGACGAGAGGTGTAACCCAATCGCGGCAGATGCTCCTTCATCGTAGGTATGTTCCATTGTTACCAAGAACTAGCACAGCCGAGTGCAGACCAAGGTTTCATTTACCGACCGGAGCTCGGTTACCGAGCTCCAGCGGTAACCGAAAATGCACGATAACCGCGGTTACCGGTCAAAAATTTAAAAAAATTCGGAGAAAATTCATTCGGCAAATTTTAAATTTTTGCAAAAAAATCATGTTTTTGCCCTCTCGGTAACCGAGCGGTTTGGGTCGGTTACCGAGCGGTTTGGGTCGGTTACCGAGCGATTTTCTCGCATTTCTGATTCGGTCGGTTACCGAGCGGTTTGGGTCGGTAACCGCTCGATTTTCTCGATTTATCGAGCGGTTTTATCGAATTTCAGCGCAGTTCAACAAAAAACCTAAAAAGGGTTCAATCTTGTAAAATCAATAACTAATTCATCCGAGCTTCAAATCAAGTGAAACAAATTTTGTTGGCTTCCTTGTAACATGATCTACATGATAAAAGTATTTATACTCATAAAAAAGTTCAAAATTTTCTGTGAGAAATTTTATTTGTTAAACCAAGGTAAATGCATAGTTTACTCTTTGCTAATCCAAAAATCATGAAACTAATTTTGTTAGTCTTCTTACATGATCCTATACCTTTTAAAAATATATGAACTCATGAATTAGTTATTGTAACATGCATGATTGTGTAAATGTGTTGCGACTAGATTAATTCATAACTGACCCATCACACCTTAAAAATTAGTGAAACCACTTTCATTAGCTTATTTATATTATGATTTACATATAAAAAATAATAGTAGACATGAAAAAAATAATTACAGTGATGTTTATTAACATATTCACTTTATGCTTGTGAACTTTGTAAAAATCATAGAGAATTTAATAAAACTCTAAATAAAGTGAAATCAATTTTAAAGATTCTCTTAAAATACGTTTTATACAAGAAAAATATGTGTTTGCATGTTACACTTTTCCTTAACGTGAGTTAATAATTGAGCCGCGCGCTTCAATTTTTTTCATTTTTTTCAAACTTTCTCCCTATAGAATATGATGCAAACGACATTATTTTTGAAAAAAAATTTCACAGAAGTTCTTAGAATTATGTCTAGTTTTTTTAAAAGATTTTTTTGAATTTTTTTATTTTTATTTTTTCGAAATTTTCGAATTCAAATTTCGGTTACCGAGCGGTTTTTGAAACCGGACCGGACCGGGAAGGTCGGTAACCGCGATTTTTGAGCGGTTACCGACGGTTTTTTGAACCCTGGTGCAGACAGGTTCACGGATGAGGAGAAGCATTACACGGTCACGGATAGGGCAAGGTTCATCTTACCGGAGCTCGGTTACCAAGCTCCAGCGTTAATCGAAAATTTTCGATTACCGCGGTAACCAGTTAAAAATTTAAAAAATCGAACAAAATTTATTTAGCAAAATTTGAAATTTGGAGAAAAAAATCGCGATTTTAGCCGTTCGGTAACCGGTCGGTTTGGACCGGTTACCGAGCGGTTTTTGCGATTTATCGAACGGTTTTCTCGAATTTTTCGCATTGTCGGTAACCGCTTAGTTTCTCGGTAACCGCTCGGTTTTCTCGATTTATCGAGCGGTTTTCTCGATTTTCAGTAAAGTTCAACAAAAAACCCAAAAATTATCTCAATATTGTAAAATCAATAACTAATTCATCTGAGCTTCAAATCAAGTGAAACAAATTTTATTGATTTCCTGTAACATGATCTACATGATAAAAGTATTTATACTCATAAAAAAGTTCAAAATTTTCTGTGAGAAATTGTATTTGTTAAACCAAGTTAAATGCATAGTTTACTCTTTGCTAATCCAAAAATCATGAAACTAATTTTGTTAGTCTTCTTACATGATCTTATGTCTTTTAAAAATACATGAACTCATGAATTAGTTATTGTAACATGCATGATTGTGTAAATATGTTACGACTAGATTAATTCATAACTAACCCATCACACCTTAAAAATTAGTGAAACCACTTTCATTATCTTATTTATACTATGATTTACGTAGAAAAAATAATAGTAGATATGAAAAGGTTAATTACAGTGCTGTTTCTTAACATATTCACTTTATGCTTGTGAACTTTATAAAAATCATAGATAAATTAATAAAACTCTAAATATAGTAAAATCAATTTTAAAGATTCTCTTAAAATACGTTTTACACACGAAAAATATGTGTTTGCATGTTAAACTTTTCCTTAACATGAGTTAATAACTGAGCCACACGCTTTAATTTTTTTTTTCATTTTTTTCAAACTTCCTCCCTATAGAATATGATGCAAACGACATTATTTTTGAAATTTTTTTCACAGAAGGTCTTAGAATTGTGTCTAGTTTTTTAAAAGATTTTTTTGAATTTTTTAATTCAAATTCGGTTACTGTTTGTTTTTTGAAACCGGATCGGATCGAGAAGGTCGGTTATCGCGATTTTTGAGCGGTTACTGTCGGTTTTTCAATCGTGGGATAGGGATGTAAATGGGGACCCGATCCCTGATTCTCCGCGGGAAATTCCCCTATTAGAGAATAGGGATGGAGAGATTTCGTTATCCGCGGGGATAAATGGTACAAATTATATCCCCGTCGGACCCAGCGATGGTGGCCCAGGCGTGCGCGACCGGCCCAGGCAGCAGCCAGATGTGCTACTCAGGCGGGCACTAGCGCGCAGCCCAGTTAGGCACGGTGGCATGGCGCCGTGGTATGGTGCGGATCGGCCCAGTGGATGGTTTTAGCCCAGTGGGTGGCCTTGGCCCAGTGGGCTATCTCAGTCCAGGTGGGCAGGAACGGGTTTCCGTCGGGTCTCTATTTCTCACGCGGGGATGAAGATTGGAAGAAAATAGTTCCCGTGAGCGAAAAGTGAGCGAAAACTGGAACAGAGACAGAAAATTTTACTTCGTGCGGAGACATTCCCAAACGAGAAATTCTCTATTGACATACCTAGTCACGGACGGATGCAACCACGTGCAATGTGCCGGCCGGCAGCGAGCGGCTGCACGACCTCGTCGACCTGTACGTACTTCGATTCGGGATCGGGTCCTCTCCACAATCGAAGCGGCTTAACGCGTCCACAGGCAAGACGAGTACGCACAGTGCTACACTGCTGCCTCGGATGCTCCTGCACCCCGGCCCTGTACTCCGTATAGACGGCAGGGACACGATAAGGCAACCTCCTAATCTTTCTCTTTAATATTTTAATACTTTTTTTATAATTTTCGTTAAGAATGTATCTTTATTTTCTTCGTCCCATAATTCTTTTTTTTTCTTTATGATTCAAAAACTATTAAAGATGGAGTAGAAATAAATAGAATGAAAATGAATAGAGAAATTAGGGAGAGAACAAAATAAATGTAAGACTATCTTACTATATTCTCTTCATTTCGTTCATTTTTCGATTGTCCTCCTATTTCTATTTCTTTTATTTTTTTCATCTCTAACAGTTTTCCTTCGAATTGATTCGTGAAGTGAAATAAAAGATAACTTTGAAAATAACTTCGTGACGGAAACCGTAAAAAAAAACGTTAAAACATTAAGTGGTACGGAATTCCTTAAAGATGATCTACTACGGTTAGGGATGGTGTTAGCCGAGCGGGCGCGGCGCGTGATCAGGGTTCAAAAAACCGTCGGTAACCGCTTAAAATCGCGGTTACCGACCTTCTCGGTCCGGTCCGGTTTCAGAAACCGAACGGTAACCGAAATTTGAATTCAAAAAATTCAAAAAAATAAAAAATTCAAAAAAATCTTTAAAAAAACTAGACACAATTCTAAGACCTTCTGTGAAAAAACTTTTCAAAAATAATGTCGTTTGCATCATATTCTATAGGGAGAAAGTTTGAAAAAAATGAAAAAAAATTGAAGCGTGCAGCTCAGTTATTAACTTACGTTAAGAAAAAGTGTAACATGCAAACACAAATTTTTCTTGTATAAAACGTATTTTAAGAGAATTTTTAAAATTAATTTCACTTTATTTAGAGTTTTATTAAATTCTCTATGATTTTTACAAAGTTCACCAGCATAAAGTGAATATGTTAAGAAACAGCACTGTAATTAACTTTTTCATATCTACTATTTTTTACGTAAATCATAGTATAAATAAGCTAATGAAAGTGGTTTCACTAATTTTTGAGGTGTGATGGGTCAGTTATAAATTAATCTAGTCACAACATATTTACACAATCATACATGTTATAATAACTAATTCATAAGTTCATATATTTTTAAAAGATATAGGATCATGTAAGAAGACTAACAAAATTAGTTTCATGATTTTTGGATTAGCAAAGAGTAAACTATGTATTTAACTTGGTTTAACAAATAAAATTTCTCACAGAAACTTTTGAACTTTTTTATGAGTATAAATACTTTTATCATGTATATCATGTTACAAGGAAGCCAACAAAATTTGTTTCACTTGATTTGAAACTCAGATGAATTAGTTATTGATTTTACAAGATTGAACCTTTTTTTAGATTTTTTGTTGAACTACGCTGAAATTCGATAAAACCGCTCGATAAATCGAGAAAACCGAGCGGTTACCGACCCAAACCGCTCGGTAACCGACCAAAACCGAGCGGTTACCGAGAGGACAAAAACACGATTTTTTTCAAAAAATTCAAATTTTGTCGAATAAATTTTTTCAGAATTTTTTAAAATTTTTATCGGTAACTACTGTTACCGTGATATTTCGGTTACCGTCGGACGTCGGACGCGTGATGAGAAGGCCGAGGCTGTGGCCTACTAGCTGGCCATGCGTCTACGGAAAAGGACGGCACGCTGCAGCGGGGACAGAAGCCCGGTCGTCGAAGGCGTCAGGCACGTTCCCCGCGGCAGGGTGGTGTCGGCCTGGGCACCGAGGGCCCGGCGCGCACGCCGCATGGGCACCCCTCCCTGCCGTCACCGCCATCACTCTCGGCATGTGGCCCTGCGGCCTTTCGCTCGCCGGTTCGTCGGTCGTCACCTCATCCCCGTGCCAACATTTACTCCTTCCACCCACCAACCAAATCCTGCCAACTGCTCGGCTCCGTGATTTCCTGACAACGCGCTCACGCAGCTTTGGCCGGGAATATCTTTTGATAGGGGAATGTCTAGTGGATAGAATGGAGCATTGGTCATTTAGGGGTACGGTTTAACTGGCTATACACATGTACTCTACATTGAACTAGTTTAGTGGTAACAAAAACTATATATCCAAGTCCAATGATGTCCAATCCACCAAAGTCCAGTGCTACTCCTTACAGTATCCAATTTCCCATGGATCAACCAAATCCATGGACTCACCTCTAATCACAGCCATTCAGCACTGTTAAGCTAGGAAGCGTTCATAACAACGCTGAAACCTAGGGACATGGGATTTCAATTTTGTTTTATTTTTTTTTCACGGGTGAAAAGATCGAAACTCGCAAAAATTTATCAAAATTTCATATGTATATCAAAATCAGTTTCTATATATACAGTGACGTTATAAATAAAATTATTATAGTATCATTACATAACGATAGAATTCATTAAAAAAATCAATATGTCTTAAAATAAACACTAAGATAACTTCTAGCGATAGCGAGTTTTTCATCCATCCATCAACAGGCGTTGTACAGGAAAGTATCAGCCTATAACACCGTCTCCGGGTTGAAGTCTTCATCCACCTAGACCTCAGCCATCATCCAGAAGATCCTCAAAGTCTCTCCTTACAAACAGCAACAAAATATTGAAAGAATGCAAGCGTGAGTACATGGAGTGCTCAGCAAGTATGAAAAAACATGATATGAAAGCTTAAGGTAAGAAAGGCTTGATTCAGCTTTACTGCATCTATACAATCATAATCTACGACTAAAAAGGACTTAGCAATCTTATTTACTATATATGACGACATTAACATTAAAAGAACAGCTCATCAGATTCTATCCAACTACCAGACTCACCAGATATTTCATATCCGGTTACCAACTCATCGGTAGAACATTTTAACCACGAGTCGTGATTCTTGTTTTGTTTCACACTTCTAGGGTGTAGAGTCGGGGTCTCACTATAAGGTATTTACAAAGCTCCTCCAAACCCATATGCACACACTAAAGTTTCATCGCTAACAGAAATTACATCCACTGCAAAGGCTCCATCTTGTGTCACTCAATAGCCAAATGTTGCGTACAGAATAAGGAGGACATCTAATTAATTGGCCAGGTCGTACCCATATAAGCCTCTTGGTTGCGCTATTTAGCCGGGTTACATGCTCCATAAACCGGTCCTTAGGATCTAAAGCAGGTACTTGCACATCACTCAATGCGCACACAGCAATCATACCAACTAAACCAACATACCTAGATCCCTATGTTCCATATTGCTACAAAAGATTACCTAAATCGGTTCATATTGCATAGACCATTAATCAAATTAACATGTATCCCACTCGACTTCACAGCATAACTAAGCATTTCTACCCTTAATATCCAACTACAATACTGGCGACAAGGATAATCATGGAAACTACTAATAAACTCTAAAATGGGAAGCATGCAATTAGAAAGTAAAAGACACACTTTCCTACAATAGAATCAATGTGATCGAGGACACTTGTCTTCAGCAGCGGGTTGCTCAAACTCTTCAAAGATCTGGTCCTGCAGGTTCACGAACTACTCGTCTCCTAATGCAATCGCGGCAACCGGAAACAAGCAAGCATAAACATCTAAGAATAATACACCAAACAGTATCGAAACACTATAAAAGTTTACTGATAGAGAGTACTCACTGCTACGATTGTGTGAGCGCAAGAATCGTTTAAAATAGAGCTATAACGAAAAAGTTATAAGGGTTTTAAGCTACAAGGCTTTTCTGTAAAATAGTAAGGACTAAATTGTAAAAATAGAAAGTTCTAGAGACTTATTTGTAAAATTTTAGGGACATATTTGTAATCATATAAAAATTTAGGGGGGCTAAAAGTAAAATAACAGTACTAACAGTGTTTTTTGTGAAAAAAAAAGTTTATGGCATAAATGTAAGATTACCTAATTTCAGAGAGTAAAAGGATTTATTTTTTTACTGAAAATCTTATTTATTGCATTAGCATGATATCATCACTGACTGGCCCTGTTGATCGGGCTCAGGTGTGCTGACGTGGCTTGCCACGTCGGACAAGGCTGCTGATGTGGCTGCGACAGAGGCGCTAATGTGGCAAGACTAACTGGGCTACCTCTATTTAAATCTAATCTGTTGGTCTCAAAACCGACGGCTATGATTCAAATGGGCGAAGGAGTATCTAAACCTCTAATCTTGACCGCACGTGTGGGATCCGACGACCGACGACGGTTGGGGAAAGTTTGGTGGCCGACAGCGACAGGGAAACAACAGTGCCGCCGCGGGCATGACCGGAGCATTGCCGGTGATGCTCGATCTAGCGCTACGGGCTACCAAAAACGACGAGGAACAGCACAAACGAACGGCGATGGCTCTGCGGTAGTCAGCGATGGCGAGAAGGCGACGGCGCGGTCAGAGCTTGGCGAGGGCTCGACTACGGCGACAAAGAAGCGAAATTGAAGATCGGGAAGGCTGGCCGGTGGTCCTGCGATGCCGAAGAGTCGGTTAATGGGCCTCGGGGTGCAACGGGGAAAACCAGCGATGGCGAAGGGCGGAAATGCTCACCGGAGCTCGGCGAGAAATAGCTTGCGGTGGCAGAACAACGCCGAGGAGCAGCGGAGGAGGCTTCTCGTGCTCCTGCGATGTGGCGGCGTCCTCAAATGCAACAAGGAGGGCTCGGGTGCGGCGGACGGCGTGCGGCGGTGCTTTGCGCGTCGGCAATGGCGCTCGGCGCGTTTTGCGATCGGGTGAGGGAGAAAGGGAGGGCGGCGGGGGTGCTGCGGAGGTTATTTTATAGTGCGGAGAGGGAGCATCCCATTACGGAGACGTGGGGCACGGGGGTGGATCGTGGGCGCGGCGGTTGCGAGCGTGGCGCGTTGGAGCGGGAAGCAAGCACGGGCGCGGGTGCGGGCGCGAAGAGAGCGGGAGGTTAGGGCTCACAGTCGGGCCCAGCTTTCCGGTGATAGAGTGTGTTGGGGAGTGGGATGGGCTTCGAGTGCAGGGAGATGGGCTGGACTGGCAGTAAAGAACGGGCGTCATAATATGCGAGTGAAGGAAAATTACAAAATTCGTTTCGCTCAGATATTCACAAAATTTCGCCGAAATTTAGTCGAAATTTTAGGGCATATTTGGATCGGGCCCGGCTCACCCCGTCAAATTGGCGGAGGATTTAGCCACCGTCGTTTCGGCAGCGCATCGACCCAAAAATGAACTAGCGTGGGCGTGAGCGTCGGGTCCATCCAAACACACGATGCTGAACACAGTCAGCGCCCAAAAATTAGCAGGGCGAAGCGCGGTATCAATCCAAACGGCCCCTTAATCCCAGATCACCACCCGCAACAGAACTGCAACCATGAACAGAAGAAGCTCGCGTGCCTTCTCATCGTGCTCTGCAGTGGCGTGAGGTCTAGGACGCCGGGGTTCCATGCGGCCGCTGTCCGATCGACTCCGGCCGCCGCCTCGGGGGGTGCAACCCCACCATGGTACCGTAGGTGACTCCGGCAGGATGGCTACAGCAAGTTCAGGAGAGTGGATTGTGAGACAGTGAGCGGGTACCAAGGCTCAGGTTTCGACCACCCAGCGGCAGCTGCTGCATTGTCTGGAGGCTCGGCCATTGCAGGAAGGACCAGAGTTTTTGCATGGAAACTACTACGACACAAGGCAAGGGGCTTGAGCCAAGAAGTGGTGTACAACTAGTATTAGGTTCGTAAAACGACACATTTCCTGATGAGATGCATCGAGTTGGCAAGGGCAAAGACACGCGTCGGAGGATTGACAAATGCTCTTGAGAGAGTACATACTCCCATACTTGGGATATCTTTGATAATGTGGCGTCGGTGTGCCGTCGTCAGGCCGGCCCATCACGATAGGGAAGAGAGGTCAGCTTTAAGCAGTGAGGTCTTTGCTGTTCAGTGTTCTACTCTCATGTATAAATACGCTATCAGCAGAGCCGTCTTGGCCAGTCAGTCAATCAGTCAGTCTGCACCTCGGCGTTCGTGAAGAACTCGCTCCAACAACTCCAAGAAGCATCTGATCCTGCAGTACCGATCACTCGATCAGGTCTCTTCCTCGCACGCACAGATCCTCAAACTGTTGTGCTTACTGCTGTACCTTTTTCTTGGCAACACAATAAACTGTCCGTTTTACATAACTGTCTAGGTCCTCAGCTTGCTGGAAAACCTTTAGTTAGAAACTTCGCAAGGTTAGCATTACGTTTGATTTGATTAGATAAAATAAAAATAGAAGGGAGCGTGTGGGATTAAAATTTCATCAAAATTTAGCAAAATTTGGAATTTCAGAGGAAAACAAAATTCTAATTCCAGAATTTTCTTTCACTAGCATATGAAACCCACACAGCAGATGATGAAAAATGATCCAAATATTGTAAAATAAAATTGAAATCCTTGCAAGCGTCTATACAACAACCGGTGAGAGTCTCGCTTAATTTGAAAGGAAGAGAGTAACATTTCGAAGGAACAATTTTGCTTATATTATGTGCGCGTGTTAAATTATCAATATGTTCTAACTTATCTGATACGTTTGAAACATCTTTTTTTTTTGGCAGAGCAATGGCGAAGAGGGGGGCTTTAGATCTTGCTTCGGGCTTGGGAGGAAAGCTCAGCAGGCAGCAAGTCAATTCGGCTGCAGAACAGTACGTACTCGTTCATTGCTTCTGGAACAATTTTTTTTTCTTCCCTAATCTTTTTCATGGAACTATAGTTGGATAGAGAGTGCAACCCGCATGACTCATCTCATTATTTTTCAAAACAAATGTTGCCTAAACTTTCAAAACTTTGGCATTGCTAGCCCTTAAAGTATACGAACTTCTAAAAAAAAATAACGGTTTTTGTCTGAAATTTCATCTAGTTGTGTGAGTATGACGTTATGTAACGAGATAATATTAACTGTTTTGAGTATGATTTGGTATGGCGAGATAATATTAACGGTTATAAATATAACACGGTGTGGTGAGATAAAAAAAAAATTAGGCGTGGCAAAGTTTGGTTGCAAACCAAACCTAATTTTTCTCTAAATTTCTGTCTACAAATGTAATAAAGTAGTGTATACAGTGATTGTATTAGGATATACGTATGATCTGTCTCAACCATCCATCTCTTTTATTTATACTTATCTATTTGTTAATTCTCTTATTTATTTTATAATTTTTTTAATATTTATATAACATAAATGTAAATAAATAATTCTGATAAACCATAAGTACGCATGCTGGAATTTTCTAGTTTACCCATCGGTAGGCTGATCTTGCTTCTTGCATACTGCTTTGAATCGCCTCCACTCCCGCGTCCGTCTGTCACCCGGGCACATCGCCGCGCTTCTACCAACCCGACACGGATCGGAGCTGGCGGCTCGCCTCCCCTTTCCGCTCTCCCGCCGGCCGTTCCACCTCTCCGAAAGGCTCCAGTCGGGGTCAGTCCCTCCCCCCGGTGGCCGACCGAATTCTAGCCCCCCTGCTCCTTCCGCGGAAGTTTCGTCGGCCGCACGCAAACCGTTCGGTGAAATGCCGGAGCCAGCCGAGCATCACCGCGCGGCGCCGATTCGCCTGTCATGCTCGATGCTAAGTTTCACGCGTCCTGCTCGCGCTGCTGGCGGGCTCCTCAACCGACGGAAGAGTCTTCGCATCCTTGCCGCGTACAGGAGCTATCCCCTAGCTGCTTCGGTGAGCATTTGGCCATCCTTAGTCGTACGTGACGAGAAAAAGAGGAATCTTGGTATTGTGTATGCTCGTATGGAGATGGATGGGTGGGATGTCTTGAGAAAATGGTGACAAATGCTACATTATACACGGTGTCCTCCATATTATTTCTTTTGCAGCGGCTTGAATGGGACAGCCAATTTTGGGATAGCATTCCTTTCCTCAGCCTTCCAGACATATACTTCTCATGTCATATAGGAGTACATGTTTTATAAGAGAACAGCTGAGGAGAGCCCTACTGAAAATTGATCACCTTCCATCTGGTTTATCCCCAACGATGCCCTCCAGATTCATATAAAAGAACATAAACCTGTCTTCTTTTGGGCAGTCTTTCACTTCTTGCTCCTAGTTTGTACTTTCTGAGAGTTCATTTTTCATCAGGTATGTGAACTATCACGAACTACATGGAGGTGAAGAAGAATCAAGGAAGTCGAATTATGCTGATTTGGTAGCCGCCATTCTTTTCATTTTCAAAAGTAGTTAATTACACGCTTCAATGGTTTACTAGTGTTTGGGAGTCAAAATAAAAAATGCACAATTCTCACTGTATGAATCAGGTAAACAAGTACTACGATCTTGCCACCAGCTTCTATGAATATGGATGGGGTGATTCATTCCATTTTGCTGGCAGGTAAGCTGTGTACCTTGCTCTAGTTACTAACAACAACACCTGTTTGTCTTAATTCAGATGCTGAGTTGTTCTAGATCACAATTGTACTGCTTATCCCTGCTCTGAGTCCATGTATATCTTTTAGATGGCATGGGGAAACTATTCGTGAAAGCATTAAGCGTCATCAGCATTTTATGGCCCTACAATTGGGACTCAAGAAGGGGATGAAGGTTGGTGGACAAACATAAATATTGCTTTTGTTAATTAAACATAAAAGATGTGTAGCACCTTTATTGCCAAGATTGTAATATGAATATACATTTTGAAGTTATCTTTAGCGTAAGTTCCTTCGTTTGTACTGGTTTCCAACATGGGCGCCTTCTCAATGAGTCCCTCATCAATGAAAAGGCTGCAATCCACCTATCATAAGTTCATGTTAGTGAGAATGATACTAAGAGAGAGCTGTCTGTTTGTGATAAATTAGAGATATACGAAGTTCACTGCAAACATTTGTTTCTCTTCAAAGTGAGCTCGACTTATGGATTGTTCACAATAATTGATCCACCCAAATCTGTCCTGGTGGTGTCTGTGTACCCACAATACTATGATTTGTTGTTAACATGGCTGTATCCACTTGTAGATGTGAGTACATGTACCATCTACACCATCAAACATGCCTCGAGATTGATGCCAACTTTCAGAATTCAAACCATCACATTTTCTGAATAGTGCAATGTCCTTTGCATGGATCTTGAGGCACCTTGGAGGCCTAAGACAGTACAAGTAGTATGGTATAGGGTTATTTGCTACTCCATGTTTTTTATTCGAAATTAAATGTTCAAATAAGCACACATCGTCATGTATACTCAATGGTGTGGATAGTGGGTGCATGTGCCTCTTGGGGTACATTTGTTTTTCCCCTCAATTAGCACCAGCATCTTGCCTTAAGTCTGGTATGTCATCCCTGATAAGCTACTAAAAGCATTTTCTATATCACAGGTCTTGGATGTGGGATGTGGAATTGGGGGACCCTTAGTTGAAATTGCTAGATTCAGGTAATGATTTCACTGCCACTCAATTAGTTCAAACATGAAATCATGCAGAGCATATATATAACTGTTTCAAATTCGATGACATTTATTGTAGCTCAACATTGATAACTGGGGTTAACAACAATGATTACCAGATATCAAGGGGCAAGGTTTGCATATTTGATCATTTTCTTATTGGAGTATGTAACAAAAACTTGTGAACATATTTGTATATCTATCAGCATGTATAATAGGTTGTTTGCATTGCAGGAGGTCATTTTTTCGGCGGGCTTGAGTGAGAAATGCAACTTCGTGAAGGTACTCTTGCGTTCTTAATTCTTATCATCGTTTGTTATGTATCCTAATGTTTGTTCTGGTTGGCAAAGAGGAAACAAGAGTGGCTTATCTTCTCTTGGCAATTGTAGGGGGACTTCATGAATATGCCAATCCCTGATAACACCTTTGATGCAGCCTATTCGTTACAGGCCACATGTCATGCACCTGATGCAGTATAACTCGCAACATATTTTGTCCAAAATCCAGTTAAATTTTCACACACCAAAACAACGTTTGCAGTGTTCTTTATGTTTTTGCTCCTTGGTTATTACAGCTAGGTGTCTACAAGGAGGTTTACCGTGTGCTGAAACCTGGCCAGTATTTCGCGCTCGATGAATGGTGCTTGACTGATCGATTTGATCCAAACAATGCTAAGCATAGAGCCATCAAGGCTGAGATTGAGCTCGGTGATGGCCTGCCTGACATCCGTACCACTTGCCAGTGTGTCCAAGCTATGAAAGATGCAGGATTTGAGGTACCGTCAACCGATTATCTTTATACTGACAAAGATCCATGTGAAAGCACTTTCAGATGCCGGAATGATTTTGTTCTCTTCTTTCCTTGAAGGTTATCTTCACTAAGGATCTTTCTGAGGATTCTCCTTACCCATGGTACCAGTCGATAGATCCCAGCCATTTATCATGGACTAGCTTCCAATGCACACGCGTCGGACACTTCATCACTCGCACAATTGTAATAGTTAAAGATTGCATCTTCAGATATTTTTCTAGTTAATCGTGTGGTTTGCTATTTTTGGTATTGAAATGTTTTACTCTACAGTGTAATCTTGTGTTTGCAGGTCAACACACTGGAGTTCCTCCGTATTGCTCCGGCAGGCAGCACGATAGTGTACAACTTCCTGCGGACTGCCGCCGAAGGCCTCCTAAAGGGTGGCCGGTAAATCTTTTATTCACCTGAAAAGGAAATTCAAGTCTTTTCAGTGGAACTTTACAAGTGAACAACCAAATCCTAGTTTGATTCAACTAATAGACCTGCATGATCTCAGGGAAGGGATCTTTACGGCGAACTACTTCGTCCTGGGCCGCAAACCTCTCCAGGAGACATAAATAGCGAATGGCAATCTTTGAGCTGCACGCACCGTTGAAACCCCAGGCCTGAAGCTGCCTACAACGTCGTGGATCGTATGGTTTGTTCTTAGGACCCCAGGTCTGAAGTTGCATATGTGTTCTGTACTGAAGTGTTGTTATAGTCTTGTGGTTTTCATGGAAGATGCTAGTTCGTGCACTGTACTGGATTACTGATCTCTGCCTGAACTGAAATAAACGGTATTTGTCGTGTCCTGTTACTCTTGGCCCAAAAATTTTTGCTAGGAGCTGCAGAACTAATATATGCACTTCACATTTGACCCTATACTGCCTTGAATTGATCTGCGTTCACCTGTTTGTGTATTGCAATCAGCTATGTTACCCCTACTGCCACAAGTCGTGGACAAATTGAAGTCCCCCCCCCCCCCAATCTCTCTCTCGTCCACCAGAAGAAACTCCACGGCCCAAGGGCCTCGGATCTGAGGCCGGAAACTTTTGCTTCATGCCGAAAACTTTTGATTGTGCAGAGAAAACTTTTGATTTGAGGGGAAAATCTTTCGATTAACAGCAAAAACATTCGATTCAAGCCAACGAGCTTTCGATTCCGGCCACAAATCTTCTGATTGAGCATAACAAACCTCTAATTTGGGAAAACTTTTGATTCACAGAGTGAAGGGATTCCTCTGATCCCTTCCAGCAGAGCGAAACTCCATTCTGAAGTGGCACTCGGGCCGCTCCAGCGTTGAGTTCCGGCACCGCTGCACAGGAGTAGAACCGAGAGGGAGAGCACTGCTTTGAGAGGCGACCAAGACTACACCACGTGTCGTTCCCTTGTGTTTTGGGTGTGACACGCGGCAGGCAGCGAGAAAGAGCCGCGAGATCCGCTCCTCGAGGGGAACCGGCGGGCCGGAGCCTGGGAGCATGCGTCACGCGCGAACCGTGAGCCGAAGCTCGCGCCGCGCCTTCTCCTCATGCTCGGCAGATCACAGCAACGGCGTGAGGATTCTGTTGCGGGGCCGAGCTCGTGGCGGATCTCCCCGCCGACGTGATCTCGCGTGCGCAGGCAAGCGTTCCCGTCGGCTCAAGGCAAAGGCTGCTATGCGACGGATCCAAAACAAAAATAAACAGATGTCTCGTGGGCTAGCATGGGATTCAGTTTTAGATAGTTTCATATGAACTGCTATATATAATGAATCACTCGAAAATAAAAATTAACCGATATTCTGTGCACACGTAGATACAAAATACATTAGCCCGGGGCTACTATATAGTGCTATACAGAAAACGTGGATTTTCCAATAAAAAAATGCTGATTCCAATGACGTCAAAATTCGAGATGAATTCGTTGAGTTGGCAAGAGCAAAGACACGCGTACGAGGCGATTGTATGCGCCCACAACCGTTTTCTTGGAGGATCAGATACGTTTGGAAATGTAGCGTCGGAGGAGATCGTATGCGTCCAGCTTCTCTAGAGATCATCAGGTCGGGCGCATGCGGCATGCGCATTGCGACAGGGACGAGAGCTCAGCTCCAAGTGACGCCGTGGTGCGCCTTAGCTGCTCAGCGTTCGGCTCTTCCTGTATAAAAATACGCACGGTCCTCGGGGCCATCTCACAGTCGTCACTCTGCACTAAAGGAGAAGGGTCGCTTCAACAGCTCGAAGCAGCGTCGAGCAAAGGGCTGGCACGTGCAATCCTCCGGTATGTCAGGTGCTCTCGCCCACAGGCACACACATGCACAAATCCTCAAACTGATTTGGTTATTAGTGCATATATATGTTCATATAGTCCGTAAGAAACTCTTATTATACTATTTTGAGAGCAAGTAGTAGAGAAGGAATCTCATTCCAAGGGGATAGTAGTCAGACAAGTTTCAAATAGGTGTTATCAAATGAGTTTCCAGTTTCAAAGAATTTTCATCCAAATTTAAAGTTTCTGAGAGGTTTCACCCAAGTTTCAGGGATCTGTTGGAACAAGGTTTCATCCAAGTTTCAGGGATCCACAGCCTCTGTATGATTGCCTAATCTTGGGTGTAATTTTCTTTTTACTTTATGGGTAGTACTGCAACCTATTATTCAGACCGTAATGTTACAGAAAGGACATCATCTCAAACTTCGTAAACTTCAACCGACAACACATACTAGTTATCAAGTTTCAATAATATGTTTTATGTAACGTATCGAAAGTGTACTGCTGGACTAGTCACTGAAACTTACTCTCTCTCTCTCTCTCTCTCTCTCTCTTTTAACTGAGTCACTGTAACTTACTACTCCGTCCATCAATATATCTGTCAATATGTACCAAGTTTGAAATGGCCACATTCTTAAGTTCATGTATGTTGCGTGCACATATTTTAATCATGGCTGATTAAAATTTTTACGTATAATATTTCCTTTTGGCAGGACAAGATCGATCGTGAAGTAATGTCAAAGACAGGGGCTTTAGGTCTTGCTGCGAGCTTGGGAGGGTCGATTAGCAAGGAGCAAGTCAAATCGGCCGTTGAAAAGTACTATATATCTCTTTCATTACCCTCATCATAAAAAAATCGGTTAATTTTCTTTTTCTCCTTATCTAATCTGCAACTTTTGAGCTTTAAACTCTACTGGTTAATCGCCGAGCTTCACACATTCCGTTGATTGGGGGCACTTTGTTTAGCCCTACTAGCGCTATGGTTCATCTATTATTTTACTAGACAACTTGTACTTTTTAATATAATAGTCAATTATGTTGTATGTTCGTTTCAAAATTATTTTCCTTGACAAACAATTAAGTTGACAAATTATCACGAGAAGTCAGCGACATTGGGTAGACAAACAAACGTCTATGGGAAATGGAAGGTGACGTGGTGCTCTGGGTCTAATATAGTGAGGTAATTTGTCTGATGTGTTTATGATTTTGTTCTTAGTTTTTTTTAATTAATTGAGGTGGTTGTGTGCATCTTAGCTACCCATAGATTAAGTGCGAGTTCTTTATACAATTATATCATCTTAATATAACTATGAGAATCAGTAAGCTTTAATAAAAATAAATAAAATGGAAGGACTTGAAAAAGGGAGACAACTCATGTTGATTTCATCGTAGCCTATTTGTTTTATGCCCAAATGAAACATATGAAACGCAGGCTACATTTTGGCCTTACATAGTCGAGCCGACTAAATTTTGACTAAGGATGTGTTTTGCCGTTGGAATCGTTTCGAATTCTCGATTGATTTAACAAATTCGGTGGCCAAACGGTTGAGAAAGAAACATTTTTGGGCGGTGAGATTCTTGAATCGGCGGAGAATCAATGAAATGACCAAGAGGCCATTTCTCCCATTTCTCGCCGAGTTTGCCCCGCCATCGAGCTTTGCCCCCATCGTTGCCTAGTCAAGCGCCGTCTGCCTCACGTCGCGGTTTGCCTACTCAACTGTCACGCTGCGCGCTCGAGAGAGAGAGGGGAAGGGATAAGGGAGTGAGTGGATAAGGAAGAGAGAGATAAAAGAGGGAGAAAATAGAGATATTATCTGTGTTAAAAGAAAAGTGAAATAAATATTGCTTTTATTAAAAGAAAAGTTAAATAAAAAAAGCATATCGATAAAGGATAAAATAATCAATTGCACTATTATTCTCACTTTTCAGACAGCTAGTCCAAATAATTTTCAGAGGTAATTCTATTTCAAAAAATTTATTTTTAGAAAAAATCTAAAACCAAAACATTTCTAAAAAAAACCGAATCACTATCAAACGCATCCTAAATCCAAATTTTAAACGATGTTCCTCGTCCCATGGCTCGGGTCCCACATGAGATGCGGGCCCGTCTCCCGCGCTCCCGGCCACCTCCACCTTGCTTCCACCAACTGGCCGGGCCGCCGTCGTGGCGCCCCAACGGCGCCTCTCCTCGTCCGCAGCGCACGCTTGTCATCCTCCACGTCTCCACCCCAGCCGTGCGATGGCCGCACGTGCAAGTTCCTCTCCTACCGCGCGTCCAAGTTTCCACGGCCGCACGCAAGTCGTTCGGCGAATTGCCGGACGCAGCTCAGCTCAGCTGAACTGAACACAACCGGCGGCGCCGGAGACCACTATCGATGCTAAGCTTTCCCGCGTCATATTCGGACTCCCGGCTCGGTCCTCGACCGACGGTAGCTGGTCGGCAGCCACGCAATCATCGCCACGTGCAGGAGCCTCCAGCTGCTCCGGTGAGCACTTCGCCATCCTTAGTTGTGACGAGAAAAGACGGGTCGGAGTTCGTTGCTTTGTGGAGATGGATAGGTAGGGGGCACTATGGATCTTTGGGGAAAGTAGTGACATTTGCACACTAACACACATATTCTCAATGTTACTTCTTCTGCAGAGGCATGGATGTGATAGACAGTTTTTCGGGGGAAAAAAGCTTTTCGTTTTCTCAGTCTTTGATAAAACTATTCCTAATAGATATTATGTATTTGTGTGGACGTTGTATGGATTCGTCAGTCCATAGATTCAAACAGGCTACTAGGTACTCTGCAGGGGGTAGGGGGGAAGGAGTTCACATTAGACTGTATGCAACTGCACAACTTCTAGATAACACCGTATATAGTTGTTCTCGTTCCCTAAGAATTTATGGTTTATCTCAAATGACGCCTTCCCCTCCCCCCCGGGAATCATATAGCAGAACATAAACTTACCTTCTCTGGGCCGCATTTCAGTCTTCCTCCTTGCACATTCTGAGTGTTCACTTTTCATCAGGTATGAGAAGTACCACGACCTACACGGAGGTGAAGAAGAATCAAGGATGTCGAATTACACTGATTTGGTAGCCTTCATTCTTCATTTCAACTATGATTAATTACCTGATTCAATGGTTTATTAAGGTTTGGGAGTCAAAATGAATATTCACAATTCTTATCGTATGAATCAGGTAAACAAGTATTATGATCTGGCCACCAGCTTCTATGAATATGGCTGGGGTGACTCATTCCATTTTGCTGGCAGGTCAGCTACATACCTTGTTCTAGTTACTAATTACTGACAATAACACAATCCATTTGTCTTGATTCATATGCTGATGCTCTATATCACAATTGTGCTACTTTTCTTTGCTTTAATTCCATGTTTATTTTTTAGATGGGCCGGGGAAACTTTTCGCGAAAGCATTAAGCGGCATCAGCATTTTATTGCACTACAACTGGGGCTCAAGAAGGGGATGAAGGTTGGTGGATAAACAGAATTCGTTTGCTAATTAAGCATAGAAGATACTAACAACAGTACTGTAAAAGATTTTAAAAATAAGTATACATTCTAAAGTAAACTCTAGGGACAAATTTGCTTTTCCCTCTATTACCACCAATATGCTGCCTTAATTCTGAAACACTTAATGTTGCTGAAGAGTCTACAGGCTTGTGCATCAACTCTTTATTTGTTTTTTAAATCCTTTAGCATGTCATCCATGATAAGCTACTAAAAGCATTTTCTTATATTGCAGGCCCTGGACGTGGGATGTGGAATTGGGGGACCTTTAATAGAAATTGCCAGATTAAGGTAATGATCTGAATTTCATTGCCCATTCAATTAATTCAGACATGAAAATCATGCACAACATATAGTACTTTTCCAATGCCATTTATTGTAGCTCAGCACGGATAACTGGATTGAACAACAATGATTACCAGATATCAAGGGGCAAGGTTTTTATATTTGATCATTTTCTTCTTGGAATACAAAACAAAACCTAATAGCATACATGTATATCATCACATAAAATGGACCTATTGCTTTGCAGGAACTCATTTTTTCAGCAGGTTTGAGTGAGCAATGCAACTTTGTGAAGGTACATTGGTGTACTTAGTTCTGCTATGGTTTTCTTTGGGTCGTTATCTTTGTCAGTTATGGACACCGAAGAAGATACAAGAGTGGCTTACCTTCTATTGGTAATTGTAGGGGGACTTCATGAAGATGCCAATCACTGATAACACCTTTGATGCAGCCTATGCGTTACAGGCCACATGTCATGCACCTGATGTAGTATGACTCGCAACATCCTTCTGTCCAAATCACAGTTTAAGTTTTCACACGAACACACATTTGCAGTGTTGTTTACGTTTTTCTCGCCCTGGTTATTACAGCAAGGCGTCTACAAGGAGATTTACCGAGTGCTGAAACCTGGGCAGTATTTTGCACTAGATGAATGGTGCATGACTGATCGATTTGATCCAAACAACGCTAAACATTTGGCCATCAAGGCTGAGATTGAGCTCGGCGATGGCCTGCCTGACATCCGTACCACTCGCCAGTGTGTCCAAGCTATGAAAGATGCAGGATTCGAGGTGCGTACTCGTATCATCAATCAATGAGCTTATTGCCAACAAAGATCCATGTGAAAGTACTTTCATATGCCGGAATGATTTTGTTTTTCTCTGGTATTGAAGGTTATCTTCGCCAAGGATCTTGCTGAGGATTTTCCTTGCCCATGGTACCAGCCGATGGATCCCAGCCATTTCTCATTGACTAGCTTCCAATGCACACGTGCTGGACGCTTCATCACCCGTGCATTTGTAATACTAAAATAATGTCCTTTAAGACAATTTTTCTTTTTAATTCTTCATTTTTTTTTTTTGGTCTTGAGATGTTTTACTCTGCTGTCTTTTTTTTTGGCAGCTCAACACGCTGGAGTTCCTCCGAATTGCCCCGGCAGGCAGCATGAGAGTCTACCACTTCCTGCAGACTGCCTCTGAAGGCCTCCTAAAGGGCGGCCGGTATGTCTTCCCTTCACCCTTTCTTAGAAAAAGGCCGCCTGCCTAACTTTTACATAGAGCCAATAAGTTTATCCTTCAGTTAACAAGAAATTCTTCTTATCGGAGCCGCACAAGTGAACAACCAACTCCAAATTCCATGAAACTAACGGACCCTGCATTGTATCAGGGAAGGGATCTTCACGGGGACTTTCTTCGTCCTGGGCCGCAAACCTCTCCAGGAGACCGAAACAACGGTGAATGGCGACCTTTGAGTTGCATGCATGGCTGAACCCCAGGTTTGAAGTCAAGAACAGGTAGTATGGGCTTGTACATAGGAGCTATAAGAATAATTGCCTCGTTCTGTACTGAAGTGTTGTTGTAATGTTATGGTTCTTGTAGAAGGTGCTGGGTCTCGCTCCCAAGCTAGCTTGTGTACTGTACTGTATTACCGACTGTCTGAAATAAACGTTGTTGCAATTGCGCAATTCCTTGAGTATCTTTTTTGTGCACTGATCTCGTAACCTTTTTAATTGCAATCGCATTATTTCTTGGCAACGAAAGTTTGGTAGGAGGTTCATCGATTTTTATTTTTTTTATTTTTTGCTAGGAGCTGCAGAACTAATATATCTACTTTGCACACTTGGCTCTACGCTGGCATGAACTGATCTGCTTTCACCAGTTTGTTTATTGTAATCAGCAATCTTACCCCTACTGTCAAATAAGTTGTAGAGAATTTAATATATTGGATACATGTTGAATAATTGTATAGAGTTAGTTACGTATAAGATTTGGAGTTATATTAATGGTGCATGGTGAAGTTAGAATATGACTTATGTAATCAGATCTCCTCATAAATACGAGAGGAGGGATCGCTGTTGTAACTATAACGATATAGCAATAGTTTCGCAGGGAATGATGGGGGTTCTGCCAGAACCCCGGAGCGGCTAGTGTCGGAATCATAGGGAGTAGCATCCGTAGTTATGTATTGGGATGTACGCTTCGGTCGAACCTCGTTAACAAATATATTTCTGATGTCGTTCGTGATTACGTGTGCATCGTCTCAGAAGATTAATTCTAGCTTCCGTTGATAGCTAATTTCCTAACATAACGAATATACTTTTTTGCACTGATCTCGTAATAAGCAGTAAGCAACTTCAGTTCAAAGACTGTAGTTTCAATGCAAGATGCTAATGCATCAAAGTCAAACAGGATAAAAGAAGAAGGTTAAGATCGCCAGATAAAAGTACAATGTCTGAACAATTCACACCAGCAATGAACAAGAACCAAAAAAAATGATCAATCCACACACATAACGGCAAAATAATCACATGTCGATGCATACGATAGCTAGGGGATGGTATTCTACTGTAGCATCGCCGTGGTGGCGACCGCAGCCAGTGCCATGGCAACGGCGGTTCGGTAGCCTGCGCCAGCGCCGGCGCCATTGGCTTTAGGCGCGGGCGCGGTCGTCGTCGCGTCGGGCGAGCTGTCCGTGGACGTCGCGGCCGGCGTCGAGGCGCTGCTCGGCTCGCTGCTGCCGCCGGGTGATGACGCCGCGGCGCGCGCGGGAGCGGGGGCGGACGCGGTGGGCGCCGTGGAAGGGGCGTCAGAGGAGCGCGGCTTGAGCACGCGGATGTTGACCTTCTGGCCGGCGGCGCAGTGGCCGGGGATGCCGCAGATGAAGAAGCGGTGGCCGGGGCTCTTGATGACGATCTTGTCGTCGCCGGAGGTGTGCGTGGCGATCGGCGACGAGTTGGTGCAGCTGTCGTAGTCGGCCTTCTTCACCTCCAGCACGTTGTGGATGCCCTTGGGGTACTGGAACTCTGCAGCCAACCATGCCAAGTGGGCACCACGGTCATCATACGAACAGAAGCAGAGCAAAAACGTGTTCTTTTTATAATCTTTCTACAAGCAAAATGATCACGCACGCAAAGAACGAAAAAAAGAAGAAGTGGCTGGAAATGGAATGAAAGAAAACGTGCAACCTAAGGTACATCTATCTGTAAAGGGATGAACTATATATAAGAAGTTTGTAAAGAATAATACAGTAGATTGGTTTGAGGAGAAGATGCTCAATCACCGGACGTGGTGTGGCATCGTTTCTTTATATACACAAAAACAGAATCAGTTGCAAATAAATTTACATATGTACGAGATACTTGGTTGGTTAAGAATAGATACAATCTAATTATACCAAACTAACAATAGCATATTCTATCAGCCTCCCTCAATCTCAACGATCGACAGCATGTTGAGGTTGCGCTTACACTCTTGGAACAAAGGAAGTGGCAATGGTTTGGTGAAGATATCCGCAAGCTGATCTTTGGAAGAGATAAATCTGATGTGAAACAACTTCTGAGCAACACGTTCTCGCACAAAGTGATAGTCAACTTCAATATGTTTTGTACGGGCATGAAAGACTGGATTAGACGATAAGAACGTAGCACCAATATTATCACACCATAGTGTAGGAGGTGAGTTTTGCCGAATACCAAGCTCTTGCATCAAAGCTTCAACCCATATAAGTTCCGCCGTGGCATTAGCAATAGCTTTATATTCAGACTCCGTACTCGAGCGAGAAACAATAGCTTGCTTCTTGGCACTCCAGGCGATTAAGTTTGAACCATAAAATATTGCATGTCCCCCGGTTGATCGCCTGTCATCAACATTCCCAGCCCAATCAGCATCAGAATAGACCGACAAAGAGCTAGAGACTGACGGCAAAATACGAAGGCCATGGCCAAGAGTGTACTGAACATAGCGAAGGATACGCTTAACAGCAGACCAGTGGACATCTCGAGGAGAATGAAGGTATTAGCAAACCTTGTTAACAGCAAACGACAGATCCGGGCGAGTCAAAGTATAGTATTGTAGACCACCAACAATACTACGATAAGTAGTGGCATCATCCGAACTAAGAGGAACACCATCAGCACTAGACAACTTCTCAGCAGACGCCATGGGAGTAAGAGCCGGCTTACACTTGAGCATACCAGCACGACGGAGAAGATCAAGAGCATATTTGCGTTGAGTAAGACTGAGCCCTGTCTGATACTTAGCTACCTCAATACCAAGAAAATAGTGCAAAACTCCCAGATCTTTGACAGCAAACTGATCACGAAGACCAAGAATCAACCGATCAATAGCAGTGGAAGAGGAACTAATGACAATAATGTCGTCCACATAAACAAGCAGATAAGTGGTCACTCCCGGCCGACAGCTCATGAACAAGGATGAATCAGCTGAGGAGGACTGAAAACCATGAGTAGCAAGAACAGATGCAAGGCGAGCATGCCAAGCCCGAGGAGCCTGCTTCAGACCATAAAGCGCTTTAACAAGTCGACAGAGATGCTGTGGCCGGGCAGGGTCTTCAAATCCAGGGGGTTGGCGCATATAAACCTCCTCTTCTAACACGCCATTAAGGAAAGCATTCTGAACATCCAACTGCCGAAGAAACCAGCCACAATTAACTGCCAATGAGAGAAGCAAACGAATGGTAATAGGCTTCACAACCGGACTAGAAGTATCTTCATAATCCAGACCATAACGTTGTTTGAAGCCCTTAGCAACAAGGCGAGCCTTGTATCGCTCAATAGAGCCATCTGCATGACGTTTGACTTTAAATACCCATTTGGAGTCAATGATATTCACACCCGCACGAGGAGGGACAATCTGCCAGGTGTCATTACGGATTAAAGCATCATACTCTTGCTCCATAGCCGTACGCCAATGGGGGATAGACAGAGCAGCACGGAAGTGACACGGCTCAGACGTCGGATCGGAGGTTGTCTGTGCTAGACAGGCAGCAAGCCACGCAATGGTGCCATCCGTGCGGACCTTGGGCACAGAAATGCCACGCATGCGCCGAGTAATCGGCCGCAAAGAATCTCCAGCAGAAGCCGGCTCAGCGGTAGGTGATGAAGCGTGAGGCGGAGAAGCAGCCACGTCGTCAGATACAGCCGCTCCTGCATGATCGGCGTGCGCACCGTGAACAGTGCCATGTAGAGGATCAACGTGATCATGCAAGACAAGCGCACCTGCTGAAGTACCATCCGGAAGAAGCTCAAGTCGGGCACCGCGGCCAACACCTGCACCATGGTTAGCAAGCAATAACGGAGCATACGCACGATCTTCAAATTGGTCAAGGGAAAATGGTGAATTATGAAAAGATGGAGAAGAATCGGAGGAAGGGGAGTTGGCAAAGGGAAAAACATTCTCATCGAAGATAACATCGCGGCTAATATAGACACGATTGGTGGGAATATGAAGACATTTATAGCCTTTGTGTAAGGAGCTATAACCCAAAAAGACACACTTTTTCGACCGGAATTGAAGCTTATGGGAATTGTAAGGACGGAGATGTGGCCAGCAAGCACAACCGAACACCTTAAAAAAGGTGTAATCTGGTACCTCACCTAACAAACGCTCAAGAGGAGTTTGCATAGCAATAACACGAGAAGGCAAGCGATTAATGAGAAAGCAAGCCGTAGAAAAAGCATCATTCCAATAAGGAAAGGGGACCGAAGCATGTGCTAGCAAGGTGAGGCCGGTCTCAACTATATGGCGATATTTACGTTCAGCAGTACCATTTTGTTGATGTGTGTGTGGACACGAGACACGGTGGAGAATACCAAGGTTCTGAAAGAAGGCGTCCAGCTTAACATACTCACCTCCCCAATCAGATTAGACACACAATATTTTGTGTTTGAGAAAGCGTTCAACATGAGTTTGAAATTTGAGGAAAACATCAAATACATCACGCTTGCGTTTGAGCAAATAAAGCCAAGTGAAATGACTATGAGCATCAATGAAGCTGACATAGTAATTATGACCACTAACAGAAGTTTGGGCAGGGCCCCATACATCCGAAAAAACAAGCTCAAGAGGAGCATGAGTTACACGATTGGAAATAGGAAAAGGCAGTTGATGACTTTTGCCTTGTTGGCAAGCATCACAAACTGCATCTAATTTATTAAACACGGATGGAAGTTCATTGCGACGCAAAACATGTTGGACGACTTGTGACGCAGGGTGACCTAGACGAGCATGCCACTGGGTAGAGGACGCCTTAAGAGTGCTGAAAACTTGTTTGATAAGCGGCACATCAAGAGAATACAGGCTACCACGACAACGTCCTCTAAGGAGTGTGACCCGAGAATCCAGATCCTTCACAAAAAGAGTGTTAGGATGGAACTCAACAAGAACATTATTATCTTTGGTAAGCTTATGAACGGATAACAGGTTTTTGGTGACTTCAGGAACATGAAGAACGTTTGTGAGATGAAGTGGTTTGAACGAAGGAGTGGGTAAAAGGGCTTGACCAACGTGAAGAATGCGCATACCTGAACCATTGGCAACGTGAACTTGCTCCTGTCCCTTGTATTGCTCCTTCATATGCATCTTGTCAAGCTCCGAAGTGAGATGATCGGAGGCGCCCGTATCCATGTACCAGCTTGCATCGACGGGGTAGGAAGACGTCTGGCCTTGCGGTGCCTGATACACCACATTAGCCATGGCAAGTTGACGTTGTGTGTAGCGCCCATCATTGCCAATGTCGAGGAAATTCTTGTCAAAGCGTTTGAAGCACCGCGACGCCACATGCCCCGCCTCATCGTAAAGCTGGCAGATGGGGCGATTGCCAGTGTGGCGCCCAGCCGGAGCACCAGCCCCGCCAGATGTAGGCGGCTTCGAGTTGTAGTTGGACTTAGCCGGAGCAGACTTGTTGGAGCGGTAGGGCGCCAGAGAAGCAGTGTTGGAGCAGTATTTGCCACCAAACTTGACCGCATTGGCCGAGTGAACATTGCCAATGTCAAGAGCACGATGACCCTCAAGACGCTGCTCGGTTGATAGGAGCCGAGCGTAGAGGTCACGCAGGGGCATAGGAGTATCGCGCCCCAGCACCATCTCGACAAGGGAGTCATACTCCTCATCGAGGCCATTCAGCAGGTAGGAGGTAAATTCCTCCGGCCGAAGTGGTTGCCCAATGGACGTAAGCGTGTCCGAGAGGGCCTTGACCTGGTTGAAGAAGACGGTGGCCGAAGAGTCGCGCTTCCGCAGCTCACCAAGCTGAGTCCGGATCTGCATAGACCGGGCGGTAGATTGAGACGCAAAGCTGCTCTCAAGAGTAGTCCAGGCCTCCCTGGAAGTCGAGGCAAATAGGACCATGCCAAGGACCTCCACCGTCATGGAAGAAAGAACGGCGGATAGGATCGCTTGATCCTGTTGGATCCAGGCACCATGCTGCGGATTAGGAGTGGGAGTGGGAGAACCGCCGTCAGGCGTGACAAGAATCGTGGCAGCAGGACAAGGATTGGTGCCATCAACATAGCCCATGAGAAGATTGCTACGTAGGAGAGGAACAACCTGTGCGCGCTAGAAGAGGTAGTTCTCAGATGTGAGTTTGATGGTGATGAGGTGACCGAAGTGAAACGGAGAGGACGACAAAGAGCCGAGGGAGGGTGTCGCCGTGGAAACGAGCGCGCCGGCGGTGGAGCCGCCAGAAAGAGCAGCGGAAGACATTGCTCAAGGATCGAACAAATCTGATACCATGTAAAGAATAATAGAGTAGATTGGTTTGAGGAGAAGATGCTCAATCACCAGACGTGGTGTGGCATCGTTTCTTTATATACACAAAAACAGAATCAGTTGCAAATAGATTTACATATGTACGAGATACTCGGTTGGTTAAGAATAGATACAATCTAATTATACCAAACTAACAATAGCATATTCTATCAAAGTTAAGAACAGTTCTTTGACAACGATGCAAACTGTGAACAAAACATGCTTGCATACTACTCATAACTGAAAAATGTCAAAGTGCTTCGCTTTACAACTGCCGAGTCCAAAGTAGTATACTGACAGATCGTCGTTGCATGGTGGTTGTAGGTAGTCATCTGATGATAGTTAGACGATACACAATCTTTTCCAAGGAAAAGTGATCCTTAATCAACAAACACCACCAAACTTGCAACTACTGAAAAAACAGCCTGAAATGGAGGACTGCAATGCAGATAGCATTCTAGATCACGCACTGTCAAGCACACTAAAAGCAAGCTAGAAACCATTTCTTACACCTCTGCTAAAATTTCTTGCAGTGCACTAATCTAGCAGCCAAAGAGCACAATCAATGAGTCAGCCTCATATGCCATGGTGTAGTAATTCTGGACATCAACCAAGGCATGTATCCATTTCTTGGATTCTTGGCTAGCTTTTGTGATTCAGATCTTCAGTGGTCCGTCACGCAAGTAAATTTATGGATCATATTACTGTGCACACCACAGGCATGAAACCTCCGTGAATGCCCTTTAAAACTACATAAAGCTTGCAGATACATACTGTGCAGTAAAAAAATGAAAGTAGATGTAAAAGGAACTGTTTTTTACCCGAATTCCATTGCCAATGGCATGGTTAAAGTGGGACACTTCATCTAAACGTAAAGATAAAAGGAGAAGAAGGATGCTTTGTAAAGTACTGACGGTGACAAGTGATTGGAATTCATCTTTGCAGCAGTGAGGAAAGGGGGACAACAAATGGTGCCTACTACTCAACATATTACAGAATCTTTTTTACCTTGAGCAATGCTACTACGTACATCAGAGATGCATTTCAGTAAACTTGAACTTACAAATAGTAGTAGCAGATTATATGGAGGCTGTAGAGACACATGCTCCTAGCTACCAAGTAAGCTACACGAGAGAGACTAGTGAACTGTAGTAAAACTGACAAGAAGGAAATGTGCGACAGTGACTAGCAATGGATCTACCACTGAAGCTATACATCGACAAAATCGCAAAATCAACTAGCCCTGGTACTCAACAAACATTCTGCATGTCCAAACAAAATTTCATCCGTTTTAATTGGATTTTCTTAACTATCGCCTAAACGGCAGCAAGACTGTCTGAAACTCTGAACGGTACTGAAAAGTAGAGCGAGAAGAGTACAGAACTTGCCTATGGTGTCTCCGACATGGAAAGTCTTATTCCCGGTCCAGTCGGTGTAGTTGATGTTGCCGAGGATCGTCCACCCGGAGGTGTCGCCGACCTTGTAGACGACCGCCGACGACGTCGCCGCCATCGCGAGCCCAAGAGTCAGCAGCAGCAAATGCTTCATGCTCATGGCCATTGCTGCACTTGCTCTCTCCTATTCAAGCTCACACCCTCTGATCTCCTGAAAGGTGAAAGCTAGCAAAACTAGAAGAGAAGAATATCAGATGGCAAGAGCAGAGCGGAAGAAAGGAATTTAATTGCGCTGGCTTTGCTTGCGCCAATGCTGTGCCGAGGAGCGCCATTTACAGTGCCTTGCTCATTCTGTGTATTGACCATTTTGCCCCTATGTCGACGGTATTCTCGTCTCCTTGGTGATGGCAGGTTCTTGTGCTGTTTCTGCTCTTGCTCTTGAGTAAAGCAAACTCAAAAGCTGGCCGTGAATCCAAGTCTTGATCATGAGGCTGCTTGTTTGTTAGGTCCTCTGCTGTCTGCTCTGCTCTGCTGCCATGAGTGAGTGGGCTCTGCTGGTGAAGTGGAGATCTTTTTCTTTTTATGGAAGCAACAGCCGCAACCATGCTTGCATGGATTTTTCTTTTATCTGTTTGGCGCATGCTTGGAGTGACGCACGCAGATCCTTTTCTTTTCATCCGGCCTCTTTTCACATGTGGTGTATATGTGGAGAGCTAGAATGGCAGTGAAATATTTTATTTGGGTTTGATATATTTTCTGTTGACTGACGGAGTGACGGATGCAGAGGAACTAGGTAGGAGCCTCATCCACCTCCCTCTCCTTCCTCTTACTCATTTCTTCCTCTTACTCTCCTTCTTCCATGACAAAAAAAATGTTAGGAGGCTCAGAGGGACTTCCACCGAGCAGTAGTGGGCTCCTAGCCCCCTTGGATCTGCCCCTGATTGAACTGGCATAGAGGTTAGACAAATAAGCTTTAGAAGATGTTAACCCACTATTACAATGAGTTACACTTGAGTGTCAGAGGCAACGCTATCTGTTGCAAGGGATGGAACGGAACATATTCAGTTATTTTGATTTTTAAATATCATAACCCGAAAAATTAAAAACCTGCAACAACATACATCACTGAAACAAGTGTGAACAACAAGTCACAACGCATCATCATTTTTTCTTCATTTTTTTCATTGTGTTAAATGGAGAAAATGGTACCATGCATCCGGGGTTATGGAAATGTTTCAATCTATTTTTCAACACTATGTAGATTTTGTACACGCTACATAAACTATCCAGAACAGAGTGTTTATGTACAATTCAAACAAATTACTTTTGTAAAATTTTGAAGCTCGCTAGTGGCTCACTACGAGTTCACCTCCGCCGGCGACCTCATCGAGTCATCGGCGTCGGCGCCCGGGGGCGTCCCGCCTCCTCTTCGATTGGTTTCCCAACGCGAACAGGAAGAACGGACAGCGATTCCGGTTCCGATGAGACTGGCGAAATGATCCAATCTGACAAAGATTATGTCTATTGCCAATTTGATTTAAACAAACTAAGGAAATCTCTCCAAACATACTAGTGCTAGCTACTCTGATTTTTTTGGAAGATATACCATGCGGCCAACTAGCAATGATCAATCATATGCACGCAAAGTTATTGCAAACATCACCAATTAACATGTACATATAATCCCATGCACCGCCTCCACATTCACCAAGAAAACTTGACAATAAAATTACATTTCGATCCACCATCGACCAACCAGCAGCAGCAGCAGCTGAAATTTCGTTGAGGATTAGGTGAGATTAGATGTCGAAGACGTTCTTGCCGGTGAACTTGACCTCGATGGGGCTGACGTTCTTGCCGATGCTACGGTAGTTCTGGCCGACGCCCTGCCTGCCGGCGTTGACCTTCTCCGGGTAGACGCCGTCCTTGGGGTGCAGGTACTGCACCTCGCCGTTGGGGAAGACGCGGTAGAACTGGTAGTTGATCTTGTACTTGGAGCGGAGCCTGGTGCCGAGGGCGAGGCACTGCTCCTTGCGCGCCAGCTTGAGGAGGTTGGGCCCCTCCCGCATGATGGCGGCGCCGCCCGTGGGCATCTCGAACACCTGCTCCTTGGGGGACGTCCACGTGATGACGTAGAACTCCTCCACCTGCGCCTTGCGGAGAAGCCCGCCCGTGCTGCCGCCGAAGATGGGCGACGGCGTGTTGGGGTCCAGCTGCGGGGGCACGAACCCCTTGGGCGCCTCGGGCTTCTTCTCCTCGGTCGCGGGCGCCGCGGCGGCGGGCTCCTCGGCCGCGGCCCTGAGTGGCGCGGGGCCGCGGGACGAGGACGGGAGCGAGGCGGATGAGCTGAGGCGCGGCTTTGCCGGCGACCAGACGGCGGACAGGAGGTGGCGCGTGGCGGCGGAGGCTTGCGTGGCCATGGCCATGGCGCGCGTTTCTTGGCGAGGGGAGAGGCGGCGCGCGGGGTCGTCGGCTAAGCAAGTGCAAGGTGAGATGGAGCAGCGGAGGACGGCGGTGGTAGCTAAGAGGTGATGCGCGGGAAGGGGTGGCGAGGTGGATAAGGGGATATGTGGCCGGCCAATGGGGAGTGCGGAATTTGATACTAGCCGAGGCCCGGCATCCACACATGTCACCGCGGGGCCGTCACTCGCCACCCCCGGAGGAGATGAAGGACGCAAAAGACTCCACTCCTAGTACGCAAAAATTTGTTTCGTAACCAAACTATGTTGCACATTTGAACCATCAGGAGCTAATTAAGCTTTGAAATGATAGAGTTAAAGTGAGAAAAGACTTAGAAGAATATGAATAATATGTTGAGTTATAATACAACACGTAATTTGAAATTTTAACAATCACTGGCATCTACATATATTACATATGATACATAGATTTTGACATCTACATTTTATTCTATCTTCAGTGGCTATACTATCAGATATATAAAATAAAACCTAGATTTAACATCTAACTTATATCAAAACTTAGTAATAGCTGCTATCCTACTGGATTTGTTAAAAAGGAGAAATAATTATCTTTTTTTAAGCAGAATTTTGCCACACAAATCTCCCTCCCCTCCCCTCTCCTCTCCTCTCCTCTCTCAACTGAATGTGTCAAATAAGATGCTAAATCGACATGGCTGACACGAACAGCCTAAATACTCAAAACGTCTCATCCGCTCAGCGGACGATACCTTTTTGAATGGACTTGTGCGACGTCACATCTACAAAAGTCTTGCCCCGTTTAATAGGCAAGAACAAAATCTCACCCGTCAGGGCCCACAAGTTGTCGTCTGCTCAACGAGCGAGACTTTAGTGTCACCTGTTGAACGGATGACGATAATATTTTTTAAACGAATATGTAATCTTAAATATATATATATTCTCTACTGAGCTATGGGTTTGTGGTCTGTGGTCTGTGGCCAAGGCCCGGACGATGAAGTTTAGATTCGCCCATTGTTTTCTCTCTAAATGTCAAAGACAAAACAGATAAGAAAATATAAGCAATATTTCCGTGGTAATCAATCGGAGCACTAGGGGTATGTTTTTTTGTTGCCTGATGAGGTGTAGTAGAGCTGAATCATATGAAGTATATTGAGCAGAGTTAGATCTGTTGGAAAAAAGAGTGTGTGATTGATTGCATATATTTGATCAGTTTAAGTTGAATTTCTATTTGATTGATTAAATTTGAGGTTGTATGAGTGGATGCAAGAGCTAATATTATAATTAGTTATTTATATAAAAATAATTTTATGATACTGATAAGCGAATCAATCTGTATAAGTTGATACAGAGCCCATATTAGTCTGATCAGACTACGGATCGAGCTTTACTCTGGATCAGGATAATACGTATATTTGCGCCCGCTGGGCTAAACTGCAACGGTGAGCATTATGCCACTGCGTTTACGTTTTCTACACGAGAACACGTAACTAGGGCTAGCTCCAGTAATTCCGTTTCTCGCACAGGGTTCTCTGCTTCCCGCAACACCCACCCAAACCGAAGACGAGGGGAAAAATCGCACCCCTTTCCGAGGGACATCGTGTAAAAGGCAATGTATTTTATTGTAGCAGCTGGAATGGTAAAATATGAGTAGATGAAGAGGGGAGGACCAATCCATGTACAGGAGAGGAGAGGTTGCCCTGCCCTGCCTGCCTCTTCACCTGGTTGGTTCTTCTCCCCAAGAAGCCGCGCCAGCCCACGAAGCAACAGCCTAATCCCACCTAGAACTACTACTCCTCTACTCCACAAACTCCACTGTTTTTGCCCACCTGTTTCAAAGAGGTTTCTCGGAGTGAATCGGCGGTGGAGCAGCAAATCTGTAAGCACTGCTTTCTCCTCTCCATTCGTCTTGGATTTGTGAGGGATTTCTTTATTTTTTGGTTGTCTTGCGGAGTTGGATGGAGCCCGTTCCGCCTGTAAATCTGGATCGTGGTGGTGAATCCTGTAGTGTGGTTTGATTTTGCGCCCGTAGGAATTTGTGTCTCGATCTGGTTTTGGCGGCGGGGTTGTGTTTGGAGTTGAGCGTTCGGTTTATCCTCTCTCCCCCTTCACGATTTTTTCTGTCTTAGCAGGCGTTTAAGGCAACATGTTTAGGAGAAGAAGCACAAGAAACCATTCCGCCAAGTTTTATACAATTTAGGTGCTTCTTGCTAGTATTTTGGATCTTGGGAGTAAGATTTCCCCCTCATGTGCGTCTGATCTACTCGTAGCATTCCTCTTTTCGCAGAGAAAGATTATGTTTTTTCTTAGGTTAAAATAGAGTAGATTCTCATTTGCTGGGTTTACTCGATGTCCGTTCTCCCTTTTGGATCGACAAAAATGGCAGTAGGATTTTTCCCTTTCAAAGAGTCTTAGTGCAAAGTAGACGTGCTCAGTTAAGATTAAGTTTTGCCCCTGATTTTCCTCATACAAGCTGGGATAAGAGGACACTAGGGGCCTGATTGGTTGCTGTCCTGAGCTCAGTGCCTGAAAAAAAGTGATATTGAAGAAAGCGTGGCAAGCTGATGATTTTTGCCTGACTATGCACGGATAAAGATTTGTTATTTGGTTGGGCACCATGCTTGTCCGTGGGAAAATGTAAAATCAGAAGTGCGCCTTCGTATAATTCGTGCCCGTGAGAGAGCTTCGCGCCGGTGGCGACCCGCTGCGAAGGGCGTGCTCGGACGTCCGATTTCCTGCGCCAAATCTCAGGGAGGACTCCGCCAGGTAAATTCGGCTCAGGGTGGCAACCAAACAAGCCCAGGTGTTTGGATTGAGAGGAAGAGTCACTTGCTTTGTGTTTTGGGGCAAGATTTTTCTCTGATAAGGGTTTGATTTGAGTGCTCATCCTCCCATTTTCATTAAATCTACTGGAACTTTTATCCAAACTTGTTCCCTTGGCTTCAGTTTCTACTTCGTACCCAAATATCCTTGTTCACTGCATCGAGTTCTTTCAGGGTACGGATGGATCAGGAGGTGAAGGACTCAGGACCCTCAAGGTCTCCCTGCGAACCAAATCTGTTCCTGCAATGGGGCAGCCGGAAGCGGCTGCGCTGCGTCAAGGCGCGTGACAACAGCTCACCATCACTGTCACCATCTGAAGTTCTTAGACGTGCTGTGCCCCGTGCGACTAGGTCGCTTCTTGGAGGTGGCATCACACCATTTCGTTCACCACGCCGCCCTAGCACCCTTCACCGTAGGTAATTTCATTTTACACAAAGCCTTTTCCTATTTGCATTCCGCGCTGCAATATTAAGAAGTAACCGGAATACAATGCTCGAAATAACTTGTGTGTCCAGGAAATCAGATTCACTAGTGAATGAGTACAAGCTTTCGATGGCGCTCTCACCAGATAAGGACCGGTATTACTCTACTAGGGGTTCACCGTTTCCTTTCGAGGGGAATGGGTTCGATTTTGGTGGAGGAACAGAAGAGAAGGGCAGTGCAGCACTGCCAGGGTTCTTCGTCGCGCTGTCTAATAAGGAGAAGGAGGAGGACTTCATGGCAATGAAGGGCTGTAAGCTCCCACAGAGGCCAAAAAAGAGGCCCAAGTTGATGCAGAAGTGCTTGCTTGTAATACTCCCTTCCACAAATTCAATTGCTACGTTTTCTTCTTTTCATTGCTATGATCATGCTCATTTTTTTTACCCTCTGTCTTCTGTTTCATTTTCGGACAACTATAGATGGTGAGCCCTGGAGCTTGGTTATCATATTTGTCACATGAGAAATATGAAGTTAGAGAGAAGAAGAGTTCAAGAAAGGTAACCTGGATATCAACAACTTTCTTTTGCTTGAAGTACATATCTGTACATCTTTGTTCAAATTTAAATTTGTCATTCTATTTACTGCCGGTTGCTGATATGAGCAAAACAATATGCAGAGGGCTAGAGGCTTGAAGGCGTTGAGCATGGAGAGTGGTTCAGAATAGAGGTGGCAGGGTATGAATTTTTGGACTTCACTTTAGCTAGAGGAAAAAATCTCTAGTAGGTAGTTGTGCCAGCTCTTCAATTAGACAAACCTCGGTGTCTAATTTAGCGGTATCAATGGCAATTCTCATCCCTGTTGTACTTCCATCCTCGTTTGGTTAAAGAAATTATCATCAAGTACTATGTATGTCGACAAAAAATGAGTATATTAGACAATTCCTGGTCGTTTGGATAGTTCTATTGATCTCTGAAAACAAGATCTAACTTGAGAATGGGTGGTGTCTCAAAATCCCAGAGAGGAAAGAACGATCAGCTTCTGAAAAAACAATGAATGAATGTGATCTTCGGTCGTTGTAGACCTGCAATAGTAAGACCGGTTTACTGGAAGATTTATGGTGGTCACTGAATCAAATTGATTGTCGAATTTGCAATGTTGATTAGCCTTTGTGGATTTGCTCAAGTTGCAAAAGGAGGCCTTAAGAGTGCTCAGGGACTGACTGAAACTGAGTTCCTGAGGCACACAAAGATCCTAGTTCTCATCTAAACGAGGACCTTGTCATCGCAGTATGGTATGAGTCGTTCAGCGGATGGGTAATTTGTTAGCTCCGTTGGGTGGTGGTGTGAAGTTTCTGGCATTATTGTTTGGTCCATTACAGTAGTTTTACTACTCAGATTCACCTCTAGGCTCTAGATGATCTTTATACCATGCTGCATGCAATCACTTCATTCCATTCATTTCAGATCAATGGTATATGATCATGTCCAACTGCACGAGCAGTGTAAACTCGTTTATGCAGGCTTAGCTGCGCACTGACAATCGATCAGTACAACCCTAAGGCTTAGCTGCCCACCTGAGCTTTTTTATTTATATATTTCTTAATTTTTTTTTATAAAAATACATGTCTGTTTTGAAAAATCGCTTGTCTAGATTTGCGTGGTCCGTTGAAAGGGCGAAAATGACAGGTTAAAAAAAATAAAAACACAACATTCTAATGTTATCAAAATTTAAAATACTATTAAAATAATCATAATTTTTTTGAAAAATGTATGATATAGAGAATGCTATAATTTAGCTTTAATTTTTTTAATTTAAAAAATTACTTGTACAATGAGAGGAAAGAAGCTAAATTTCCAACCGGCGACGTGAGTCATGTGCGATTTTTCAAAATAGCCGTCTATTTTTGTAATATTTCGAATAAAAAATAAAAAATCAACTCCACGTCAGCATCGGATGTGTGGAGCCTACTGCGAGTGGCCCCATACGTCAGTGATCACGTGGGAGGGTAGTTAGATCACGCAAGTCTCGTCCACTCCGGGCCGCTAGTCTTGAAGAGGCATGGGATTTTTCTCCGCCGTCTGATCGAGATTAGTTAAATCATAACCGACTTGCCTGATGAAGTAACGAGCATAGCACGAGGCAACCACGTAGCCTGTCTGTTGGTCGGTCCCTTCTCCGAGCTGGGCTGTGTCCCTCCCTCGCCTCATCGATGGAGGAAACCCTAGCCGTCGAAGCCGCCGCGGTGGCCGAGACGCCGGAGCGGAAGGAAGAGACGCTCGAGGAGGTGCTCTCGAGGCACAGGTTAGCCTCTTCTTTACCCCGCGTGCTTTGGCTTCCTTACTCCTCCGTTTGCGCTGCGAGGATTCGGTGATTAAGCTTGTGCTTTTTCTGCGAGATTTTATGCGTTCCTCTCGTTCGGATTGCGCGTCTCGCGGGAAAAGTGTTTGGTTTTCTTTTTTGTAGGTTTATGTAACGCCGGTGAGGAAAAGATCGAATTTTCCCCATGGTATTTGGGGTTCTAACCTATACGCTGGGATGTTTGATTTGTAATCTTGGTACGGCTTTGGATTGTGAATTGCCAGAAAAGTGGTGTTTTGATTTTTACCGAGCTAGTTTGCTATTCTGGGGGGTGTGGTTATAGCCTGCTGCACCCTTTTTTTTCAGTGATGGGTAATTGATTCATCTAAGAAAGTAGACATGTTTTTCTCGACCTAGGTGGCTAGAATTCCTCTCAAGGGCTGGTAATAGAAATTTGCATGACCACAGTTAAAATGCTCAGCATTACAGCTGTGTATACAGAGGTCACACAGAAATGTATGGGTGCAAGCGGTATTGTTCAAGTTATCACACAGACACACAAATGACCCATGTTGATTTGCTGAGTCATTTTCACTGAAAGCGTACACCATGTGCATGTTCAAAGCATCTAGAAGATCTCTGAATGTTATAACGAGTGGTGATTCTTAATGCCCATTGTTAGCATTCTGGGTTTCATATGGATAGTGTTCTGTTAGATACAATGCTTGCTATCTCTAGGTACATATACTATACGTGAGTCGTCTTGTACAAAAGTGCATCGCTGCTAAAAGACTGCAAAATTGGTAGTAGTGAAGCTCATTTATGTTAGACTTATGCCAGATTGTCTTCACTCCACATTGCTTGGATAATGGAAAAAAAAAAAGATGGATGCCATGAACGCTCCAATTTTTAGCCAATCGGTCTAATGGTAAAACAATTCTGAATATATGTCCTTTGTTTAAGTAAATGTATGAAAATCACATGAATTGACCCAGAAAATAGAAAATTATGCCTTAGTTACTTTTTGGAGCAGAGAGTGTGAGGGTTTGATGCTTCAGATTGTGTGATGATCAGATCAGATGGACGTTTGGTTGAAAAAATATGGATGTATCATTATTATAAATATCAAAAGGTTCACTTAAAATAAGGTAACTTAAATCATTGAAAAAGAGGACACTATTAGAGTTGAGAGGCATGAGTTTTTGCTATCCCACTTCTCAGTGTGACATAGAAAGGTATTAAGTTTGGAAACTGTTTAGGAGGCAGAAATACAATTGAGTAACTGAGTGTATTGATGTTTCATTATTATATTCATATGTATGGTCATGTCAAACCCAATAAGATTGTGACATGCAAAACTGTGGTTGTTTCACATTTCTCCATGTGTTGTATGGTGCGAAATCAGCCGAGTAGCTGAATGTGTTGATGTTGGACCTTGCTGTTTTTTTATATCTTATTTCTCATCCTTGGATGTTCTTTGCCTGCTTACTTGATGGTTTCACAAATGGTCAGCTGCATCCTTTTCGATTATGTTATAACACACAAGTTTCTAGACGATGAGTCTTTTTTCTATTTGTATAAAACAGGAAAGAGAAATCCAAACTCCAGGACAGGGAAACAAGCCTCAAGAAAGCTGCTGCCAAAGGAAGCAAAGCTGAGCAGAAGGCTAAGAAAAAGCAGGTAGAGGAAGAGATATCACGCCTCTCAGTTGAGTTAGAGGCGAAACATGCTGCAGAGCTTTCTTCTTTTGGGTACAAACCCTCAGCCAGCTCAGAAAAGGGAAACCTCGACAACTTAGTGAAGGCAATAGCTGGTGTTTCCTTGTCCAACAGTTCTGATCCCGCAAAGCCCAGCAAGGGTGCACGACGGCGAGAGAAGAAGGCAAAGGAAGAAGCTGCTCGAGAGCAGCGGATCCAAGAAGAACAAAGCAATCTTGTCAGTGATCGCATGCTAGAAAACGTGAAGCTCGAAAAAAAGCTTGAGCCCTTGGGGCTGACCATTCGAGAGATAAAGCCAGATGGCCACTGCCTGTACCGCGCTGTTGAAAACCAGCTATCACTTCATTCCAACAGTGCTACACGGTACAATTACCAGGAGCTACGGCAAATGACAGCCAAGTACATGAGGGAGCACTCTGCCGATTTCCTCCCCTTCTTCTTAGCAGAAGGCAAGGTCGAGACCGGACCATATCCCTCAGAGAGCTTTGAGAGGTACTGCCAGGAGATTGAGTCCACTGCTGCTTGGGGCGGGCAGCTGGAGCTTGGTGCACTGACCCACTGCCTCAAGAAGCACATTGTGGTCTACTCGGGCTCCTTCCCGGATGTGGAAATGGGCAAAGAATACAGATCTGGATCTGGAGGTAGTAGCACTGACTACGTGAGCATCAGGCTGTCCTATCACAGGCACGCCTATGGTCTCGGTGAGCACTACAACTCGGTGATTCCCACTGAGTTATCTTAACAAAAGAAATTGATGAGGTCTCTGATATGTTTGCCCGTGGTACCTGTCAGAGTATAAACACAATTGACGACTTGTTTTTGGTTTTTGTTACGTTTTCCATCTTTATCAGCAGTCGGTGAAGGTTGAGTGTACCAATCAAAGATGTACTCGGGAATTTGTTTCCCGAACAATTTTCTCTCATCAGTTATATGTTTCATGGGTTAAGGTTGTGTACCATTACTGTTCTCATTAGATATAGTATGTTGTTGCTTATATGGGAGTGCTGTGGAACTAAACTGACCAAACAACTGCTGCTTTCCTTTGCCTGCTTCTGTATGCATTCCTAGAGTCTGTCGCGTTGCTACTGTCTTTGGAATTGATTGTCAGCTTGACGATTTGAGCTGCAGCTTCTTGTTGTTCTGGTCACTTCAGAAAATTTGAACTATATTTGTTGAAATGGGCTCTTTACTAAACTGCTCTATTTTTCTTTTCCTTTTATGAAACAAAGTTGCTCTTATTTTCATCTCTCTCTCTAGCTTTACTGTAATATTTTGTCACGGTAATCTTGGATTAATTATATTTTACATAGACTCTTTATTTAGGTATTTGATTTTTTAAGATTATATTTGATATGGATTATTCTTTTTTCTATTGCAACCCTAATTTTATTTATTATTTATTTTATTTGGACTCTCTATGTAGATATTTTGGTTTTCAAACCTTATGGAAATCTAATGGCTAATTTTCTATAATTTTTAATTTCGAATTGACTATTTATTCATTGTATTTAATACTACTCTTTAGTTTAATCTAAACCGTAAGATGTTCATAACAATAAGTGGTTTAGATTTTTTCTGATTAATATGGTAATTTAGTGACCGTAAGAGTGAATATAGTGACTCATTTTAACACTCAAACGATAATATAATAAATGATAAATGTCAAATGGCTCCAAAGGCTGGATCCTAGAGCTGTCCAAAGGGGGTAAAAAGATCGATATCTTTCTGCGAGACGCTATTGGACTTCTTCTGTGGGGGAAAATCTAAACATGTACATATAAAGTAAGAATGTTAAAAAATAGACTCTTAAATAGTACGGTATCTGATATCGTGGTAGTCGCTTAACACGGCACCAACGGTCATGGTCCCCTGCAAAAGAGGTCATTTTCAGAAATTGTTTTTAGAGTGGTCTATTTTTAAAATACAGTTTTAAAAAGGGTCCAATGTAAAAAAAATCCACACGTACCGGTTGGGTTGGGTCGTGTCGGCGGTTCGTCAGTCGTCAGGGCTCTGTTCAAATGTCCACTACTGTCTGCATGCACCATCTATCAGTATTGGCTCCAGGCCAAACAAAGAAAGATGGGCACTGTTTGCCTGCTGGGCATGTGATCGCCTCCAGTCCGTGTCTGCGACTGCATCATCATCGCAAAATCTGGCAAACTGAGTCGACAGCGACGCATGTCACGCATCGCTTCTTCAACTGCTTCTTTCCCTTGACGACTGACACACATCGCTTGCGGATGATGTGGTCAGCTTGTACAACAGCACGAGTGCTACAGCTCAGCTTACTGATTGGTTCTGCCAAATACAAATGAAAAGCTCGCAAAAATATGGGACAAAATATTGTTCAGGAGCGGGCAATAGCTGTAGAATGAACACTCATTCACAATTCGTCAATGCTGCTGTTTCAAACCTACCAACTCTTTCACCATATGCATGCAGTCCAAGCTTGGTTGGCCTGGAGAGTTGTGGCACGTGGACCCGGTTTCACACTGATCATATTTTCCAGCATCTCCACGTACAAACATGCACATTTGAGCTGTTGTTGTTCTGCCCCAAACTGACTCTCTGAACCTGATCCAGGTCTGTAAAGCAGTATGGGTTTCTCAAGTTCACCCCCACCAAACCATGCAGAAGATATTAGCAAAAGGTAAAACAAATCAAACATCTAAAACCTGTGGGCTCATTGGTGTTAGGCTCTCTCCAACAGGATCTGCAAATTTGAGGATTCTAGTGCTACAGTACTTTGCGGGGTACTGTACCACTAGAAATTCATCTCCACCGGAGCTTGTATTCAGTGATACAGTACTGCTACAGTGTTAAGGATAGGGAATGCTGTAATAGTGATAGGGGATGCTATAATAGTATTTTGAGGATGAAAATTTAAGATAGCTGTTAGAGATGATCTTAGAATAGAAACATGCATCTCGATGACAGTGATATGATCAATGGAGTATGGAGTATGGAATGCCTCCGCTGCAATTTGCAAAACAATTCATACTCTTTGAGATGTGCTCTGTCAGCTCTATGTTCTGTCGAGAACAATGGCTTATTGGCATGGATGTTACTAATTTTTTGTACTCTACCAGCATCAGTTACCCATCAATGGTACACAAGCTACTGAACTAATAAATGTGAATTCTGTCCATTCCACCTTTCGGTGCGCCACACCGACATTCAGAGGCGAAAACAGTGACCAGAAAGCATAGCCAATAACCAGAAAGACAAGTGAATCTACCATAATGGAAAAGTAGGTAGGCCACCATAACGCCATCACCACCACATGCCATGCTTCTCTTCAGAAGCCTGATACTAACAAGAAAAAGAAAAACTCAATAGAAAAACTACGAAGCAGCACAGGGCCCATTCACATGACAACTATCTAGAGCTAAGAGAAAACTGCCGCAGATGGTGTATTACACTTGAATGGTTACACACTTCCTCAGGGTGTTCGAGTTATTGGCAGTTCGAGCTCCTACCAGGGCCTCCATAGTAGAAGTACGTGCCCCAGTCGCCATTGTTACCGTTCTGCAAGTCGTAGCAGTTCGACTGTTCGGTGAATGTGCCCACCCCCTTGGGGGCTTTCAGGTTGTTCGTGCTGTCCACCACCTGTATGTTCTTGAAGTAGCTCGCCTTGCTGAACCCTTCAGCTGGGAAGTGCCCGCTGCCCATCTGCGTCGACGTGTGCATGCCGTCGGGCTGCGAGTTCACCACCTCCCCGCCCCACTCGACCATTGACGCACTGTCGGCGAGGTAGGAGAAGAGGAAGGACGGCCAGTAGCCGAGAACATAATCCTTGCCAAATTGCATCCACCAGTTGCCCTCTTTTGGGTCCTGCGCAAATTGAATATACAGCAGAGATCATTAGCAGCCACGCATCGGAAAATTCATGTACCGGTATACAAAATCATTCACATTGACATAATCAATATTTCAGTATCAGGGAATAGTAGCCGTTTAGCTTTCAATAGGATGCATCCATGTAGTTGTACACAGTAAATCATCCACTCATTACCCATGCTCAATGGAATGATAAACACTCCGCTTTCTATCTCGCACTTAGGATACCACTTGCTGGTTGAGGTGAAAAGTAGCAAAATGTTCTTTCTTTTGAAAATGCAAAAGTAGAGTAATCATTAGCAATAAGAAAGGTTGTTGAGAAAAGTAGTATATAGCCACAGCGTGAGGAGGAAACTAATTTTCAAAGCCCCAGGGTAAGGTCCAGTCAAGGAGGATCACGAGTAGGAGCATAACAGCAAGTGGGCAAAAGATTCTCTGGATGTCTGTGATAATTCTGAACGTACTAGGCGTGGCATGTGGTGAGTTACTTGTTTAATTACTTGCTCACCTTCCAGATCAGTATACTGATATCATATTGGGAGCCAGAGTAGCTTGAGGTTGGAGAGATGCTGGCTCCCATGGCAATCTCGCTGTTAATCTGAACGAACCCTGAACACAGTATGTTGTAGCACCCCGTTGCTTGGTACGCATCACTCTGCAGAACGTCAGATAGCAACACAATTAGTGGTCTCACACAATTATGGAAACAAAGATACAAGCGCAATTCATAAATTGCCTGATGTTTGTATCGGAATGTCTAAAACTTACGGTCCAGTACGTGAATAGCCTTGTGTTGTTGTCCCCGTACAGGTCCGGACTAACCTGATGAAACAGAGAAGAAGCACACAAGTGATTCAGAGCTCGTGATACAAACACTGCATCGCGGCAGGACTACCAACCGCCAAAACGGTGCTGCATTTACTCGACACTGATCCTGAATGTGAAGCTCATGAACTGTGGGTCTTTCTCTACCTGCCAACCAGCCTCGATGCTGTTAAGATCTTCACCGAATGATCCCCCCAAGATCCAGAGCTGGGACAAGCTGAACTCGTTAGGCTGCTCGATCTTGGGCTCCCACACATTGATGGTCGCCTTCGCACCGTAGTACTTGTCACCTTGAACGTACGCTATCGCATGCTGAAATTGTCAACAAGAGCCATGAGCATTATTGGCACAGCACAGCAGGATACTTCAGTATCATCTTCCACATCAACAAGATAGCTCGTATGTGGACGTACTTGATGACCGCCCTCATTGAGCATTGTAGGATTGACGGACATAGGGTTCGCAACGGTGTGCCGCTTCCTGCCGTACCGCCGCATTGAGCTTGCCCTGAGCAAGTCGCCCTTCTTCGTTCTCCTGATTGGGACGGTGCCCTCAGGACACCTCCCATTCTGATGCCAGAGCTGAAGCATAGGCTTCTCCCCGTTGCTGCTGGAGGCTACATTGCTCTTGGACTCGTCGTACAGGCCCTCAGGGTGATAGTTCGGCCTCATCTGCAAAGCGTAAAATGCGTTGGCTGCAAATATCCAGCAAAGCCATGTTTGCCATTGTTGCAGGAGAAGCAAAGAAATTTACCTGGATAGTGTGGTTCTTAAGGAAAGGGTGATCAAACGCTGGCTGGTGTGAGATGTGCACGCAATCTATTTTGTCCCCGTCTGGACTCTGCTCGATTTGCAATGTGCAAACGATTGAATTAGATGTATTTGGATAAGAATCGGGAAATAGCACTGTTTCAAAAGGACAATTTTGACAATCTCTGAGCTCAAAAAATTGCCTAATTCAAGCAGAAATTTTTTTACACTACAACAAGCACAAAGTGCCCCGAGATGGGAAGTCGCCATTTTCGTACAAAATTTGCTTCAGCTCGCCTAATGTTGCCAAGAGAAAGATTAGAACTTTTGCGCAAATTGTAAAGCGAGAAAGCGAATTTCCCCAGGAACAACCAAAAGAAGCCCCAAGAAAGCCATTTTTTAAATCAGAATACAACTTCATAGATTAGCCAAAAACTACACCTACCACCTCGCTCATGCTTGCACAAATCCTCTGAAATGCAGCTTAAAAAACGCTAACTTGGAAAACCCCCATAAATAAATTTCCCCTTAAACAAGCAATTCAAGTCTACTCAAGAGCAACAGCAAAAATACCAGCCTTGCAAGCCTAAAACAGAAGAAGAGGAAATCAAAAGTAAACAACTTGACACACCTCGATGGTCTTCACGGCCGGTTTGTTAAGCCGCTTGAGGTGCCGGTGCATCCTCGCCGCCGGCGACCTCGCGGCGGCAGCCGCGGCGCAGGACAGGCAGATCACCGCCACGAGCAGGCACGCGACCCCCCGCGCGGTGTCCATGGCCGGTGCCTTTTCACACCTCCACCACTGCTCCGCCTCCCCCTTTCCCCTTCTCCTCTCCTCTCACGCCCTCCTCCTCCGGCGCCGGTGAGCTTGCAGCAAAGCCCTCACTTTTTGACCAAGAGAGACTCCTCGCCGGCGGCAGCGCGGCTGCCCCCGAGGACCGATTCGAGAAATTTGAAACAATGCGAGGTGGGAGTGGGAAATAGCTCCTCGCCTTGGACCGCTCCTCCTCTCGGTTGGGAGCGGGCGCCCACTACGGACTACGGAGTACTTGCTAGCTCGCTAGGAGAAGCAAGAGGGCAGTGAAGACCACTCTCGCTGCTACCTTTACCATTTCCGAGCTTTAATTTTGGACTCCTGGACCAAAATGCCCCTGAATGATTCAGAGATTATTAGGGGCACCTTGCGTACAAAGTCAAACCGGGGACCAACGCCACTGATATGTGGGCTCCAGAGATGTCAGAGTTTTTTTAAAGAAAATATGGACCCACGGGTTAGCCCATCTTTTTTTGGCTGATGATGAAATTTGATTACTGCTGCTAGTAATACTTTTTCAAAGGAAAATAATAGGATATAAGCTCCAGTATTTATGATCATATATAAAAGTTTTTTTCTTTTAAAGGATGCATTTTCCTGGCATTAAATGCTTTTGGCAATGAAATATTGACATTGAAATAGTAGTAAAATTATAGCATCATGGTAGATATAGTGACATAGTGTAAAGCTAAATTGACACTCACTTTTCCTTTAGAGAAAGAACACAACTCTATTTATACATGTTCAATTTGCCATACATGTATTCAAAGCTGTAAAATGAAGTCAACACGATACACTTACTAAAAAAATGTTTGGTTTCAAAGGTATACGCATGGTATGGTATGAATGATTTTGGTCTAGCACTAGATTGAAACTTGCCAATTATAATTCTAGATATGTATCAAGCATAATTTAACATATAGATTTAAGTTATTGTTTACTTTCTACCACTCCACTGAGTATGACTCTGAGTTCTAAAGATGACTCAGTAACCTCAATTTTATGAGTTATAACTCGCATATGCTTTTACTCCTTTCTAGATTTCTCTCTTACCGTGAAGTTAGAGTCAAACATTCTGGAAAATAATCTTTGTGTGAGGGCAGAAGCATTATAAAAATCCTTGTTACCGTCTCTTCCGGCTTTAGGCGAGTTTCTACAGTTTCAAGATCGCCGCTGACCCCGTTCGGGTTCGTGCGCTACTCTTTTTTTTTTTTTCTCTTGGGCGTGTGGTTGGTAAGGTAATTTTCTTTATCTGGTCTGGCGTGGGTCCCATCGGGCCCACGCGCCAGGTCGGCCATGCGGTGCCACCTCTGTCCGCTTCCGCTCAGCTCGCCCACCCCGCACGGCACGTGGGAGCCGCTGCGCCCTCGCGTGCGTGTCGGCCCCAGGCCGCGAAAGCGCTTGGTCGGAAGCACAGCGCACCCACTGCCTGCCCTGCGGGCCCACCCGAAGTGGGTCGCGGTTGTCAGGGAGACGTTCCGCTAAGGCGGCACGTGAGGCCGTGACGGCACCCGGGCGAGCGAGCGGAGCCGGAGCGTGTCGTGGCGCGCGAGCCGAGCGTGCATCCGTCGCACTCGAAAAGGGCTTTCGCTTAACAAAGTTATTAGCCCATGCTTACGGTTTGGGAGCTTTACAAAAGCAGCGCGTTGCGGACCGTGCTTACGGTGTGTTTGGTTCTCGGACGGTTTTGGTACGGTCTCTAGTTAAATAAAAATATATTAAGTGAAATTATATTTGTTTGAAATAATAATATTTAATTAGTTGTATATGTTTGAAGTTAAATTTTTGTTTGGTCGATTACATTTAAGATTGTATGAAGATAAAAAGTTAAAATTATAATTAATTACTCGTATAATAATAATTTTATGCTACTAACGTAAATTTATTACATAAACGGATGTAAAAACTTATATGTATTGAACCAAACTGAAATAATAGATACAAATAATTAAATATATTTTTTATTAAGATTATAGTATGTACCGACCAGACTGAACCCAACGCACCCTTAATTTTCTGGGTTTCTTTGACTCGTGATTTTCGCCGCGACCTGCACACGCAAAGGCCACAAAAGCCAAAAGACATAAAAAATTACCCTCTAGATTAGTACTCCTACTGCCAGTACACTCGATGCTAGGAACCACTATCCGGCGAACGCCCGTACGATCTCAGAAAACTGTGTCCGTAAGCACAGCGATCGATCTACAGTTAATACTGTGCTCGTTCCAGGCATTGTTCGGATGTTTTCACTTTGGTACGACAGCACTGCTACTTAAAATAGATAGATTAAGCACCCAAGCAAGCTCTGGTAAAAACCTGCAGACGGTAATTATACTACTCGCGCTGCCTGCCACGAGGTTGGTTGGTTCACTGTGGGGAACAGTAACGACTAACGACACATGGTCAAGTGCTATGATAGGGTCCGCATACGACAGAGATTGACCGGATCTTACAGCCTTGGTAACGGTAAAAATACTCTAACCTTGTTGGGCACAGGGCTGTAAAAAAATTTATACGTGCGGTAAATCGGTACACGTGGGGCCCCGCCTGTCAGTGGACGAGCCTGATGTGCCGAAGCCTTGACGAGTGCCATTTACCAGTCTTACATTTATCTTTGGAAGCACAATAACATTTGATGTGATGTCATACTCTTGGAGTTTCGCACAATAACGGTACTCGATGTAAAAAAAATGATATATGAAAAAGATATATATTTGGGAATTAATAGCCAGCTTGTTTATTTTTTCTGTTTCTAACTTCTCTGATGTCAGAAGTCAGAAGTCCAATAAAAAGGAAAAAAATTAAAAATTAAGAGTAGTTTTTCTGAGAAGTTAAAAATTATTGTAAAAATCAACAGTTAAAATTCAAAAGCAGGTTTAAAAACTAAAAGCATATTTTTTTTAGAAAAATCAAAATAAAAGGAGCAAACAAACAAATATAAATCTAAGAGTGACTTGTTATCCCTTCCAATTTATTCTCAAACTATTGAACTATAGTACTAGTCACTTAACTAGGTGTCTATGATATCATTTTGGCATATGTTTGCTTCATCCACAAGCTGAAGTGCACGAAGAAAGCATAACCACAACAACAAACAGAGGGAATCGAATCCATCCTGACGAGAAAGCCGTCGCTTTTTTCATGCGCAAACACTTGAAAGACACCTTTCGCTTCTTTCTTTCACGCTTCTATTATTTCCGAACTAGAAAAAGACGGTTACTAAAGGTCAGTGAAACTCTATACAAATTGCCACTTCCCAACTACAATAACCTAATCATTGTCCTATCTCACTAGTCACTACCATCGCACTGAGCGCAGCTTGCGTCGCACAAAAATGGAGGTCACTAGTCATATACAAGCACAAGAGAGTGGTGAACAGATCTGCATAGGTCTCATCCGAAGTCGTGGACAGATCTGCATTTCACACGAAACAATTCAACACAAGATGAAAATTTTCCGAAAATTGCAGAATCCGAACAGGGCGTTAGGACATGGACAAAACAGGCAACACATGTGGGAGATAAGGAACTCACACCACGTCAGCTAATGGCGCGAAGAGGAGAGGAATCATTGGAATATTTATTTTTTATTACTGTATTAGAGTGATAATTTCTCGCTAAGGATGATAAATAGGTTCTTCTGAGTCCAAGAGTGGATCTAAGTAGTAAATTTGCGATTATCATGGCGACAATTGAAGCAGTTATCACATGGTCCATCTGCTCCAGTGATAGTGCAAAGCTGGCAGGTTTGTCCAGTTATGCTAAAGCAGCTGAACGGTAAACACACTGGCTATCTTTTTCAAACCTCCCAAATTCCTGACACACGGTTGGGGCAGCATGCTCTTGCTCCATTGGATTTTAAATATGGCTCAGATAGAAGTAGTCTTTGCTTGAACTGTTGTTAGTTGCTCACAGCTGCTGCCCAGCTGCAACATGCATGTCTTGACAGAGATGTATCCCAAACAAATCGCTCTCGATTTTAAATTTGCACAACCATCTTCATGGTATGTATTCCCATCTTATCCCGTCCTAATAATTCTCTGCACCACTCGTGGAAAAAAACAAATCACCTACCAAGTTTCAAAGCACCTTCCCTCGAGCATCCAGGGAAATAATGCATGACCATGGTCTAGGCTCTGCTTATTCCGGAGCTTTCCTGCGAGCGTGTCTCTAACAAAATGATAGCCCGTGCCTGGTTCGCCGGCATAATTGGTGCGACGTGTTGGACATGGGCCCGTCTCCGTCCTATCAAAGTGTGTTTCATGCATGCACCTCAAGAAAATAAGCAATATTCTCGTACATCTTCAGCACGACCTAAACTCGATATGGACTGATGAGACATCCTCCTAGCTTTACGGCTATACTGGGACCGTATACTTGTCACCACTCACCAGCTGAATCTGCAAGCTCTAATACAATGTTAAGCCTTTTTTTTTAATTTCCTACTTTCCAAACAAGCTCTGAGTTATATTCACCGACACCTCACGCTGAATAAAAAACTCAGTGATTGGAGAGTGCCAGACAATCTACTCTGCTTCAACCTTCAACACAACGAGATGCTTAGTTTATTCTCATCATGGATGAAAAAAAGAGACCATTAGCTTCTCCTCTCTCTTTTCTTCAGCTTCCTAATAGACTGTAAAAAGAGCTATCAGGCCTCCGTTGCATCATTCATAAACTATAAGGCTAACTCCAGTAGAATCGCATCCGCCAGTCGCATCCTTATATGCCACTGTGCTAGTCAGATTTGAGGATTTGTAGCTACAGTATTGTGGATCTAGTGGTATAGTGATGCACCTACTCTAAATTTGCTGATTTTATGTTATGTCCGTATCATTGTTTCTATAGCATAGTATGATTGTGAATCTGAAGGAAGAAGAAAAATAATAAAAGATAGAAAATATAGTAATTGATAGCGGTAAAAAATAAAAAATACTATAATAAAAAGAATGTTAAAAACATATTATAATAATAAAAGATAGAAAATATAGTAATTGATAGGGATAAAAAATAAAAAATACTATAATAAAAATAATATTAAAAAATATTATAATAATATTATAGAAGATAAATTTTTAGTGTATGCGTAAAAGCTGATGCGAGAACGGTAGAATCTCAATTATCGCTTGCCCGTGAAGCAAGTAGTTGCCTAGGTGTTGAGGCCTTAAAAAAGAAAGTAGTAGTTGTCTAGGAGGCTACCGTCCAAGCTATTTTCATCGGTGCTCCTCTCTAGGTTCCAAGGCAGAGATTAATGGTGCCCTAGCTCGTACCGCCCCATGCCTTTTCCATGGTGAGCACGGGTCCATGGGACCCCGCGTGTTCACGGTCCATGAGGCCACTCATGTGCCGAGGTTGGCCACAGTGCCACACACTCGCAATGGGGGCCTAATCCATTAGAGCATGGAGCCAGCAGCTGTTCTGAAATGTGAGAGCTACATTTCAGCTGTAGCAAATGGTCTGTTTGGCTGGCAAGAGGAGATTAGAGAAGGACTTGCCATCTAACGAGCCTACTGATGTCTGCTATCAGAAGAAGATGCAGCTGTAGATTGTGGAAGCAGGTAGAGGGAAAGGCTTTCTGCAGGGCAATCTTTTAGCTAACTCTGATTTTGTGACTGCTGTATATATTTAGGCAGAGATGTATGTGCACGCATGTGAAGTTATCATAACAGAACAATGTGAATAAACCACGGCATGCTGCTTACTATAGAGATGGAGACAAGTGTCGTGCCTTTTTGGAGTCTGGAATCTATTCATCAACCTGCCTCTTTTGATGTATCGATGGGAGGAAATTCAGCTGGTTTTACTTGAAAAATAAATTTCACTGGCAAAGGAAATGAGATAGTAAATGTCAGTGACCTTGATATATAATTACTCACTGTAAGAAAGGATGAAACGTTTCCACTGTACCAGAACAGAAGCACAGAAATCACATAAGCCCCCCCGCTTGTCTCTCTATCTCTCCAGATCAGCTGCATCATATTGGGCCTTCCGTCCTTGCCCACACAAATTCTGACTATGGGGAGACAAAAATTCCATAACAACAACCAAACAAGTCAATAGACATTTTTTTGAACACTAAGTCACTAGAAATCATGAAAATTTGAGGAATAGAGATGACAACAGACAAAATACTATGTCGAATCATCACAGATATTAGTGCTTCTGACGAAGACCCACTTCCCTGAAGGAAACGCGATAGATCGCGATTGGGTTCGCGAGCCCGCCCGATTTATTTTATAGCCTTTGTCCACTCGGGCGCCTACGTGGCTAAAACCGATCGTGTCACCGTGCATGGCTGCTGCGGGTGTGGTGCCGTCGTGTGACTGCCGGCGTACATTGCCACTTGCCAGTGCCAATAACGCTACGAGGTAAAATTAAATTGCTAATATTTGAGATTTTATTTTTTTTCTCAGCAGTGGGTGGGCTACTGTAGCTTCGTCCTGCCGGCCAGGCGCCAAAGACATGCAGGCGATAATAATCTGAATTTGAACGGTACTGAAAGCACATAGATTCGCAAAATGTCAACAGCAACAGCAGCAGCAACAATACCAGATAAAGGTGCAGATCAAAAGAGTGCACCAGCGGTGTAAAAATCATTTTGTTGTTACTTTTCATGTATCGCAATGTGATGAACAACATGCGCGTGTCCCTCTTGTGCCTGCCAGAAATCCCCAGGAAACATGGGGCCATCTGCCACAGTTGCAGCAAACCTGATCATCAAGGGTCGATGTTGTAAAGCCACGTCAAACATGAAATCATCAAATGGCACCGTTTCTGCATATTCTCAGGGTGTGGATCCCAACCAAAGATTTTTTTAAAAAAAAATCGCCGTGGAGGCGCCAATGTGTTCTTATTAGAATTACAAAATTGGTTACTTTTGTACGGGCTGGCGATCAAGCAACTGGGCTCCGAGTTGCATCTAAATATTTTTTTTCCTTGGACAGCGTTCTCCGCAAAGAATTCCTCAAAACATGATAAACACCACCTTTTATTTACAGTAGCAGTCTCCTAATGTCACTGAAATTCAATGCCAGCTCCTTGAAAAACTTGCCTGCTCCCCCAAACGGCACAAAAAGAAGAGGTTAATAAGACAAGGGAATAATAGTGTGAACGAATACGAAGCGAATAAAAGAAAATCAATACCTCCTACTTGCCCATCAAATACACGATGGTCAGCAGACAGTGTCAAGCTCATTTTTGTGACTGCAGCAGCCTTCTCAGTTCCTGGACAAAGTCACATGAGTTAAATATATGTCTGCAATTGCTCTATGCAGAAAGGCACAATGTCAAGAAAATATACCATCACTGTCCACAACAGGCTCTACAACCTTGTTACCTCTACCGACAGCAAGAATGCCAGACTGACAGAAACACATTAATAGTAATCATCAGTACAAATTCGAAGGATCCCGCTACTGGGGAAGACAAGAGATGTGAGGGAGGGAGAGACCTGTGGAGGATTAATGATTGCACAGAAATTGTCCACTGGGTACATCCCAAGATTTGAGATACTGCATAAGCATGAGTCATTAAAATGTCAATGTGGAATTTCAGCAATGGGCAGAATCCCCCGATGAACAATGACAAACAGGCAGAAGTTACTTGCCTGAAAGTTCCCCCTTGAAATTCATTAGGGGCAAGCTTCCCAGCTCTTGCCTTTTCAGCCAGCTGCTTAACCTGAGTGATTAGGAATGGAGAAAACCATAAATGACTCATAACCATTGAAAATAGAAATTCTTCTACAAGTAGAGAGGTAGATATCTTAGTAAAGCGTTGACCACAAAAGTTTGCAATAAGTGCTTCCTTATGCAAGTTTCATGTACATACTATGATAAAATCATGTTCAAAACTGCTAGAGCATTCTGACATACAAACATACTGCTGAAGTAAGTTCAGCTTGAACTTTGGAAAGCATTCTCGTACCTCTGAGGATATTGCTGATATTGTCTTTTGATCTGCATTTCTTATTATTGGAGTCATTAGGCCCTAGAATAGCAAAGACCATCATTAGAGGCACCGAAGATACACTAACAATAACTTCTGTGGACTTTATCATCATACCTTCTCTGTAGCAACAGCAATAGATATATCGACTGAATCACACTTTTGGGCTTCTTCCTTCTCATTGTTCCAGTAAGCTGACAATGGAAGCAAAAAACATAAGATTTCCAAAAGTGGAGACTGAAGAGAGCTACCTATACTGGTCTAAACAGTCAAAGCACTCTATAGAACCCAATGTGTGTAACTGAACATTTTCAATTAATCTAGCTGGAGGCCTGGAGCACAAACAAAAGATTTAAATAACGGACTAGATGTCCAATTGTACCAAAAAAACACACAGGGCAGGGGCTGGTCAACTATGTTAATAGAAGCAAACAGTATAGGAAAAAAAGCTGGTAGTAATATTAATTTAGTTGGAATCTGCTAGAGAGTGCACCACCAGTCCAAACCCCAACCTGTGCTTGGCTGCTTGCCACTTGCACTACACTTGTCAGGTGTGTTAATATACATTTGAAACTACTACTCCTTAAATATAAGTCGAGGTATTCCTAAAGAAACAAGTAACCAGGGCTCAGAATGCCTGTCTAGTGAACAGAAAGCATGAGCAGTTCAGTGACTATCCTAGTTTCAATACTATGACACAAACTCTAGCACCCTGAAAAGACAAACTCTAACACAGTACCGTTGTGGAGCTGATCAAGTTCAGCTTATGAGAATTCTATAGTATGTAAATCTAATGTAAAACTAGCTTAGATTCACTGTGTTGAGGTGGCAGTTGCTCATAGTATTTCAACTCCATCATGGACTGTGCAATCAAACTGGGAATGGATCAATGAATCATGTTTGTTGAGTCTTCCGATGCTATTGTTGCTAACTGCCCTAAAGAGAACACTGCCATGTACTTAGGGACACCACACAATTAGCTTCCTAAGATCGAGTGGATAATCCCTCAGAAGTTGCTCAGGCATGTCATTGTGGAGTTCATATGTTTATGCCAAGCAGGATTTGCATGTGATACATCTGACATAAAAAAAAAATCTGGTTCCACCTCATCTTAAAAACATAGACCTAATTTGATATTTGCTTAATTCTTTAGGAATTACCATTTGCTTCAGGAGCATTCCGTAAGGCAATTGCCACAGCTTTTATGATGATATCATTTACTGAAACTTTAATGTCGTGTTGCTCTGCAATAAAATAAATCATGAGCAAAGAAGGCCTTCCTTGTTAACTGATCAATGAAAATATCTAATAAAAGGAGATAACAACACACCTTTCAGTTCATTTCTGAAAGTGAGCAAGGGATCCAGTACAACATCTGACAACAATGTAACACATATCATCATGTCAACAACATCATGAAAAGAGCATGTGCATGGAATGAATACAAACCTTTGGATATGTATAAATGTGGAGTCGTCTGTTTTGATTCGAGCAACCTTTTTGCAATAACCTGCATGATACAAAAAAAATATGACACTTTCGAAACAGTAGTCTCATAGATGATACATTATAACTGTAAAGCACAGACCTGACCAAGTTCATTTTCATGAAAGATGTAATATTTGCCAGTAGCAAGAATATCCACTAGAAATAAAAATGGACGATACAAGTTATAAACTGATACAGCACAATTGGAGACCATCCCCAGCCAAAAATAGTTATAAGTACTTATATGAAAAGTTTTCAGGTTGAAGTTCTCGATATTAATCTAAAATACTATATAAACAGAACATGAAGTTCATGAAAAATTTGATTTGCTGCACAAAGCTCTGGGCCATCCTACAATCCCTATAACTAGGGAGAAGATAGGGGGAGTTCAGTGTGGTCAACATTTCCTTCTTGGTCAAAGGATCTCATACTTTAGTTGACTATCACTGGAGCATGCAGCATGCATTACAAGGAGAATAAAAGCTGAATCACACATCGAACAGAATCCAATACAATTGAAGGGCATGGTGTAATGGATGCACAGTAACTGCAACTTGGAGGAGGGATAGCACCAGTGGAGACTAAGGTCCTACCTGGAGGGAAGTTTATCATGACCCTACAGCTTAAAGCTGCTTGAAGCTCAAGCCCACAAAAATGAATTGTAGTTATTTAGTTTCTTAGGGAAGTTTCCTTTTTTATTGAGAATTTGAAGCATTCTTCCACAAGTTTCTCTGAGAAACAGGCTTCTAGAGGAAGCAAAGCTCCCAAAAGAACAAGGCCCAAATATGGGAGCTTAGTTTTAGCCAATATTGATGTTTTAGGTAGGCTAAAGATTCACTTTAACAAATGTCTCCTGTAGCACTACAAATAATCAATAATGTGTATTGCTCCAAACGAGGCCAATCAAAACTCATAAGGTGAAGTGTATTAGCACTTAGTTTTGATTGATCTAGTTTTGAGTTTATCATATGCACAAGGTAACAAAAAGAAAAAATAATCATTATATCTACAGAAATTAATAGAGTCAAATAGAGTACCTTCCGTATCTGACTATTTGGAATATCTTCATATGTATCAGTCTTTTGTGAAGTAATGGCTGGTTGAGCTTGGGAATCATGAGTTGGCTGAGATGAAGGTGCCACTGGAGCCTTCTTTTCTTTCGTTGAACTTGAACTAGCTCCTGACTTCAATGCAGCCAGAACATCCCCTTTCAGAAGGGTGCCACGGGGCCCGGATGCTCTCAATGACGATGTATCCAGTCCATATTCCTTGATAAGTAACTTTGCAGCTGGGCTTATTCGGCTCACTACTAAGCTTTGTTCAGACACATTAGCTACATTACTTTGTGGTGCACTTTCTGTTGACTGCTCCTCCTTTTGTTCACCTCCAAAGGAGGTATCGGCGGGTATACTTTTGATATCCTCAAGATCTTCAACCTTAAATTGGACAACCAGCAGTTAGTACAAAAATTTGCAACTATATGGTGTCACTAAGATAGAAATTCTGACATTTAAAATGGATGTTTAAGTGCAATAAAAACACCAGTCATGGAGCTATACCGTGACAGCAATGGGTTGTCCAACCTGAACATCCTTTGAACCTTCGGGTGCCAAAATCTTGGCCAGATACCTGAAGCATTAAAGGGGTTAGGCAAAACAAAAAAAAGGTGTGTGCAGAACACACAAACACTCATAATAAGAAAAGATAAAGTGGCACAAAAGAATAAAAAATATAACCCCAAAATTAGATAAAGACAAAAAAAAACTTAAGATGAATCATATTGATGTGGTCTACCAGTGCCAGTGAACTAAGAACTTACACATTGTCATGTAATACACCATAATGATAGAATAATGGCATAGCTTTAACAGTTGCACAAGAATCACTGGAACCTTCTTCTGTGCATTTTTTTAGAGCTTAGGTCTATTTGATGTGTAATGGCAAAGGTAATCAGGTGAAAGAAAGAAGAATGACATATTACACTTGGTTTGACTTGGAACAATAGATTGACCAAAACTGTCTGAATGAACTATCAACAAGTCCGCTACATCGCTAATGAATTCTCTCAGTTAAAAGGAATGCACAGGGAGATTACAAGAATGCAAAACATACATGTAACTTCGGAGCTAAAAAATAATGAGTGAGTTTCATTAAATTTCGATGACAACCTGTCCCTGGAGCATTCTGACATGTACTGCCACTGAATGGGAATTCTAATGAATAACACTCATTCTTAGTGACAATTCATGATATTACAACATATTTTGTAGCTTCTCTGTATACTTGGGAGTTGAGACTGTCGCATCATAATTATAGAGCAAAGTATTTGAGAAATATTAATAGCATTTTAGAAAATGCCATGTGAAGAGTAAAAAATCTTGATTTAACCCAGCTGAAAAATATGGTTGAGGACATTACCCCTCTTCAAGACTTTCAAACTCAAGGGTGGCCTTATCAGTTTCTATCTCGCATATCACATCACCAACCTCTATCTGCAAACAATACATAATGTTTAAAGATACTGTACTCACAACTAATAAGTAATAAGTGACAAAAGAAGTAAGAAACTCTGTATCGATAATAGCCTATTCTGGCTGTATCATGAAATATTCCATAGCGCAAGCCTTACTTTGTCTCCTTCCCGTTTTCTCCATTTCGCAATGTTACCTTGATTCTAATGAAAACTATATCAGAGTACCGAATATGTAGAAAGGTAAAAAAACACAAAGCAGACAACATGTATTGCTATGATAATGTTTTAAGCTTTTACCATAGTAGGGGACAGCGCAGGCATCCCGACCACCAGATGTGGAGGAAGCCCTGCAAAGAGATAAGAACAGAAGAACGGATTAATGAACAGAACATTTCATACATATTTTTTTGTGACAATTAGTTGCAGCTTGTAAATATGAAAAAGGTAATAAAGAAAATAAATTAGCGGAGCAAGTATTTAGTCTACAAATGGATGTGCTTCATTGGCACAATATGCTTACAATAACATGATCTTGCTTCGGACAATTCTTGACTTGGACGTGTTTGTGGTAATTTATTGTTCCTTAAGAAAATCCACGATACTGCTTAATGATTTAAGCAAGGTTCTTTCCTTGTTCAGCAACTTACATCACGGAACAATCAATAAACATAATTAAACCGCAAAAACTTGATAATTCCACAAGATTTAAGCTATCAATCTATATATTTCACATTTTCTGTTGATACGAAGCCATGGATAGATGAACTGCAAAGACTTATGTGATACCAAAGCTACAGTAAGAATCCATAAGCTATGGAATATTGTTTTATTTGTTTATCTTTAAGACTATAATGTATCATATTAACAATGTGAGCAATGACATTATACCTGTTGATGAGAACCAACGGCCTGGTAAGGGAACCTGCAATAAGGATGCTACATAAGTAACAGTTTGATGAAGAATAAGGAGTAGCAGTTTGATGAAGAATAAGGATTGATATATATTGACGAACCTTGTAATGACCACCCAGTGATGCTAGAAGTGACGACCTGCAAAGAAATCATACTTCAGAAAGAAAAAAAATTGTCCAAAAGAAACCTACAGATGATCATCACAAAGTAAAGCACTTGCAACCTTTGGCAATACTTCCTGACGCACATACTGAAAATTCACCACCTTATTCCAAATAAATTCAGTTGTTGAATAATTAAAGCATGTCATTTTCACATATGTGATCCGCATTAACAGGTAAGTAGTTAACCCTAGTGTCAAAATTGGTGCTCCCATCGACGCCATGGACTAGCGAATAACTTCACAGAAGAGCAAAACTAAACAATGCATGTGACAAATTATCCAATGTTATACCTCAAGGAAGCACATCGGCCAGCCTCTACGAAGGAACCCCTTGCACGCGCCAAGCTGTGGGAGATCAGAATCAGAAATCGTTGCATGAATTCATCCATCCATCGGTATCATCCATCATCTAACATCTTACCCAACCAGAAGCGCACGGATGTTTGCCATCGTGCCAAGCCTAAACCTCGGCACCAAATGATCCCTGCCACCAAGTTCGCAAAATGTGTTACAGAAGAGAAAGGATCGCACAAAGGGGTGGAATTCACTCGGCTCAGTTGAACCCCCAGAAATTTTGGAACAATCCTAATCGAACCAAGGATGCATGGACGCGGCACGCAAATCCACAACTAACTGAATCTGAATGGAGAGAAAGGAGGGTTTGGATTTGGTCGAGAACAAAACCAAACCCTCCGTTCGAACAAAAGGGATCCATCCATCCAAGCAAGCAAGATTACTAACCAACCAACACAGGAAGGAAGCAGTCCGTGGTGGAGCGAGTCGGACTCTGGCAGCCGAGCGTGCTTCGCTTGAAGGCGACCTCGAGTGTTCGGCGGCCGCGCTGGCGAGGAGAGGGTTCGGCGGCGCCGGATTCGGGAATTAGATGGCACCCACCCGCGGAACGAAGATGAACACGAACCCCGCAGGGGAGCAGCTACAGTTGGCGACCGGAGGAGGCTGCACAGGTTGCCGATGGTGTGATCCTGACCGTCCGAAACAAACCGACGCTAGGATTTTCAGTTCGCCGTCTGACAGAAATAGAGTAAAATATAATTCCACCCAAAGTCAAGCATGAGTTCGATTTGTCTTTCTCCAGGCGTGATGATATGAATAATGAAACCAATACTTCCTCTTCTTTTTGTAAGGCACGTTTTGGTTGTCACACGTATGAACCCAAAGAGAATGTACATGAGTACATCAAATGACCATAGCGTTTTTTTTGAAAACATAATTACAACTCGCAGATGCACGTACACACTAACACCACTATATGCACATACTTACATGACGTCTGTTGAAAATCGGATATACGGAGTTTAAAGATTGATAAAGTCATCACAAATATATCGCTATCGATTGTAACATCGTTTAGCACTAAAGGAAAAAATTTATCTTGGTAAGATACAAAAGAGCAAACATAGGGTTTGATCCTTGATGGTCATGGAGTAAACCACCTCTACTAACCACTCAAGCCAGGATTGATCCTCCAATAACCACAATATTTGTGTCATGAAAGAAGGGAATAGTTGCATTAGTGTTTATAGGTGAAGAGAGGGAGAAGATTGACATGGAAAATGAGACAAAAAATAATTTAAATTTCATGCACAAATTTATCTTTCAAAACAAGATGACAAAAACAATGTACGGAATATTTTGACCAATGTTATGGTCTCTAAACCATATCTTTGACCAATAAAGTTACGATATTATGAAAGCACACTTTAAGATAAATCTACACGCATATTTTTTCATGTTTCTATTTATGTATTTTGAAAATATCTATAGTCAAAGTTTCAAACATTTAGAAGGAAGTATAACCAAAACATCATGTATTTATGATTAGAGAGAGTATTCTATATTTGAAACAATGGAGTAAACTTAAATTAATTTTCACAAGACCTAAGGGCTTTATGGCCTAACCTAGGGTTTATTTGACTTGTTAGGGTTTTTACTACTTAACTATCGCAAGGTATGTTAAGAAATCTTAGTTATCTCTTTAGCGATGATGATCGCATGCTAGGCCAACACATTCGTTTGTGTCATCCTTTGTTATCTCTTTTTTTCAGCGACGACGATCACATGCTAGGCCTACTCAGGCATACGTGTATGATATTGGAAGAACTGCGATAATGAGTCAGATCGAAGGTTTTTTTTTTAAGGATCATGAATGCAAAATGGAACTGTGCTCAGGTCAAATGTGTTGTAGGTGATATCTGTTATAGATTCCTGGGGAGAAAAAGATTTCGAGTTTTACAGTCATATCATATATATTCTCTTACCAACAGCGTGATGGCCACGGAATAAGGAGCAACACTGTAACAAATCGTATTAAACAATACAAAGCTTGGAGCATGCCTCAGCTTCGGACTACATGAGAAGGAGAGAAGTTGTAATCTATCACACATAAAGGTCCTCCACTGTAACAGAAAATGACAAGTTGATGTATCCATTTCCTAGTACTGTACTCTGAGAAATTCCCCACTGTAACTGAAAATGACAAGATGACCGATCCATTTCCTTGTCCTATACTAGTGTAAATGCAAGGGAATAATTGTACTTCATACTTGCGTGTTGTCACTCATCGAGGGGCCACGGTGAGACCTTAGTATCTCCAAATTCCAAACAGGTGAATCAAGTACCGAATTGTATTTCAACTTTTCAAGTACGTATGTGACATTCAGCACCACTACTTGGTAATGAGTTCATTTATACAATGCAACAATCAATAATACAGTTTAAACCAGTTTCAATCGGTCATCCCTCAGGTATCCTGTTTATAGTCGGCAACCTGTGGACTTATGAACGATGAGCATCCTTAGAATGTTAGGTCCTGAAAATTACGAGATAGAAGGGCCAGCCGTTTAGCATCTAGTGCCACATGTCCATGCTCAACCTTTGCACCTAAAGCCCCAGGATTCTCTCTTTCAGAACCTTATTCCTAAGCAACCTGAAACAGATGAAAATTAGAGATGGATGAAGGAACCAACAAGTTTACTCCTACATTGATTAAATTCTAAGAAGTGCCCCTATTGGAAGGGTGAAGGGGCAATAATTAAAAACGTCAGCCAAAAGGATCCGTTCATTCCGGCGTCATGTAGAAATTATAACTCACCCTTTTAGCATTATATCTTGTTCTACCTTTCTGTTACGAAGAATCGTTTTAGTAGCTTCACTAACGAGGATAATAGCTTACTGGGGGTTCAGCTTAATTCTAAGCATGAACAAAATACTCCCAAAAATATCTTGCAGCTCGAGCCCAAGTGCTTCGACTGTTCTCATCAAAAGAAATCATAATAGTTTGGCCAAAATAGTGATCGCCAACCTACAAAATCCAACTGGATCGTCTGGGCGGCCAGCGGATACTAAATTGGTGTCCATTTCGACGGGTACTAGCTCCAGATCACCCAGACTCCAGCCAGTGAACAAATCCTCCTCCCTCCCACGAACTACGATCACAAAGCTAAGCCAGGATAATTTACCCAGTTAGCGATCGGACACGAAACCGAAAACGTAGGGAAGCTGCATACCTCAATCGACGTGATCGTGGATGTCGTCGCCGTCGCCATCCTCATCCGACGAAGACGACGACGACGAGGAGCTGGAGGAGTAAGTGAAAGGATGCGGCACAAGCTCCGGAGGCCGGAGGACGAGGAAGCGGCGGCTGCGGCGGTGGGGGGAGACGAGGCGGAGCGGGGCGCGGGCGTAGGGGAGGAAGGGGGCGCAGAGGAAGGCGGCGAGGCGCGCGAGGAGGTGGAGCGGCGCGCAGCAGAGCAGCGCGAGGACGCGGTCGGGCGGGAGTGTCTCCGGGTTGCACGCCACGCGCTGCCACGCCGCCGCCGACCCCCGCGCCACCCCCACCACCCACCCCGGCCGCACCGCCATGAATTGAAATTGACCCCCCAAAACCAAACACGAGCCCACCTCACCCCCAATTTTGCCTTCGCGTGCTGGGGGAGCGGCGGGGTAGGGAGGCGCGCACGGCACGAACGCGGGCGCCTCCGTCTGCCAGCGGTGCCGCCGCGTGGATCTCGCCGCCGGGTTTGGATGGTTCGCTGCTTGTTTGCCGCGATCGCGGTTGAATTCGCGAGCCCGTCGGATTCGTAGCTTTATCTACTCAGATGCGTACGTGGATTGGGGGCGGTTGACTCGGCCTCCGGCGAATGGGCCCCACTTGTCAGTTCGTTCTTGCTGCGAACTAAAACCTGAAGCACCTAGATGCGGTATTCAGAGGAGTTGGAGGACAATTTGCTTACTTAATTATCACTGTTTATTTCTTTAAAAAATTACTGTTCACATTAGTGCTAACCAGCTAGTTAATTGTATTTAAGCAATCTGTAATCTTATTTAAGCACATGTAATCTTTGTTTGTATTGAAAATTAAATTTTTATATAGATGTTAACACTCACTTTCCTTAAGCATTAGCGTTATTCATACCCTAAACAGCATGTTAGTGGTGGCCAGCCAGGCCAAACGAAACGGGGTGTGCTGAAACCTTTGTTCAAGTTCCTGAAGCAGAAATTCGTAAAAGCTTTGTTACAGCCTGCTTCGACAGTACCTGCACAAGGCATTTCCTGAAACACTATACCACAATCTATGTACCTCCGTGGGAAAATTTGTGCAAAACCAAATTGGGGAATGCTATTCAGGTGTGGGTAGAAATGGCAAATGGATAGGACCAGCAGATACCAGTATAATAAACCACTACCATCAGCAGCAGCAGCAGCACGTGTGGAATTGCAAAACGCCACAGCAATGCTTGAATGGATAGCGTAGATAAATGCATCGAAATGTTACAAAAAGAAACAACAGTGACGACTTTATAACATGTTAACAGCACGGAACAAAAATTGTTCCCATCGATTAGGGGGGAAACATGAATTACAGGTGATGGTCAATGCTCCACTGCATGAGCAAGAACAATGGAACTTCGGTAGGAAAGAAACAGTAGCATCCGGTGCAATTTATTTCATGCTTTCTGATGTGTCATGAAGAGAAATCGCGAGCATGTCTAGAGAGCAATTTATGGAATGGTTCTCTGGTAAAGCGGAAGGGCTCCCAGTGCTTCACGCTCCGCACTTTCCTTTTTCACCTGCAGAAAATGCGATATCAAATAATGGCCGGCTTGGCAGGGGTTTGGACAAGATACAAACATAAAATAATTTTGCAGCATTAAGCTAAATCATCAGCTTAAAGGCCAGGAATTTCTTAGGCAGTGATATCAACATTGCTTATCTGTAGTTTAACATTCAACTCCTTTAGTTGCAATAAATATCATAGTAAGTTGCCCACAACGTTTACAAAATGTTTATGGCAGACAATATCTGTCACACTCACGCACCACACATAAGTTTTCAAAAGTTTTTAAAAAATATGGTAATTAATATGCCCGCCAAAATAGTGATCACAAAAAACAAGGGGGGAGAGACTATGACATTCCTGCTGTCATGCACAATTTGAAGATAACAGTTCGAGAAGTAAAGGCATACACCCATCCAAGAAAAATTCAGGATATCATGGCTGCGAGCATAGTTATTAGGACCGGACCGGCAGTTTGACCCCAAAAAACCGGAACCGAAGCCCCCGCCGATCTGGTCTGGCCAAAAGACAGCCTCTGCTATCAAACCGCTATAAACCGATTCGATTGCCTGGTTTCACTTACCCCCCCCCCCCCCAACAGAGCCGCTGTACCCTGCACGTGGGCGTGGAGCAGGAGGAAACAACACACAGGGAGCAAATAAATGCCTTAAAAGGGTGGGGACTGGGGGTGGGAATCGAACCTACAATGGAGGGAAGGGAACCCTTGCTCTTACCACTACACCACGTTGGTAGGTGTGTTCTACATACACCTTGCACTAAATATATATCTTATCGGACCGGCGGTTTTCCGGTCTGATCACTGGTTGGACCATTGAACCGCGAACCGAGGCCCTCACCGTTTCGAACACCGGTCTGGTCTTAATAACTATGGCTGCGAGAGCAAGATTATCATTGGAACTGTTCTGCATGAACTTAATGGGTTACTAAGGGAAACTAAGCTATGCGTCCCAACTAATATCAGTAATCCAGAAAGTTACAAGGGCTTCACACCATGACATGCTAATTCATAACCAAAAGTAGCGCAACCTAATGCTTAATAGACGATAATGACAAAGAAACAGCATCATGCAGCCTAAGTCCCTTATTCACAAAAGTACAAGAGTCATAGCCTATGTAAAGAGAATGCGGAATGACAAAGATAGGCAGCAGAAAATACACTTACCAGAGCCAACATGTCACTCAAATATCCTCTGAATGGTGTCTGCAGTGCCTATGCAAAAGAAAGTAAATGTTTCAGAAGATACGAGTTTATAAGGTCAGATTAGTGAATAACAGAAGTAACTTTAAGCATTGCTTAATGTGAAAAAGGTGCCCCAATAACAAATTAAGGTTCATAAAGAAGAAATTTCAAGAACAAGTAGTCGATAACGAGCGCCTTTGTATGAACTAACAGCTTTAGATCAATTACCTAGAACATCTGCAAGGCTGAAAAGGGATAACGTAGGTTTAGCATTCATCCTAACAAAACAAAGTGGGGCATCTTCAAGGTTCATGGAAAGGAAAATGTAGGTCGAAATTTGAGCATTCATCTAAAGCAAGGAACGAAATTTACAATCCAAAATAGTAAAACTATGAAAAAAGTGTACAAGTTGGAAACAATCTAACAAACTCCCTACTAAATCGAAGCTAACTTATGTAAATTACACGTGGAAAATGTCATGAAAAGACTGATAGGCTTGTCAACAAGAACGCCTGAAACAATCTGACCCAGCTGCGTAAAGGTATATCCTATCAAACCTATTCATCAGTGTTTTCGTTCTGTGATTCTAATGCTCATTCCCAATTTTGGGTACCACATCTCTCATTCAAACTTAGTTGAAATGACCATCCTATTCAGAACAGAACCATTAACCTCGTAATTTAACCGTTTTGTAGGCAACCAAACATGACATCGCAACATAGATCAGCCGGATGGACCATCCAAAACTTCAGCCAGATAAAATCATCTGGATCAAATGTACAATTCAAACACATCACCGAATTCGTTCCACTACGCGCAATCACCCACCAAATTACACAGAAACCGCGCCACTGCAGGAACTCCCTAGAACACAGCAACCTAGGACTGATCTCATCCGACTCCGCCACCGACACAGCAACCATGACACATATACGAATCAATCCAGAGATCTAGATCAGGGCATTATGAGGGGGGAAGGGAAAGGAAGGGGGCGGACCTGGAGGTCGTCGTGGAGGTACTGGTGCTTCATGGAGAGATCCATGGCGCGCTTGAGGCGCTGGATGCGGGCGTCAACCACCTCACTGGGCAGCCTCCCGAGCGCCTCCTTGATGTCCAGGTCGTGGTACGGGTCGTAGAGGTCGTCGTACCTCAGCCCTTCGGATCGGATCAACAGCACCGACATTCAGACCAAGAACACAAGGAGAAAGAGACGAAATCGCGAGGTCGAGGCAGGCCAGATCGGATCCATTCGGGACGGGATCGGTTGGTTACTCACCATATTTCCTGAGGCGCGAGGAGACGGCGTGCATGTGGAGGCGCGCGAGCGGGTTGCGGCGCGGGTTCACCAGCCACTGCGACAGCGCGGACAGCATCGACGACATGGTGGCGCGCCGGGGATCCTCTTCGTCCTGCGCGGCGGCGGGATGCGGCCTCTGCTTCGCCTCCTCGCTTTTGTGGGAGAAGGGGAGCGGTGGTGGGCCGAGGGCGTAGGGAAGAATCACAATGGGCTGGGGTTGCGGTGGGCCGAATCAGGAGGAAGGCACGCCCAGTTTCTCTGATTTTTTATTTTTAATTAAAAATATAAATATATACATCTGTTTTGAAATTTTGCAATCATATACTCTTTTCGTCGGTTGAAATGGCGACAGTTCAGCAAGACCAGCGGCAGATCCACAAGGCGCTGGAGGGCTACCCGGGCGCACTTTGGAGCCCCCAAGCTCCCTTTAATTTTTAGGCATGAAAAAAGAAGAATAAAAAAAGAAGAAGAGTGAGAGCTCTAGTTTTTGACTTTGAACCCGTCACTGAGCAAGAATAGTAGTATCACCTATTGTTAGTCACATCTAAAAATTTCCCTCCTCTCAATAAAATGTCTGGGAAATCCCTTATAATCTAAAAAAGAACTTTTGTGGTAGATTAGAAGTGGGTTTTTTTCCATGTTAAATACTATGTATTACTCTTTGAAAAAAAACTATCATCAGCTTATTTTCCTCCATTTTCTGAAGGGAGGAAGATACCAGCTATGTCACTATACCAAACGCCACACTAAGATTCCTGCAGTACTTGGTCCTCCATACGACCCATACCTCACTGGCAGAGAGAACAGTCCGAGTAATTTCTCGTTAAAAACTGTCAGGAAAACTATCACCGCTGTAAGGTGGCAAAAATATAAAATTAGACAATATACGCGACCGTATTTATCAAAATAAACAATATATCATCGTATTTACAAATTTAGTATTTGTATTCAGCACTCATTTACTAAAAATTGACTTTCGGTACACCGTACACCAAAAATACCATATTCGAAGTACCATGTGCTGAAAATAAAAATGAATACGGTGCTACAGTACCATTTTCAACTTAACCGTACCGGTTATGAACAGTGACATCAGTGTATTTAAATTTTGTTTTCCCTCTTTTTTTAAACGGTGGTCTTCTGTTGCTCTAAAAAATTTAAAACTTTTTTTACGTGTTTCATAATCTATGTGCAACCTATTTTAATTAGATTTACCAAAAAATCATTTGTGTATTTAAAACTAAAATTCTCAAAAAAGACTATTTTTATAACTTGTAATACTTGTTAGTGTCTCAAATAAATTCTCAAAAATCTAGAAAAATTCACTAATATTCTTCTTATGTGATGGAATAATTTCTAAAATTATTTTCAGACCTATTTTATATGATGAAAAAGTGAGTTCCTTTGTAATACTTCATTTATATGCATTTTTATCATTTCATGTAAATAAAGCATTACAAAGAAAATCATTTTTTCATCATATAAACTAGGGCTGAAAATAAGTTTAGAAATTAGTCTATCATATAAGAAGAATATTATTGAATTTTACTAGATTTTTGGGAATTTATTTGAGACACTAACAATTATTACAAGTTATAAAAGTAGTCTTATTTAGAGAATTTTAGTTTTAAATATACAAAGGATTTTTCGGTGAATACAATTAAAATGGGTTGCACATGGATTATGGAACACGTAAAAAAAGTTTTAAATTTTTTTGGAGTAACAGAAGACCACCGTTTTGAAAAAGAGTGAAAACAAAATTCAAACGCACTGATGTTACTGTTCATAGGCGGTACTGTTCATTTCTGCGCATGGATAGCGTATTTTCATCGCACCATGTGCCAAATATGGTATTTTTGGTGTACGGTGTACCGAAAGCCAATTTTCGGTAAATGAGGTACCGAATACAAATGCTAATATGAATGCTAAAATTGTAAATATGATGATATGTTATCTATTTCAATAAATACGGTCACTTATGTTATCTAATTTTTTTCCCCCATAAGGTAGCAATCAGCAGAGGATAACTACCATCAGTTGTGAGGTTCATCTCAAACGTCAGCATCCAACGAACCACACATTTTGTCTGTACCAGAAATGCGACCTTGTATTAAACTCCAGATATTAGGCAACTACCGAGTTGCACCCATAATATAAAATTAGTGCAATGAATGGACAGGCACTAAGACAGGACACACTGTTTCAGTGTTTCTTACACAAAAGCAAGCATCAGTATGCTTATTGAGACACCCAAAACTTTCTGTATGGAAAGGAATCGATGACGCTTACATAAATTTCTATAGGAAGGTTCTGTTTGAATTTTAAAGAGAAAAGTGATGAAACCCCTTGGCCCAGAATCAAACCCTGGCCTGGCCGCTATTCTGGAAAGAGAAATGGATTTGTTCCCGTTGTAGTGTTGTACCAACACTGGAAAAGAGTGGGGAGAAAGAAGGTGAAAAATCACCCTAGGTCGAAAAAAAGACTAAGGTGATGGATTTAACCTTGGTTCAGACAAGTACAGCAAGGCAGCTTTGCAACCCAAAATCATGTTAAGCAATACACAAGCCACACCCAAATTTAACCTCTCTTATCCTCAATGCAGCTCAAGAAGCAACAATGTCACACTTCACTTGGTTGCGGTTGGAGAGATTTTCTGCTGTTGGCAATATCTCAGGTTTTCCCTTTACAATATGGAAGAAGTCTATTTTTGTCCTCAAACTATCACCAAAGTCCGATTTCAGCCCTCAAACTCTAAAACCGGATATTTTACCCATCAAACTTTTAAAACCGTTTACTTTTCACCATTTTGCTAGTTTTATAGGCTGTTTTAGATTACGTGTGGCAGTTTTACACATGTGGCAGACCAGTTAGAAAAAAAAATAAAGAAAATTTCAGGAAAAATAGAAAAGAAACAGATTTTTTTTAAATCAGAAATAATAGAAAATTTCAGAAATAATAAAAAATCAGGAAAAAGAAAAAATTAGGGAAAATAGTAAAAAATAGAAAAACCAGAAGAAAAAAATCAAGAAAAGTGGGGGAGGGGGTGATCAGGAAAATGAAAAAAAGAAAATCAGGAAAAAGAGTTAGGAAGAAGCTAACGAGTGAGTCTATTGCTAACTGACAGTATAGTCTAGTACGTCACTAGACCATATACAACCACATGCAACACGTCCTACATACTCTTTAAATTTTATTCTTTCTAACATGTATATCTGTATTATTTAATATTGTATATATTGATGTTTGCGAGTTATACGTACATTTGTCCCCCCTCCGTCGTCAGGCAAACTACATTCTAATAACCTCCCTCTATTTGGTGATAGTTCAAGGGCCAAAAATGGATTTCTTCCTTACAATATTCATACGAACAAGCATTGAACAGAACTGCCCACCTACTACATAGTTAGCTCATGGCTTGCTTTGTTTAACGCTACTCAGCCCATCTCAGAAGCTCATGAACTTGCTCAGCAGTTTCAACAAATTTTTGTGTAGAGGCAATGGTCAGATTTGACAATCTTCGGTTGAAAGGGAAACACCAACTGAGTTAGAAAAATTAGGAAATATTACATAGCACACAATATGACATATAAGTAGTGTTCCTAGTACAGGGGAAAAATTGAGGCTAAGAGAGGCTCAATTTATCATTGCTCACTCGAGATAATGCCGTTTCTTTCAACATCAGAGCTGAAGTGGTCCAACAGTTGAAAATGTTGTTGATTGCCAAATTTCATCGGTCGTTATTCCCAGTGTCAATGGTATCTCCTCATATATAAAAACATTACAGGTACACCCGCCATACTCGGTGGACAAACACACTAGATGATTAAAACAACAAGAAAAATACCTTGGCCTACACTGGCTGAGTTGTAGCATCTGAACTTCAGGATCTCATCAGGGTTATCAGTCTCCAACAAAAGGTAAGCATATTCAGGTGTCCACAGATGAGCACAAAAAGGACAGTTATCCGGGTTACAAACCTTGATGTTCAAGTATTCGTGTGTCTTTATTCCTTAAAACTCCACTTTTCCATAGGATCAGAGTTATTATATTGTGATGCACTCTATAAATTTGTTATTCGGTAACAATTGTGACTGATATAAGACAATACATAGGATAACAACACGTAGCAACTTAAAAGAATTCTGTGTAGAATATTATCATCAACAAATACTCTATATCCGAACTTCGATATACTTTACATCATGACAACATTCTAAGAGCGTTGCCATAGTAAAACTATTCAGAGCATCAGAAGCATTCTCACTTAAGGCATAAGTAGGGAGGAAAAGAGAGTCACAAAGTCACTGGGATAGCACATAATCTTGCCGACTATTCAAACAAAGAGTTTATAAAAGATGGCAAAACAAAAAATGAAATGAAAGAACATATATTGGAGAGCCTCCATAACATTCCAATGAACAGACACTGAACAAAACATATTTTTGTTAGCATTAAGAAAGGAGGCAGGTGCAGAAGCAAACTGTGATCCTGCAAAAACCTATTCAACCTTCCATGCATGCAGGATGAGCGAGAAACCAAGACCTTGCAACTGGGAATCCCTAAAAATCTGCGAGTATGACCATGGCATCGACTTCTCAGGTGCCTGGCATGTCTGAAACATGAACACCGCATTGCTCGCCGTCGACCCAAACAACCAACTGTGGACATCCCAGAACACCTCCACAGGCAAGCCATCGACAAGAATTGTTTGATTTCCCCTAAACTTCCACGCCAACCGCTTCACCTGCATCACGGGCTTCTTATCTACCCGTATCTCAAGACATGGATCCTTGAAGCCGACGGTATCACACTCTATGACAATGTCATGGAACTGGCCATTATCGCAGAATTGCGCCTTTGCAGAGTAAATCTTCTTGCCATATACGTGCTCCCTCCTCGCCACAAATGCGGCATTCAGCATCGGCCGGTTAGCGCCCGTCTTCCGGTACGCGTCCTTCTTCATGTCGCCGAGCAAGAGCACGAGCTCAAGGTCGAACACCACTGCGACATAGAACCCCTCCAATGGTTCAGGCCCAGAACCGAACTTGGCGCCCGACAGGTCCCAGAAGATCTCAATCTTGCCGTCCACGACGTCGAGGCTCTTAGACCCCTTCTTCTTGGAGAAGAGCCACGGCTTGATGTCCGCCTTGCACAGGCACTGGCCGGACAGGTCGTCCACGCCGATGCTGAGGCCCTGCCCCAAGAGACTCTTGCTCCACGTGACCGAGATCACGCAGGGCCGGCCCGAGAACTGCGTCTGGTAGAGGCACGTCACCAGATTCTGCGCCGCACCCTTGCCGGCGCTCGACGACGACGACGACGCGTCCGCGATCTGGACGCCGCTCTCCCCGAAGCAGGACGGGAAGTCCCTCATGGCTCGCTCGCCCTTTTCAGCGAACACCTGGCGTGTAGCCCGCTCAGATCACAGCGCAAAGCTCCACTCCTCTGCTCTCCTCGCCGCAGCAATCGAAACCGTCCGGCGAGCTCGCCCCGCTATGCCGGCGAAGAGATGACCGACCGCGCGCAGATCGGTCGTGCAGATACGCAGGTTGCCGTCGAAGATTTCTCGATCCAGCAATGCCACCGCCACCGGCAGCAAGATCCCACCTTTACTACAAAAGGCAGCACCGCCAACCGCCCTAAAAGCAAGCGGGAGCAGAGCGATTGATCCCGCAGCAAAGATTTCTTCACGACGTCGCCCTCTTCCACCGCAATCCAGTGCCGCGGACGCGGCAAGAGGCCACCTTTGCCGCGAAACCGCAGCAACGGAGTAATCTTCCGCCGGGATTTCTTCAAAAGATAGCTCAAACTGCCACCTTTACACCACAGAATCAGCACCAAGAATAGCAAGGCAAAATGGTAGCTTTTCCCCAGGTGAGGCTTCAAGCCAGAAGAACCAAGAAAACAATAAGAACATGGAGGGGAGCAGAGTGAGAGGAGCAAGTGGAGAGAATACTAGCAACCACTCCAAGTCTCCAACCAGTGCATAGAGCCATAGAGGAAAGAAGCAAGTAAGCAAGCAGCAGCAACAGCAGCAAGGGACTCACAAGAAGTTGTGGGAGGGGGAGGGGGTGACGGGGTGGAGGTGGTGAGGGGGCAAGGAGGCAAAAGGTTAGGGAGAGGAGGGGTACAGTACAGCCATACAAGATACAGCACACACTGGCAGCCAACTCACCTCATCGAGAAGGGCAGTACGAGCAGGAGCAGCTGACTGCTCCTTTCTTTTTGTGACTGCAGCCATTGCCCAGTGCGAGTGTGCCACTGCACTCGCTACCAGTACATGTTAATGCTAGGAGAAGGACTGGTTCCTGATCTTGTACTGCGAATCCTACCCAGCAAAAGATCTTGAAAAGTGAGACCATGAATGGTAAGATCAGACGATCAGGGGAAATAAATCAGTCAAAACACTTTAACTCTTCATTCAGATGATCAGCTCAAGAAACTCAGACAGAGGTGAACAAATGGCAAATTGCTCTGAAAGACAGGCTTGTTTTCTCTGATACACATGGAGTTTTTTTTTCAGTTGCTACGTTGCACATGGTGGCACTTTCTCTCTCTTGAGTTTTGCCCTCTACTGCCTTTGCCTGTCTGCTATGAGAATACCAGCTCTTTTTCTGATTTTTTTTTCTTTGTTCTGGAGAACTGGTTCACATGCATTACAGTGCAAAATGACCAGAGTATGCCCCCTGCTACAGCCTACAGGTACTCCGTGAGACCGTCTCTTGCTGTTGTCTGGTCTAAAAAGTTACTAGTATATCTCCGCGTTAAGGATTTTTTTTCAGAAAAAGAAAATGGCAAATCAAGCATCTTTTTTTGAAAGATGGCAAATCAAGCATCACTTGCCCACTTGCTAATGGCTTATATCCCCCCCCACCCCCCAATGGTTGGCTTTGCTACGAATATTCAAGTGCAAATGGAGTCTTCTAATAAAAAAATGGATGACGCGTGCGTTCTGGATCATTGTTCCTACATACCAGATTGTTTATACAGCACACAATTGAATGTAAAAACTATAACATGTCGTTTCAAAATATTTCATCCCAACTATCCTGATCAATAGTGGAAAGAAATAATTGTTGTTAGCTCGAATTTGCAAGTTATACTACCAGGACTTTTTATGCTGTACTCCATCTGCCATCTTCATGACTTCATGTGATTAACAAAAAGCATGCTTTTCGGTTCAAAACAAATGCGTGCTTAGGTAAAAGAGATCAAAATAAACAAGTCAAAATGCAGGTACACCATAGTGTACCATGCTGTGAGGTAACTGAAATCAATGAGGACAACGGTTTTCTTGGATCTGGGCCCATTTCATCTCATCCGTTAACTGCACGCCCACGAGGCCGCATTTATTCACCTCCTGGAGATCATAATCATCCACTCTTCACTCTGCTTCGTCTCCAAGCAAAGGTACCCAAAAAATTTCCACACATTTTCTAAAGATGAATTTACTTCAGCACATTATTGTTTCATGAAGAAGTATTTTTCAATTTTTCTTGTGTTGGAGCTGATAGCATAGTTCTCCACTCTATTTTATCTCATTTCTCCCCCTTTTTTTTTGAACTCTCAATCATCTTTATTTCATACGATTCACCCGAATGTTCGAGCACAGCTGAACTTAACCATAGAAGCTTCAGCATCCTCTATTCTTTTTAGTTCCTGGATAATCTTTGGCGTCGATTTTGGAAAGCATGTAGAAAAGAAAGATCAATAGTACATCCTTATAATTTAAATCCCAGTTTTTATTCCTACTTAGTTTATTATGCAAGTATATGTACTATTCTTTATGGGAAAAGTGTGAGCCACATATGCAACTTCTTTATCTTGCACCCACTTCACTATAACTAAAGCAACTTACCTTCAAGAAAGAAAAAGCAACACTTCTAAATTCTAATGTGGAGTTGCACACTGACACCTTGAGGGTACAAACTTGGTTGTTCATAAAGAAAAATCTGTTTATGGTCCCATCTCAAGTTCTCAATTACTCACCTAACTAGAGCCAACTAACATCATAGTAGTAGGTATTGGTGTTCAGTTGCCATGCTTTCCTCTGACAGAGTGTTAATATAACTCAACGTACTTGATTTTTAAAGCATTTCTGTATTAGAGTCTAAGGTGAATGTACTTGGAGTGTATTTTATTGAGTTGGAGTAACCAATAGGTGGAATTTGACCTAACCTTTTTTTTCTTTCCAGAGATTTTTATTAATATGATATACCAATTGGAAGGGGGATGTGTCATTCATAAGTTAGTTCCAAAAATCGGTAAGCTAGAGAAGGAGATGGTCACTCGAGCCGGTAGGATTTGAACCGGGGTGGCGAGGATAGTGAATTCCAGAGTTTGAGCGCCACTCTTCCTCTTCATTTTCTTACCTGAAAATTGTGGTGTAAATTATGTCTCTTCCCCTTGGATCAAGGTCCTCCAGGGGATCTTTACACAGGATATTGTACCCTGTGCTTTGCAGCTGCTACGAGGTTGTTACCTTACGTGGTGACGACAAAATGCATGCAGAGCTTCAGATGATCACTCCATGACACGCCATGTTAGTCTAGGAATGTTTTGTTCCAAGTAGAATAATGTCCATTCTGGTTGTCACTTTGCTTTCTGGCCTGCTGGCAACTTTGGCGTATATACTATCATGTCCAGACAAAGGCTTTGCTTGCAAAGCCTAGCCCAGAAAATCTGTGTGCAGCTGGGGATTGCAGATAATGGTATCCAGAAAAAGTTAAGGGTAGAGGAATACTTTGGTACTCATGATGACAAGAAGATTGTGTGCTGATTATACATGCATGCCCTTTTAGTTTTGATATCTAATCCTTCAAATAGAGAATGATTGATTTCTGGGAAATAGGGCATAACTCTATAACAAAAATTTCTCCAGAAACAGAGGAGGAACAAAAATCATTTTGAAATTGTTACCTACTTGTATTTCATTATTTTTGACATTATTATAGCTATTTTCTCAGGGAGAAAGGTACAATAAAGATTTCCGTGTGTGAATTTTCCTTGTATTGTGCATTCATTTGGTACGAATTCTCTTTTAAGTAAATTAATCTTTGCTCCCGGTTTGGTGGCAATGATCACACGAAAAGGCTAAAGTGATTGGATTTACAGGCAAAAGCCTACCATTCCGTTCAAAAAAGTGCTAGGCACGATAATAATGACTTTGTTATGATAACTGACAGTGCATTTACAGTAGTAGCTGTATGGAGCGCCAGATATTGCAAACTAAAATGCAATTGTTTTTGCTTTTTTAGATGAGAATGCAATTGTTAAGGCTAAAGAAACTCGGCCGTGAACTAAAAGAACTCAAATTTATGAGCATTGCAATGCTGCTGGAGAGTTGCGCACCTGTTCTGCTTCTTCTTTTTTGATGAAACTGTTCTGCTTCTTCTTCCCCCAGACCTAGAGGAATGCTCAACTTGTTCTTAGAGCATGTATAAAAAAATGTAAGAACTTCATTGAAACTTCACAAACTTGTTCAGGCAGCAACATGAATCATCCGAAATAAATATGAAATGCTACCTAAAACCCGACCAGATGATTTTCGTATCGTTTGAAACGCAGAAATTGCAGGAACACGGAAATTGGACTGTTTCCAACCAGGCCTAAGCATGCATGATGCATGTTAATTGAAGTGACTCCTCACATAGTCACATTTCCTATAAAAAAAAGACTCTTCACACCTCATCAGTCAATCAGACAGCAGCAGCATTGGCACATCACTATCACTCAGCAATGCTATCTCAATCCGAGTCGAGTTGTATTTCGCGTATTCAAATTTTCTTTGTCGAATTGGACACCCAAATCCGACTGCGAGTAAGAGACGCAGACGCCGGTTCGTGGGCTAGCAGGCAGAGACACCATGCGTCCCTACAGGCGCTCACATCACACGCGCACGGCGTGAAAAGTTTGAACTCATTGTGCCGCCACACCAGACAAAGCGTTGAGCTGAGCATGCATGCAGGTGCAGCACTGGGGCTTGCTTGATCTGCACTTATCCCTCGCACTCACACCACCTCTGAATAAGGCTGTCGTCGGTCTCTTTTTGCTAGCCTGGACTGGAGATCGATTGCACCCAGCTACGTAGCATAGCATAAAGTGGAGCTCGAAGAACAGGCGAGCACCCAGCTCAGGGGACAGAATTAATGTTTTGCCCCAATTCCCACACGAATTCGAATGGAAAAACGTTCTCGCCCCAGAAGGAGGATCATGCGAGTGATCGAGTCTGCAAGAACAATATGATGGGGCATGGGAAAAACCTGCACTTTTCAAGCCTCTGGTCGATCTAGCAGAGCCTTTGCCTTTCGGCTGGATTGCTTGCTTGGTCAGTACTCAGTAGTCAGTAGGTCTCCCTTTACCCCACTACCATACTGTCACCGTCGCCGTCGGCGCGCGCGCGCGCGTGCATGCATGGCCTACGCGTCGTCAATCGCCATGGATGAGACCGACTCAGCTCGGATAGTCGCATGGCATTCAAGAGCAAAGAGATTGCCTTGCCGGGAGCAGCACAGGTTCGGATCTCGACGGTGCAGGCTTTCTAGCTTTTTTAGATAATGGAATAAAAGGCTAAGAGGATTAACTTTTTATTTTTGGGGAAAAACATACACTGGCAAGAGTGATCTAACCTTATACTGTGGTTCAGTTCAGCAACAAGAACAATTTTGATACATACCTAAACCAGCAACATTCTTTACTCAAATAATAGCGCACTATCTGATGCAGATACTAGCTACACTAACACAGTCAGCATCGCAGCTCATGATCCTATCTATCATCGTGCGCGGGTAGAGGATCCTGAGACCGATTGGGAGACCAAATCTTGTACAGCCTTGGATATGTAACCAATTACAATCCCCATGGTGATACGATAAGAACAAACAAACGCTTGCATGCAGAGACGAGGGTGCTGCACTGCTGTCTGCTGAGCAATTAAGCACACCAAGCACACAATGGCGGATGCAGACTACTATCTCTTTTTTTTCTTCCTTCTTCTACTTTTTTTTCTTCTTCCATACCAAAAAATTAAAGAGAGTTTTCAAGTGTGCCCAGGTACCCTCCCCTACGCTCAGGAAAGGCAACTTTGTATGAATGTATGGACACATGGGTTATCCTATCTGTAACTATATTCCAGCTGATTCTTATCTATCGTTGATTCTCTCATCTATTTCATAATTTTGTACTTACCTCTCTAGCACGAATAACAATGCAAATGAACGGTTTTGATAGACGATGCGTTCGTAAGAGTTAGTGGAATTTTCATTTCCCGCGCGCGTCCCGTGGATCCGCCCCTGAAAGCACAGGCGACTTCATGCAATGCGAACGAACGAACGAACTGAATTATAACTAACTGCCTGAACAATTAATTGGTTGTGATTAGAATTATAGATATTTAATCGGTTGTCGTAAGATGGAGCTTTCCTTTCGATCGATCGGGACGAACACGTGGTGCCTAAGTTAGCATCAATCCATCCATCCATGGATGGATGGATGGATCAATCGAAGGGGTTTATGCATGCATGGACAGGCACTCGTGGGGGCAGCCATTGCAGCGCTCGACCAACGGACCTGGATTTTTTGTCCCTCTGCCGTGGATGCGAGCGATGCATGGGGATTCTCTCTTCCCACTTGTGTCGTTCGCTTGTCGTCGTTCGCCGCATGTTGCAAGGGGAAGCTTTTACGTGTTAAGAAATCTGAAAGTTTATAAGGAAGAATTTTATCTTTTAAAGATTTTTGGTACAATATATATAGGCAACATCTCTCATTGTAAATATAGATAAATAAAAAATAAATATCATTTTTTCTATATTGTAGTATCTCTCTTTTACGATCATTCTCTCGTGTAATCGCTATACTGTGCAATAGTTTCTCAATATTACGTATGTAACTGACCGACACGATCAAAGTATAGCGCGTGAGTTTTGCAGGAGACAATTCAGATTTCATCAGGGCCAGCCACCAACACAGGGCCCAAGGGATTTTGTGTGGAAGTGAACTGAACCTTTGAACGAACCTTATCTTTATGATTCGCTGCATTGCTTTACAGAGATGTAAGTGGGTACTCAATAACTCTTAGTTGATAATTTTCTTCCACATAATCATCGTCGAGGAAACGAACTAGCATATTAGGTGGAATAGCATTTTTAGTTTAAGAGAGTGGGTTTTAGATCAAACTTGCATCCGTAACTGAATTTCCTTTTCGAACGTTCTGATTGGGCACTAACTGAATTTCCTTTTCGAACGTTTTGATTGGGCACTAACTTGTTGAGTACCACTGGAGAACCACGCCTCGGCTCGGGTTAGTGGAGATAGTTTTACCCTTACACAACAGAGATCAAAACCCAAGTTCGATTCTTATGTGTCTCACTAATATGGAATTTTTTATGATAGACGACGTATCCATCAATAATAGGATGCTTACGGTAATTTTATTAATCTTTTAAATTTTATATATCCGATTTTCAGTAGACACAGGGGCGGATTCCCCGGTGCAGCAGGGGGGCTCGAGCCCCTCCTACATGGGCGGCGCACTTGAGCAGTTGAGCGCCTCTCCCTCTAACACCTCAATGCTCCAAGACGGCCAGCCCCCGCTGACGACTGTCAAGCCTGGAGCCTGGAGGAGCAGCCCCTCCTATAATTTTAGTCTGCGTCCGTCTCTGAGTAGACACTGTATAAATGCATGTATAGCTGTGTTAGTGTGTGCGTGCATGTTGTACTGTGTTCCTCGGGAAAAAAACAACTTGGTGAGTACTGATACGTGAGTTGCAACGGCCCGGTGTACTCACTGACTAGTAGTAACCGATGATTCAGATAGCATTCACTGCTCGCGGCAAGATGGCAATGAGTCCTGAGCTTTCGTGCGGCTCTCGCATTGAAGGAGCAACGCTGTCAGTTCGTTGAGCCGCCAGAGCACTTGCTGAAAAATAACAATGGAGATGTAGTGGCCGCCGACCTGAAAGACATCTATAGCCAACCAGATACCGAAGAGTGGTACGCCATACCATTCTGTCACTTCTCCATCAGTACATTGTAATCTCATGCCAGTTTAGCATCTGTGTTCTCATGCCTTCCTGAAAAAAAAAAGGAGAAAAAACACTTTGCAATTCTGCACTGCATAAATAATCGCCCTGTTTTCGTCAGAGTCAGTGTTCTCGACCAGAAAAAAAATGTAAGACGCCCAAGATGAGTACAATGCAGAAGCCCTACTGTTCCCCTTAGAAAAGGTAGAGCCCAAATATCCACATGGCCCGGCCCATATCTGTTTCAAAACCCGTTCGTGGAATAGTTGCTGCATCTGATTTCTAACTTGCACAACGGCAGCACGAGAGCCGTCGAAAATGAACAAACCACCTTTCAGCGTCATCGTCATAAACAACGGGTGTCAGGCTCATCTTCCTGGACCGGCCCCAGCCATTGCTGTCTTTGCTGTCATAGAGCGCTGTTCGAAGATGGCTTCTTCTTATCATCTGGCACATGGATGCAAGATTTTTTGGCCGCGTTGCCCTTCCCCTGGACGATTAGTTTGACATTTTTCTTAGGTTTTTTGACGGGTTTTCTTGGAATCTGGATTATTAGGGAAGAGAAGAGGATCGCTGTCGGTGCTGTGCAGTGTGCTATTGGACAAATCAACAGTCTCGCATGGCGAGCAGATTCAGTGAACTGTCTTGCACAGCCAAAAGATGGAGTCCTCAAACAAAACATTGCATTTGATTTCTTTTCATTCCTGCATACTGATGTTCTTACAAATGATGAACCCAAGTATCCACATCTAGCATTAGCAGTAAGTAATGTACATGAGGCAAGTGCATGATAGTATACACAGAGGGCAATGGGAACTGGGCCCTGGCCAATATAAAGAATGTACAAGGCAAACTATAAAACACTGGATTAATAACTATCAAGCAAAGTGTTCTGCTATCAGAAGTTCAGAACCCATGATAGTATCCTCCAAATGATATGCTTGCCCGTGTGGATGGCGCTCCTCCCATGACTGATGACATGGTCTGGTTCAGTCTGGAGGCCTGCTGCACAACCTGCTGAATTCTCTGCAGATCAAACAAGCAAAATTTTTCAGAATGCCCCAGTTGTATAGTAGTGCTTTAGCCATAATCTATTCCCGTATTCCATTCTGTAATCCAGTCGAAATCCAAAGATTCTTTTCATTTCTTTTGCACCCAAGTAACGTTTAAGTAAGCAGTGTGCTATCTTAATATAAGAACATGCCTTTAGGAATGTTACAAATATGAAAATGCTGAAAATTCAGAGGACAACAGGAAAGAGCCACCAACCTCATCATCAGCATACATCTGGAGCTGGATCTTGTGATTCTGCCTCTTCTGTTGCTGCTGCTGGTTGCCACCAAACAGGAAGATGCAGAACGTGGCAGCTGCAACCCCAAACGAGCAGAGTGCCCCAACACCATTCACTCTAAGATTCCCCACGCTGAAACCAATTTTCTTGATGTCTTCTTGCTCTTGAGCGCAGTGATCATCAGGTGTAGCTTCAACCAACACCTCGTCCTGATCAACTTTCTTCGCACCAGCAGGGGACTTGATCAGTTCCTCCTCTTCTGCACCAGAGATCAGTATCTCAGTCACCTCAGTCAAGATATCTCCTCGCTTTGATTTGGTCTGCACGACACCGATGTCCTTGAACTCGGTGGCTGGATCATGCGCATAGGCATCTTCTGATGTTGGCAGGGGCGGTTTCTTCGCCTCCTCATCTAGGATGCAATCATAGGGAGCAGGGTGAGATGTAGGGCCGAAGTGGTCCATGTTGATCATGACCAACTTGGCGCCGAACAAGAGCTGATCCTTACCACCGACAGTGCCATGGCCATTGCTGCACTCCTCCATGAAAGAGGAGCTCTTGTGGTCAGGCAGGAGCTCCCACTCATCAAGGCTGATTGCATCCATGGAAGCCCCACTGCTCATGGCAAACTGGTGCAAGGACAAGTTTAGACCAGGGAGTTATATGCAAGTAGTTTCACGCTTGCGATGCTATGGGCTATGGAGTGGTCAATAATGGATGCTTCCCAGGAATCAATACAAGTAGTGGCCTGGAAGGATACTTTCTTTTTTTCTGGAGGGAAACAGCCGAAGAAGTGAAGAACCAGTGGGAACAGGGACACTTCTTGCACCAAGGGAGATGGCAAACCAAAATTTAAGAGTTTGTGTGTGTGGACTTAGCCTCCCTGCTATGTGACAAGGATGAAAATGTTCTTTGGGGCCTACCCTACCACTACGGAGTTCTTCGTTCCTTCCTTTCTACTCAACTCTTTTCATGTTTATGTATGATCCAAGCAGACAAAAAGGATGAATTGCTCGAAGCGATTCTTAATAAGAAAGGAATAATATAAGTGGATACAAAATAATAGGCTTTAGGATATAGATGGCATCTATGGATGAACCTTTATGTGGCTACAGATTGTATTACTTAGGGTCAGTCTGTGTTGTAGAATCTACTCAGTTACAAAAATATTTATTAACTATACAATGTTTATTGTTATGTCAAAAAAGATATTGTCAATTAAATACAGAACTGGTTTTAAAAAGCTACTGCAATAGCAAACGAAGCCTTGGTACTTGGTAGTCTTATTTAGACTGCCCTAAAAAAATAGTTCCCAACATTTTCTTTTGCCAAAGAATAGTGCACAATATCTCTGAAATAGTCGCATGCACTACGTTACTTGGTGGTCTTAATTAGACAGCATAACAAACTCATAAGATCTGTCTTTGTCAGTAGCTGTCAGAATTAGGGTGCCACTGCCACCAAATCCGAAAATGCTTCCGATGTCCATCCTTTTCCATCAAGTTATGAGGGAAGTCTCCAGAATGTTATCAAAAAATCATACAGTAAAATAACATAATAGGAGGGTCAATCAAAGGAGAAGATAAATGAAATAAACAGGAGCTAAGAAAAAAAAATAGACACCAGTTAAACACCTGCCCTGAAGCTTATGCAGAAATTTAGTTTGAGATGCAACCAGAGATAGCGGTGGATAGTTGTTTAGGAGCAGACTTATGCACAAAATAATGTAAGTCCAGGAGAATTATGCACATATCATCGCAGTAAATAAAAACATTCACTCAGAAAGGGAGATTTTCAGATTTCACGTAAGTCTTGTTTCTTCCAAATAGCATATTGTACATTACAATTTAAGATGGAACTGAGTTCACAAAGTAGAGCAGGATTCAGCACCCGCGTCTTCAAGGATTACCAATGTAAATTACAAATATAGTACCAGAAAAAAGCTACACAGATGTTCATACATTGCAAATTTACTGTAGTTAATTGACATAAAGATTAGGCAAAGATTTGCTGTACACTACATCAGCAAATGCAGAGGTATTCCTAATGTACAACAGCATGAGATCCTCAAAATTTACATGCCTGTGAGGTTTCCCACATGCTTGACTGCACAGTACAGACAACCATGATACATAGCAGGATGGGAAACAAAGATTAAATTGTTTCGGATCATATGAGCAGCTACACTAACAAACAATATCTCCAAAAAGGCTAAGCTTGCCTTGAAGAGGACGTTTCACCCAGTGAAACAGAAGGAAATGAGGAAGCCCAAGCTCGAGCGTTACTTGCCCCTTTCCTCAGGCCCGTTGTCTTATTGCTCAGTCTAAGCTTGCTCCAAAGCCTCTTCACATCAAGCACAACTGATGCTCGTTCCAAGAGCTGGTTTGATCCCCTGCGGATCCCTAAGTTCAAGTTCTGAACACGCACAACTAAGAAAGCTCTCAGATGAGAGAGGACGATAGGGATGAAGTGCGCCACAACCTTCAGGATGATAAAAAGAACTGCAAGCAACAGAAATGATTCGTCTTTTGCCATTTCACGCAGAGATCGATGCCATGGCATGCCTGATCTCAAGCTTCCTCTACTCTGTTGCTGATCAACATCAAGTTGTGCAAATGGATCAAGACCTGCAGCAGGAAAACGTCCCTCAGAAAAATGCTTCAGAGTACTACAAACTAAGGTAGTGCCCAGCATATCCCTATTTAATTATCTGGACAATGAAATCAAATCCATTTATCAAGACAGGTTGCTATGAACATGAACGATGACCCAGAAATAATTACAACGTGCTGCTTGTTTACACTCATGAGTGAATCATTTAAAGGTATCAAAGAGTACAATGTTATAGTAAGATGGCAATCCTGGTGCATTGGGGGTCAGAGCACCATGAGGCTTATAGTGTCATTCGTGGGTGTAGCTGATTCAACATCAGGCAGCAGTAATAACTTACAAGATAAAAAGATCAGTCAAACCAATTCAAAACAGAATTATAAAGAAAAACAGTCTGACCTTCCAACAAAGGGAACCAAAGGACTGTATTCTTTATGAGATTTGCTCAAGTCTCAAGTAAGGCATATTTGGAAAAAATGCTGTGACCATTCAATAAAATACTACGTAAGCAAGAAACAGAAAAGAGTAATGATGGCACCTGTAGTTTCTTTATAGAAATCTACCAGAGAGCTGAGATCTTTTGAACCCCGATATCGAACCATTGTAGTCTCGTTTACGAGAAGGATGGCTGGAAAGCCACGTACACCATATCTTGAAAACAAACTACAGTAAGAAGCGGTACAATGAGCAAAATCCACTGACCAAACAATATTTGTTTGTTTGTTTGTTTGTTTTGCTAGCAAACAATATGTGTTCAAACATGGAGAAATTGCCTCACATACCTAGGTGTAGCAGAAGATTCTTCAACAGCAAAGTGATGTATCTGAGGGAACATAGTGCTGAGAGCTTCAAATATTGGTCGAAATTTGCTTGAGAAAGGACACCATGCAGCATAGAAGAGAATGGAGTACGAAACACCTCTACGGCGAAGGTTCAACTCTGTATCAAGAGCCTCTCCTCTCACCTTCAGTAGGAGACACAAATATTAAGTCATAACTAACTGAAGAAACCACAAAGTTGACACATTTGCAAAATGGACTATCAGCATCCTTGAAGTGCCAGGGTTTTCACTTAATTAAGTGACAAACAAAATCTTCATGCAATAAAAATTCAATAATGGATCTGCAGAAAATTAGGATTTAGAACGATGTACATATTGCCCAATTCCCAAACTCACTCTTGCCCAAAATGCATCTCACATCTTGTTGATTCTTCTTCGCTGCAGCAGTCATATTTGGCTGCCCTTTATTGATTTCCCCCAGCTTGCCCCCGTTTATAATTGGCCTACTGCATTCATCAATGCAATTTCGCACCACAGAACTTTTGTCGGCTGATCGATTCTTCATTTGCTACCGCTTATTCTCATTATTGCATTTCCGATAGGCTCCCTCATATTGCTATTTTTTCTGCTTACTTTCTAAAGACACTACTTTACCAGTGGCAGTGTTCAATTCACAACGAACATGATTAGCGCTTCTTGGTACGAATATTGCTAAAAAATCCGCGCCATCTTTCTCTGTCCCCCCAAATCGTACACCTATCTCATAGGCGAATTAAAAAGAAAATCAGCAGGCCGCTACTATTTCTCCGCATTGACAAGTTTCGATTTGACAGGAGGAAGAAAAACTAGCCGCGCGAAATCTCGCGGCTAGCGGGGGTCAGGTTGGATTGGCCGATTAGGCGGCGGGCCGGCGCGGAGGAGGAGGAAAGCCTACCACGAGAGGCGGGGACGGCTCGATCCGGGTGCATCGCAACCCGATGGCGTCGAGGAACGGCGGCGCGCCCCTCCTCGCGCATGCTCCCCCCTGCCCCGCGCCTGGGAGCCCCGGGGCGGCGGCGCCTGCAACGCCAAGGAGGAGCGCGACGGCAACGGCGGCGGCGCAGCGCATCATAGCGCCTCTCTCTTTCTCTCTCTCTCTCTCTCTCGCTCTCTCTCCTTCGACTTTTCCGCTTTGGAAATCTCTCCGCGTGTCCAGGCTATATTTTGGCAAAAATAAAATTTCGCGAGGTTATTTTGGGGACGGGACGTGTGCGTGCCGCCGCCTGGTTGGTTGGGGCTCTTCTGGCCTCTGTGCGCTGACGGCTGACCGCGGGCGGGGACAAGTGGGCCCCACGACGTCGGCATCTTTTTGGGTTTCAGGGCCACCCAATCGGGGTCAAAAAGGAAGAAATAGGCCCAGGCTTGTGGGCCGTAGTTCAGCCCACACGTTGGCCCATCCCGTTTCCCATCTTTAGCGACTTTTTTTTCTTTCTTATGGCTTTTTAGATTTATGCCATTATATATATTATGATTTGAAATATGGTACTATATTTTTAGTATTTGAAAATATATAATTATAAATCTTTTAAAATTAGATTTATGATATTATATTTTTTAAATTAAATATTTATATTTTACGAATCTTTTAAAATTAGATTCATGCCATTATAAATATCTTAAAAGTGAATTCATGTTATTATAAAATATGCTTGAGACTAAAATAATAACATAAATATAATTTCATTAGATTTATAATAAGATCTTTACAAATACTTGAAGTACAGTGACATACATCTAAAAGTACTTTCTTTCCTCTCTTCTCCCCGCGAAGGCGCAAGGGGCAGCCAGTTGCCGACTTCGCGATGCAGATCCTCCGGAGGAAGCTTCTGGAAGCTTCCCGCCGCCTCCCTCTTTTCTCCGCTACGTCCGCCGCGCACCGCGGCCGTGCCCACGCCGTCGCCACCCTCGCCGCCGCCCGGCGGCACCCGCCCGCTGGCTCCGGCTCCCTCGCCGCCGCGCCGTGGGCCGCCACCCAGCGCCGCGGCGCTAAGATGCTCGGCTCCGACGTACGAATTCCCTTGCGACTCTTCCTCTCGCTTCTGTTGCTCTGCTCACCTGATCCGTTCCAAGGGTTTTGCTAGGGTTTTAATAGCTAGATGCAGTTATCTGTTTCGGCTAACGTTTTAATCCGTCGCGAAGGAAAAAAAAGGTCGAATGATGGTTGGCAAAAGAGTAGTTCGTTGCTAATTTGTTGGTGGGAGGATTTATTCAGTTCAGGCTAATTAATTTGTGGGAGAATGAATTCAGTTCAGGCGGCAAACTCATTAGAATTAGCATTCAGCAGAAAGGCTTCCCCATGGTCTAATAATTGCATGCAAAAACGAACATTTCATAACATGTTGATATCCTTGGCAATGCTTGCTTCAGTTCTGGATTCTGACTCAGGACTGTCTTCATATGTTGTAGGTGAAACTTGGAAATGTAATACAGAGAAGAGGTGTGTCTTTACATCTCTTTCTTTTACTTTTTCCTTCAAGTATTGTGGACTATTACTTATCCATCTCTTTGGAAAACCTTAAAATCAAGGTCACATTTATCAGGTACAGTAAAGTGTTATTTGTATTCTGCATCCATCGATAGTTACTATATTTTGCATGAAGTTGGTACTAGTTTATACCTGTCCTCGTTACAAGATCAAGCACTGTATCCTTTTTCTGACTTGCTTGTGCTTTGTTCAGGTGATAAAAGCACAACATTCACATCAAGGAAGAGGAGGAGCCACAATACAGGTCATTTAGTTTGTTACATTCGTTTAATGTGCCGCAGAAATTGAAACTGCACAGTTCACTATCACAATGGTAAGTAACAGCCAAAATAAAATACTTTAAAAAATTTCTTGGAGGTATGGGAGCAGACACAAATTAACATCACATAAAATTAACTCTTTTAGTAACAGAACATGAAAAGGCTAACTTAGCAACAGAATGTGAATGAGAAATAACTAGGACAGTAAGATAAACGGCTAGATGACCAAATAATACGGATGAACACAATCAACTGAATATGGCTGACCCCTACAATTTGTTAGCAACCATTTAAGATGCTTTGATTTTATTCGTCAAATTTTATTGCCGAACTGAATTTTATTCTCAAATCTTGAGTGTTGCAGGTAGAACTGAGGGATGTTGACACTGGAAACAAAATAACAGAAAGATTCCGTACCGATGAGGCCCTTGAGAGTATGAACTTTTTTTTCTTCCCTTACAGAAAAATACCTTTTTTACAATTAAGATATAGCCATATAGGCTTTTATGTTGTAGCCTAATTTTCCCCATGCAGTCATATATAACCTTTTCCACTGAAACATGCACTTCTGTGTTTTACATGACCAGTTCTTTCTCTGTTTATTATAATACATTTCTTGGGTGTTGCATTGCATTCATGTGTCAGGCTAATTTTAGACAGTCTCACAACCTTGGAACAAGATCGCCAAACCTAAGTTGACTTGATGACCATCTAGAATCTTCTCAAATCATGATGAGGGTTCTAGCAATCGGTATGTATTAAGAGAATTCGAGGACACCCTGGACACCAGAGTCTGCCTGTGGGAAGATGGTGCCCACCTGCTCAGCTCCTCCCTGCTCTACAAAGCAGCTCAAGCCAACGTTAGACCGGTGTGCGACTACTACAAATTCATCTAGGCTGAGCGCCCCCCCTCCCCATTCCCCCATGTCAGGTTCTTCGGATGGCTACTGGCCCAAGACAGGATACAAACCCACTAGAACCTGTTCAAGAAGCACTGTGTCGACTCAAACCTGTGTGAGCTCCGCCACGACCAAGTTGAAAGCTCAAGCCATCTGATCGCTGGCTCCCCTTTGCGGCAGGCTTCTGGGATCGACTTGTCCTCCCACTGAATGAGCAAGATGTGTCGACTGTCGACATTGTGGCTGGTGCAACCTCCGCCCTCCATCCCGGTGGCCCACTTCAATGTCTTCCTTTTTCTTTGCTGCTGGCACCTTTGGAAACATAAGCATGATGTTGTTTTCTGCTCCCTTCCCCTGCTACTCTCGCCTCCTCGCTGGTTACCATGCAGAACTTTGGAGCTGCCGTTTGCCACGAGGGACCAACACCTCATATACCAGTCATGACTCATGACCAAGAGCCTCTCCAAACTGATGTACTGTATTAATGTTGTATTTAATTTAGTTGCCATGGTTTGGACCGCATTTGGCATCATTTTTGCACATAAGCACATTATATTAATAATATTTGAAGAGAAGGGAAAAAATAATATGGCACCGAATCTAACTGGGTTTTGTCAAAAGCCGTCCAAAATAATCTGGTATCAACTGGATCCTGGCTGGGTTCCACCATTCTGTCTAGCCAACTTCTTTGTAACATAACCTGAACCGATAGCCTTGTATTGGACTGACCACCAGTGGCATGGGGAAAGAATCAACACTAGCTGCCCAACGGTATCAGGTTCGGTGGCAGTTTGGAACTATCATGATGCTAGTTTGGTTCAGTTTTTTAGATTTTAAATTTATATAATCATGTTCATAATGATATTCTAATCATTACATACTTTTTTGTCAACACATTCAGGAGTTTTTGTTGAGGAGAAGTCGTTCACATATCTGTATCAGGAAGGAGATACCGTGACGCTTATGGAGTAGGTTTCATTTCCCAATTTTCTTGTCATTTAACTATTCACATGCTAAGCTGTGATGCTGCCCATATTTATTTACATTCATTTATCATGGTCTAATCTGGTTTCTTTTATGCCAGGCCTGAAACGTTTGAGCAACTTGAAGTTTCAAAGGAACTGTTTGGTAAAGCCGCTGCATACCTGAAAGGTCCAACTGAATATTAATCAACAAGAAGGAATATATACTTATGTTTTAACTTTCGTACAGTGAGCTACTTTTTTGTAACATAACAGCTTGCTTAAATACTATAGTGGAAGACTTCAGTTTTGCCATAAGACTGATATTCACTGATGTTTGTGATTTTTATAGTTGCCTTGTATTATTGGGCTTAACTTTTCGTAGTTTCCAGCTTAGTAAAGAGGTCAATGACTAAGCGGCTCATCAACTTTTGAATTTGCAGTGTCCATTTTGATTTCGTTTGCTCATTTTTTTTAATTTGGTTTATAACGAGTTTGTTAACATCATGACACCCTACTTATTTTCTCACTTATAACAGATGAAATGAAGGTGGCTCTACAGTACTTTGATGGCCGGCTGATGTCTGCTTCGGTTCCTCCACGTGTGACTTGCACTGTTATTGAAGCACAGCCTCATACAAAAGGGCTAACTGCTCAGCCCCAGTGAGTTTTATATTATTTCATCTTCCAATGCTTATTATATATCTACAAATAACAAATTTCCTTTATGATGTGCCAAATTCCACTGTCTCATCTACAAATAACAAATAAAGAGTAGGTCGGAGTTGTCCAAACTAGCTCCTGCATCCTTTATGCTGTGAAACGAATTCCACTATCACATCTTCCATTGACGCACGCAATGTTGAGGAGATAATTTTAGCTCCTCTAAACTTCAGTATAGTTTGTCAAATAACGAATAACATTATGATACAGTTTGTGACTGCCTAAATCATACTGCAGTTTTGAAAGGGTATCCTGTAATCTTGAGATTTGATACCGAGACTTTATTTAGTACAATACATTGCTTGATAGTGCAGAGGACTTTCAAGAGCCGAGATTGTTGTAATTGTCCTTCGTTCAGTCATTCACATAACACTAAGAACATATGTCTCTTGACACTATTTTATGTGCAATACTGTCGAATTATATATACACTGCACAAGCACAATGCATATTTTACTAATACCAGCTTCATAATATTTTACAGTCAGATGTTTGGGGCTCAATATTATACAGTTAACTAAGTTCATGTTTGTACTAAATGCAGATATAAAAGGGTCTTGCTGGATAATGGTCTTACAGTGCTTGTAAGTTGTTGGGTTGTTGGGCACTGTTTGTAGTGCTTGTTGACCTAGCCTTTCAATGAATGCTTGAAGTACATCATGAAGTTCTTATACGCACTGTCACTCTGATATCATTCTCTTTGCAGAATTATGCACAGCAATGCTGTCTTTGCAGTATACATGTTTTTGTTTGCAATCTCTTTTCTGTAAATCATTTATGTACAGAACTGATTAGTAGTTGCTGAATCAGCACTGTTCCATTAGATTTATATAATTTCATTCAAAGTTGAGACGCACAACCCTTAATCTCATGATCCACTACCTTTGCCTTTCTTCTTTTTGTTGACCAAAATTCTAGCCACCATATTATTCTTTTTGATTTACTTTTTTGGTTAATGCAGCACCTTGATTTTACCGTCAAATGAGTTACTTCTGTCTTGAAACTTCTCTGGATACATATCCTATTGACAATTATTGAAAAATTAGAAACCATGAACATCGATGGAGCCATCTTTGCACTATTTCTTACTTCCATTGCCCTTTTGCTGTTATCTTAGGCACCACCTTTTATTGAAGTGGGTGAGAAGATTGTAATCAGTACAGCTGATGATTCATATATGACGAGGTAAGATATGGATAATCCTATCATTTGCTTGTTTTATCATCACAATTATTCAAATTATGTAGTTTAATTTTTAGAGAGCGCTGCATTGATTGCCATGTCTTTTGATAGACCATTGAAGTGGTTTCTCATTTCAGGTCCTGAGGGTGGAATCGGGTGCACTTTACCTACTTGGATAAATATTTGCTCCAGCAATTGCCCCTGCAATTGCTGTAAACTTCAACCTTGCCGCCAGCACAAAAAGGATAACCATATTTAGCAAGAATTTTGTTTTTAGCCGCATATTTTGTACTCATAGGTGTTTTCAATTTGTTCATTATTTTAAATTTTTATGAAACGCATTCGTATCATGGTAAACCATGGTGATTTTGTGGGGACAAAGATAGAGAAGCTATTTTGGTAGACACCCTGAAAGTATATGTACTGTCCTTGTGTCGCTTACTGTTTTGCGGAATAATGGATTTGCTCAATGTCTGGATTTCCAGGCAAATAAAAACGAGGTTTGATTATGAATTCCATATAGCAGAATGCCAGATCCTATCGCCACAAGAACGTACTTTATTTGTAACTCTTAACATTTGGTGCCCCCGAATCGTTTTGGTGACGTTGAAGATAGCTAGTTGATTATATACAGCTGCTACCTGTATCAAATAATTTCTTGCGCTTCCTACACATTTCTAATTTGTGTCAAGTTACACACTACACAAAGACACAAAAGCCCGCAGAATTTCCTGAACGCATCACTTGTAAGCATGGACGTAATCCTGGAAATAGAAGTTCTTCTCAATGAAATTCGCGAGCCAGCGAGACGCGGCGAAGCACAGCACGGCCGCGGACACGACCACGGCTCTCTGAACAGCCGACGTGACCAGTGTACCCTTGGCGACGGCGAGGAACCCGACGACGGCGACCGAGGCGACCTGCAGGGCAACCTCGAGCGTCTTCATGGCCTTGAGGGCGGCGTTGCAGCTCGTGCACTGCGCGACGTGCGACCAGTACCTGTCGATGGCATCAGAAAATTCACAATGCGTTACCGAATTCTCTGGCATTTGATAATTCTGGGCAGTGTGAAGATTGGTGATAGGTTACCTTTCCAAGAGCTTATCCTTGGTAGGGGTTGGTGGCAGCTGATCAACCTGTGGGGTTGCCCAGCCAACCTGATTCTTACAGAATTTTCTGAACCAGATTCTGAAGGCGATGACCATGCTATCCGACGATGTGGGCACATAGCAAGCTTTCTGCCAGCTATCAAGGCCTGCCGCGGCAAATTTGCGCTCCTGAAAAATGATTCGAAGGGAAGAATGAAGATGGAAAAAAAAATATAATGACTCCATTCATGCATTTACACATAGCCTGAATCACTAAGCTTTAGAGCAGAATTTGGATGTTGGAGCTTCTCCAAAGCTATAGTTTTCAACAGGCTGTGCCTGACATGTTGTGATGCACATTTCCCTTTCAGTTACCTCAACGTGGAGGAGGTAAATGTCTGAATCCAGTATAAGATTCTGGCCGATGTGGTAGAACCACCGCGGTGTGATCTTGTGGAGCCAAACCCCAACGTTCCTCGGGAACGCCCAAATAACCCTGCTCCTCCCAGGAGCAACCGGGACACAGAAGAACACCAGCATGACCCGAGGCGTCTTCTGCTTGCCCTGATCAAAGAACAGGAAATAACGCTGATATGTTAGATGTGGTTCTATGAATTCCTTCTAGCCTCACTTGCATTGACAAAGGGAGAGGGGATTTACACCTCTTGGCGAAACGGTGAGCCATAGAACGTGCACGGTGCGACGAACTGGAAGTAGCCCCGTTCCTGAGGCGATAAAAATCCCTCTATGTTTGCCTGCTCGATCTTCATCTTGATGGGACCGCCTCCCTCTTTGTCATACTCAACTGTGAAGAAAATAAACACTCCCAATGAGCTAGGCAGAATGCTAAGATTGTTCTTCACTTCTTCCAACACGAGACCAGTGTAAGCTCAGCGAATCTAGATTGAAAGAAAAACTTCATTTGCATTGCCACATCTAAGTGATGATATTCATGTCAGATCAGGCAAGGACATATCTCCCTGGATCTTCCTTCTTGCGGATTCCGCGCATTATCCCCTTGTGCGCATACGGTACATGAGCAGGGTCCATGAGGTTCTCTACCAAAACATCATACCTGCAATGCAATAGTGCTAACCATGACTGAGTTGTGAATGTGCAATGAAGCTAAACATCATACCTGCAATGGAAGAAGCATCAAGATTCAGAAAAAAGAAAAGGCTGAGCCTATACCCGTAGAAGAGATCCCTGATGCCATACACGGTGACGAATTCCGGGTCGTCTATCTCGGCGATGTACGGAGGCCGCTTCCTCTGCAACACGTCCTTGTACTCGGCCTCGGCCCTCGGGTAGAACCACAGGATGTTGTTCTGTACCACGCAGGGGTACGAGGCCACGCACGCCTTGCTGTTCTTGTGCACCTGCAGCAAGAATCGAGAGACAGATTTGATTTTGCTTTGCGGCGGCAAAGAACGGAACAAGGTTAATGGATGAGGAGATTGTGATCGGTGGGCGCGGCGTACCGGGGGGCCGAGGGCGGGGGCCTGGGGGATGAACTTGCAGGAGCCGGCTCCGTCGAAGCACCAGCCGTGGTAGACGCACTGGAGGCGGCCCTTGTCGTCGATGCGGCCCTCGGAGAGCGGCGCGAGGCGGTGCGGGCAGGCGTCGTCGAACACGCGCCACTCGCCGGCGCCGCGGTCGTACCAGGCGACGACGCTGAGCCCTAGCACCGTCTTGCCGTGCGGCGCGCGGGGATCGAGGTCGCACACGGGGGCCAGCGGGTACCACTGGTCCAGCCAGTCGAACCGCTCCTGCCCGGACGGCGACGGTGACTGCGGCTCCTCCGTCCGCGGCGTCTCGGCAGCCACGGCCGACACCGACAGCCGGGCGGCGCGGCGCCACCGTCGCTGCACGAGGCAGGTACCGCCTGGCCTCCTAGAGTAAATTAATGGCGCGGCGGTGGTCAGGGGAAGCGAGCGGCGCGGAACGCGCGGGAGGAAGAGAAGGGAGAGGGGGTCCATGGCGTGGCGGCGGCCTGCGGCGAGTGCAGCGGAAGCGGTGGAAGGCTTCGCGGCGCGCGACTGCGCGAGAAGCCTGGAACTTGTGGTTGTGGAGTGGCGGGAGCCGTGGGCGCGCGGTGGGCTGGTAGCGGTTGGAACAGCGGACCCCATCACCTTTTTTATATGTCGAGCGCTGGACAACTTGGCTACCGCAGGAAAATAATTCTACTAGACCTGGTATCTACTATATCTAGCGTTTGGATCTAATTCTTTTTTGTTTTTTTTTTTTTGCTACGGCAGGATAATTTATTTTCTTATTTGTTTTATCGCATATGATTTCTTTTATCTCCGCTATAAGTTTTATAGTAATTTTTGTCATGTGTCATACTATGAATTAGATCTAGATTTTAAATATATGAGATCAGGTCTTATAGAATTATTTTCTGCTAGGATAAGTCACAAGTAGTTTGGAAATGGTGCAATTTTCAGTCAATTTTGCTCATTCCGGGAGGATCTTCTGTTCCCTGCTCTGGACGCATTTTCCAAATGTTTATCTACGGCTGTTCTTGAGGACTGTGTTGTCGTATTATCTTCAATTGTTGACTTTGCACACCCCAAAATCCAAATTGCATGAATAGAAAAAATGCAATTGACATGAGTAATAACTACACAAGTTTTGATTATGTAAAATTGTAGTTACTAAATTCTTTAAATAGCATTCTATGCAAGAATGTGGCTCATTATATGCGTGGGCTTGAGTTCATAAAATAAAGTCCATAAGAGTAGATTGCACAAGAATCATAAGAGACTGAAACAAGCAGATCGTTTTTGTTGCATATGTTTCTTCTTGTAGTTAACACTTAGTTGTTTGTGTCTCATACTGTATCATACATCAAATACAATTGTGTTTAATATTCGTACATAATGTGTCACATATCATTATCCAATAATATTTGAAGGTTGTCATATTTACCTGTTCATTTGGATTTGCAAATGTTGTTCTTGAGGACTGTGTTAAGGCATCAGTTAGAGAACTCCATTCTTAGATTTGTAGTTTTCTGTATTCCCTTGGTTGCATAATACATCTATTGAACTATAGAAATAATTAAATCCTTGTTATAGTGATATAAGGTCAGGTGGAATCCATCAATTCCATTTATACATTAAAAAAAGAGTCAAGTTCCCAACATGTCAGCTAATGCAATGCTAATTACAGCCAAATAATTCTGAACATTTTTAGAAACATTAAAACTCATAGAAAGGTTCATTTGGCAAGTCAGATTTGTATGTGTTCTTCCATTGAGGTTTTTTTGGTTTATGCTTGTTCCTCTTCATTTCTGCGCTAGTTTTCAATGATTAACACTCATTATAATTGTCAATTCTATGAACGACTATATCTCATACTAAAGGTGAAGTGCATAATATCATCAAACCAGATTGGCACTTCATTCTTACAAACAAATTGGGGCGGGATATAGATTAGGTTTGATGGACAAGAGTACAAGGCAAATCTTGGTCAAGGCTAGTACCTTTATTGGTTCTGCATATTTTGGTTTCCTTTCGCTTCTTCGTTGTGGAAGATTGCTTCTCCACAATCGCCTTCTCTCCTTTGATATGTTTGTGTTGTGATTTTTATCACCGCCAAGTTGAGCTTCTTCCTTTATTTGCTTCCTATGTTTCCCTTCTTCATTTGTCCAGTTTGAGTCTTCTTTCTTCTAGGCCGCTGCACACATACAGAAGAGAGAAAACAAGGCACCGAGATAGCCCGGAACATAACAACACAGATAGCTCACCATAAGCACAACAGCGCGGGGTATTGGATAACCATCCAATAGACTTAAGATAGCAGGATTTAAATCACCTTACGGGCCTTCTAAGTTATATAAAGTCGCAAAGTGCAATCTCCTAGAACCAAAAATGCAGGATCTCCCAATGCATCATTTGTAAGCATGGGAGTAATCCTGGAAATAGAAATTCTTATCGATGAAATTTGCGAGCCAGCGGGATGCGGCGAAGCACAGCATGGCAGCAGAGACGACTGCAGTTCTCTGAACAGCTGATGTGACCAACGTCCCCTTGACGACGGCGAGGAACCCAACAATAGCGACCGACGTGACCTGCAGGGCGACCTCGAGCACCTTCATGGCCTTCAGCGCGGCGCTGCAGCTTGTGCACTGCACAACGTGCGACCAGTACCTGCTGATGGCATCAAGAAAGGGTGTTTGATGTTTCAGGTCACTGTGAAGATTGGTGATAGATCATGTGCTTTATTTACCTCTCCATGAGCTGATCCTTGGTAGGGGTTGGTGGCAGCTGATCAGCTTGTGGGGTTGCCCAACCAACCTGATTCTTGCAGAACTTCTTGAACCAGTTCCTGAAGGCAATGACCATCGTGTCTGACGATGCGGGCACATAGCACTTGTTCTGCCAGTTATCAAGGCCTGCCGCGGCAAATCTGTGCTCCTGCAAGAGGATTCGACAGGGAAGAGCGGAGAAAGAAGAACGTGTTAAATCCATTGGTGCATTTATACATAGCCTGAACCAGTAAGCTTGAGCTAGAAAAGAATTTGGATGTAGGAACTTCTCCTAAGCTATAATTTTCAACACGTTCAGCCTGACATGTAGTCATGCACAATATTGGCACATTTCTCTTTCAGTTACCTCAACATGGAGGAGGTAAGCATCTGAATCCAAGACACGATTCTGGCCGATGTGGTAGAACCACCGTGGTATGATCTTGTCGAGCCAAACCCCGAAGTTCCTTGGGAACGCCCAGATCAACCTGCTCCTCCCAGGAGCAACCGGAACGCAGAAGACCACAAGCATGAACCGAGGCGTCTTCTTGTTGCCCTGATTTGCCTGCAGGAACAGGGAACAATGCCGTTGTGTTAAGATGACTCTATGGATTCCTTACAGCTTCGCTTGCATTGACAATGGGAGAGGGGATGCATACAGCTTGGCTAGTCCCTGAGCTGTAGAACGTGCACGGGGCGACGAACTTCCAGTAGCCCCGTTCCATCGCCGACAGGAACCCGTTTATGCTCGCCTCCTCTATCTTCAACTTGATTGGACCCCCACCTTCTTGATCATGCTCAACTGTGAAGAAATGAGCATCCCTAATTAGCATTGAAGAATGCTAACATTGTTATTCACTTATTCCAGCACGAGACCAGTGTAAGCTCAGTGATTTCTAGACTGAAGAACAACTTAATTTGATTGCCAAAGATAAATGATGAAATTCATGTCAGATCAGGGACATCTCTCCCGGGATCTTCCGGATTGCGGAATCTACGTATCAGCCCCTTGTGTGCATATGGGACATGAGAAGGGTCCATGAGGTTCTCGGCCAAAATATCATACCTGCAATGGAACAGTGCTACAATCTATGACTGAATTGTGAATGTGAAGTGCAGGAATAGCAATGGAAGAATTGTCAACATTCAGAAGAAAGAAGAAAAGAGGCTGAGCCTTTACCCATAGAAGAGATCCCTGATGCCGTACGCGGTGACGAAGGACGGGTCGTCGATCTCCTCGATGTACGGCGGCCGCTTCCTCTGCAGCAAGTCCTTGTACTCGGGATCGGTCCTCGGGTAGAACCACAGGATTTTGTTCTGCACCACGCACGCCTTGCTGTTCTTATGCACCTGTAGCAAGAATCGAGGGAAATATTTGATTTTGTTTTGCACCAGCCAAGAAGTCGATGGGCGTGGCAGCGTACCGGAGCGCCGAGGGCGGGGGCCTGGGGAATGAACTTGCAGGCGCCGGCGCCGTCGAAGCACCAGCCGTGGTACACGCACTGGAGGCGGCCCTTGTCGTCGATGCGGCCCTCCGAGAGCGGCGCGAGGCGGTGCGGGGCAGGCGTCGTCGAACACGCGCCACTCGCCGGCGCCGCGGTCGAACCAGGCGACGACGCTGAGCCCGAGCACCGTCTTGCCATGCGGCGCGCCAGGGTGCTTACTTACTGTATTTCTCTAAAAAAAAAAGATGAATTAAATATATCATTATTTAAATCATCTTACAGATAGACGTACCCTTCTATCACAAATTGCAATCTCCTAGGAAGAAACACGCACGATCTCCTGAACATATATCACTTGTAAACATGGATGTAATCCTCGAAATCGAAGTTCTTCTCAATGAAATTAGCGAGCCAGCGGGATGCCGCGAAGCACAATATCCCGCTGAAGCACAACACGACCATCATTTAAAGCATGCTTAAAAAAATACATTTACTCTAACCAACTAAAATATGTCACATCAACAAGAATAAAGTTCATCTAAAATATAGATAACTGTATCAAGTATTTTTTGACAGATGACATCATCTAGCAAAAAAAAATATTTTCTTAAACTGACCGTCCTATCCAATCTACCTTCCAACTAAATACTAAAAATTAGATAACTATATCCTATCCAGAAATATCCCATGAACCAAGCATCATCCTTGCATTGACAAAAGGTGATGGTATGCATACCATTTTTTAAGGATTTGTGCCGTGTAACGTGCACGGCGCCACGAACCGGATGTTGCCTCCTACCATCCTCGACAGGAACCCGTCTATGTTGGCCTGCTCTATCTTTATCTTGATTGGATCGCCGGCTTCTCGATCATGCTCAACTGTGAAGGAATGGACATCCCCAATTATATAGCGGCACAGAATTCTGGACTGAAAGAACAACCTAATTTGTGTTGCTAAAGATAGCTGATGATATTCATGTTGGGTCAGGGACATATCTTCCGGGGTCTTCCTCATAGTGGAAGGTTGGTAGCAGCCCCATGTGTGTGTATGGGGCATGAGCAGGGTCTACGAGGTTCTCTATCAAAATATCATACCTGCAATGGAATGTGCAATCCAGGTATAGCAATGGAAGAAGCATCAAGATCCGAAAAGAAAAACAAAAAGACTCTGAGCCTTTACCCGTATGGGAAATCCCTCATGCCGAACACGGTGAAGTAGGACGGGTCGTCGATCTCGGCCATGTACGGCGGCCGCTTCCTCTGCAGCACGCCTTTGTACTCGGGCTCTGTCCTCGGGTAGAACCACAGGACTTTGTTCTGCACCACGCAGGGGTACGACGCCACGCACGCTTTGCTGTTCTTGTGCACTTGCAGCAAGGATCGAGTGAGAAAGATTTGATTTTTATTTGCAGCGGTTGTGGCCAATGGAAGAGGAGGAAAAGATGTGGTACCGGGGCGCCGAGGGCGGGTGCCTGGGGGATGAACTTGCAGTCGCCGGCTTCGTCGAAGCACCAGCCGTGGTAGACGCACTGGAGGCGGCCCTTATCGTCGACGCGTCCCTCGGAGAGCGGCGCGAGGCGGTGCGGGCAGACGTCGTCGAACACGCGCCACTCGCCGGCACCGCGGTCGTACCAGACGACTACGCTGAGCCCGAGCACCATCTTGCCGTGCGGCGCTCGGGGGTCGAGGTCGCACACGGGGGCGATCGGGTACCACTGGTCCAGCCAGTCGAACGCGTCCTCCCCGGACGGCGATGGGGACCGCGCTTCCTCGGTCCGCGGCGTCGTCTCGGCCGCCACGTCCGAGACCGACAGCCGGTTGGCGGGGCGACTCCACCGTCGTGGGACGAGGCGGGCGCCGCCAAGCGGCCTGCTGGTGTTCAATGGCGCAGCGGCGGCGGCGAAGGGACACGGGGCGCGGGAGAGGAGGAGGGAGAGGGGTTCCATGGCGCGGCGGCGAGCAGCAAGAAACGGGACCTTGTTGTCGAGGAGTGCCGGGAGTAGCGGTTGGATACATAAGCAGATCCAGCACTCGACAGCTGCCGGCAAGCGTAGCAGCAGGACGACTGAGCTACTGTGAATCATCACATGCTTCACGTTCGGAAATGGTTGATTGGTGAGCAATTATTTCAAGTGACTTGGCTTGTAGTAGTAGGATCATTTCGTGATTAGTGCTCCGGGCGTGGCGCTAAGATCGAAGCCAAGAACTTGCGGTTTTTGCAATGGCGGGAGTCGCCGTCTTGGTCGGCCCGTCAGGCGCTGTTCGCTGGACAGACGAGCGAACGCAAATCACGAGCTCTGTGCCTGTGTTTGGAAATGGTTCACAATTCTTTCGGTCGATTTTGCTAACAGTGCATATTCCTGTCGTTCATGCTCCATCGAGGCACATCATCGTTGTCTACGATGCCGACTGTCTCACCACCGACAGGGTTAGGGTTCGAGTTCACCGTGGCTAATTTTTCAAGTTCGCCGATACTGTGTGTAGAGATGATCACGAGTTTGTGTGAGGAGCATGGAGTGAGGAGAGTGACGATGCCGATTCAGAGCAAATCAAATTTGGAAAGCCAAAATAGAGACTAAATGCAAGTTTTTGCCGGGCTGTTTGTGCAACACAAGCTGAACACGGTTGACAATCTAGCAAGAAAAAATTGGCCGCGTAACAGCTCATGTTCCCTTTGTGATCAAGCACCGGACGGCCTACAGTGTGTTTTTTTCAAGAGAGGTATGGGAACATGTTGCTAATTGGTCCCTTAGATTGGAATTCAAAGATATGGTGTATCCAGACCATGATTCAGTTGTTCATTGGTGGGAGGAGACAATGGCGGCCAGCGCAAAGGCCCATCCGAAGATAGCCACCTCTATTTTTATCTACACCTGTTAGAATACCTGAAGGAGAGAAACAGAATAATCTTCCAAAACGAGAGCATGCAACCGACTCAAATTTCCAATCTGGTAAAAGATGATGTTGAGGCAAAACTGGGAGTGAACTTGGCGCCATTCTAGTTGGTTATTTATAGCTTTTCAGTTCTCATCTCCTGGTGTTGTTCTTTCTTCTATAAACATTTTCTTTACCTCTAGCTGTTGAACACCGTAAGGCTTACTCAACGGTTTTGACTGGCTGTAATTCTCTATTCTCTTTTAATGAACGGCAGAGATCCTACCCCTTTTTTTGAAAATAGAGGATAGTGACGATGAGGGTGGTTGCCCGATTGGAGCTTGACCTAAGGGCAAACATTGGCATTATTCTCTTCGGACATATAAGCATTGTGACTCGTGTAGTGGTGAGTGTGTTAGCGTGTTGATGAGTTCGACGCAAAATTAAGGGGTAGCGAGAACCTAGCCTTAGCTCGGGTGGCTAGCACCGAGGGGGTTTGGACCCGTGTAGGTTTCATCCCTAGGGATCGCAACCTGCACATCTCACTAGGGATTTTCCCTGTAGGAGGATCGGACGTTGGCTCGGTCGGTAGTGAACGCCTTTGAGCTCTCCGTCCAACTGGGCTCAAACTCAGGTGCTCACTTTCTTCTTCATGAATTACCACTCCTGGCCTAATTTCAAAAAAACAAAAATTAAGGGGCAGCCGTACGTAGTGAGGGGTAGAGATGATCAGATCATAAGTTAGGGTGCCAGGGTGAAGGTGAGATATATGAAGTGAAGAGAGCAACGAAGGTACATTGATATTGATCCAAGGGCAAGCTTCAACTTTCATTTTCCCGACACGTGGCGATAACTCAAAATAGAACTAGGAGAAGCACTGTAATTCAGTTTACAATGCGAGGCGAGAAGCAACCTCATTACTCTTTATTTAGAGCAAAACGGGAAACATCTTACGCAATTTTGAACCAGCGGAGGGAGCACATACTTTACGTGTCATCTCATGAGCATACGCGGGACGAGATCTTTCGTGACATTTCGGCCTCTAAGCTAAATCAAAATATCCTAGAATCCCACGTTAGCTACACCTTTTTGCTGTAAAATTCATATGCACCTATCGAATGCCATCATGACTTGGCAGCAGGGCTTTTTTACCGATAAATAAAATTTATCAGAGCCCATCGATAACTATAATTTATCGGATATATCAGATATATCCAAAAAATTCAAACAAATTTAAATAAAATTCAAACAAAATACAGATAAATATGTATTTTTTTCTAATAGGATTCACCAATAGACCCGGTAAACCAGATTTATTACAGGTTTTGAGCCGAATTTCTTATCCGTGGCAGCACCCAAGCTTGGCCACTGATCGGTCACCTCTGCGCCCAAGCTGCTCGAGGCTACCAAACGGGATTTTTTTTTAAATAATATTATTTTTATTAAAAATTGCAAAAATATAAATTAGAAATATGTACATGTCGGTACGCGGAGTGCTGACTAAGATCCTGTCGGCACTCCATGTGCTGACAAGCTAGGTGGCAGTGAGCCTTAGGGTCTGTCGGCATGCAAATGAGGTAAAAAGGGTATGTCGACACTTTGCGTGCCGACATCCCCAAGTACCTGCAAACATGTCTGTCGGTAGAGGGCTTGAGCCGACAGGTCGGCAACTCGTGTGCCGATAGGTTTGTTTTTTTTTAATTTTGGTTTTTTTTATCTCTTTTTTCCTTTGGGAAGAAAAAATATTTAATGGAATGGTAAATTGCAGTGGAATACACTCATAATATTCAAATGTTAAATTACGCAAAGCACCAGCGGGCCACACACCGACTTTAACAACGACAGTGGCATATTCGGTACAATTTTCATACCACATAAGTATGTACCGATGATAAACCTAACATACCTTAGGAAATTTAAAGAAGCAACATCCAAATTGTAACAATGATATTAACATGTATGGTATAATTGTGAAACTAACCTAGCCATGCATCGATTCTAAACCTAACATGTCTTAGGGAATTGAAACTAGCTGATTACTACGGACACTCTATTGAGTGCAACGAGGATACTTCCCCTTCCTCATCGCCTCAGGTCCAACTTCACCAGCCTGACGTGCTCTCTCGTGCTTCAGGCGGTTCCTCGTCGCTTCAGGTCCGCTCCCTATCTGCCTCACACGCCTCCTCCTTCAGGCAGTTCTCCTCCTCTCTCTCCTCTTCCGCTCTTCCTCCTATAAGCGTTTACGGGTAGCCTCTATACTCTCGTCAGCTTCTATTTCATGGAATCGTCTCACCGCCACGTTGGAGCCACGTCCGTAGCATGTCGCTCTACTCTCTCTCTCGCTCGTGAATGAAGAAGACGAAGAGAACGCACAGGAAAAAATCGACGACCGAGAAGATATAATAGGCATGTCGACACTCGGAGTGTCGATAGGTAACGTGCCTGATGTCAAGTAGGCACCACATAAGTATTTGACTGATCGCGATGGCCAGTTGGTACTTCGTGTACCGACAAACCTCAGAGCTCACTGTCATGTAAGCTGGTGGCACATGAAATACCGACATGTCTCTATTTCTGTAAATATCTGATTTTGATTAATATTTTTACAATTTTTTAATAAAATAATAATATCTGTATCTGTACTACTTAAAACATCTGTAAAGCGTCGTCGTTTCGCTCACCCTCGCGTTCCGCTCCCGGATTCCCCGCACGCACGTTTCGGCTGATCGCCTTGGCAACAACTCGCCGTGTTTCGCTCCTCCCTCCCCGTCCGCGATCCACGCGCACCAAAAATCTCGCGCACCTCGACAACAAATCCCCCCGTTCCATCCTTCCTCCCACCAGACGGACGCCGCTTCGCCCCTCAACAGCCGCATCCAGGACAACGCCGCCTCGTGGACGGCTGTCCGGGACAACGCTGCCCGCCGAGGCGAAGGCCCCCCGCGCCGCCGCCATCCCCGTCCGCCCTCTCCTCCTCGCTTTCCCTTTCCTCTCACTTCTCCTCCTCCTCTACGTCTACTCCTCTTCCTCCTCCTCGCACCCTGCCATTGGCTCATCCACGGCGGCGCTGCCGCTCACCCCGTCCCCGCCGTCCCTGCACATCCGCATGCGTCGCGCGCGCTTCCGCTCCTATGACGACTACCTCCGCCACCAGCTCAACAAGACGCTCGACCCGCGCCTCCGACGCGTCTGGTCCACTCGCGATTGGCGCCGCAAGGTGGACGCCTTCGCACGCGCCTTCGCCCGCCTCCAGACCGACGGCCTCCTCTCTAACGCCTCCCGCGCGCTCTGCGTCGGCGCGCGCCTGACCCAGGAGGTACTATAATTTTGTCATTTCCTAGCAAGGTATCCGTCGGAAGGTGGAGGACCTCGTCGACCCCGCGCGGGATGGTGAAGGCGCCAGAGGATTGCGGCAGATCTGAGCGCGGCGTCCTTCCTCTACCTCGCCTCACCATCCGCCAGCAGCCATGTTGACAGCGATGATGGCAAGGACGCCTTGATCATCCTCAACCCTAGGCTGCGCGTGCGCCTAGCAGCAGCCATCGTCGCGCGTGCGCAAGCGGCGAGCCGACGACCCTTGGCAGCGCGTGCGCACAGCGGCGACCTTCTTTTGCCAAGCGTGCTCCCCAGCGGCAGGTCCCCTGTCAAGTTCTCAATGAGTCAAGGTTCGTACTGACGGACATAAGCCACATTCTCACATGGATAATTGGAATACTAGATGCAGTGTTGTTGAAACTGAAACGTACGTACTTGCTTGCTCGGTTAATTTCTCAATTCTTAGTCAATGGCTCGGTTTACTGGATGTGTTGCGTACGTGAGCAATGGTTTAAATCAATTTTGAGAGCCTGAACAATGAAGCACAACTTGTGTGCATTTTGCACATCTTCATTGATTCATTCCATCACTTATTTGTGAATGTGTTCATTTATTTTGTTCTTTTGAGATGGAAAGTGATTCCATTAACTAGAGGCCGACGATAAGTCCATGGCCACAAGAACGACTACATCGTCTGGAGCAGCATCAGGCCAAATTAATTAACACACCACCCGGCCCTAGCTTGGCTCCAATACCAGATAGCTTATGCGCTACAGTATTTATGTGAATTTTAACTATGAGATATATTGTGCTTTATCTGTTGTAAATTTGGAATATGTGTATTCCGCAATGTAAAAGCTATTTTTTGCTGTTCTTTTACGGGAGCGTCGGGCTTCAGGCTGGGCATCGGGCTTATGCTGATTGCATCAAGCTGGGCTCCGGCCTGACGTTTTGACCCCATATTTTTTTTCAAGCCAACAGATCTAGCACTGAATTGTGGCCTGCCATTGTGACAAGCTTTGCGCTGGATGATCAGCCAGAGGGGCAGGATCGAGCTCGCAGCAGCCGATAGAGGGAGGACTGCTGAGGTGCAACTTGTGAGCGTGTGTAGAATGTTGAGGCGATTCTACCGTTGACGTCGACCTCTTGGCACGCTGCTGTTCGAGAGCATCGTATCTTTGCATTATCAGGTAATAGAGTTCTTTCTTCGTTATCATATGGAATTAATGCAGAATCCACGTACAAATGGATCCACCGCTGATAAACATGGATATCAGTTATTAGATGGGGCAATTTGGTAGCAGTTTAATGTGGAGAGCTCATGGTTAAGCTCAATTAAATTTTTCAGAAATTCTCAGTATATTAGAATTGAGTAGTATAATCAGCAAAAAAAAAAAAACACGATATTAACAACATGATGGATGTGCAAAACATCATGGAAAATTGCCCTGTGAGTTGTGGCCGGATCGATGACATGGAAGAGCATTATGTATTGTCCGGTAAAAATGACTGTTTAGTGACTTCTTTGTGTTGTATGGTTGGATATGAATTGCTACTTTCAAAAATTAGATATAGTGACACATTGATTCTTTACAATATGGGGAATTTTCTTGTGCTTAGCACTTGATGACCGGGGAACGGGTTTGGTTGAGTAGCATTTCTTTAAATTTTACATAGAGCAAACGTTTGTGCATGTCCCAATGTGTGTAGAGGCTAACTCATTTGATGATGAGAGAAACAAGTTTAGTTGAATAGCATTTCTTTAGATTTTATAGAGGAGAAATGATTGGGTCTGTCCCATTTTGTAGAGCGTAACTGTGGTATAGGAAAGAATTTCTGGTCCATTTGCTATATCCGCTGAAGACCTTTGATAGATTCATGGTAAGCCTCGGCAATGAGCTCAAGAAATCAGTAGACACTGGAGCTTTAAAATGTCTCTTCGCGCGTTCTTATGTCTCGTTTAATTCCATTCTAATATAATATCGAGTGCAAGGTAGCTATGCATGAACTACCTATTTATTTTTGTTCGTTCGCTTTATGTGAGAAAATAAAATACCTCGGATATACAATTTAGAAACCGTTGTAACGTACGGGCATGTAACTCGTGGAATTTTTTTTCCTCCTGTTACAACGTACGGTGAAACACATTGATTCTTTACAACATGAGGAACAACCACTCGTAAACTATTTTATCTCATGGAATCTATATATTGCGTGTCATATTTTTGAGCTGTTGCAACGCACGGATACCTTACTAGGAAATAACAAAATTATAGTACCTGAACTTTATATTTGTGGCATATAGCTAACCCTCATCCGGTGGGCACTATAACATTCTTTAGCTAACCTGTATATTCTTACAGAACACTACAGCAATCCCCTTCTCCAACAACCTTCTTACATGACACTACAGCAGTCTGATTCTGACACTACAGCCATCCCCTTGTAGAGAGAGCTTGAAGCCCTACACGTATAATAACCCAAGCATACAGCAGAAGAGCTATGGAAAACAAAAGCAGCAGCATTCCATGCGGTGTCCCATTCTGTAGAAAAATCACTTGCCATTCCTCACCTTCAAGTTCGGTGTCCTAGACTCCTAGGCAACACACGTACTGCCACACAACAAGTTCCTGTGGCCCAAGAGTTCATTACAAGAGAGAAGAGAGTTACATCAGTAAATCAGTTTTTATAATAACATTTCAAATTTAGTCTCTAAAAAATTGTTTGAACAGCAATGGATAAAAAATCAGTACCCCTCATGACTCGGGAGTTATGCCTTTTTCAGATAAACTGACTCATAGGGGTGCAAAACTCTCAGAACAAACTATAAGATTAATTATGATCATATGATTCAGTCATTCAATTATTGAACGGTAGATGAAGCTTGCATTATAGAGTATCCGGAGCTTCGCCTACTTTTTCTTCCTGGCAGTCATCACCTCCATTCTGGAAGCATCTGTTCTGTTCTTTCATACGCCTACCAGATGATAGTGTAATGGTCATCAGTTCACAAGAAACAATTTGTGTACATCAAAACAACTGATCGTTTGTATGCAAACAATTTGTGTACAGATTCCAGACAAACATTTAAATTGTTTGCATCTAATAATATCAAGACCAAGGTGCGAAGGTAGGCTATTTTTTGCATTAACTTAGTTCTCTTAGCATACCATACTTTTGAAACTAAACCCTGGAGATGACATAAAATCCACAGCAACCCTCTACAAATGTACTTTTGCAACTAATTTTAACCTCCTACGAATCCACAGCTTAAACCCTTGTTTGGGAGCAGGTTTTTTTTTGGGGGAAATAAACCTCCTACGAAATTCCTCTGATATTTCCGTGTTTCAAATGGGGCCTAAGCCACATTGAGTGGATATGATGCATGCTGAATTCCATAGGAAAATATTTATTTATCTTGGCTGCTTCTGGATGAGTAATAAATATCTATATTTTGTTCGTAGGTAACCCCTTATGTTAGTAAAGTATTGAGTGTCTAAAGAGTATGTTCCTTGCATTTAGTTGTTCTCATTGCCTCATACAACTGGTTTCAATAAATAAATATCTACACTTTGTTTGTAGAGAACCTGCCGCCGGCTCCCCTGCTCGATTCGACGACCTGGCCTGAGGGAATCCTACACATAGGTATTAATCCCCTTATTTTTCTCTTTCATAGTGAAAAAGGCCATGTCTGTGTATGGATGGATCGATGGAATGATGCTACTGTTGTATCGAACAAAACCTTTTTATTTGATATAAATGAAAAGGTTGCATGACTTATTTTTTTTTTTCTAAGTTAGTATTAGTATATGATCAACTCATAGACCAAATGTTGTTCATCTTTCTCGTAGATGGCTTCTTCGAATGGAACTGGTGGATCCACACCATTCAGAGACCTAACTAATACCATCAACACAATCAATGCTGGTGGACACATGACATCCAATGCGCAGCAACCTCAACTCTTAGATCCAAAAGAACGTAAAAGGCAAAGGGACAGGGATCGATATGCACAAATGTCGGTCGAACGGAAAGAAGAATTATTAAAAAAGCGTCGTGAAGCCCGTCAGCAAAAGAAAGTTGCAACCATTAGCAATGTTGAACGCCATCAACCAGGACAATCCGCACTCAGCGAGCTACGATACACTCCAACTTCAGAAGGTATCGCTTCAACACAAATCACCATATTATCTGTAAGCATAATCTTTACATATTCTAATTAAGTGCACCAAACTATTTGAAGGAGCCACCACAAGCAACCAGGAAAATATGCCTCCTATCGAAAGTATTGACTGGCTACATAGAAACGATACGTACCAGAGGCAACGAGTGAATATGTTATTCGAGTGCCAAGAAAACATCTTGGTTGGTACTCAGACAACAGTTTCCACTATTCAACTGTCAGGTATCGTGATCGTCAAGTGCGTCCACTACGCAATTTAAATTGAAGACTATATGATTTAAGTTCCAATATGAAATAATATACATTTGTTTAAAATTTTGTTGCATTGCTAAACACGATGCAGGTGACTTCACACCACCTGCTGGAAAGATGGTTGGCCAAGAAAGCATCTTGAATTGCAGTCAGTCCCCAACTTGCTCTATCATAAGTACATTGAACAATAATCTGTAGCTATATTTTAATATTTCAATTCAAAATCTAAAATCGGTGTATCGTAACGAAAAAAGTGAACGCACAATTTTGTATCGTATGTAATAGTTTCAGACGTTATAGCTTGTTGTCCATGACTAAGTGTTGTACTTTTTTAAGATGGCATGATCATTGGCAATGTTGGTGGATCCACGACATCCAGTGCTCTACCATCACTTGTAGATCCCAAAGAACGTAAGAGGCAAAGGGATAGGGATCGATATGCACAGATGTCTGACCAGCAGAAAGAAAAACATCGTGAAGCCCGTACTGAGCAAGTACTAACATCCGAGCAAATCGAAGCAAGGCGTGCAAGTGCTAGGGCACGTTATGCCAAAAAGACACCCGAGCAGATGAAGTCTAAGAGAGACCATGAAAATGCACACCGTGCGTTGCGACGCAACACTCCGAGTAAAGATTCCATCGCAATGGAGAACCCTTTGCATAACCAATTAGATGTGCCTCTTTCACTTAGCGCATCTGTCCCTGATGGTGCAATCTCTGACGACTGTCCCACACCTGGTGTTGAATGTTCCCCTGTAGAGGTGGAGATCCGAGATATGAATGACTGTCAAAGATCACATAGACAACGGGTAACACTAGGAGAAAGGCAAACCTTACTTGCCCGTCGTAATGCAGCCTTCGTAGCTAGACGATGCACGGGAGCTTATGTTGCGTCTGAAGAAAATCCTACAACAGAAACACAGGACACCAGCTGTGTGGACCCTCCAACACAACCAGGCGTTGCAAACAATGGTAATTCCCTCAGTTGTGTATATTTCTTCTTGTATTTCCAATACGAAACCTACCCTCATGTACATGAACTCATGTTCATTTGACAGAAGACCCCTCTTCAACCTCTCAACCTGCCAACATCACAACGTCTCCAACACGCTCATCTGTTAATGAAGACGGTAAAGTTCTATGTTGTATTTGTTTGCTTTTGAAATACAATACAAAAGGAAGCACTATTTATCGTAATGTTCCACAGGTGATGATGAAGCCATATTCGAAGAGGACACGAACGAGGAGGACTACATGTTCACTGGTCAAGGTACTTTTTGCACTGGTCGCATCCCTTGTTAGTATCATAACACTAAGCCTCCTCTAACCCCTTGAAGCTAAATATCTTCAGATGGGGACAATGATGATGATGTCGAATTTGATGAAGCTGACTATTCCACTGTCACGGCCTCGAGCGTCTCCGATCCGTATGACCACGTGTATAGCAACATACCCCAAAGAACGCATGTGCTTAAGCCTCAACCGAACTGTGAATTCTGTGACGCGAAGAAGTTCGAGTGTGAGCCTAAGGGGTTCTGCTGCCGTAACGGAAAGATTAGTCTGTCCAATCCAGATACGCCACCCGAACTTATGAGGCTATGGTCAAGCGCAGATTCGGACGCCAAGCATTTTCGGGACAGCATTAGGTTCTTCAATGGTCATTTCTCATTCACTTCTCTTTACTGTCGCCTTGACAGCGAGACCACTAACATGGCAACCAGTGGTATTTACACGTTTCGAGCCCACGGCCAAATGTACCACAACATACATTCATTTGGAGGTAATGGCTTGGACCCCCAGCATCTAGAGATGTACTTCTATGATGATGACCCAAGTCTAGAGCACCGGTATCGGCGATGTCGCGAGAAGCAATACCGGCAAGACCAAGAAGTCATCGCGAGGCTGGTTGGCATACTTCGTGACAACCCATACTCTCAGCATTTCAGGAGTATGGGACAGGTCGAAGACCTTGAGGATTACCGTGTGACACTAAATCTTGATAATAGGCTTGACCAGAGGACATATAATGTACCACTCACTTCAGAGGTGGCAGCCGTGTGGGTCGAGGGCAGCGAGCAACAGAAAAACTTCGACTGTAGCGTTATCCTGCATGGGAACAACAACGAGACGTATGGCGTCCGGCCGTATCATGCGTGTTATGACCCCTTGTCATACCCTCTCTTCTTCCCGAGAGGCGAAATTGGCTGGCATCCCGATATCCCAAAGGTTGGTGTATCTATGGATGCGGCTCGGGCGGCTCGTGGTAACAATAATGAGGATCCAGGTTGATATTCTCGTACAATTAATGTTTTTAGCACATGTTTTACCTTTGCATTCGTTTATATCTCGCACTAACATATGTCATCTTACGCTCCACGCAGATTCAAATAGTAGGTTGTGCGTCTCTGTGAGGGACTACTATTGCTACAAATTCCAGATGAGGCCAGGGATATTCAACCCAATACTGTTCGGCAAACGTCTTTTCCAGCAGTTCGTTGTCGATACTTACATCAAGATTGAGAGTTCACGGCTAGACTACATATGGAATCATCAGAAGGAGATAAGGGCGGACCTCTATCAAGGCTTGGTGGATAGCTTTAATGCTGGAGAGAGCAGAGCGAACGCGGTCGGCAAACGGACCGTGCTGGCTACATCGTTTATCGGAGGACCTCGAGATATGAGGCGTCGATGCATGGATGCTATGGCATTGGTGCGGAAGTACGGGAAGCCGGACGTCTTCCTCACGATGACCTGCAACCCTAACTGGGAAGAGATACGCGTGGGCTCGACCATGGCCAGATACCCCAGGATCGCCCGGATCTCGTCGTGCGTGTTTTCAGGGCGAAGCTCGAGGAACTAAAGAAACAGTTGTTTGAGAAGTACATGCTCGGCAAGGTCCAGGCCTATGTCTATGTTGTGGAGTTCCAGAAGAGGGGATTGCCGCACGCCCACTTCCTACTGATCATGCAGGGCAAGTACAAGCTCGTGTGTCCGGAGCAGTATGATTGTATCATCTCTGCCGAGCTCCCGGATAAGCACAAGTACCCAGAGCTATATAAGATGGTCGTCAAGCACATGATGCATGGCCCTTGTGGTGTGTTGAACTCCCAGTGCCCGTGTACAAAGGATCGTGGGTCATGCAAGAACCATTATCCGCGTCATTTCAATGTGACTACCATGCAAGGCAAGGATTCCTACCCGGTATACAGGAGACGCGATGACGGTCGCCATGCAACGGTTCGAAAATGCCAGCTAGACAACAGGTGGGTCGTCCCTTACAATCCTTACCTCTTGCGGCTGTTCAACTGCCACATCAATGTTGAGGTCTGCTCGAGCATAAAGGCTGTCAAGTACCTTTTCAAGTACATATACAAGGGCCACGACCGGGCGTCCGTATTTGTGAATGAGGCCGACAACAATGACATCGATGAGATCAAGCAGTACAGGGAGGCGAGGTGGGTTACCTCACCGGAAGCCTTGTGGAGGATATACGGTTTTGACCTGAGCAAGAACTCTCCACCTGTGATGCAACTACAACTTCATCTCCCGAACATGCACATGGTTTCGTACCGAGGGGGCCAGGACATACAAGAGGTGCTCGACCGTGATGATGCCGAGAAGTCAATGCTGACAGAGTACTTCAAGGCAAACAGAGTACACGAGCAAGCAAGAGGCATCCTCTACCGTGACTTTCCCGAGTGGTTTACTTGGCAAACAGGGAAAAATAGAAAGTTTTGGCAACCGAGGAAACGTGGCGGACAAGTCGGTAGAATTGTGACGGCCCATCCGGCCGAGGGGGAATGCTACTACCTCCGGGTTCTACTGAACCACGTGACAAGCGCCACATCCTATGAGGACCTGAGGACAGTTGATGGCGAGATACTACCGTCCTTCCGTGATACCGCGGAGAGAAGGGGACTGATTGAGGCAGACAATACGCTGGACGAGTGCCTCACGGAGGCCGAGTTGTTCCAGATGCCATCGTCGCTCCGAAGGCTCTTTGCAACAATATTGGTATTTTGTGAGCCCAACGACGTGCGTGGCCTCTGGAACAGACACCTTGAGGCAATGTCGGATGACTACCGCCACACCGATCAATGCACACACACGGTCGAGCAAAAGGTTTTGATAGATATTAGGAACATGCTGCAGTCGATGGGGAAGGATATAAGATCGTTCCCTCTTCCTGATATCGATGAGGCACTTGACATGACAAACGGTGTGCTGAGGGAGATATTTGAGGAGTCTATGATCAGTGTGGATCATGAGCACATAGCCTTATCTGACTCCCTCAACGTCGAGCAGAGGGTCGCCTACGACGAGATTCTAGCCGCGGTTGATAGCGACGAAGGAGGCCTGTTCTTCGTTGATGGCCCTGGAGGCACAGGGAAGACTTTTCTTTACAAGGCACTGCTTGCGACGGTCCGTGGCCAGGGGAAGATCGCCGTGGCGACGGCTACGTCTGGTGTTGCCGCTTCTATAATGCCCGGAGGAAGAACCGCGCACTCACGATTCAAGATACCTCTGACCATTGATGATGGGGGTTACTGTAGTTTCACAAAGCAAAGTGGGACGGCTAAGCTTCTGCAGGCGGCATCACTGATTATGTGGGATGAAGCCTCCATGACTAAGAGGCAGGCGGTGGAGGCCCTGGACAACAGCATGCGTGACATAATGGGTCGGCCAGATGTCACGTTTGGCGGGAAGACGGTTGTGTTTGGTGGTGACTTTAGACAGGTCCTCCCTGTTGTTCGAAAGGGGTCAAGGTCTCAGATAGTTGATTCGACGCTACGCAGGTCCTACCTGTGGGAGCGCATGCGACACCTAAGGCTCATGCGTAACATGAGGGCTCAGAGCGACCCATGGTTTGCGGAATACCTACTGCGCATCGGTAATGGCACTGAGGAGGGTGATGGTGATGGCAATATACGAATTCCTGATGATATATGTGTGCCGTATACAGGAAAGGACGCAGACCTTGATAAACTTATAGATAGCGTGTTTTCGATGCTCGACGCTAACCTAGCTGACCCGAACTACATCACGTCGAGAGCCATCCTGTCCACACGAAACGAGTGCGTGGATACGATTAACATGAAGATGATTAGTCGTTTCCGGGGGGACGAGATGGTGTACCATAGCTTTGATTGTGCTGAAGATGACCCCCACAACTACTACCCCTCGGAATTCCTTAACTCCCTGACCCCAAACGGGCTGCCTCCGCATGTGCTGAAGCTCAAGGTTAACTGTCCTGTCATACTGCTCAGAAATATTGACCCCGCCAATGGACTTTGCAATGGGACAAGGCTTGTGGTCCGGGGATTCCAAAGAAATGCTATTGACGCAGAGATCGTGCTCGGGCAGCATGCTGGGAAGAGAATTTTCCTGCATCGTATCCCCCTGTGTCCCTCTGATGATGAGATGTTTCCTTTCCGGTTCAAGCGGAAGCAGTTTCCTATCAGGCTCAGCTTCGCCATGACAATTAACAAGGCACAGGGACAGACCATCCCGAACATCGGTGTGTACCTTCCCCAGCCAGTGTTCTCTCATGGCCAGCTATACGTCGCGCTATCTAGAGCCACTGCCAGAAGGAACATCAAGATCCTCGTCGCCCCGGATGAAGGTAAGAAAAAGGAGAAGCGCTCAAATCAGAGTGGGACGTGCACTAAGAATATCGTCTACAGAGAGATCCTCACACCATAGTCGAGGTATGTTATCGTGTGCAAATTTTCAACTCATGTTGCTCGCCAACTCTACGATAATTAGTCATAGTTATGGCTTGTTTTTTCTGGTTCTTGCCTTATTTTAATTATTTTTTTGCCTTGCAGAGATTTTACGGGGAAGGAGGCAACTCAGGAATTATAATATGTTACGTCCTTTTACGGAATTATAATGTGCTACGTCACTTTACAGTTTGTATTCATGTCATGTTTGACATAATAATTTAATATTTTTGTTTGTAATCATGTCAAGGGCAAAACAATTGGGACTATTGCTATGCAATATGTTGTGTTTGAATAATATAGTATTTTTAGATCATATTTTTCTTCTTTCTTTTTATGCTATCATAACAGTAGTGTTTGTGTCCGAAATATAGATACCGTAGCAAAGCACGGGCACCTTACTAGTTATAAAAAAATTACCAAATGGAGCGGATGCACGCGCCGCACCACGCCTCGTACCTACCCGATCGAAAAGCCCCAACCGCCGCCTGCTCAGCCAAGCTTCCGACGCAGAAGCCGAAACCAACCACCCCCCAGAAACACCGCTCGCGCGCGCACAGGTAGCAGCTCAGGCGAGCAGGCCGGCCGGCCGAGAGAGCAAGAGAGGCGGTGAGGCCATGGCGGCGAGCGCGAGGGGGAGCGTGTGGGAGATCCAGGCGCGCGACGTGGAGGCCGCGGGGCTCGCCGCCACCGACGCGGCCGCGTTCCTCGCCGCGCTCCGCTCCGTCGCCGAAGGAGGAGCCGACGAAGCCGCCGTGTGGGCGGCGGCGGCGGGGGTGCTGCGGCCGGAGCACCCGCACGCGCTCCACCAGCTCGTCTACTACTCCGTCTACGCCGGGTGGGACCACGCTGCACGGGGCCCGCCGCCGTACTGGTTCCCGTCCCCGTAAGTCGATCGCAGGGCAGGGCAGGGCAGCTTGATTTCTAGTAGCTTCAGTGAATGGAAAGTGTGATGGTTGGTCTTGGGAGTAGTTTGGTGTGAATGTAACGTGCAATGCAAAGCTCAAGCTTCCACCAAGCAGTCAATTAGACAGATGATAGCATAGCATCACACTTAACGTTATGTCTAACAACATCTTTAAGGATTACTTGGTTGTTGAACAGCAGAGAAGCAAGGCTGTAGATTCTCTTGATTTCTCAGGTACAATGTATGGTGTTAATGGCACAAGTGTTTCGACTGTTGCAGGATGGACAGTAAGCAAACAAACCTTGGGAGGTTGATGGAAGCAAATGGACCTGAGCTGTTAGGGTCTGCATACAAGGACCCGATATCAAGTTTTAACCTCTTTTACAGGTTCTCGGTGGAGAACCAAGAGGTCAGTTACTGTAAATTATTCCAATACTCCGCATATCACTAAACAGCCAAATAATAGTTCAGATTAGAATTCTCTCTCTTTCTTTCTTCTCCGTAATTTGTTTGTGTAGTGGATATCTGAACTTACTTTTCGGTTGGGTATTTATTTTTATTTTGCCTCCAACAATTTGATCCTAGCCTCCTAGGTGATTCCTTTTTTAGGTCTACTGGTCTATGGTGCTAAAGCAGCTCTCAGTCAAATTCCAACAAGAACCAAAGTCAATTCTAACTACATCAGATATATCAAAGAAAGGAGGAACCTGGCTTCAAGGTGCAGTGCTCAACATTGCCGAATGTTGTCTGCTACCTTGTCCTTCCCTGCAGAGGACAGATGAAAGCACAACAATTGTTTGGAGGGATGAAGGCCTTGATGATTATCCAGTGAACCTAATGTCATTGAAGGAGCTTCGCAATCAAGTGATGTATGCTTTTCCTTTTACCCGAACTAAGAATTCAAGCAAATAAAAATATGTTTTTTTTGTGAATTAGTCCACATTATGGTTTTATTGCATCGATGTTTTCAGAACTGTTGCAAATGCCCTTGATACCATGTTCCAAAAAGGGGATCGGGTTGCAATAGACATGCCTATGACATGCAATGCAGTCATCATATATTTGGCAATCATCCTTGGTGGTTTTGTTGTTGTATCAATAGCAGATAGTTTTGCTCCTCAGGAGATCGGTACTCGAATGGATGTCTCAAAAGCAAAGGCAATTTTTACTCAGGTGAGACATGGAGCCAGCCTTTCATGATACACCCTTTTAGTACTATAGTGGGGCTTATTCTAAACTTCACAAGATTTCAGGATTTCATAGTTAGAGGAGGGAAGAAAGTTCCACTTTACAGGTATGATTGATATGTTTACTTTTGTTTGGTTTTGTGTTGTGCTAATTTGGCTTGCTCAAAATTTTTGAAGGCAAGAACCCGAGCAAACAAGTTGTTCATTAGTGTTCAGTTTTGCACTAGAGAACTAGATATTGGACTAAGAATGAACCATCGACTCATTTTCTTGTACATGTTTGTGCCTAATATGTAAATGCCGTACTCTGCAATCAACTGTGGTTTTATCCTGTGAAACCTTATGCCTGCACTGTTTGAAGAATTCTTTACTCATGCTTTTGCTTAACTGATCTGAAGTACTGAACAGTCATAGACTCACAGTTTATAGTAATTTCATTATTTAGCCGTGTTGTGCAAGGGACTTCATCGAAAGCTATTGTAATTCCTGCAACTGGAGACTATCTTGGAGTTACACTGAGGAGTGGTGATATGTTGTGGAAAGATTTTCTTTCTCATGCTGCTGGAAGGTAGGCATTAAGTTTGTTCTTTCCCTTGATTTTGAATATGCACTTCCGTGAAAGTCGAGAGTACATACATCACAAAAGAAAGGTAGTTTCTTGATATAAGCAATACTATCTCTTGGATTTGCAGGTCATCTGTTTATTCTCCGGTTTATCAGACTGCAGACACGCTAACTAATATACTTTTTTCTTCAGGAACAACTGGTATAGAGTATCCCGAAACTATCTCCATTTTTTTCTACTTCCACTATTTTTCATGTTCACGTTTGTTGCTATTTCATTTGCTTCTTGTGCAGGGGAGCCAAAAGCTGTACCATGGACACAACTTTCTCCCATGAGATGTGCAGCTGATGCGTGGGTCCATTTGGATGTTCGCCCACAGGACATAGGTTGCTGGCCTACTAATCTGGGCTGGGCTGTGGGACCTCTAATCCTGTACGCATGCTTTCTAAGTGGTGCAACTTTGGCTTTATACCATGGATCTCCCCTTGGTCGTGGTTTCTGCAAATTTGTACAGGTGTGTTTGGCATTCGTTCACCTTCACTGTTATGGTACATTAGTTCCCCTGCAAGTAGCATAGGCATAGCTTACTTCACATTTGTTTGTTTATAGCTCTAGCATGCCTCTACTGAGTAACCACCCAACCTCGAACCTGTCTCTTTAATGCAATATGCTAAATTCATGTTTTCTCAGTAAATCCGGTAAGGTTTTTATCAAAGGCTGCGCAATGCATATTCATAGTAGAACAAAAATACAAAAAAAATCAGCTGTCCTTATGTACTTCAAGGTTATTCCTGCGATATATTTCGCAGGATGCTGGTGTGACTATATTAGGATCTGTGCCAAGCTTGGTGAAGTCATGGAAAGCCGGGAACTGCACTAAAGGGCTTGACTGGACCAAAATCAGGTGAATGGCACTATCGGAAGGCATTAATCTTCATCACAATCTGTTAGAAGGATATTTATAGTATCGTAATTGCAGGGTACTAGGCACAACAGGGGAGGCTTCTGATATTGATGATAATATGTGGCTATCTTCACGTACCTCATTCAAGCCCATTGTTGAATGCTGTGGGGGCACGGAACTGTCATCATCATACATTCAAGGGAGTATTTTGCGACCGCAAGCTTTTGGAGCTTTCAGTGGTGCGTCCATGTCCACTGGATTTGTCATACTTGATGAACAAGGAACTCCATATGTAAGTATCGTCCCTTGAAATTCCCAAGTTTGGTAACTGTGTTTCAGGCATAACCGTCTTGAGTTAATTATGATAGCCCGATGATCAACCTTGTGCTGGAGAAGTGGGTCTCGTCCCTTTATATTTTGGTGCTACTGATCAACTTCTCAACGCTGACCACAATAAGGTTTACTTTGATGGAATGCCCATTTACAAAGGAAGGGTATGGACTTGCATACCTCAGTTCTCCATTTGAATTGTCAAATAACAGTCTATATTTGAAAATGTTAGCAAGCAAGGTCACATCGTTACTTGCCTGTCTATCTGAACTGTGTGATGACATTAATGCTGAACATATCCAACATCATAATTACTCACATGTAAATATTATTTTCTGAAGCAAACTGGTGATTCCAGTCACATACTAGTAGCAGTAACAACCAAACCGGTGAATGATGTTATTTTGTAATGGTGCTGCAGCAACTCCGACGACATGGAGACATAATCCAGAGGACTGTTGGTGGATACTATATTGTTCAGGGCAGAGCAGATGACACTATGAACCTTGGGGGAATTAAGGTCGGATATCCCCTTTCCAACATTTTCAGTCCCTTCTTGCCATCCATGCATTTCCATGAACCAAATCAATAATCTTCTCATCTGCATAACAGACCAGTTCGGTGGAGATCGAGCGTGTATGTAACAGAGCCGATGAGGGGCTTCTAGAGACTGCAGCAGTTAGCATCAAACCCACTGGTGGGGGACCAGAACATTTGGCTATCTTAGCAGTGCTGAAAGATAGATCGACACCATATGACGTAAATCTCCTTAAGAGCAAGTTCCAGAGAGCCATTCAGAAGAACCTCAATCCTCTTTTCAAGGTAACCTTCTGTTTTCTGATGCTAAGCTCCGGTGATCAGATGCATGTACACACGTGTATAAAGATCTTTTACTGATCTTGACAGGTCAGCTATGTCAAAATTGTTCCTGAGTTCCCGAGAACTGCTTCGAGCAAGCTACTGAGAAGGGTCCTGAAGGATCAGTTGAAGCAGGAACTCTCAAATCGCAGCAAGCTATGACCTTCCAGGGGTGTTGGGGGAAATATCCCAGCCCACAGATAATACTAAGGGGATGCCGTCAAAAGCTTCTTCGGAGTTCTTGGGCTTCGGACTCCCTGCAGAAGCTAAGGCTTCCGGAGGTCGTGAACCCCTCATGCCATCGCCTCTCGAGACAGGGGAAGAAACTGACATCCGGAGAGAATATCAATAAAAGAAGAGCACCAATAGCAATTGGTCTGACACGAAGTGACTGGCAGTTAATGCCGGAGCAAGTGGTGGTCACTCTGACATCCGGAATAGTGCGGCGCCGCAATAGACGATCGGCTAAGTACCACGTCTTTAGGGTCACTTGCACACTGTATTGACATAGTAGATAATATCTTCTGATTAGGGGTAAATGCATTCCACTTAGACCCTTGCTGTGCGATTCGACCGGTCCTAGATCCCTGTGGTATAGTGATAGTTTGTATCGCTATCTCTGTAAAGGTATATTTGCACATTTACACCCTGAACGACACTATAAATACAGACACATAGGCATTAGGCCAGAGGATCAATCTTTTTTACTATCAACACGTTTTTAGTTCTCCCTTCTCTTCACTTTTTCTCCAAGCTTGAGCCTTCTCTTCACTTTTTCTCCAAGTTTGAGCCTTCTCTTCACTTTTTTTCCAAGCTTAAACCTCCTCTTTAGAAGAGACTCTCACTGCACTTTGTTTATGGAAGACATCTTCTCTTCCACCAACAAGGGTACACCATATCACATCCAAATAATGCCTTTCCGCATGCCCAGTATTATTGAACTATGGGCATGTTTCATTTCCACAAGCAGCAGCTTGAATAACAATGGTTCACTGGGTTCTGGGGGTGTGCAGAGAACTTCAGAATACTCATTGTTGTATTGTACAGTGTTCAGAGCGTATAACAAGGAAATGACCGAATAATGGGTTTCTATGGCACAATTTCGCGCCATATGCGCTGTTCTTCTTGGAGAGGAACATTGGGACAGAAGTAGACCAGATAACATTAACCAAGAATGATGTCCGGGGTCTGATCATTTGAAAGAGAGTCTATATGTAATACTGGCTACTGTCTTTGTGAAGTCGAATGATTTGTGTTGATAAATAAAAGGGGAATGATGCGTTATGCTGCCTACCATCCACTTAATTTTGGGCTTTGAACTTCTTGTGTTTCAAGGTATGTGGGCAATTGCTTCTATAGACTCTAGTCCTGCAAAGAAAGGTGCATTTGCATCCATATGTGTCATCATAACATCCAATCCAACTCATATGCGATTTTGTTTACTTTTTTCTGTGTTTTTTTCTTTGAGACGAGAAAGTCTTTGCCGTAACAATTCGTGTTTTGTGAACTTCTGCATGCCCGATTATTCCTGTGATTTGAGTAAACTTATAATACGCAAGTGTCTGAGGAAGTTATGCGTTTGAAAACAAGGCTGTGTTCATATTTTCGTCGAAAAAGGTCTTGTTCATGCTACAGAGCAGCATCCATATCTTGACTTTATGCACACCATGCCTGGAATAATTTCTGCTGGTAGACGTCTAAATTGACTAGTGTGAAGCTCAGCTGACAGAATCGCATGAATGAGCCAAAAATTCTCCTGCACGTCAAAGCTGAAGGAGTCAAGATTCAAGAGGCACCATTTGTTTGCCTTGTTTTTTCATGTACAAAACAACCATATTAGCTCCCATTTATATTGGCATAGATCTACGCTCATAGTGCATCAAGATACGCGCTGTAGGAACTGAACTTACCAAATCAGATGCATGCTCCTTTTTTTTGCTTATTTTGTCGATACTTTTGAGTAATTGTGTCGTTTGGCAAATTATTACACAAATATGGATTCGAGTTCAAGATATCACAAATCCGTTTACCGGAATACAGTAAGCCTGTCCAACTTACACATTCCAACCTGGTTACATTCTAAATGCCAGCTAATAACGTTATTATCATATTGCAAATTCATCCGCAGAACAGCAACACGGTGAATACTAAACGAGAGTGGAATACAAATTTCATATTCATCCCTGCCCCTGTTTTTTCCTCGCATATAAAGGTGGGGAATGAAAAAAAAAGGAATATGGTAGCGCTAGTTAAGCAGCTAACTGTTAACCAGCGTGTCTTCAGAAGCTTCTTGGTTCCCAGTGCTATGACAGTTTTGTGAAATTTTCTCCATTTTAGACGTTTTGATTCCCTTTTGGGCAGGGACAGTGTACCCTTTCATAATGTTTGTATGGCTGTCATATTTAATATGTCGGGTTAGCATGTCGTAATTTCCTGTTCAGTTACATAGCAGCCGAACCAAAAATCCGCAGAATTGCGCTAAGGGCAAGTACATTAATATGTCCTATACATTCACACATAATTTTGAGACGATTTAACAGGAAACCATTATAATAGATTTGTTTTTTGTCTCGTAGTAATTTTATAACATCTTAATTTGTGTATGTAACAAATAAATATTATGAGTTACATGTTAATAACAACTCGTATAATGATACAGAAGTAATCTTACGATCCTGCTTCGCGAAACGACGTCCTCTTATTCTCACCTCCCTCTATCTGGATATCACATACAATTTTACATGGCATTACATAAAACACATATAAGACGGTTAACGTGTACCAATGTACATGCTTTAAATAGCCGCAATATTTTTCCTCAACTCAATTCTATCACATACTAAATTTTAAGATTTGAACCACGGAAATTTCGAAGGGAACCCTTCAATTCCCGCAATATTTTAGATTTTTTTAAATAAGCACCGAGGGGAGGACGTCCCTTCGGGATTTTATTAAGAGGAAGCCGTGCCTCGAACCCTAACCGACTCAGTGAAATCGTGTTCGACTGATCGTTAGCACCGTAAGAAACTTGACATATTTTAGATTTTTTTAGATCTGATTCCTATATATAAACAAAATATTTCAGATTTTTTTTAAAGATTTGATTCCTATACATGAACGTAATTTTAAGATAAAAGAGTGTTTATAAAACACCAAGAAGATGAAAGAATTAAACCTTCCAAAAGTCAGCGTAAGCCCAGTACGCCAATAAATAAACCATATCTTACTCGAAGAAATAAATAAACCAAACCAAAATACTACCTTCATTTTCAAATAACTGTCACCATTAACTTCAAGCATCAATATTTGACCGTCAATTTTTTATAAATGTACACATAAATCATTCTAAGTATACAACATACTTAAACTATTTTTTATGGCAAATCTAACCATACCATTTTCATTTTACTTGCTTAAATATTTTAAAAATTATTATTAATCAAAGTTACTGATTGCTATAGTATCAGTGTTAATTATTTGAAAACAGAGGTAGTACAAGAGAAGGGGGAGAGGAAAAAAAGAAAGGAAGAAAAAGAGTCGTCCCCCGAGACCCGCGTGGTCGTCCGGTCCAGAGCGGGCGGCGGCCGGCAACAAACGAAACGGAGCCACCTTCCCCTCCTCCCGTTGCCATCCCGTCCAGTTCCCGCTATCCAGACGACCCCGTCCGCCTCGGCCTGCGCCCTCCCGCCCGCCTCCACCCTCTACAAGAACCCACCCTGCTCGTCCCACGCGGAGATCCTGTGCCAAGAACGAGAAGGGTCCTCCGGTCCAAGAACCAGACGGCGTTTGCGGGGAGATGGAGATGGAGGCGGTCGCAGGTGCAGGGCTGACCAGGTGGCAGGCGGCGGCGCTGTCGGCGGTGGCGGGATGGGTGTGGGCGGCCTCGTTCTACGACCTCACCCGGCGGGCGCGCGCGCTGGTCCAGCCGTGGGTCACCCGCCAAGTGCTCGCCGAGACGCCGGTCATCCTCAGGTTCCAGGTCCGCTTGCACGCCGTACATCTCTTTCTCCTCTCCTGTGTGCCTCCGATTAATTAGCCGGTGAAGAAAGTTCGGGAGAAAGAAAGGAAATTTACTGCATTTGGATTATTATTTTTCGCAGAATGGCGGATTTTTACCAATCCTAATGCACGGTTCTTGCGTTGGGCTCTGTGTTCTTGATGTTTGTAGGATTAGTTACTTTGTAGGAGTACGAAGGGACTGGTAGAGGGAGGGATGTTTGAATTAACTCGAGTATGAGATGAACTTGGTTTGAATTCATTCTCCTAACTCTAACTGGAGTGGATGGGCAAATAGGCAGTAAACGAAGATAAAGTTTTGTCTTATAAAATTGATAGCTTAGTTTTTATGGGTTTGCTTGGCTTCGATATTTAAGTTATTCCTTGTAAGATTTCTGAAGTTGTTTCTTGGCCGTTGAATTATTCCAGAGGTTGCAACACAAGTTGCTGGATAATTTCTTCTCTGTGCTGTCATGCGGTGTCTCTGTCCCCTTCTACACAGGATTCCTCCCTCTCCTCTTCTGGGTATGTCTTCTGTCTTACGACGCACTGATCACAACTTCTCCAGTTTCGTTAGTTCCATTTAGTTCTGATTTCTCTTATGAATATTGCAGAGCGGACACTGTAAGCTGGCTAGGCAGATGACCCTTCTCATGGCTTTCTGCGATTACCTCGGCAACTCTGTCAAGGTTTATCATCTATCCACCTAACCATGGAAGGGAATTGAGTTGTGTAGTTCGATTGGTGACACTCTGGATGTTTCTGGATGCAGGATATAGTGTCAGCTCCTCGGCCAAGCTGTCCTCCTGTTAGAAGAGTGACAGCTACTGAAGATGAGAAGGAAAATGCCATGGAATATGGGCTGCCTTCATCGCATGCTCTCAATACTGTTTGTTTAATGGGGTATAATATAGTCCTGATCTAACTTTGGATGAAGGAGGCTTGAAAGGAATTCTTGGCTAATTCTACCTCTGATGAATGCAGATATCTGTTGCATTATGTCCTCTCGTATGGAGCACATGGCAGTGTTATGGTTGCTGTGGGTTTATCTCTTGCTTTCTTGCTTGTTATGCTAGTTGGCATTGGTGAGTCTGAGTTCTTTAGGCAATTGTTTTCTCGACTTGCCAAAATATACTGATGATTTGGTTTGCTTGACATTGACAGCAAGGATTTATTTGGGTATGCACAGCTTGACCGATGTTATTGCTGGGATCGGTTTTGGCATTGTCATCCTTGCATTCTGGTTGGTTGTCCATGACCATGTTGATGCCTTTGTTGTCTCTGGGAAGAACGGTATGTCCATTACACCTCAGTGCTTGCGTACTGCAAATCTTGGTGGCACATAACATGTGGTATTGAAAGTTGAAAAGTATCCTCACGATTTTGCTCCTGTGCAGTTGCATCCTTCTGGGCAGGCCTTTCTCTATTGATGTGCTTCGCTTATCCAAAGCCAGAATTCCCAACCCCTAGCTTTGAATACCATGCAGCATTCAACGGAGTTGCTTTCGGAATTGTAAGAACTCTTTTTCTGATTAATGATTGCTTAATTAAAAATTTTGTTGCCCCTAAAGGCCTAAACTCGCATGTCATATTGGATTCTGGTCAAACTTAAGATATGATATATGATTCTTCTGCACTGGTCTTAGACTAGAAAACCAAAATAATTTAAGATACAAACAACATGGCATGCTCTCTGGTTGGTTCTCAACTTGCTCGACCATCTGCTTTTTAATCTCTCGTTTCTACTTGAATTTACTCATGGAATTCATAATATTGGTAGCACTCTTAAAAAATCATAATACTGGTCATTGACTAAATATGTGTATTGTCCCAAATAAATTCCGCGGCGCAAAATATTTATCTGATGAGGAATTTCTAATTCGTCTCTATCTTGGTCTCTCCTGTGTTCATAGTTCAAGCAATAACTTTAGGTCTTTCTCCTTTGTTTATTGAAGTTATTGGTGCAATCTGTTCACTCTTTTAAATTCTATAGTCTACATGAGATATCTCTGACATTATTCTTTTGCACACCTTATTCAGGTCTACGGCATCCAGCAAACCTACTTTCATTTCCACACCCCTGACGTCCCCCTCATCTTCAGCCCGCAACTACCCCTCCTTGCATTCGTGGGGCGGGTCCTCGTTGGTATCCCGACCATCTTAGTCGTGAAATTCTGCAGCAAAGCGCTCTCCAAATGGCTGCTGCCCGTCATGTGCAGCACCCTGGGCATCCCCATCGTATCATCCTGCTATGTTCCGGCCCTCAAGGTCGACAGCAGCAAGAACAAGCCCGACGCCAAGCAGGTTGGCTATCTCCAGAAGGTCTTCTCCCTCTTCCCCCAGAAGGCGTACGACGTGGACACCGGGATCAGGTTCGTCCAGTACGCCAGCCTCGCGTGGTCCGTGGTCGACTTGGTGCCAGCCATTTTCACTCATTTAAATTTGTAGTCAACCTACAAGGTGCTACTATTTTTTTTAATCTTTTTGGAGCTCACGATGGGGTACTGCTTCTCTAGTCGTAAGACATCCATCATCTTATGAAGCTGTAAATTCTATGATCTCGCCCTTGTTTTTTTGTATTGTATGTGTCGCCTAGCAGTTCCAGCATAGGTGGTACAGTATTTCTGTAGAGGTGTTTAGTCCAAAGTAGCAATCAGGAAGTATTGATGTGTTACTATTACAATCGTTTCATGCAATCAGTGATGACCAGAAAGAGCACCATGTGTGCTTCCAACTGGTACTGAATTGCGATACTTAACGGCAAAGAAAATGCCTTTTCGTGCCTTGCATGCTGCCATACTGGTAGTGTTGGTGGTCACCATCAAGGAAGATCCTACTACGTGTTACTGACTGTTACTGCAGTTTCCTCGGAAACACACATCTGCCCTGCATAACACACATTGAGTTAGCGTTGTAGTATACATCAAAGCCAATAATGGTGAAAACAGATTGCGCCACTGCTCTTGCCATAACTTGTGAAGAGGACCGCTCAACCCTGACCCATATGGTTATAACTTGTGAAGAGGACCGTTCAACCCTGACCCATATGGTTAGACGTTTGTTCACCGGACAAAGAGCATTAGAGATAAAAAAAAAGTTGATGTAGCTAGAACATTATTAGCTATGAGTTAGGATTGTATTTCTTTTGGCCTCGATTAATATATTCCCTTTTTCGTGGAAAAAAAACACGCATGGACTTCGTAATCCTGAGCCAGGTTCAGAGTTGGCTGGTGGCGAAAGCGACACAGGAGGATGGACAAGCCAACCAATCGCATCGATGTGCTTCCCTGTCATGTCATCTGCTTCCTTCCAGCTGCTGCCCCGGACATGACACGTTCTATGGGCAGGGTGGCACCAGGCACGGCCTTCTAGAAGCCAGGTCTCTGTTTGCAAGAAACAAAAATAAAAAAGCTCTCCTATCGACAACAACCTCAGGTTCAGATGGCAACGAGGCACTTGCAGCCGTCAACATGTTTGAGCTCCGTTTAAGCCAGTTATCACACGTTGGGAGCTCAAATAGTCAAATGGAGACCAAGGGAGGGCACTGTACGTTCCAAATTTAAACAGATACAACTGACGCAGCTTGTGCTGTGAATATTTAGATGGAAGCAACATTAACTAAGCCAAGAAGATGTAGGAGCCAATGACTCACCGTCAATTGCTAGTATACTAGTCAAAATATATTAGTTCGCAGATCAAGGCTACACTGCAGGCTTCAGCCGTGATGCTTGGTTGCTTTCTACTCATGGAGCGTGCCCAATCAGCATGATCATTGCATCTTTAGCAGTGGGTATTGGCTGTAGCACAGGGCTCATATAAATAAGTATCCCGATAATGTCTGCAATGGCACAGATCACGCATATACGAAACAAACAATTGCTGGGAACAAACCAGACCATCAGTCTCCACGTTCCAGATAGTGATGGTCTTCATCCGATCAAAGTCATCGCATCTTTTATCAAAACAAAAATCAAAGGAGAAAGCAGAGCTCAAATGCTGGTTGCAAAGTATGCTACTTGACTACTTGTGCTTAGAAGTAATTCTATACGGCAAATACTGATGCAGTCAGAAAAAACTAACGGCTCAACACAGAACCATACAATTGTTCACCTCTACAGGAATCATAAAAAGAAAAAATAAGTGAAACAAGTGAGAAAGAAGGGGAAACAAAATGAATACAAAGGGAATAGTTTCCTGTTTCATAGTACAGATTGCTGCTTGATGCTTGAACCCACCACTGCAGCCCCTCAGCCAAAAGCATCAACCAGTTAGAGAAGTGAGAACACAATGAATCCTTCCAGCTGTAGGTATACACTTGAATCACGATGCAGCAAAGCAGCTCGCAATAGCCAAGGCGCCATGGGCAAAAATAATAAGAATAACACAGGGGGTATTCGAGCAAAAAAATATCTGCAACCATGAAACTTCACCTATCTATCAAACCTTTGCTGCAGATCAACACCACTTTTGCATCACAGGAAATAGTCAGGCGTCCTACGAGTTACGTCTGGCTCTCCCCTTCTTGGGGCTGGCTCAAACTGCAGAATCACATACCATAACTCATAAGACGCCACAAAGTAAGCGTGAAGCCAGATAACAGACAAAGAAACAAAAACGAAATCAACATGTACACAGAGAGTTGCAAGAGCTGTCGATGGTCATGACAAACTGGACAAATCTCAAGAACTGAATATCAAGACAACATGAAAAAAATATAAAATTTATCAAAGTGCAAAAGACCATCAGCCCGGCATTTTGGTTAGAGTTCATATTCAACACTCAAACCAAAGCCACGTGTTTTAAGTTCCTTTTATATTATGTCACAAATTTGCAGTTTGAATGTTGATCTACAGACCCAATTTTTTGCACCCTCTGAGCTGTCCTCAATGTCAATCAGTCTCAATAATTTAACTATTATCTCGCCCAAGCTGTGAGGGTAACATTTTGTTTTCGTTTAGACAATTGCTTATTGCTCATTTGATTATATTAATAGATCGCTAAGTTATAAACTTATCATGAGTACTGTTTGGACAAATGAGCGGCGGTTGCAAAAGGGCATTACCTGGATGAAAGTATGCTCCCTGCAATCATCCACTTCTAAGATTGACGCCATGTTCCCACAGCGATAGCAATAATTAGGTGCACTAAATATGGTGACGACTTTTTGCTCCTGTTCAATGTAATAAAGGTATTGATCAAATATAGTGTGGGAACCACAAACAAGTGTATGCTTCAGGGACAGATACTTACATGAGCCCAATTGAATCCTTCCATGACCAATTGGTGAGCTCTAGCAATAAGCCTTAAGTTATTGGTATGGTTGAACTGCTCTGATATATCCTGGAACAATATAATTTGGCAGTGTCAATACATAAGCACCACTAAAATTGTGACTAAGCAACAAACTTATGTACCTGTCCAAAGGTATATCCAGCACCTCGCGGAGAAATACCCCAACCACATCGATCATCTGGATCAGACCACAGAAGATCACACATTGGCCCTTCATGAGGAACTTCTTGGACGCGATCAAAGTTACGGATGTTATCAAGTGTCTCGATGGATGGTGATAATCCACCATGCAAGCAAAATATTTCTGATTCGACCTATGAAAAGGACAAACAGCTAGAATGTCAATTTCACTAGATAGGCATGTAAATCATCCTATATAAGGAAACACTGCAATACACACCAATGCCGTCAAGGGGAAGTAGTCAAATAGATCTGTAAAGGTTTTCCACACGTTTGCATTTCCGTACCTGCAATGAACACATAATGTGATTCTTGTAAACTTATATTTCACTGAAAAGGGGGTGGTATGGTCAACTCTGTTTGGACGCAGGACAAGTAGAACAGTAAGTTTCGTAAACTATCACACAAAATTAGACCATGGACAATGTGAATCATGAAAAAGTTCTACACGATAACTGAAAAAACCGGAAATGTGCTTAAGAACTTCTCCACACATGATTCATCAATATGTTAGATCATCGCAACGAAATAGCAATTCCAACAAATGTTGCACTTCTCACAGCATTTGCAGATCATACGATGAAATTTTGAGTAATCTACAGCAGTTACAGGTATGAAAGGTAGGTTATAGATGTCCTTTTAACACTAGCTGGGCCTAGCGGAGATATAGTCCCTAAGCATATTGTAAGAAACATAAACAAACAATTTTCCAGAATGCACTAGCCTTCAAGGACAAAAAGTGATGATTTTGCAGTAAACTAGTTATTAAGCTGTTTTCTTTTTCTTATTACATCCTGCTTAGTGTTATTAGAACAGGAATCAATAAAAGATTTACAGAGAATAATAACCAAAAATATAATAACCTAAGAAAAGATGCTCACTTCCTTAAGCACTCGTCATAGAATCCATAAACTTGAGTAATCTGCAAATAATTGAAATAAAATGTTCAGTTTGTACAAGCTGATAACAGAGAACAAAGAGATGCAGCAAAAAAAACTGTGAAATCTCCGCATTATGTATCAGAAAAACAACATAAAATAAAATCGTGCAATAGAAACTATATACCTGCCGGCTTTCATGATTTCCTCTGAGAATTGTAATCCGCTGAGGATAGCGAACTTTTAAAGCCACCAAAAGCTGTTTGTTTACAGGGGCTACATTAGTACCAAGAGCTAGCAAAGTTGCAAAATTTAGAAAAATAAGCATGTCTACCCAAAGGCAAATGTGATCAGCTATAGAGTGCACACTACACACCTATAGTGCACATAAATAATATAAGTAAAGGAACATACTTATACTGCTAGCATAAAGCCATAATGATGTTTATAGCCTAATATTACTCTCACCGTGACAGTTTCAACAGAATAGTAGCCACGGTCAACATAATCTCCCATAAACAAGTAATTTGTATCTGGACACTGGTAAACAAAAGAAGGTGTCAAAATATTAAAATTTGGACATATTTTTTATGGATCAAAGAGATGACAGAAGAATATGAACAAATAAAAACGCAGGATACCTTTCCACCAATTCGGAAGAGTTCAGCAAGATCATGAAATTGTCCATGAATATCACCACATATTGTGACAGGACTCTTCACAGGCTGCAAGAATGCTAAAACTAATCAACAAAAGTCAAATAACACAACCAAATAGAACTACATCTCTAAATCTGGCATCTACAAGGCACAGATCATCTGAAAGAGTCCATCGTATCTTCTTGTATTTAAATGTTGGTCAAAGCTCTAAAGTTTAGCAGGTGTATCTTCCATTTGCATGCCTCTTAAAAAGAAAACCAAAACCTATACCAGTTGACAGGCATGATACGGAGAACAAAGAAAACATGAGTATGTGTTGTCAACTTGTCATGAATTGAAACAGTATAGAATACAAATGAAAGTCTGTAGTTCAGGAAAACTCTTTTAGTGAACTTTCTCAAGATGTTTCACTATTTTTCTTATCTAAAACTGAGGCTGCCTTCATTGATTCAACATTTCACTACAGTACAAATTATTGGAAGCCTAGTACAGTTGTATGCTCCTTTTTTCCATACCACAGGCACTCCTTGTTTATCTTTAAAAAGCGCAAGAAAGTGGATTCAGAAATCTTTCTTCAGATTTGACAATAACAAATATTTGCTTATTTAGCGAGTTAGCTTGCAAAATATGTGTTGGAATGAAGACCTAAACCAGAACAGTAAAATAAATAATAGTATACGGTATTGATGACGCCAAGCCAAAGGCAAACATCTTAGTGCTTCGAGGTATAAAAACAACATACCTGAACATTGCTTTCCTCCATCAAAATCTCCTTTGCCTTCTCACACAGCGTTCTGACCTGTACGGTAGATTCGTGAATCAGAATCTCGTCCCCAGCAGAGCAAATCGATGGTAACTACTAATTCTACAGATACCCTCGCAAATTTATCCGGTAATCACAAGATCAGATTTTTTACGTTTTTGGAGGAGTTCTAAGCTCCCTAACTTCTCGTGGCACAAATCGTGCGAGATGTGGGAAAGTCATCATAGTTTGAGTCCATGTAGCCAAATTATTGTAAAGTTGGAAACGCCACAGGCGACTCAAAAAAGATTCAATTTTGTGCTCCCTTATCCCGCCGCACCTAAGTCCGCAGAACGCGAACCTCGTTCCATATCCGGAAGGAACTCCCCGCTCCGCTCACAACCACATCCCCAGCTCGTAACCGAGCAGCACCCGCCCGAGCAAACCAAACGCCCCCGCCAACCATTTCCGCGCAAACCAGCATCGGAAGGCGTCCCGAGCCCCGATCTCGCCCGGGACCCGGCTCCCCGCCCCGCAATTCCGCCAGATCTGGCGAAACCCGCACCCGGAACCGAGGAGAGAGCAACGGAGAGGCGTTACCTCGGCCTCGGGGAGCGGCTTGCACTGCATGAGCCGCTCGATCTGGTCGTCGAGGCCGCCATGGGGGCTGCTCATCTTCGCCGGGGCGCTCTGTAACCCTAGATCCGGCCGCGCGCGGGTGGAGGTGGATGAGAGAAAAGCGGGGTGGGGAGGGAGGGGGGGCAAAAGGTCTGGAAAGGTGGAAGGGACGGTGGTTATATAATTGCATTTTTTTTTTTAGGCTATAGCTCTGAGGCGGGGAGCGGACGGAGACGGGCGGGCGGACCACCGCTGTGCTCGCCGTGGTACTGAGGATTAGGGAAAAGACGGGAGTGGTCAGGAAAACCTAACCGTTTTTATTTTCGTATTTTCCCTTCCTTCTTATAACATTTGTCAGCTGGACATTAATCATATGTTTGGTTACGTGTACGACGGCGAGTTGATGGTGAGTTTGGGTGAGAACTCATTCTCGTATTTGGTTGATTGGATCCAATCAAACCATTCAGGATGGAGTGATATATATTTCAGAAGTATTTTATTTAGATGCTGAACCATCTAGTGTATGAAAATCGGTCAAACGATCTCGTACAGATTCTGTCAACTCCGTTAATCACTTATAATCAGTGATAATTGGTGAATATAGTAGTTATTAAGGATTTTTAGTTAAACATTAGTTACACTTAGATATTATTAACCATAACTAATTATTATTGTGGGTATTTAGTGATGATTATTGACAACTTAAGTTATAATTAATTGGAACTAGTAATGATTAGTACTAATTAGTATAGTTGATTGGTAATGTATTTCTATAAAATAATTAAATTATACATTCAACTAAACACATTCCTGAATTATCTCATATATCCAACCAAACAACATACTTGTACCTCCTCGTTCAGTACCATCCCGTCCCATTCAATTTCATTCAACCAACCAAACCCTATCTAAATTTGTGTGGCTTTGTCTGCTAGACACCGTCAATACTGATTTTGCCCGTTGACCACCGCAAATAGTTAGTTTTCTCTGCAAGACACCGCCCTGATTATAATAAACATTTCACGTTGAGTTGGAGAGAGAATAATTTTGAAATGACATCCGATGTCCTTGGCGTATATGTTCGAACCAAACCACATATGAGTCAGATCTGACACATCGGAACCGAACCCCAGCCTCCTCTGAATCTTTTATTTTTAATATTTGAAAATAAAACCATTGTTAACTAACTTGTAGTGTATCGGTTTAATGCAAGGATATTTTGTATGCTAGATGCAATATTGAATGATAAGCTGCAAAATGACTGAAAATCACATAATTGGCATAACATGTCCTAGAATTACAATTTGCTGTCATAAAAACATGTGCATACTTCATGTCTCAAACAACATGTCACAGACAACAAGTTCGAGCAGCACATTAACATGTCCCAAACAGCATGTCACAGACATCACATTACACAAACTTAACATGTCTCAGAATTAACAAGTTCTGGCATGCAAAAGACAGTACATCCTAACATCCCAAACAAGACAAACTACTTCTTGGCTTTCTTCTTGGGGTTCTGCTACTTCCTCCCCTTCTTCTTATGTGGTGCCCCATGAGTGATGGCAGAGCGTGGGCTTCCTTCATAAGCTAATGTTCTAGCTTGGCTAGGTAACAAAGGCAAAAGGCAAAGTTAGTTATATTGCCAGTAAAATTGACAAAGAAATGGACTACTTATCTATCTTACCTCCTGGTAAGTGCTCCAGAACTACTTAGGTAGGCCTCCTCTGTACTTGGAGCAGCAGCTAGAAACTTAGTTGGTGTTGTTGGTTCTGTGTGCTTGGATCAGCTGCTTGTTCCTTCTTCTTCTTAGTCCTTTGTCTTTTAGGCTTTGGAGGTGCAGGTGGTGCATCAGAGTCATACACAAGTTCAGAGCAGGTTTTTTGCATATGGCCAAATTAACCACACCTCTTGCATTGCTTCCTCTTCTTGTTTGGGCCTCCCTCTTATACACCAATGAACCTCCTTATCCTTGGTCTTCTTGCTAGCCTCTTGAGAACAGGAGGATGCAGCTTGAATCCTAAATCAACCTCAGGCCACTGAATCTTATCTGCCATAGGTAAAATGGATCCTACATATGCTAGCTTGAACTTTTCCACATAATAGTAACTATCCACATAATCAGCTATATCTTCATTCATGTATGAGCAGATCAAACTAAGTGCATGTGAACATGGCAAACCTGTGACCTACCACTTCTTGCAAGTGCACTCTCTTGCCTTCAAGTCAACAGCATGCCTCCGAGGTCCCTATGGACACCACTAATTTCTGCTATGTGGTCTGCATCTTTGTGGATTACATAACCAACCAAACCCCTACTATTTGCATGTAGTTCCTTCATGATGTGTGGAAGCACTTTCCCAGTAAGCTTATGTGATAGCCATCTCTTGGCATAAAGCTTGTCCATAATTTTTTGCCTAATAGTATCCATGAGTTCAATGACAGGCAGCGACTTTTCATGCCTTATCCAGTTGTTAAATGTCTTTGCAAGGTTATTAGTGACATAATCACACTTACTAGTTGTGGAAAAGAATGCTCTTGCCCAGAAATGCTTATGGTTGTCTTCAATCCACTTGATGGCATTTGGTGAAGCTGCCTTCATGATGTTGTAGTGCTTGGCAAAAACTTGCTCTCTGTAAGCCCTGGATGCTGGCTATAGGTTTTTCCTGAACACCTCCCCTTGGAACCTCTTCTAAAAATAGATATCTCATACACTCCCTATGCTCCACTCCATTGGGGAACACTCTAGTCACTGCAGAGTCTATCACTTTGCCAACATCAGTTGATATGACCAGATCTGGTGGAGAACCAATGGCCAATGGCAGCTTACTCATGAACCAGCCCCAAATTTCTTGAGTCTCTGAGTCAAACACACCATAAACCACATGAAACATCCAATTGTGGACATCAATGCCAATAGCATATGCTAGTTGTCCCTTCCACCTTCTAGTGAGCATAATTGAGTCAATGCCTAAGTAGGGTCTGCATCCATTCAAAAAGCCATCTACACATGGCTTCAATGCAATGAACATCTTGGTGAACCTCATCTTATCACCAACTTGCTCATACTCAATGTCAACTACACTCCCAGAGGACTTCCTCAACAATTCTTCCTTGAATGCAAATGCATATGCAAAGCTATCTTCCCAGGTCCCAAGAACCTCATCAAGTGTCAGTTGCCTACCATTCCAGAGTACCCAATATAACAACTTGATCAAGTACTTATTGTCCAGCTTCTTTAACAAATTAGCAGCCCCAAGAGTTGGATCCTCCCTTAGCCACTGGATTACTCTATCCCTGGCCCAGAATTGGTTAGCCATGCAGTTGCTTTCCAGTTTCCACTTTGCTAGTACTTCTACAAAAAATGCTTGTTAGGTATTTTGTTGATCTGCGGAATGGATGAAAAATAGAATAAGTTCATTTTATGTAACAATGAGCAACAATTTAGCATAGGTAAAAGTGTAGGAGACAAGAGTTCACAAGTTACCATCCATGTCTTTCCATCTTGCAACTGAGATGCATGTATCCTTCACTTGCACTTCTTAGCTTTGCAGTAGCTTGTATACCTAGTTGCTTCACTGTAAGGAGTTGCAATTTCAATTTCATTCAGAATTGCATACTATCTAATTGCCATTTTGAAGGTGTTTCCATCCTCAAATGTAACACCTTCTGCTATCTTAGGATTGTCCAAGTCAGTTACATGTGTAAGAATGGTACATCTAGCCTCATCATCAACAACACAATCATCTTTGTCCTCATCATCAGAGTTAGATATGTAGTTAAAGTCAGCTTCATCATTAGAAATCAGATCAGCATTGAAGGCTTTCTCATTATCAACACCAACATATTCAATTTCATTATTCTCACCCTAATCATCATCCTTGTCAGTCTTAGCAGCCTTAAAAGGACCTACCAAAGGATTAGTAGCCTTAGAAGGAGGTCCTGCAGTGTTGTTAGCAGCAGGCTTAGAAGCAGCTAATGTAGTGATGTTAGCTATTGCAATGTTGTTAGTAGCAAGCTTAGAAGCGGCTAATGCAGTGGTTAAAAGCAGGCTGTGAAGAACCTGCCTCAGTGATACATGTTCTCTGCTGTGTTCCAATCATAGTAGGTTGTACTTGTGATTCTGCTGAACACACGATGTTTGACTACCAGTGAAGTCTTGGATGCTAACTGTGAGCTGGAGCCTCCTTATCTCCCAATACTGCTCAAATGCGTCGAGTAGTGTGCTTTCATATTCAATTTGTGTGTAGTCATTGTTTGTCTTGTCCCAAAATGTGACTACAAGGCATTGGTTCCTACCATGATTAACCTCGACATCTAGGTCTGGTATGAAATCCATCCATGATAGAGTATCCCGGTCGTGTACCCATCTAATGTCTCTAGACACATGATACTCCAGACTACCGTCGTCACAAATCTCCATATAGTCTGTGACACGTATCGCCACTCTGCACGCTGAGTTACGGTTCATCCTACCCAAGCGGAATGAAACGCATCAGAGTTAATGGAACGCCCCAAATCCAAAGATAAAAGGATGAACAATAAACCCTAGGTCCCCACATTTTGAGCAAATCTAAATCATACCCAGCGAATTGCCTCCAAAAAAAGCAACCAATGCCTAATTGTCAACTAGAACTCGAGTGATTTGAACCTTACCCCTCTGGAACCCATGACAGGTTGATGGCCTTCGTCGGGGAATCGACGCTCCGTAGCCGCCCCGGGCCTCTAACAGTCTCCGACCAAGCCGTTGTCACCATCATATTGACCTCCGCTCAGGCCACCATGACTTTTGAAGAAGGGAGTAGCTGCAAGCGGTGGTGAAGCACAAGTCGCTGGAGCTGAGGAGGATGGGAGGTGAGGCTGGAAGCATGGGCCCGAATGGCGGCGGTAGCACAACACGTGCCTAGAGGGATCCGCTCTAGAGGTGAGGCACCAAGGCCGCCATGGATGGGATCTCAGGGTAGAGGAGGGGGCAGAAAGCGCAGAGCTTTGGCGTTTTGGGCGGACTCATGGACTGGTTCGAACATAAACGCCAAGGGCACCGGATGTCATTTCAAAATTATTCTCTCTACAATTCAACATGAAATGCTTATTATAATCGGGGTGGTGTCCTGTAGAGAAAACCAGCTATTTGCGGTGGTCAACGGGCAAAATCAGCATTGGCGGTGTCAAGCAGACAAAGTCACACAAATTTCATGTCCAGCAGACAAATTTCCCTTTCTTAATCGAATGAAAATGAAAACAAAAAAGCCAGAAATGAAAACAAACATGATATTGTTGGTTATACAAAAGCGAACGAATCCGAACGGAAATATGCAGGTATTGGATGGAAACAGGTGATTAAAATTGAGAAGACCGAACCTTAGAACCATAAATCCATGACTTGAAACATTGAAATAAAAATAACGGTAGCATAAATTCATACATAAATATGGCAGTGGCACACACATGAGTACAATGCATGTTTCACATAAGTGACAGACAATACATCAAATGATGGTCAAATACAGTTACTAGTATTTACTCATATGGTTTGAAATCACTATTTATTGATGGATTAACTAACATATTTATTTCTCTATTTTTAATCCAACAGTACCTAGTTCATTACAAAACCATAGTGAATGACTAGTAGGACCCAGGTCCATGATCCATACCGCACACCGCACACAACATCCTTATCCACCCATCACACAGAAACATAGTTCCTAGCCTTTCCTCCTAATTCCCATCGATCTAACAAGGAGCACAGACAACGACGGTTCTTCGCCGGGCGCCAGGTAGCTGTGGCGGGCTAGGATAGGGAGACCATTGCAGCAGAATGGGAAAAATACAAAAATTCCCTTAAAAGTTATTTGAATTTTAACTTCTAATTGTTTTGTTTTAAAAAAATCTTCAAAAGTTTGGTTTTGTTGCAAAAATCCCCCCAAAAATAAAAAAAAATAAAAAATCATAAAAAATTCTAAAAATATAGATAATTCTAAGATCTTCTGTGAATTTTTTTCAAAAATAATATCCTTTGCATCATATTTCATGGAGAGAAAGTTTAGAAAAAAAGAAAAACGTGCAGCCCATTTATTAACTCATGTTATTTTAACTTTGTCATGTCTACCATTATTTTTCCTACACAAATCATCGTTTAAGTAAACTAATAAAAGTAGTTTCACTAATTTTAGGGTGTTATGGATTAGTTATGAATTAACCTATCTGCAACACATCCTGCATGTTATAATAACTATTTCAAGATTTCATGTATTTTTAGAAGATAGAGGATCATGTAAGAAGACTAAAAAAAATTAGTTTCATGATTTTTGGATTAGTAAATAATTAACTATGCATTTAACTCGAATTAATAAATGAGCTGTATGTTTTTCCTTTTTTTAAACTTCCTCTCCGTGAAATACGATGCAAAAGATATTATTTTTGAAAAAAAAAAAGCCATAGAAGGTCTTAGAATTGTCTCTAGTTTTTTTTAGAAATTTTTGTGATTTTTTTTTAAAAAAAATTCATAGGGTGTTTTGCAACAAAGCTGAATCTTAGTGGGTTTTTTCAATAAAACAATTTTTGAGGGGAAAAATCAAAATCTAAATGACTTTTAGGAGGTTTGCATTTTTTCCAACAGAATACTTAAGGAGGCGACACCTAGGAGGGTGCCATGGGCTGAGGAAGCCATAGTGCTTAGCTTCTCGGGAGGTTGTGGCCTGGAACAGAGAGGTACATCCGGGCCTCTGGTGAGAAGCATCGGGCTTCTCTGGAGAATACGATGTTGACCTAAGGTAGCGTATCGGCACAACCGCGTGTCTGTCGTCCACAACATGCCACGTCAACATGTCTCCTACGTTGCCTGTTTTAAGGCAGGTTGTCTGTCATTGGAAGCTGGGGCACATGGCGCGCCACTCTCTCGACCTATTTTGGCTGCATGTGTAAAAAAAGTTTCAACTGTTTTATGACCTATAGTAAGTTGATCTAATGTACAGACCAAGTTTTTTCCTTCAGGACAACATGACGTTAGTGTAGACGAATTTTTTATACATTCTCACGTTAGGTTGTGTATTTGTGAAAGAACTTAAGTGAAGACCATGTAACAAAAAAATATTCAAATGGTGTCATTTTGCGCGTAGCCATACTTCAATTAATAAATCACATGGGTCTATTCTAGAGATGCATCAAACCAAGAAAACTGACTTCGGAGGAAACAAGACACGATGAGGAAAAAACATAAATTAGTAGAGCTATATCAATCTTTACAACTACAAGATGTAGCATGTATTTATTATCATCTCTGAACCCAGATAACCATTTAACTTCATATACTAAAAACTTAGTTCAACAACTTCTGCTACTACTCTATGAAATGGAAAGTTGTGAAGACTGAAGAATATCTTCTCAAGCATGTTCCAATATCATCATAGGCTTAAAAAAGCTCATACATTAAATTCAATTCAGCGTCACATCATCTTCTCCTTGGTACCATCACAGAGGTTTCATCAAATGATTTACAAAAGGTAATGGTGCCACCGAGCCAGGTCATACCACCTGAAGGATACTGTCAAGTATGTATATATTCAAGAGAAACAATAAAGTCTAATATGAAGTCATACCTAACATGACACATGCTACTGTTTTATAAAATCCCTTTGTACCACTCGGACACATGGTAGAACACAAAACTGAATGCAACTGCAAATGTTGCCCCAAATTCACACTTCAATGTAGATTTGAAAGCCTGAGACTTAAATACCAGCACTTGAAGCATTCGAAAACCTATTGGAATCCAAAAGGCTATTTTTAACTTTCTACTTAAGCATTTAAAGCAAATTCAATAGGCAATTTTTAACTCTGCACGAAAACATTTCAAGCAAATCCAATAGGCAAATTTTAACTCTTCATTGAAACATTTCAAGCAAATTAAACATGTATTGAAATTTTCTGGTAGCACATAATGATATTATGTTTCAAGTATCCTTTATATCATTAGTCTAATCTCATCACTTTATAAGACTTTCTCCACATCTGGTGTTAGGAATGCCAGACCTAACTTACTATGGTAAAGTCTTAAACATTGATTATTGTGATGCTTGTTGATAGCTTTGTGTGTGTGTGTTTTTTTTTGCCTTTATGCATGTTTGATTGTTTGATACCCTGACTTAGTCTATTCCATCAGAACCAGGACAACATTGTTAAATAGAAAAAATAGGAAGATGCAAAGGTTAGGCTTCTGCTATGGAAAGAATGTCTTATGTTCAATATAGCATTCTTACGTCTTTATTCACATATTGAAAGGAGAAATAATACAAACTTCTAGAATCCTCCCCACATCTCATGACTCAAGATATTTTCTATGAAACAACTAGATATTATTGTCATGAGAACATTAGAATAATGTAGAATCTAAATATTTTGCTTGTAAGATTCTAGAAGGGGGACACTTTTCACCATTGGCATGAACCACCTTAGCCTATAAATAGAGGTGTCACGCAACTTGCCATGACACATAAAGGCAAGCCCGCATATACTCCCTGGTAGAGGGACACCTCTACCGCCAAGGAAGCAACGACCTCTTACTGAAATGCATCACTCAGAAAGAGGAGAGCACAGTGCTCTCTGATACCCATGGATGCATATGTGGTAGCCACACTTCATACCGCACTCTGGTCAGAAAAGCGTTATGGCAAGGATTCTATTGGCCCACTACTCTCCAGGATGCCTACGAGCTGGTGAAACGGTGCGAGTTGTGTCAGTACCACGGCTGAAATACCAACCTACCAGCCCAAGCACTTTAAACCATACCACTCTCTTGGTCTTTCGCTGTCTGGGGCTCAATATCGTGGGACCATTCCCTAAAGCCACAGGCGGTTTTGAGTTCCTATTCGTGGCAATTGACAAGTTCACTAAGTGGATCGAGGCCGAGCCCGTTAGGAAGATCACCGCCGCAACAGCAATTAAATTCATACGAGAGCTAGTAGTGCGATTTAGCAGTCCAAACCGCATAATCACGGACAATGGAACTCAATTCGCCAGTAGTGCTTCCTAAGACTACTGCGAGGAAATCGGAACCAAGGTTTGCTATACATCTGTGGCTCACCCCCAAAGCAACGGACAAGTCGAGAGGGCAAATGTGATGATATTGCAAGGGATCAAAACCTGAGTCTTTGATCGGCTTAAAAGCTTCAAGACATTGGGTGGACGAACTCCCTACAGTACTCTGGTCGCTACGAATGACCCCTAACTGGGCCATGGCCGAAACCCCTTTCTTCTTGGTCTTTGGCACGGAAGCCATGCTCCCCTCTGAAATCGTCCTCCAATCACCCCGAGTCAACAACTACTCGGACAACGACTAAGTGACACGGCGAGAGGACGATATAAATCTGATCGAAGAACTGCATACTACTGATCGTGATGGCTATTTCGAGAAGTATTTTTGGTCAGACTTCTCTAATTCATATGCATGGGTTGTTCATTGAAGATGTAGGCTCATATATATATATATATATATATATATATATATATATATATATATATATATATATATATATATATATATATATATATATATATATATATATATATATATATATATATATATATATGCATTCGTTCAGGTTTCTGATCAGAATTGGGATGACCAAAGGCAAATATGGAGATGATTTCATTTGGTGCAGTGAACTTGCAACTATGTTTGTTCTATCTGCTGGGTTTGATTACCTGTTAGCTTATGTAAAGACGGCGAAAACTACTTAACCGATAGTTCTTTTAACTTTCGAGTGTAGGAAGTGGAAAAGCATGTGACAAGGTTTTGTACTTGCTTGATTTACATTTACTGGAACTTCTGTAAGAATTTATGCTGGTATTACACTGACTGGAATGAAGCTGCTGGCTCGTTGTTTTCTATGTAATATGATTGCCTTTGGCCCTTCACTTCCCACGTTGTCATGTACTATTTGGCTGTCATCTCAAATACGCTCTGGTTGTTATTAGTGTGGTTGAACAACAGAACTGGAAATTGGATACACGATCAAAGTGCATAGAACGTTAACCTTATAATGTGGGATTAGATAGACGTTAGAAAGTGCATAGAACGTTGATCATATACTCCAGAGCTTTGAAAGTGAACTATACTTGTGAAGGAGAGCTTAACTGCTCATCTATCGCAATGACTCGAAATTATGAAGAACATCGCTAACCATTTATGATTTATGAACAATAATCTAACTGTGCAGACCACCGCTTGCCGTATGTAGTCAACTTTGAGGTAACAGTTTCGCTGGAGAATGCTAAACAAAACATGATCTTTACAGTGCGGTTCCATAACAAATCATTCATATTCTACAGCTAGCCAATTGGTTGGCTAGGATCGTTTGCTGCTGCACCACCAGTGGGTGACTTTTGTGCTTTAAATATGAGTTAATACTTAGCACGAACACGGAGCCATATCTTTGAAGAAAACAACATAGTGTATTTGACAATTGTGTTGTGTAACGCGGCAGGAATACTACTTACTAATACCTAGCTAAACGAAACCGCATGCATGCTTTCCAACATGGCCAGTAGGGCTTGAAAAAAAAAACTAAGGCTCGACGAGCTACTCAAACTCCGCTCGTGAAAAACTCGAACTGGATTTTCGAACCAAGCTCAAGCTTGACTCAAGGCTCACGAGCCTCAATGAGCCGAGCTCGAATAGCTGTTAAGGCTCGTTAGGGCCTACTATGATGTGATATCTCATGTCATATGCAATATAGTCCTACAGAGTTCGAGACATATATACTTGAATACTTCTATCATGTTGCTCATGCAGTCCTGTAAGGCCGTTGCTATTATGTGAATGAGTTTGCTCGAGCCTAATCTGTCTTTCTTTGTTACTGGATTGCTATATCTAAAAATCATTGCATGCATAATGAGCTTTGTCGAGCCGAGCACATGGAGCCGAGTACGAGCCTGCCTACAAGCTTGGCCAAATCTTAGGCTCAGCTCGAACTTGTATCAAGATCGAGCTTGAGGTGCCAAGGTTTGCTTGAGCTCAGCTCGTTTATAGCTCGAGCTCAGCTCGTTTACAGGCCTAATGGCCATAGCTCACCTATCTTTATTGCCTTAGGGCTCCTTTGGCAACGAATTATTGCTATTATGGTGGAGATTGTAGACAGGGAAAGATGAGCTCGAGAACGAATTTGTGTTCTTCATTGATCGATTGTTATTTACATTTGTACATGCTCAAGGGACGTGAGCATGTCCGTTCGGGAGGCATTCCTCCGGAACGGTCTTCCCTTGGTGGTTAATTACAACACCCCCCCCCCCCTTATCAATTACATTTAAATGTAAATTCATGTGAAAAACTCCAAAAACCTTGTGAGAAAAATATGAGAAGAAATAATAATAATATGCCATTGAAAACTCCTTTAAAACCTAACGGAAAAAATATATGAGAAGATAATATGGCATATATGAATGCTTGTATTTAATATTGTCTCATTAAAAACTTTATATGAGAAATCTTGATAGAAAAACTCATAAAAGAAAATAATACAATATGTATGATCTAATGATCATAAATATGTTATAATTTCGGAGTTTACTCTCCTAAAGTTTCGCAAATCTCGTAGTCGTCTCGTATCTGTTCCATGAACATATTTTTGGAATAAAGTTGTTGGCAGAGATTTTATGAATAAATCTGCAAGATTATCACATAATTTTGTTTGCAAAATATCTATCTTCCTATTTCTCTATAATTCATGAGGATAGAATCATTTTTGGGGCAATATGATTTGTGATATTGTTTTTTATATAACATGTATGCATTTGAGCAATACAAGTAGCATTATCGTCATAGATGATGGTAGGTGATTCTAATGAGCCAATATCACATGATTTTTATATGCGGTTGATCATTCTGTGAAGCGATACACATTCACATGATGCTTCCTATAATATGATTATTTCAAAATGATCAGTGGAAGTAGCCACGAGAGTCTGTTTTGATGACTTCCATGAGAAAGTTATTCCAGCATATAAGAATACAAAACCTGTTTGTGATATGACATTATGAGGATTAGATAAATAGCTAGCATCAGTATATCTGTCGGTGTATTCAGAACCAGGGGTCCCTAAGTCCCGAGACCAGGCCGGCCATCCGCCACATGTCACCACCCCGCAAGCTAAGAAGAAGCTAAGTCCCGGGAGAAGGTGCTCGGGGCCGCCGCCTTTGGTTCCCGAGCACCCTAGTTCCCCGATGATCCGCAGAGCCCAAATACCGGGAAGGAAGTGCTCGGGAGAGAGTGCTCGGGGCTGCACGTGGTAGCCCCCGAGGACTCGGTGCCCCGAAGGTCCCACCGAAGTGCTCGGGAGAGGGTGCTCGGGGCTGCACGTGGCAGCCCCCGAGGACTCCGTGCCCCGAAGGTCCCACCAAGTGCTCGGGAGAGAGTGCTCGGGGCTGCACGTGGCAGCCCCCGAGGACTCGGTTCCCCGAAGGTTCCACCGAAGTGCTCGGGAGAGAGTGCTCGGGGCTGCACGTGGCAGCCCCCGAGGACTCGGTTCCCCGAAGGTCTCACTCAAGTGCTCGGGAGAGAGTGCTCGGGGCTGCACGTGGCCCCCTTTATGGCGCCCGAGGGCTTCCACAGTGGCGGGTGGTCGGATGCGCGCCGCATTTCTCCACCGCCCCTGTCACTTCGTCAAGATGAAATGATTACGCCTTTCTCCGTGGCACCTTGGCATTCGCATCCCCTCTTTCCCATTCAGGATATGTTGAGGTCGGCGCGCCTATAAAAGGAAAGGATGGAGAACACTAAAGAAAGAGAGGACCCACCGACGAACAAGACCGAAGGAACCGAAAGTGTGTGAAGAAGAGGACGCAGACGCTCGAACCAGCTCAAGCTAAGCTAGAACACGAGAGCCTCAAGCTCTTTGTAAACGGCTCTCCCCTTAGAACCAGATACATCCTTGAAGAATTCCCTTCAAGGATAAATATAGCGCTCACACAGGAGTAGGGTGTTACGCCTCCGTGCGGCCCGAACCTGTCTAAACCCCGGTGCACCCATTTTTTCTCGCATTAGGGCAATCATCTCCCGCCAGCCATCGCATTTGTTTCCGTTCCCGCTTATTTCCCAAACAAGCTTTTCCAGGATCATCCCCCCGGCCGAATCTCTAAAAAGGGGTCTCTCGGGATCCCTGCGACAGGAGTTCACCCTCCGACAGCTGGCGCGCCAGGTAGGGGGCAATATCCCTGGATTGTTTGTTTCACTTTTTTTTTCCCAGGAAAAGATGGCCGGCGGGCACCGTCTCCAGCGTTCCGACTCCACTTCCAGTGACGGAGCGTTGCCCGACGCCCGAGAGAGCCCCGTCGCTGCTGCGTACCAGCGGCAGCCGCCATCCACGTGCGCGGTTTTTCCCGCTCAAGGGGATCAAGGCGCTGGGCCCATCAGGGCCGCCGCCGCCGCTGCCGACGTACTTTCCGACCCCCAGCAGGTGGTCGGATCCCCGGCCGCTAGGTCCGCCTCTGGACCACGTCGGGTGCCGCCTCGGCGCAGGCTCGCTTTCAGCGAGGCCAGCCCAGGGAGCGCGCTGCTTGCAGCACATGCTCTCCTCAGGCACCCGCCCGTTCAGGCCACGCCAAACACTCCGGAAGGCCGGTGGATACAAGATGTCGTCGCTTTGGTCGGCACTGCTCGTCGCCAGGTGCAGGCCGGGAGTCCTCGCGCCACTTCTCAGCATGGTGCCGCCAGAGCCGGCTCCTCAACGGGCAACACCCGCACGGGCCGAGGGGTCTCCAGGCGGAGCGCCGTCCCCCTGGCCGTGTCTGAAGCCCGGGACCTTCGTTTACACCTTGATGAGCGGAGGGGCCACGAGGATGCCCGAGTTACTCTCGAACGTCAGCGGGAGACCCGGCAGGGGGTTGGGGCAGAGGACCAGGCTTCCTCTCTCCCGGCCCGCGGCCACCGGGGATCCCCGGCTCGCCGCTTCTCGCCACCGAGGACCCCTGCCTGCGCTGCGGGGTAGGGCACCGGTTGCCGTGCCTTCACCACCGAGCTCCGCCGGGTTAGGTGGCCTTCCAAGTTCCGCCCCGAGCTGCCGGAGAAGTACGACGGGTCCATCGACCCCGTCGAGTTCCTCCAAATCTACACCACGGCCGTCCAAGCGGCCGGAGGCAGCGAAGAGGTGATGGTAAACTACTTTCATGTTGCCCTGAGGGGCTCCGCCCGCTCTTGGCTTATGAACTTACCCCCAGGGTCTATCGGCTCCTGGGATGACCTGTGCCACCAGTTCGTGGCCAACTTTCAGGGCACGTTTACGCGTCCCGGTTTGGAGTGCGACCTCCACGCCGTCCAACAGCAGGAAGGGGAGACGCTACGGCGATTTATACAGCGTTTCAGCCAGGTTCGCAACACTATTCCGCGAGTGGCCCCCCATGCTGTTATTGTTGCTTTCCGGCAGGGCGTCCGTGATGAGCGGATGCTCGAGAAGCTAGGTACGCACGAGATCGAGACCACTGCGGAACTCTTCGCACTGGCCGATAAGTGCGCCAAGGCTGCGGAGGCCAGGGCGTGGCATGCTCCTCGCCCCGCTTCCGACCAGCCAAGTTCTTCCCGCTCTGATAAGCGGGAAAAGAAAAAGAGAAGGAAGCGCGAGGCCGCTCCCATTGAGCCAGCCCAAGTCCCCGCTCACAGGGTGCCGCAAGAGCCCGATCACCGGCAAGAGCGTCGGCCGGGTGTCGATCGGCGCCCCGTCAGGGCCCCTGCTCGGGCTCCTCCTCGGGCCTCTGTGCCCGCGAGGTCCCCGGCACCGGCTAGGGCGTCAGCTCCAGCAAGAGCCCCGGCCCCTGGCCGAGCTCCTGTTCCAGCGAGGGCCCCCGCTCCCGCGGGGCCCGAGCCAGGTAAATGGTGTCCCATACACCTGACCAGATGGCACGACCTCACGGAGTGTCGTACGGTCAAAGGACTCGTGGAGCAGCGCCAGAGGGAGCGCGACGAGTCCCGCAGAGGAGGCGATACCGAGGTCGTCCCCAACAACGCCGAGCTAGGCTTCCAAGAGCCCGAGCATGCGGTCGCCTTCATCGACGGGGGCGCTTACACACCCTGCTCGCGTCGTGGCATCAAGGTCATGCGACGCGAGGTGTGCTCGGCAACCCCGAGCGAGGAGGCCACAAGACCCCTAAGGTGGTCGGATGCTCCGATCACGTTCAGCATGGCTGATCACCCTGCCAGTACTGCAGCCGTGGGACGGCTACCTCTGGTAGTATCCCCCACTGTCTGCAATGTCAAGGTCGGCAGGGTGCTGATCGACGGTGGTGCTGGCCTCAACCTCCTTTCTAAGGAGGCTTTTGAGAAGCTGCAAGTATCTTCCCGACGCCTAAAGCCGTCACTCCCCTTCTGTGGAGTAACCCCCGGGCACTCCCTGCCCCTCGGGCAGGTTGAGTTGCCTGTCACGTTCGGGAGCCGGGACAACTTCCGCACGGAGTGCGTCCTTTTCGATGTCGCGGAGCTCCCTCTCCCCTACAACGCCATCCTCGGGCGTCCGGCGCTTGCCAAGTTTATGATGGCCGTGCATTTTGCATACCTTACGGTTAAGATGCCCGGCCCCGCAGGCTCTATCTCCGTGATCGCCGACTCCGGCGGCGCCGTCTCCTGCGCTGAACAATCATACATGGCTCTGGTCTCAGCGCAGGCCGATGTTGATGGCTCTACAGGGGGCCCGGGACCCTCTTCATCCAGACCCCGACTCGCCGCCGACACCTCTGTTCCAACGAAGGAGGTCGAGGTGGGCGAAGACGCTACCCAGGTTGTCCGTATCGGCAGCGACCTGGGCAGCAAATAGGAAAGCGCGCTCGTCGCCTTCCTCCGGGCTAACGTAGACGTGTTTGCCTGGCAACCGTCCGACATGCCCAGGATCCCTAGGGAGGTGATCGAGCATCATTTGGCCGTGCGTCCGGACGCCCGCCCAGTGAAGCAGAAGGTCCGGCGGCAGGCGCCAGAGCGCCAGGAGTTTATCCGCGAGCAGGTTCGCAAGCTCCTCGACGCCGGATTCATCCGAGAAGTCCTCCACCCCGACTGGCTAGCAAACCCAGTCATCGTCCCGAAGGCCAACGGCAAGCTTCGCATGTGCGTGGACTACACCGACCTTAACAAGGCTTGTCCTAAAGATCCCTTCCCCTTACCTCGCATTGATCAAATTATAGATTCAACTGCGGGATGTGATCTTTTATGCTTCCTAGATGCAAACTCTGGGTATCACTAGATTCGCATGGCCGTGGGGGACGAGGAAAAAACTGCTTTTACTACCCCGGTGGGGACTTATTGCTACATGTCAATGCCTTTCGGCCTACGCAACGCTGGATCCTTTTTCCAGCGCGCTATTCGTATCACTCTTAACTCGCAGGTTGGCCGCAACGTCGAGGCTTACATCGACGATCTCGTGGTCAAAACCCGAGACCGCGCCACCCTGCTCGAGGACCTTGCCGAGACTTTCAACAGTCTCCGCTCTACCCGCCTCAAGCTCAACCCGGAGAAATGTGTCTTCGGGGTGCCGGCGGGCAAGCTCCTTGGTTTCTTGGTCTCTAGCCGAGGGATCGAGGTCAATCCAGAGAAGATCCGGGCCATCGAGCAGATGCGACCCCCGGTTCGACTCAAGGAAGTCCAGCGCCTCGCCGGCTGCATGGCAGCCCTCGGGCGCTTCATCTCCAAGCTCGGGGAGCGAGGGCTCCCCCTCTTCAAGCTTCTGAAGAAATCCGGTCATTTTGACTGGACGCCGGAGGCCGAGCAGGCCTTCCGTGACTTAAAGAAGTACCTCACTTCGCCACCCGTGTTGGTGGCTCCTTCTCAAGGTGAGCCCCTGCTGCTCTACGTTTCGGCCACTCCTCAGGTTGTGAGCGTAGTACTGGTGGTGGAGCGCGACGAGTGTTCGGGGCCGGGTGCTGGGTCCCAGCTCCCAGAGGCCCCCGACCACTCACTTGTCCTCGCGGCTCCCCCTGGGCAAGGGGTCGAGCCCGAGCACACTGCTCTTCCCAGCCAAGGAATCGAGCCTGAGTGCCCGGCCAGCCCCGACCATACCGCCGACCCTGGGGGCTGTGGCAGCTCCCCGGGTGGGGCCACCATCCGGGCCCGCCGGGTACAGCGACCGGTGTACTTCGTCAGCGAGGTCCTCCGGGAGGCCAAGTTCGGGAGGCCAAGACAAGGTATCCCCAGGCGCAGAAGCTACTCTATGCCGTGCTCGTCGCCTCCCGGAAGCTGCGCCACTACTTCCAGGCGCACAAGATTTCGGTGGTTACTACTTATCCACTGGGACCCATTCTCCGGAACCGGGAGAGCACCGGTCGCGTTGTCAAATGGGCGGTCGAGCTGGCGGAGTTCGACTTACACTTCGTCTGTCGCCAGTCAATCAAAAGCCAGGCACTCTCCGACTTCTTGGCAGAGTGGACGCACGTCCCCTGCGTCGTCCCAGAAGAGATCTCTACCTATCCCGGGCGCGACGCGCCCGGGTACTGGGTTATGCACTTCGATGGCTCCCTCTCGCTGAAAGGCGCAGGGGCCGGAGTGGTTCTCACCTCCCCAACGGGTGAAGAGCTCCGGTACGTCGTACAGTTGCAGTTCCGCGCATTCAACAACATGGCGGAGTATGAAGGTCTCATCGCCGGCCTCCGGGCTGCGGTGGGGCTCGGGATTCGTCGCCTCCTGGTCAAAGGGGACTCCCAACTGGTCGTCAACCAGGTATCCAAGGAGTACCAGTGCACGGATCCCCAAATGGCGGTGTACGTAGCTGCAGTCAGGAAGCTCGAGAGACGCTTCGACGGCCTCGAATTGCGGTATATCCCTCGCCGCGACAATGCTCCGGCCGACAAGCTCTCTCGCCTGGCCTCGTCACGTGCGCGCGTCCCTACCGGAGTCTTTGAAGAAAGACTCGCACGGCCTTCCGTCCTGCCTGCCGAACAGGATGAAGGGGAAACCTCGAACTCAATTCAGGGGACCCCGGCGGTGCCCTCAGTGGGAAGCCCCGTCAGGGCGCCGCCGTCCGGCGAGTGCGCTGTGCTCGCCGAATGTTCTCAAGATGCCTCGTGGATGTCTGACATCCGAGGGTACTTGAAAGAAAAGTTCCTACCCGAGGATGAGGCGTCTGCCGAAAGGGTTGCTCGGCAGTCCAAACGCTATGCCATGGTAGATGGGGATCTCTACCGACGTAGCGCAGGAGGTGTCCTCCTGAAATGCATCTCTCGGGCAGAAGGCGGCGATCTTCTCGCTGAGGTCCACGAGGGCGAGTGCGGTGGCCATTCATCGTTCCGCACGCTGGTCGGGAAAGCCTTCCGGTAAGGTTTCTACTAGCCTACAGCCCTCCAGGATGCTTCCGAGCTGGTTCGGCGCTGCAGGGCGTGCCAGTTCCATGCAAAGCAGATTCACCAGCCAGCTCAGGCTCTCCATACCATTCCCCTGTCATGGCCTTTCGCGGTCTGGGGTTTGGACATTCTGGGTCCATTCCCCCGAGCAGTCGGGAGCTATGCATACCTATATGTCGCTATCGACAAATTCACCAAGTGGCCGGAGGCGGTCCCAGTCGTCAAGGTGACCAAAAACACGGCGCTCCAGTTTATCCGCGGCATCACCAGCCGCTTCGGTGTCCCCAATCGGATCATCACCGACAACGGCACCCAGTTCACTAGTGTCTTGTTCGGGGACTATTGCGAAGATCTCGGCATCAAGCTTTGCTTCGCTTCCGTCGCTCATCCTCGGAGTAACGGGCAGGTCGAGCGCGCCAATGCGGAGATACTGAAGGGCCTCAAAACCCGGACCTATAACGTGCTCGCTAAGCACGGGAAGGGATGGGTAGACGAGCTGCCAGCCGTGCTGTGGGCCAATCGGACTTCGCCAAGCCGCGCCACCGGGGAGACTCCGTTCTTCCTCGTCTATGGTGCCGAAGCAGTCCTCCCCTCCGAGCTCACTCTGGGCTCCCCTCGAGTGCATGCATACTCCGAGGGTGAGCAGGAACATCAAAGGCGCGACGACGTGGACTACCTGGAAGAGCGCCGGCGGCGTGCTGCTGTCCGGGCGGCTCGGTACCAACAGAGTCTGCGGCGTTATCATCTGCGCCATGTCCGGGCCCGGTCTCTCGAGGTGGGGGACCTAGTTCTCCGACGCATCCAGTCGCGCGAAGGAATGAATAAGTTGTCCCCTGTGTGGGAAGGTCCCTTCACCGTGATCGCGGTCCCCCGGGCAGGTTCTTTCAGGTTGGCGACGGAGGAAGGACAGCCACTCCCGAATCTGTGGAACATCGAGCATCTCCGACGCTTCTACCCGTAGATGGTCGTGCTCGCGGCTCAGGTCAGCAAGGCCGGGGGCTTCTCCCCGCCCGAGCAGTCTGAAGGCTTCGCCCCGTGGGGTAAGTCGCTGTCGCCCAACCTTGTAAATATTGCACATTAAGTATTTCAATAAGCAATCGCTATGTCAAAATACTTTTTCTGGATTCCGTATGTTTAATCTGTCTGGTGAGGAGCTCGGTTGTGCGAGAAAAAGTTCGCTCTCTCTCTTTTTCCCCGCTGACAAAAGAATCCCGATCGGTATGCATGTGAGCAGTCGCTACTGACTTACGTCCGCCATGGTAGGCGGTGGTGTTCGGTGTCGTGACAGGCTCCCGGGCACTACCGAGTTTCGGGGTGCTCCGGGTAATCCCATCGCTCGAGCTGCTCGAGTAGTCCGGAGCTCGGGCCCCCGGAGCGGGCTGTCGGTGCTCGGTCTGGTCTGTCATACCCGGGCACCACCAAACCATAGGACCTCTGGGTTATGTCTCTGACCGCTCTTGTCCGCCGGTTTGGGTATTCGAGAGGTCTCGGGTCGAAAACGAGAGCAGTCTATAGCAAGTACCGCACTGGCAGAGCGCACCAGACAAAGAAATCCTATTTTTTCTCTTAAGTCACAGGCTGGCGATCACGAGCAGCTCGGCCGCGAGGGCTTCAATGCCCCGGTCTCTAATCGGCTCCAAGGGTCCTCGGGTGGTCCTACCACTTAGGCATGGGTGGTCGAGATCACCCGACCCTAGGAGCCTCGTATGCCTCTGGGCACTCGGGCGCTCCGTTGAAAGAATCGAGGCCCCGGGCACCCGAGCTCGGAAGCACATCCCTCCTGGATCGATGAGCTGGAAGGCCGACAGCTGTCCGGTGAGTGGTTATATTCAGACAAGTCTGCTTTAAGTAAATTTATGTCCTCGAGTCACTCTCGGGGACTCTCGCGGTTTAATCTGTTCGGCGAGGTGGCCTCCTCGCACGCAAAACCCTGTCGCGTGACTACTTTTTCCCAGAACGACAGAACGGTTTGCAGAAAAGAGTAGCGTGCTTGCGATAACGTCTGACCAAAGCCCTTCGTGGTGGTCGTGGTGGTCGTGGTGTTCGGTCCGCTTTTAAGGACCCCGAGCACTACCGAGTCCTCAGGTGCCCTGGGTAATCCTATCGCTCGAGCTACTCGGGTAGTCCGGAGCTCAGGTCTCGGGGGCGGGCTGTCAGTGCTCGGCCTGGTCCGTTTTAAGCCCGGGCACCACCGGACCGCGAGGACTCTTGGTCACATTCTCGCCCGCACGCGTCTCCCTTCTACTAACTGAGTGGTCGCAAAGTGAAAAAGTGTTCATCAGGCACGGCGTGTTCCGAGCGGGATCGATCCATCTCCCGGGCAAGGAAGTCTGTGTCTTTGTTCTTAACTTAGGCGATGCGGATTCGCGAGAGCTTGAAGGCCGACTGTGCCAGCAACAGCGATCAAGACAACTTCATCCTCGGGGACGGGAAGGTCGGGAACGGCCCGACTGAGTACTCCCCGGGACTTCGAAGTAAAACATCGGAAGAAGCATCGAACACACAGAGAAACTGGAGTTGCGAGCCCAGGGAAAAACAGCCATTTAATATTCACAGGATATTTCCAAGGCATTTTCTAAGGGTTCACTCCTACATCTACAACAAAAGAAAAGAGGCTACAAAAGATCTAGTCGGCGGCAGAGGCGTCGGCTGAATCCTCTAAGTCATCCCCGGGGGCTGGCGACGGCGGCACCTCTCGCCTGAAGCCGGCCGCCACCTCAGCGGCGGTACTCCGGACCACTGCCCGGGCGGCCTCCCCCTCAGCCTCGACCACTCCCTACCGCGCCGGCTCCAGCGGGAAGTTAGGGTCCCTGCTTCGGTAGCAGGCCAGGACGTGCTCGGCCACTGCATGCGCCAAGCCACGTCCCTCCCGGGCGGCGAGTTCCTGGACCGCCCAAGGCAGGGCCTCGAGGCGCTCGCAGACCTGCTGCAGCCCCAACACTTGTCGTGCGGGGCCGTCGCCCTTCGTGTCGTCGACAAGCCGTCCGAGACCACCCTTCTCCACGGCCCGTCGCATCCACCGGAGTATGTCGTCCAGCATATGCTCGAGGTTGACCCGCGAGACAAAGGAGGTCTCGAGCTTCTCCTTGGCGGCCCGCAGCTGTGCCTCGAGTCCCTGGTTCCCGACCGGACCGGAAGAACCGCCAGCTGCGGCGGGGGCGGCAGCCTGCTTCATCTTGGCCACCATCTCGGACAAGGCGCGTTCACGGGCGGCCAGTTCCGCCTCGTGCTTCGCACTCTCCTCCGCCCTTGTAGCCGCGGCGGCCGCCGCAGCAGCAGCCTCGCCCTCTCGACGACTCAATTCGTCTTCTCGGCGCCTCATCTCGCCCTCCCGCCGGGCCAGCACATCCTCCTGCTGGGCCACCGAATCCTCCCGGGCACCAAGATCCGACGCCGATAGCTCATTGTCCACCTCCCGGATGGAGACGTCCTCCTCCCAGCGCTTGATTTCTTCTCTGATCTTCCAGAGGTCATCTTCCCAGCGCTGGAGGTCGGCGCGCGTCTTCTCGGCCGCGCCCTCCCGGCGGGTCAGCTCGGCTTGCCGCTCCTCCGCAGCCTGCTCCCGGGTTGCGACTGCCACCTCCCTCTCCTACGCCTGCCCCATCCTGGCAAGAGCCTCGGCAGCTTGCTGCCTCGACGCCTCAGCCAAGCGGGCGGCGTCTTCTCGTTCCCGCGCGGCTTCTGCCCGCGCGGTCTTCAAAGCTTCTCGTTCCCGCGCGGCTTCCGCGCGGATGTCTTCTAGGAGTTTCTGCTCCCGCGCGGCCGCCGCGCGGGCCTCCTCCTGCGCGCCCGCCAGCCGCGCCTTCTCCGATGCCAGGCGGGCGCCCTCGGCCTCGAGCTCCCCCTCCTTGGCGGTCACCACTGCGCCCAGCCGCCCAACCGCTACTTGGACACCTTCTATGGCGGTCAGGAAAGGATCGGCGGGCTGACCGGGCACCGGTGGGGCCCAGGCTTCTCCGCAGAGTGCCTCCAGGGGGGCCGAGCTCTCCGCAGGGCCTTGCACCGCCATCCGCCCCGGGCTCTGCTGGCCCGGGGTAGGCTCCGCCGGAGCCAAGGTCTCGGACGGCGGCCGCATTCCCGCATCGGCCGCCCTGTCCACCGGCCCCGGCAGAACATCCACCTCCACCGTTATCCGCCCCGGGCTCTCCGCGCCCGGGGTAGGTTCCGCCGGCGCCCTTCTCTCGGCTGCCGCCTCCGCCTCTCTCCCAGGGGCCGCCACGTCAATTGGCGCCTCCGCCGTTCCTGTGCCGGCCTCCGTCGGCGCAGCAGGCGGGCTCGGCTCTGGCCCCGGCGCCTGTTCTCTCTCCGTCGCAGCAGCGCCTGCGGCCGGCCTACGGGAGACAAGTGAAAATTGTCAAAACTTAGTTCGGGCCGAAAATGCCCATGGAAAAGCAAGAAAGAAGACTCACCGATACCGCCATTTGGCCGCTGGGAGCCTGATGTCCGGGTCCGGCGCCGTCGGTCCGGACTCCTCCCGCCGCCTCTTCCGCTGGGGGCTCGGCTGAGCCACTGCGCAGGCCACGGGCGCCGTCGTGCGGGCCTCGGGTGCCGCCGCACGGGTCTCGGTCTCCGCTGTGCAGGTCGCGGGCGCCGATGCAGGCCCCATCCGCACCAGGCGCGGCTCCAGCACCGGAAATGCCGCCGCTGCCGTCGGCGACGGCGGAGAGTCCGGCACTAGGATCAAGGCCCGGGGACGCTTTCCCCGGTCTCCCGGCGCCAACTCCTCAACAACTTCAGTGGCACCCTCCTCTCTGGCACGGCGGCTGCCGCCTGCGGCGACCCCTTCGCCAGCCTGCACCGAACTACCAGCGACCTCCTCGCCAAGTAGTTCCTCCAGCCCGGGGAGTTTGGAGGCCTCAGGACTCCGGTTTCTTGGCCGGTCCACGGGCCCCTGGACGTCAAACTCCGGCAGCCGCCTCATGATGGCCACCCGGTTGGGGTTGGCACAGAGTGCCATCTCCGGCCACGGGAGTTCCGCCCGGCTCATGTCCTCCGTTCCGGTGATCACCCTTGTCATCCCCCGCAGTTCCGCCGCCCCCAGATCCCAGCTCGCGCCAATCTGGGTCCTGGTGATGTCCTCCGGCCCGGTGTAGAACCAGCTCGGCCGGGCCCGTTCTCGCAGAGGCGCCAACCGACGGCGCAGAAAATCCGCCACCACCATGACGGAGGTCAGCCCGGACTCGCGCAGCTCCAAGATGCGCTCCAACACCGGCTTCAGCCTCGCGTCTTCTGGCGGCGGCGCCTCCCACGTCGATCGCCGAGGTTCCGCCGCCTTCTCTGGCAATTCGAGGCGCTCGTGGGGATCGATGTCGACGAAGAACCAGTCCCGTCGCCATTCCTCCCACTTGCTGCGCATCACCTGGGGAATGTAATGATCCCCCAGGCCTTCCCGGAGCCGAAGGTTGCAGCACCCCGCGACGTCCACCGTGGAGTGCCCCCTCTTCTTCCCCACCGGCCGAAGGACGAAGAAGTGGCGAAGCAGCGTCGCCGACGGCATCACCCCCACGAACATTTCGCAGAGATGCGCGAAGACCGCCAACGCCACGACGGAATTGGGGCTTAGGTGCACCATTTGAATGCCGTACGTCTCCAGCACTTGCAGGAAGAAGGCGGAGAATGGCGGCACTAACCCCGCCGCCACAAAGGAAGTGAATAAGACGGTCCGCCCAGGGACGGTCGTCGCCGGCGTCAGAGTCGCCGGCCTCACCACCACAGCACCTTCCTGACCCTCCGGCACCAGCAGCTTCCTAATCTTGTCCGCCGCCTCCTCATTCCTCAGACGAGACTCCGGCAAGATGCTGTCCGAAGTCTTGTCCCGGCGTCCTCCTCCAACCCTCGTCATCTCGACAGGATGGAGGGTGTTTTTTGTGGTGAAGAAAGAGATAAGGGAGAACGCTCCGGTCGCCTCGGAGTTTCCTGAGGGCTTCGGAGCACGAAGAAGGCAGGAGCACAAGTGCGAGAGAGCGTAAAAAGGGGAACGGACCGATCCATTCCCCCTTTTTATATCTCAAAGTTCAAAAACTGCCGCCCAAAACGGTTCGCTCGGCGAAGCGTCGCCTTGATCGGCGCAACTGCCAGGCAAATCTCCCACCGATCGCGCGATGTCAGCGGCTGCCAGGCGTATTTTCCTCGATCTGCACGGCGACCGCGCGTGCCGCCCGTATGGTTATCATACCCTTCGGAAGTTGTGTGGACACGCGTCCACTCATTTTCCCGTTGGAACGTACTTGAGGTCTAGGTCCGCAAGGGCCACCTCTCGAAAGCTTGCCACATGGCGTCCGCGCCAGCCTTGGCCTCGGTCGCGACGAAGGGCCCATTCGCAGTCTCCGTCCCGTCGGCTACCAACGGGCCTGGGGGCTACTGTCGGTGTATTCAGAACCAGGGGTCCCTAAGTCCCGAGACCAGGCCGGCCATCCGCCACATGTCACCACCCCGCAAGCTAAGAAGAAGCTAAGTCCCGGGAGAAGGTGCTCGGGGCCGCCGCCTCTGGTTCCCGAGCACCCTAGTTCCCCGATGATCCGCAGAGCCCAAATACCGGGAAGGAAGTGCTCGGGAGAGAGTGCTCGGGGCTGCACGTGGCAGCCCCCGAGGACTCGGTGCCCCGAAGGTCCCACCGAAGTGCTCGGGAGAGGGTGCTCGGGGCTGCACGTGGCAGCCCCCGAGGACTCAGTGCCCCGAAGGTCCCACCAAGTGCTCGGGAGAGAGTGCTCGGGGCTGCACGTGGCAGCCCCCGAGGACTCGGTTCCCCGAAGGTTCCACCGAAGTGCTCGGGAGAGAGTGCTCGGGGCTGCACGTGGCAGCCCCCGAGGACTCGGTTCCCCGAAGGTCTCACTCAAGTGCTCGGGAGAGAGTGCTCGGGGCTGCACGTGGCAGCCCCCGAGGACTCGGTTCCCCGAAGGTTCGCGCAAGATCATTCGACGACCCGAAGGGTCCCGTCGTCAGGGTGTCATCCAGTCAAAGGCCCAATGCCGCATTTAATAGGCACGCGCGGCCTGACATCCTGACATCCTGACATTCTCAGCTGCCCACGCCCCAGTGTCAGACCCTGCCATGCACTGGCAGGGGGGGCGTGGGTCCATTAAATGCACGGGTCCCGTCCCGTTTCATCCGGGTGCCTCGGGATAACGTTGCCAAGATCGAAGCGCTCCGTCTGCCACCCTGCCATGGCGGAAGAACAAGACAGGGTGGGCGCACCGGACACCTCTGAGGCTGCCCGGCGGGCCCCCTTTATGGCGCCCGAGGGCTTCCACAGTGGCGGGTGGTCGGATGCGCGCCGCATTTCTCCACCGCCCCTGTCACTTCGTCAAGATGAAATGATTACGCCTTTCTCCGTGGCACCTTGGCATTCGCATCCCCTCTTTCCCATTCAGGATATGTTGAGGTCGGCGCGCCTATAAAAGGAAAGGATGGAGAACACTAAAGAAAGAGAGGACCCCCCGACGAACAAGACCGAAGGAACCGAAAGTGTGTGAAGAAGAGGACGCAGACGCTCGAACCAGCTCAAGCTAAGCTAGAACACGAGAGCCTCAAGCTCTTTGTAAACGGCTCTCCCCTTAGAACCAGATACATCCTTGAAGAATTCCCTTCAAGGATAAATATAGCGCTCACACAGGAGTAGGGTGTTACGCCTCCGTGCGGCCCGAACCTGTCTAAACCCCGGTGCACCCATTTTTTCTCGCATTAGGGCAATCATCTCCCGCCAGCCATCGCATTTGTTTCCGTTCCCGCTTATTTCCCAAACAAGCTTTTCCAGGATCATCCCCCCGGCCGAATCTCTAAAAAGGGGTCTCTCGGGATCCCTGCGACAGGAGTTCACCCTCCGACAATATCCAACCATAGTTATATATTGGTTTTTCTTATAGAATAAACCAAGATCTTTTGTGCCTTAGAGATATCTGAAGATATTATTTACTCCTTTCCAATGGTGTTTTGTTGGAGCCTCACTATGTCTAGATAGTAAATTCACTACAAATGCAACATCAGACCTGATGCAATTTGCAAGATACATAAGTGCTACAATGGCACTGAGAAATGAAACTTCATGTCGTAATATCTATTCATCTTCATTCCGATGTCTAAATGGATCTTTATCCATACCAAGGGATCGAACGACCATAAATATTTTTGACGGATATAATTTGTCCATATTGAATTTCCTTAATATTTTCTGGACATATGCAGATCGGTATATAAGTATTCCTGAAGGAAAATGACCAAGTTGTACACCTAAGAAAATTTTGGTTTTATCCAAATCTTTCATCTCAAATTCCATCTTAAGATGATTGTGTGCTTCATTTATGTCTTGTGTACTCCCAATGATATTGAGATCATATATATACACTGAGATGATACAAAATCTATTAGTGGATTTCTTTATGAACACACATGGGTAATCATCGTTGTTTGAGTAACCCTTCTATAGAAGAAACTCACTTAGTCGGTTGTACCATATTCTACCTGACTATTTTAAGTTATAGAGTGACTTTTTCAGTTTTACAAAATACATGTTATGATTTCCTTTTAGATTCAAAATTTTAAGGCCATTAGGGACTTTCATGTAAATATACGAATTGAGTGACCCATATAAGTAGTCTAATAACAATCTAAGGGGATTTTGGAGACTGATTGAGGTCTCTAAACATGTCTTAGGAATTGAATTCCATAAGCATGTTGTCTTCATTTAGGATGTTGTCCTGCTTTTGCTAGATCATGTTTTTGTAATTCTCTTGAGGAACACCTTCCATATTATCTTCAGGTTATATACTGAAGTGTGCTTTAAATCTATCCCCTTGGAATTGTTTTCCTTTTTCAACATATTTGAGGTAGAGATCAGCCAAATGCTTATGGGTGTGGTATTTCTTGGTACGATGATTCATACATCCACATCGCTGACATACTTGCGAGTTGTCATTGTTGTCATTTTTCTTGAAAACGTCTTTTCCATTGTTGGAATTATTAAATTTCTCCTTATTGTTACATTTCCACTTTCCTTTAAATTTCTTTTGGTGTTTTTTGTGACCACAAACCTTGTTTGTATTTTGAACATTTGAATGCACTTCAGGCTCAACTGGATTTTCCAACAAGCTCGAGCTTGACTCTGAGCTTGTGAGCCTCAACAGCCGAGTTCGAATAACTCGTTAAGGCTCGTTAGGGTCTGCTATGATGTGATCTCTCTCATGTCATATGTAATATAATCCTACAGGGTTCGAGACATATATACTCGAATACTTCTACCATGTTGCTCATGCAGTCCTGTAAGGCTGTTGCAATTATATGAATGAGTTTGCTCGAGCCTAATATGTCTTCATTTGTTATTGGTTTGCTATATCTAAAAATTGTTGCATGCACATGTCCCTTGATGAGCTTGCTCGATCCGAGCTAAAGACTATTCGAGCTTTGATCAAGCCGAGTATGAGTATGCCTACAAGCTCGGTCGAATTTTAGGCTCATCTCTAACTTTGAGGTTGGCTAGTTTACAGTCCTAATGGCCAGAGCTTGCCTATCTTTATTGCCTTAGGGCTCGTTTGGCAACGAATTATTACCTTATAGCTCATTTGGCAACGAAGAGAAATTATACACATGAAATCTAATACACGCTTAGATTGGGTTAGTTCCCTTCTAACCACCCAATCCGCATTGGGTTTTAGAACCAAGCCAAGTAGTCCCATCAGTCATTTGGGAGCTCAGCTGCTCGAGATGAACCACATCCATTCAAAAGAATTTGAGCCACCGCCACAAAAAACGAAGGACTAGAAAATTCATGAAACACCTCGCCACAATATTTGTTAGGACAAACGCAAAATAGTTCACAAAATCCAGAGTGAAAAAGATGAAATTTGTACAATTACCAACCGGTGACACATTTGGTCGAACACCTCGCGTCCCAGGAGGTGGCACCTCAAACTTAGAGCTCAGAAGCAACCATGGCGGGTTACGACTACGCGTTGCATGGCACTGCCGACAAGCAGCTAGCGTTCCATATGATTGCTCCCGAGGGGCTCCGCAACGTCGAGGTCCTTCAAAAGATGGGGGCCCGCTGCCCGCCGAGGATGATGAGAAGAAGCAATGACACTTGATGGCAATGAAGGATTAGCCTTGATGGTAGCATGCTGCAGGCGCGACACACACGAACCTGATAACAGCGAGCAAAGTGGGGCTCGTGCTCAAGCTTGTAATGGGGGATAGAGCGCTCGTCAGGGCAATCGACGGGAGTAGGGAAGATAAGTTTTGTATCTTCTAGGTCATTGAGTCAAGCTAAAACTTAAAAAAAAAACTAAAGATTCACTCTAACCCAATTAAGATAAGGAAAAAATGAACTAAGTGCTAACCCAGAACTATCCATTAGGTACCCACTTGCATCCCTAGAGATGGTAATTTAACCCGATTACCCATTTATCCCCAGGTAAATACCCTAATTGGATCGGGTATGTGTAGGATTTGGTACCCACGGGTACGTTCGTGGGCGAAAAATACTATTTGACGGATAGATGGGTACGGATATAGGTAAGACATACCTATACCCGTGAAACCCGTATACCTGTATAGTTATCTAACAGGTGGGCCCAATGTAGCATCTAAGTCTCTAGGTAAGTGGTAAGTGTTTCGGTGATTAATGACAATCGTATCATTGTAACTAATACGTTTGTTTTGAAGGGAACCAATTTTTTAGTTCATAATGATTGAATGGATATTCTTGGTCCCTCGTGGAATTCTAATTGGTCGATCAAAATGATATTTTCGTCAAGACTAAGGATCTTCTAGTTCTAAGTGTCACAAGGTGATGAAAGACATTTAGAGTAGATATATGTCTCTTTTCATCTTTTTGACCGTACTATAAAGGGGGCTAAGTGTTGTAATTTGACCTAATTGAGTCTAGATATAGTTGAATACACACTTACAAAAATCTAGCACTAGGTAGCTCATAGAAGCCCATGGGTGAGAAGTTGAGAAGTTAGAACTCAAAGTCGATTGAATTGGACGAGTTCCAGAAAATTTGTTCTCACCGGATTGTCCGTTGCAAGAAGGTTTAAACTCACTGGACTACTGTCCCTCTCTGTGAGGGTTCCAAATGATCTCACCGGATTGTCCGATGATTGGAGCAATTTTGCATCGGAGTATTTAACAGAAAAGTTATTTTTCAGAGAAAATCCGAGTTGAACTGACCGGATTGTTCGGTGATCAGAGAGACGCATACACCGGACTATTTAACAGAAGCACTGTTTTTCTGGAGAAAATCCAAGTTGAACTGACCGGATTGTCCGGTGACGTAAAGGAAGTTATCACCAGACTATTTAATAGTGACTTTGTATTTTTGGGGAAATGATGTATAAGTCATTGGATTATCTGGTGATACTATGTGAATGAACACCGGACCATTTTGCAACGGCTACTGACAGATGACAGACAACACGTGAAGAAAAGTAATCTCACTGGATTGTCCGGTGATAACAGAGGCGTGTGCACCGAACCATCCGGTGTTCACAGAAAATGTGAGTGGTTAGGTAACGACTAGATTTGGACCTCTAGCCTATATATACCCCCTCACTAGACTTCATACTCGGATCTAAAATACCTTACATGAACAAATTATAGGAAACAAGCAACACAATGTACATGGTTAACCTTACATGAACAAAAATACAGGAAACTAACATTGCAGTAAAAATTGGGGTAAAAATTAAGATCTCTCTCCGGTTCTTGAGCACGAGAGCTATGCGCACTTTGACCAGTGGATATATAGCAGACTTACAAGGAGACCAAAACGGGGACACTGGAAAAATTACCTTCTCCTCTAGAGACTTGGGAAGCTAAACACCTTGAGCGCCGAGTGCGTGAGGCGACAGAGCGACCTGGGTGGGAGCAAGACGGCCCGGCGAACGGCCAGCCCCTCCCTATCTGAAGGGGCAGTCGCCGCCGCCGTCGCTTCTGAGAAGACACAGCGGAAGGCGCTTCCCCGGCGGGCCGACATGCCCAGTAGGGCGGAAGCCATCCCCCCTTTCCCGCTAGTCCTTTTGCCGATCTCCCCCTTCTCCCTGATGCCCTAACTTTTTTGTTATTTTTTAAACCCTTTTAAGTTAATATTACAAAAATAATCACACCTCAGTTGTAATATGGGTCGAGCCACCACGGCCCAAAACGTTCGTCAGTTTTCACACGTATCTGATAAGGTGAAAATGTTTTAGTTGCTATTGCCTTAACTCTTATTTATCACTAGTTACGTGTCCGTACGTTGTAACATGAGACTAAATATTTGTAAGCTATAACATCTCATATAGAAATCAATGAAGATCATTAACCGATAATATGTATGTACCAAAAGAAAAGAGTTTCTTTATTGGCATACAAAAGTTGAAGGAAAATTTCAAGAGATGGATCATAAACATCAAAGAATTCAAATATTAAAGGATTCAGAAAACAAAAATAGGTTCCCACAAGGCCAAATTGCAGTAATACCAAGACGGATCAATATCATCATCAATACAAAGAATTAGCAAGGATCAACAACCTGTAGCTTCATTCTTTGATTCTATGTGACTATATTCAAGTGCCTTTCATTCATCAGTGGTCGCTCCCGTAATACCTGATTAATTCCTTTTGGAGGAAAAAAACAAATGAAAGAGATAGCTGGCCATCCAATTGGGCCTAGGGCCCAACCAGCTCAAAACCTAAACCCTAAGTTTCCCCACCCCTCCACTTGCCCCCTCCCTGGTTGCAGCAGCCACTCTCCTCTTGTCCAGCGTCCCTGCTGCCCCTGCAGGGTGCTCCACCATAGGGAAGGAGAGAAGATGGAGAGGAGGAGAGAGGAGGGGAGAGGAGAGGATGGCCCAGTGCTGCCTTGTCGCTACCGTGACGAGGAGTGGGAGGGGGGAGGCGGGATCTCCACCCCACTGCTGCTGCTGCTGCTGCTGCTGTACGCCATCGTGGTGGTGAAGGAGGAGGTCGCCCCAGCATCGAGGTGGTGACCACGCTACGCCGTCGTTGGATGAGGGGGGATCACCGTCTTCCTTTAGGTCTTGGTCCCCAAATCTAGGTATGGAGCTCTTGGCCTTTTTGCCCTCTGTTCTAGATGCGTTCTAGTGCCTAGCAAGAAGTTTTGGTGGTGGATTAGTGGATGGCTCCGACGAAATCCTCCGACCTGGGTTTTCTGGAAGATGCAGATTCGCCAGTGTCGCTTCAGCGGTCGTTTCCGTGACCTTAACGATTTTTCCTGAAGAAAATTACAGTTGGAAAGTTGTAGATCATTTCTTAAGCTTTCCATGGGGTATTTATTCATAATTTTTGGTTGAGCGGTTTGTCCTGTACGCCCATTTTAATCTGCTGTCTGGATTTGAATTGCTATTTTCTGCGGTGCTGCTTCGGCAGTCATTTCCATGGCCTTAGAGATTTTTCTTGCAGAACCCATCAACTAGAAAGTTGTAGCTTTTATCGAGGCCTAGTGGCTGTTAAATTTTCAGGATTTTTGGCCATGTAATTTGTGCTCAATCGATGATGGAAACTGCTTTGTTGCAGTGTCGGTTTTGTAGACAGTCTCTGTTCGAGATCTGTTTCAGAGACCTTAGAAATTTTTGTGAATTATCTCACAATAATGAAAGTTGTAGTTCATGGAGTATTCTGTTCACTGTAAAAATTGCATAATTTTTGGAGCTTTGCTTTGTTAATAGTGCTCTGTTGAATGTTGCTGTCCAGAGTACAAAGACAGATTCAGTCATCTGTTTTCCGTCGCGATTTAGGCATAGCTGCTGTCAGAATTAAAATTTGAAGTCTTCAGGAAAGTGGTAGCTCTCGTTCTCTAGATTTCAGAAGTGTAATAATTCGCTACATTCTGTACAATAGATTTTAAGATATGAAATTGCGAAGCAACCTTGCTGCCATTGGACGAACGTCGGCTCCTCGGTAATGCCATGAATGCAAGGTTTTTGGGTGTAGTAAGGTTATGCTTGTTTTTATATGAGTTTTCCTGTTCTGTTGGTGACAAAAGTTTGCTTGTTCAGGTGGTGGTGTTCTGGATCATGATTAATGCCATTTTGCCATCGGTAAAGGCAAGTAAACGTAGCGGTGGTTGCTACGGTTTTATCTTGTTAATTTTTCTGCCTAAACATTAAATTTCAGTGCAAACACCAAACTTATATAACCTATCTAAATGATGCTTCATTCATGTTGTGATATGATTCTGGTTGAGGTATGCCCAAAATGTCATATGTTGAAGTTCTTGCTTTATGTTGCTCATGGGGATTTATGCCTTTATGTTGTTCATGTGAGTAGGATGATAGTGTGATGCTTGTGTTTTTAGCGGGAATGAGTTGTTCACATGGTTATACTTTGTAGATAATTTTGAAATGCTCAAATAATTTATGCATTGTAAGTTAATTGTGCTAGGGTCTGCCAATGATGTATTTTTTTTTGAAATCCTCATTGATTACATATATGAGGAATGTAGTGAAGAAGAAAGGAACCGATGATGGGATTTAGTCCTTTGTAGCAAACCCATCTTATGTTTTCCGATGGTTGGAATCCTTGGGAATATGTAGATGAAGATAGAGCCGTCGTGCTATGGCCTTTGTTGGGTTAGAGAAGTGAGATTTGGTAAATCATGCTAAATGGAAGGTAAAAAATTTGACCTTTAGTTTCTCTCATTTGTAGATGTAGGTTATACCCTTACCTTTGTAGCATTTGGGTAGTTGTCTAAGAGCAACTCCAAAAGCCTTGCTATCGTCCACACCATCCGAGCGAGTTGCCAAAATGAGCGAAAAACGATCTCTAACAGCCTCACCATTGTCCACGCCATTTTTGCGAGTGCGCTATCCTGTTCTTCCCGCACGCCAAGTCTGGCGTGTCTCTTCCCCACGCATCCTCCAATCGCCGCTCGCTTCCGTCACGATCCGGCCTCCGTAGCTCCGCCCCGACGCCGGCTGCCTCCGCGGCTCCCCTCAGGCCTGCATGCAAGGACATAGTAGCGCCACTGCAACACCACCTTGAGCCCCAAATCCCACACAACTGAGCTCGATTTCGCCTAACCGAGCCTCAGATCACGAAGAGGAAGGTCGCCCAGGGTTGTCTCCGTCGTTTCCCACGCGAATCCTCCATTTCCCAGCCGAATCGAGCTTTCGTGTGTCATCTTCCCCAACTCCGGCGGTTTCCACTCAGTCGCCTGGTCTCCAAGCAGAGCAGCATCCTCTCACTCTTTCTCTCAGAAACCAATCTGATGCCATCGTCGCCCATCATGTGCCGCCCCTCCGCGGCGTGGCACCCGCTGCTGCTCCACGTCCCCACGACGCTGGGGCTGGGTCTCGGGCTGCCGAGGAGGGGGGCCGTTATTGCATTGCGGGTGCACGTGTGGCGGATCAAGGCAGAGCCGTGGGCGTCCGCGTTGGTTGGGGTGAGTAGGAATAGGAGAGAGGAGGCGGTGAGGTGCGCGGCGGTGGGGGAGGTGGTGGGCAGTACTGGGGTGGGGAGGAGTGCTGGCATGGAGGTGGCCCTGGTGGTGGTACTGCTCCTCTCCAAGGACCTCGCGGGTGGCGCGGCGAATCAGGGGCTCGCGAGCATGGCACATCTATCGGGCGGCGGCGCGGCGCGGCGCGGGCTCACGAGCAGACCGTGCGGCGACGCGGCGCGGGCGTGCGAACAGAGCTGCCGACGTGGCTGCTCATCGGCACGTCACAGAACTTCCTCAGCTATCGGTGGCTCTGGCTCATGTTACCAGGTAGGCACTGGCGCTACCCCTCTGGATGGTGAGCTCATCTTGCATTGGTTCTTGATTTGCTTGTTGATGGAATTGGAATCTACCGTCTAGCTTGTAGTTTCTGTCATGATAACGAAGATTGTAAAACTGATAGATCAATCATGTATCTAATGATTGTTTTCTTGTGTTGTCTGCACATGTTTGTGATTCCTTTGACATTTTAATTTTTTGATTGCTAGCTTGAAGTTGCAAACTAGAGAGATGGAACTGCATACTGTATGAGGGTAAGGCTGCCTAGTTTCTGGTGTCAGTTCTTGCGCAAGCAAGCTTCAGTTTGCCTAATTCAATTGTGAATGAGTGTTGTAGTAGTATTGCAGATTCAATATTGACAAGCTAATTGTGAATGACTTATGAGCTATAAATTTATGGAACTGCAACATGAAAAATCCAGGATCTTTGCTGTCAATTTATGAGTTTTTCCATTGCTTGATGGCTCAAATGAGCAGGGTTGGGTGATTTCAATGGTTGAGGAATACATCTAAATTTCAATGGTTTCTTTGTGCATAGATTTGGTTGAAATGGATTGAGTATGTTTAGTTAAAGAAATTTAATAAAATATAGTAGAGTGTAATATGGATGGTGGAATATGGATAGTCTGTTAGAGTAGAAAAAGATATGAAGGGAGAATCTTTTTGGATAGTTCTCCATATGAAGATATGGAGGGTGTAATTTGACTAGTCTGTTGGAGATACTCTAAAGGAAGTTCCTATCTTAGCTATTTTAATTGTCATGAGAAGATTTTGTAATTTAATGTTGTTATCATACACATAATGTGATAGATGAAAGAAGTGAAATTATGAGCTAATATAAGTGTAGTATTTAACTTGTTGATGGATTGCATAGGAACATTTACCCATGCAAGTATCTCTTAGTCCAATAGCAGTATGTTATATATGCTACCATTCGAAAGATCATGACCTATATTACTTATCTTTGAAGTTTTACTTATATGTTGATATCAGTGGCATATATTTATATGCTGTCTTATGTGATATGTCATATTTATATTATGCATCTTGAAATGTGTGGTATATATGAATTTCATATGGCATTTGAAGTGCATAATTTGTACTGTATTGTATTTACATATGTATTGGAAGTTATGTATGCAGATATTTAAGTAATCTTATTAACTGCAGAAGATATGTTGTTATGAGTGGTTTATTCTTGTAAAACAATCATCTATTTTAATGTGGCTTGATCTCTATTCGTGATGACTTGGATTTTAATATTTCACTACTCTTAGAAGTTGAAGTTAATCATGCTGTTGATATCTTGTCATACGAGATACATAGTTTATTTATCTAGCTTATGTTACACTTATCGTTATGGATATGTGATTATTGAATTTTTTTAGAAGTAACTATTTATCTTGCTTAAAAAAAGAATATGTTTATTTATGTTAATATCTTCTATACCTATTAAAGTATGAAATTGATGCTTTAAATACTATGGTTTAATTAGCTTGGTAAAATCAGTTTACTTGTTGAGATTTTGCAATCTTACCAGCATCTCACTTTAAATCTTATGCAGTTCGCAGGGGTGGAGAAACCAATATGACACCATCACCTTGGTCAAAAAGGAAGGGGATAGTGCGTTTAGTGGTCTGCAAAGATAATACAACAAATAGTTAGTGTATCAACATCTTCATTAGATATTTTAAAGAATAACGATAAGTAATGTAAATAATTGTCCTGTACCATTATATTACTACTAAACAATTCATTGTCATATAATGGAATCACAATCATCTTATATCACACAATAAAAATCGGGAAATCAGAGTAGTCTAAAAGATTAAAAGATTTAAATAGCTTTTTTTAAAAGAAGATTCAGATACCTTAATGCTGTGATGATCTTTATTGGATGTCAAGCCCTCTATCAACACATTGACACTTCATTCCATAAAGAAAATGAGTACAAGGATGTAATGGTACACACTATGTAGCTATATGGTTGAACCCGAATTACGCAAGGGCTCATACATCCTAGACATACATTAAAGAATATTTTCCCATTGATGTACCACATAGAACATCATTCATCGATAGTTAAAGTTCACGTGAACAATGATACTTTGGCAATTGACATACAAATATTTATCAAGAAGTAGAACAACATGTTAATGAACTTACGCATACAATTTCTTCATATGTTTCATCATCGATCTTAATGGTTGTCACGACCTTCTCAACATCTCCAAGGATCATGTTTAAGTGCTGATCGTATGCCTGGATAAAGATGTAAAAGAAAGACATCAACAACTGTCTCCCTAAAATGAGAATGACAAACATGTTATAAGACTAGTAAGTACCTGTGTATTACAACGATTCCTAAATTGTATATCCCTTATTATTATTATACGCTGACAATCAATTGCGCTGCTAGCAAATGTTGTTTCTTGGATGATTGTAGAGTAATAAATTAATAGAGTTATGACATACAATTAGATGAAAATCTAGTCGGCAGCAAAACACAAATTATCATGACTAAACTTCACATGATAATCAATGAGCATACATCGACATGGATGATGAAGATAGAAGCGAACAAACACGTTCGCTTTTTTTTTCTCAGGTAAATATACCATATAATAGTAGCATAAAAATATATAAAAGTATTATTGATCTCACAAACTGGCATTCACGTCAAGACTGAAAGATAGGGGTAGAAGATTTTTTGAAAACATAAGGTCAGTAAACCATAGCTCCATGAGAAATCCTCGAAGCAAAAAATGGCATCACAGTTCATCATGTAGAATCGCTATCAGGTGCTTTCCATTAATCTTTCAATACTTGATATTCCCAACACCTATTATTAAAAAAAAGGATCACATAATAGAAGGAAAAGAAACCTTACCAGACAATGCAGCACCGGACCCCAAAATGCAACAAGAACGCAGAACATCTGGACCATAAAAATACTTTACTGTTCTTGCAAGCAATTTGGCAAACACCTAACAGTCACCTTCAAAGCGCTAAAGCTCCATTGTATTCTCTAGCTCATAAGCTATTTATCTATCCACTTCATTTTCGTTTTCGTGGAAGAATCGAGTAGTTTTTAAAGTTCTTGGCGTTCTTGAGTTTTTTGAGCAAAAATGGAGTTTTGGTCGAATCTGAGCTCTAGAGTCGTGTTGGTAGTTGCCGAGCAAGCTCTAGTACCCTTGGACTCTCCCTAACATGTTCCCTTTAGACTTGAAAAAGATCGCAATTCGAATCAACCAAAAACCCACTAAGAACAGCTTTTCTGGGCTGACTCGGATACTTCGGGTTCAGCAGAATTTGTCTGATGAATTGTGTTCAAAATTGGTTAGGGTTTAGGGTGTGAGTTTGATTTAGGATCTCTTGGATAAGGCATATGCACATTTGTGTAGCACATATTTGTAATATGAGCCGAATCACCCGAGGGTAAAATCGTGAAGAACCTAAGTCTGTATCACTCGGATTATCCGGACAAACCCGGAGACTTCGGGTAGTTATGTGATCGTGTAGCTGAGAGCTTCGTTTGGAACCTCACTTGAAGTGTCCGGCACATCCCGGATAGTCCAGACCAACCCGGAGGTTCCGAGTCAAGTTAGAATAGTGCTAATCGAGAGCCTTCCCCGGAGGATGGTCCGGATATTCCGGAACCCGAATAATTTGGATTCACCCGGATACTCCAGGCCAATCAAATAAAAAGTAGTAACTCAGCACCTCTTTCGGAGGGTCACCCGGAGGGTCCGAGCCCGGATACTCCGAACCAGTCCGGATACTCCGGATGTCTGTTATTTTCTGGTTTTCGTTTAGATCGTTTAATATTGCATTGATTCACATATATTATACTTCTAGCATGTTTGTTAAGCATTGTGGCAAGCCTCATTATATTTATTCATGTTCATCATTGCACGCGTTCTTGTTTAGCTAACAAGGAGCTGGAGCGGGAGGCAACCGTGGTCGAAGACAACTCCGATCTTTCGGATTTCGGCGAGTGTTGCGTGGGTAACTATAGGCAGCCACCTGAGCAGCAATGCAATCATCTATCATATTGCACCATTGTCGAATTGAATGGAATCTAAATATTGATATACTATGTTTATGTATAGGTTTGCATGTATAGGTTGTCACAGACGGGTAACCATCAGTCTGTAATATGACATATCACATATAGTTTTATTAAAAATTATCTGCAATATTATTTTTAGAAAAAAATATTTTCAATGTAGAAGAAATAAAAAAAATTTACACCTGAGCCACCCCATGAGGTCGCATGTCGCAAGCACAAGTTACACGATTTTTTGCGCAAAATACGCACGTCTGCAGTTTGTAGTCATCTAACTTGTGACCTCATACCTCGCGCATAGCTTACTTACCATCTCATCTATACATCATTGCTGATAGCAATATATTTTATCTTTTTGATTTTTGTTGTTTAAAATTTTGGATAATTATTTAGGTATCTAAATATCTTCAAATGAAAAATTATCAATTACAAAGTTGTAAATTTTATCGAAAACTACAATTTTCATATAAGTTTCTTCATTTGACGTTGTATGAAAAAAATTATGAATTTTCGAAATGAGTTGCATTTAACCATCTGTGTCTATGATTAAATACAACTCATTTCAGAAATTCATAACTTTTTCATACGAGGTTGAATGAAAATAAACTTTATATATAAATTATAGCTCTTGACAAGATTTATGACTTTGTAGTTGATCATTTTTTTTTCATTTTAAGTCATATAGATTTACAAATAAATATCCAAAGACTGTCAATGGAAATCACACACATGAGTACAAACTAAATTCGTGGATCTATTGTAAAACTCGTAAAAATTATTGAAAAAGCCACACCCATGTCCACAAAGTTAAAAAATACAAATTCAAAGATTTTTATCGTGAGTTTGGTAACTTGGATTGATGAAACGTCTGCACAGCACTGACTTTCAGATATAGCACTGTGTCTCCAAAAAATTTTAGGCAAATTGGAGAAGTTCAATTTTCGACAAAAAACTTCAGAGGTCCGTTCGAGAGTCTTCCGAGCCTTTTTGGAGGTCAAGAAAGGTACAAGTCTAAAGACATGCATTTTTTTTATGCGCCTCCTCGTTAGTTTCGAAAGTAGAGGTCAAACGTCGGAATCAGACTCTGTATGTAATAATTATGACTGTTTTACCGAACAGTGAACGAATTTGACACAAACTATTTCGTACGGAGTCGGATAGAGATAAACTTTATATGAACATTGTAGAACTCGACGAACACACAGACCATTTTACTAAAAAGTTATCTATGTGTAGACAACTACTAGACACAGACGGTTTTTTCATACAGAGCCATCCGTGTCATTTAATAACACACATACTGTTTTTCAAGAAAACGGTCCGTGTCTAGGAGTCATCAACACACAAATAACCTTTTAGTAAAATCGTCTGTGTATTTTCGCTCTTCTAGACGGTTGGAAATATTATATACACTTTTTTCTGTCAACCGTCTATGTATAATTTATCAGTGATGATTTTTAAATAACCATTTATGACGCTGCATCTGCTATTGTTGTTTCTGCGGTAGTGTTCATTGTTATGCTCTAGCTTTATTTATCATCACACTTAATTTATTTTAATCATAATGTTGTCCAACGCGCAATACACATTATTACATGTTCTTTTTTATATTTTGAGATTACCTTATCTGGGTGTCCCTATAATTTATTTTTAAAAACTAAGTAGGCTCTGTCCATGGAACAGTCTTTTTTCATAATGCAACTGTATATCACTTGGCTCTGTATTTTTTTTCTTCCGGGAAACAGAGAGCTTTTATTAATTAAGTTTGGCAAGCATTACAATCCATAAGCACAAACTGCTCAAAACACGTAGTAACTCCTAGCCACACAGCCAAGCTAACAACTCTTCGAGCATGTTGAGCAAATTCATTTGCTACTCTATTTTACCCTATATTAGCCGAAGAGTGGATACGACACCGAAGAGAACACATGAGTGTTGTTAGATTTTTGTTTTGTCAATTTCACATATTTTTTTTTTATGCACTTATGTTTTACTGTGGTTACCGCTTCGCGGTGAAACAGTGCAAATCAGAAAGAGTTTGATAACGATTTATGTGAACAAATGTCAAGCACATAGCTTCATTGTTAGCCTAGGGTTTGTATACTTTTAAATCCTGAAAAGTGCTCTATGATGTTCGGTGCTGCTTGCCCGAGCGATGCTTGGAAGGACGTGAAGAGTATTCTGCAGGTTACGCAAGATGGCTTTTTGAAGCGAAATATTTAGGCTTGTCTGTACTGAAGGAAGGATGAATAGGGGTAAATTTCAGACCCTGTAAGCGAAGATGAGTAAGACGTTAGTCGATTGGGGAGAGAAATATATATCTAGTGGTGCTAAAGAAGTCTTAATAAAATTAGTAGCTCAGGCTCTGCCGACGTATGTGATGAGTGTTTTTAAGCTTTCAGTTTCTGTTTGTGATGATCTGATGATGTTGATGAGGAGCTACTGGTGGGGTGTAGAGAATGGCAAACACAAGACGCACTGGGTTGCATTGGATAAAATGATCCTCCCAAAGAACCGCGGTGACTTGGGTTTCCATGATATGCGTCTCTTCAATCAAGCTCTTTCAGCTTGTCAAGCTTGGAGGCTAACTGACAGACCACATAGTTTGTGTGCGAGATTGATTACAGGTATGGAAATTTTGTTGACACTGTTTTCCAAGGCTATCCATCTGCTGTGTGGAAGGGCATTGAACATGAGCTGGACCTGCTGAAAAAGGGACTTATTTGGAGGATTGGCAATGGAAGAACAGTGAGGACGTGGAGAGATCTATGGATCCCTAGAGGTGTCTCTCGCCGACCGATTTCTATCCAGGGTCGGTGCAGATACACCAGAGTAGCCAATTTCATTGATGACAATGGGTGCTGGAAGGAACATACACTCAGGGAATTCTTTGTATGTGAAGATGTGGACCTTATCTTGAAAATTAGTCCATCCCGGACTCAGGAAGATGACCTGCTGGCGTGGCACCCAGAAAAATCTGGTTTGTTCACGGTTAGAAGTACGTACCATCTAGATGTGGATGAGTTAACTAGAAGTCGGTCCGCTGGTGCGTCTAGTTTGAGGCCGGCTGGTGACAGGCCTGATTGGAAGTATATCTGGATGACCCCTGTACCTCAAAAAATTAAGATTTGTGCTTGGTGCCTGATTATAAATGGCTTGCTAATAATAGAGAATATGTTCAAACATCATATTGAATCTGTTGGTACTTGCCCCAGATGCGGGATGTGTGATGAGGACTCCTTTCATATGGCCATCACCTGCCCAAATGCGTTTTCTTTGTGGCAGGACATGAGTGATGTCTGGCCTTTGCTGGCAATTGAGGACATTTTGTATACAGGGCCGGAGTGGCTGTTTGATGTGCTGCGTGGAATTGATCCAGAGGAGAGAGCTAGAGTGCTGATGTTGATTTGGAGAACTTGGCAGCTTCAAAATGATACAGCTCATGTGAAGGTGAACCCTCCATTTGAAGTGACGAAATGTTACCTATGTAGCTATGCAGACACACTCTTCGCCATCCGTTGAAATGACGGGCGGGATATACTGAAAGGTAAGCAGATTGTGAATGCCGATGGTAGACAAATGAAGCAGCCTATATAGCCTCTGTTGGCTCCATTGTAGCCTTGGCAACATCCTGATGTTGGCTAGGTTACAGTTTCGACGGATAGATCCTACTTTAATGGTTCTGTTGGGCTGGGAGTGGTTATCAAGAATTGTGAGGGTTGTATTATGCTGTTAACATGGCGCTTCCTCCCCCACTGTGATGATGCGCTTCAGGCAGAGGTCCTTGCCGCTTCGGTAGGGTTGGCTTTGGCGTTCTAGCATACTGAATTGCCGATCGTCTTTCAGACAGATTGTGAGGTCTTGATGCGGGCACTGTCAAGCACTACGATGGATAGATCACGCGTTGGATACCTTCAACAAGATCTACGTAGGCTGACCAATGGAGATCGTAAGCTTTTACTCAAGAAGATTAGTCGTTCACAGAACAAGGCTGTAGATGTGTTAGCAAACTTTTCCTGAGTGTTTCGAGGATTGGATGTTCTGTTGAATCGATCACCTTCGTGTATCTTTTTTTTAACTGTTGCAGATTGTAACCTTGTTTTAGAGTAATAAAGCTCACTTATCCTCGAAAAAAATTTGACTTCGCCTATTACACCCATTAGTTAATTTCTCTAATCCAACCGGCATATATAGTTAGATCGATTCATTGAAACCGTTCCAATAACCCATACTTGTGATTATGGGTGCTTTTTGTAACAATAAAATGATTTGAAGAAAAAATTATCGTTGTCATCTATGAACCGAAGAATTGTTGATTGCAACGGGTTTGTTAGCAACACCGCAGATCAATACAGGCGTCTCCACGAGTGGATGCGATACCAAAGAGAACACATGAGTGTTGTTAGATTTTTGTTTTGTCAATTTCACATTTTTTTTCTGTATGCACTCATGTTTTACGGTAGTTACCGCTTCACGGTGAAACAGTGCAAATCAGGAAAAGTTTGATAACGATTTATGTGAACAAATGTCAAGCACATAGCTTCATTGTTAGCCTAGGGTTCGTATAATTTTTTAGACTAAAAGCATGGCCTAGCATTTTATATAAAGTAAAATAGTAGCCGCTGAGGTTTACCAATTCACGTGAAATCAGATACAATGGTGGTTGCAAATTTGGCAACTTGTCAATCTAGGGCGTGTTTGATTGTAAAAGAGGGGTGATATTATCTAGTTTGGCCGAGTGAAAATAGGTTGGAAGAGTCGTATAACTTTTGAGAAGAGTGTTTGGTTGGCTGTATGAGCGATATAATGACGGATACAGTGAACCTGTAAAGATGCTTGGTTGATTGTATGAGCGAATGCAATGACCCAGTGACTTTGAGTCTGACGAGTAGTCCCATTGATACTGTAGCTCATGTATCTTGCATCTGTCCAATCTGAATACAAGTGATGCTCGATTTGAACGTATCGTATAGCAAGGATGACTCATACAAGCTGTATACGCTATACAGGCAACCAAACATAATTCTATATAAGAATACATGAGTGAATATAAATTTCTCGTGTATATACAGGCTCCAATACAGCAAACCATTCGCACCTCTATTTTGACACGAACCACAAATATAATCTACTGCATGATGAGCTACGGACTGAGGCCAATGCAGAGAGGCTACAGTTCTCTGCATTAAGGTAAACGGGCACTGTCCCATAAAAAATGGAGAGCTCAAATCATGTGCTACAGTACCAGTGAACAGTAAAGCACGCCTCTACAGCAAACTATATCACTGTTGCTACAATAATAGCGATTGATTAATGCAGGATACTGTAGCTGTTGACTCATTATACTATTTACATAGTGATTTTCTGCATTAATTACAATTAAGACAGATGATCCGGGTCCATGAGCTACTGCTACTAACTTTTTTGTTTGGTCAGTCAATTGGTTGACACGAGTTTGATTTGTTTTATTTGTCGACGTACACGAAAATTCAGCTAGATAATCTATAACCATAGAAAATTCGGGGGAGGGAGACCGCGTTGCGGGCAGGCCAGGTCGGAAAAGGGCAGATAGATATTTTCCCCTACCCTCCCCTGGTTGCACCCTGCTCCTTTAGGCATCTGCCTTTGTTGCTTCGGTTGTCCTCTTCCTCCTCTCGCCGCTCCCTCCTCCGCTTCGGCTTCTCTAGGGTTTCTCGCAGCACGCACGCGCGCATCTAACACTATCAACCGCCAATCCGACTGCTTCTCGCATCGCGCATCCGAGCCCACGGCCAGCTTCTGTAGGCTCTCTCCACCGCCCTCCGCGCAGAGCACGCATCCGTCCAGATCCAGGCTCTCTCGTCGTCATCGTCGTCGCTGGCGTGGAGTGGAGATCCGCCCGGACTTGGATTGGTTTCTCCCGTTGTCGGTAAGGATGCCCTACCTTGCTTTATGGATTGTGCGTTTTGTTCCGCGGTATTTTTTTTTGTTTGATGCGAGCCCGCAAATCCAAATGTTTTTTTTCCTGGGATGGATACTGCAATCGATCCGGTTTGTCCCGGATTTGCTTGCTGCCTGGTGGGGCGATGATTCATAAATTTGGGGATTCGACTGAGTCTCATGCCCGATGTTAGGTCCACCCATTAATTAATTCAATCATATTCGTTTTTAGTGCACATTGTGGTGATTGGAAAAAAAAATGTATGTGTAAGAACTGAATTATGGTTGTGTCTTTCGGAACTTTTGTTTATATTGGTAGATTATGTGATTTTGTTGTTCTCAGTAAAAAGAAAGTTGCTCATTCTGTTACAGTTGTATGTGCTTCGATGCTCAAGTATTTTTTGCGTTCTGCATTCTGTTTCTGTACTGATATTTCATCCTAACCTTGATATTTCTAGGCCTTAACGATCAGCAGTAGCACCTTCATCAAAGGCCTCTTTGCAAAATTATGCGATCCTCATGGGCTGATTCAGTTGCGAACGCCGAGGAATCGGCGCCCGCGACTGTTACTGCTGCTGCCCCCGTTGCTGCTCACCAGAACTCGCGCCCTACCCTCAGCTCGTACGTTCCTCCTCACCTCCGTGGCCGCTCAGCTGGTCCTCCATCTGAGAACCAGGCCCCATCTTCGGTGCCTGCTCCAGCTCCAGGACCAGCTGACGTACGATCAGCTGCTGTGCATCCTTCTGGGTACGCAGCTGCTGTTGGAGGTGGCTCTCGTTGGGCTGGCCCTATTGGTGGTGGTGGTGGCAGTGCTGTAGGTGGTCCGCGCAAGGGTGGTGGCGGTGGCCGCGGTGGGGATGGCGGTTGGAACACCCGCCCTGGCTGGGACCGCAGAGACCGTGAACCAAACCCTTTTGCTGATAGCGAGGCTGCAGATGTTGATTTTGAGAGTCAGGAGAGCACAGGCATCAACTTTGATGCATATGAGGATATCCCTGTGGAGACAAGTGGCCATGATGTCCCTCCACCTGTCAACACATTTGCAGAGATTGATTTGGGTGATGCACTGAATGAGAACATACGGAGGTGTAAGTACGTGAAACCAACACCAGTGCAACGACATGCCATTCCAATCGCCATTGCGGGGCGGGATCTCATGGCCTGTGCTCAGACAGGGTCTGGGAAGACCGCAGCCTTTTGTTTCCCGATCATCAGTGGTATCTTGAACTCAAGGCCACCGCAGAGGCCAAGAGGTTCAAGGACTGCATATCCTGTTGCACTGATATTATCCCCTACTCGTGAGCTTTCTGTGCAAGTATGTCTTCATTTTTTTTTTTTTTTTTTTTGTCCTTGCACATTTTGGTGTGATTTCCTCTAATACTTTTTGATGCCCTAGATTCATGAAGAAGCAAAGAAGTTCTCATACCAGACTGGTGTTAAGGTGGTTGTTGCATATGGTGGAGCACCAATACATCAACAGGTTTATGTTTCTCTCTGCATTATGATTTTTATTCACTATGCTGATTACATTGTGGGTCTTTTAGTTTATTGCATATGTTGCTGTGCTTGCTGTGTTGATTGCATATTTGCATGTCAAGTTTTCTCTACACATCTTATAACCTTGTCTAATATGATGGAAATTTGTGAATGTTCTGCTTACTCTACCTTCTTATGATTGTTCTTCATTATTTAGTATCTAAATACACGCTAATTGGTTATGCTAACATAGCAAATCTGGTCTTCATTATTTGGTATCTAAATACACGCTAATTCGTTATGCTGACATAGCAAATCAACTAGTGATCCTTATTAGTGACTTTTTTGTTTGTTTTTTCTTTTTTTCGAATAGGGAGGATGTCAAATTACTTATCATGGAAGAGTTGATAGTGAATGGTAGCTTTCCATTTTATGGTGGTAGAACCATTCTAAAACTCAATATTTTTAGCATCAGTTTCTGAGAGGATTCTCATGTGTTAGTCTTGCTGTAGTAAACATAAATATGGCCTTATGTGGATGAGTTGATCCTTTATAAGTAGCTCTGTATCCATCCAAGTTCTCCAATAAGTAGCACAGATGATGGGAACAAAATTCCTAATGTTTACCTATGTCCTTTTATCTGCAGCGGTATACAAGAAATATGCTTAATTTAGTTAGCCAGAATTGATACTGTCGGTAAATTACTAAATTTATTCAAACACGGTTGCTTGCTCTATATTTTTAGGAAGTACCTCGATGATGTTGCCCATAGTGTATGCCTTGCATCACAATTTTTGCAAAGTGGCATACATAGATATTAAACTTGTATTTTATCTGTTGTGGTAGTTGAGGGAATTGGAAAGAGGTGTTGAAATCCTTGTGGCAACTCCTGGTCGTTTGATGGATCTGCTAGAGAGGGCTAGAGTATCACTACAAATGATAAAGTACTTAGCTCTTGATGAAGCTGATCGAATGCTCGATATGGGGTTCGAACCACAGATACGTAAAATTGTTGAGCAGATGGACATGCCACCTCGTGGTGTGAGGCAGACAATGTTGTTTAGTGCTACTTTTCCAAAAGAGATTCAGGTATGTATGTCAACTATTGTGACTTCCAGCTTTAAAAATATATTTCAAATTTGATGTTTTTCTGCATTCAGCATCTTTACTGTTTTTTGGATGTCTAGCAATTTGGCTGAGCTGCTGAGGCAGTGGGCACTTGGATGTACCTATGCAATGTCAGCAGCATTTGCTTCCCATTAAAATTAGCATTATCCTAAGATGTTGTATCATGTTCATTGTTGCGGTTGCAAATTAGATAACTTAATTTTAATTAAACATCAACCACAAATTTGTTTTTCAGACTTCGATCCTACAAACTGTGTTGATGCAGATTTTTATCTTTCAGAAACCTTACGTGCAAAAAATGTATCCATGTCTGCATGTTTCTGTTATACTGTATGACTTGGTCATAAAGAACTTTTTGGTAGTATATGTGTTTATTGATGTATTGAAAGGTGAATACTGAATAGTAATACATGGATTTTCAGTCGTGGTATCTAGATTTGATGTTGTGAGAATCAATTTGCAATTAATTTGTTGCCTTCATGAAATGAAAGAAAAGTGTTTATTTGACTGCTTGTTGGTTAGGCCTGCTGCATGCGCTAATGAAAATTTATATATTTTTTCCACAGCGACTAGCTTCAGATTTTCTTGCAGACTACATTTTCCTTGCTGTTGGAAGAGTTGGTTCAAGTACTGATTTGATTGCCCAGAGGGTAGAGTTTGTCCTTGAAGCAGACAAAAGAAGTTACCTCATGGACCTTCTTCATGCACAAAAAGCTAGTGGTTCTCATGGGAAGGTAATGCACAGAGTTTTGGATCTTTTTTTGCTTTATTTGTGTCATCAGTTGATGGACTCTTTCACTAGGCTAGTCAAGGTCAAGTTTATAGATATTATATTTCTGTTTACAATGTCATACATGTTAGGAACATTGTTGTATCAACTTGTGTTATCGTGTTTGCAGCAATCTCTCACATTGGTTTTTGTGGAGACAAAGAGGGGAGCTGATGCTCTGGAGGATTGGCTGTATAAAAATGGGTTCCCTGCGACAAGTATTCATGGTGACCGGACACAACAGGTACAGAAGAGCTGTGGCTTACCTGGTTGAATTGTAGATACAGTTTGAAGCTTTTGACATTACGTCATTATATGTAGGCATTTTTATTATGTCTGTGTTTTCCATGCATTCCCTAATTGGGTCTAGAACATGCACTTGAGTAAAAAATGAGTGGGAAAACATGTCAACGAGAAACAAGAGATCATACTTAGATCCGAATACAATTGCTGACTAAATTTTCTGAATATGCTTGCAAGTTGCAACTGATATACTGTGTTTGATCATGACATTTTTTTTTTCTTTGTCCATGTCTTGTTCAGGAAAGAGAGTATGCACTGAGGTCATTTAAGAGCGGAGCAACTCCCATACTCGTTGCAACTGATGTGGCTGCCCGTGGACTTGACATACCACATGTCGCCCATGTCATCAATTTTGACCTCCCAAATGATATAGATGACTATGTTCATCGTATTGGGAGGACAGGCCGAGCGGGGAAATCTGGTTTGGCAACTGCCTTTTTCAACGAGGGCAACATATCACTGGCAAGGCCACTGTGTGAACTAATGCAGGAAGCTAACCAGGAGGTCCCTCAATGGCTTGAGCGCTATGGTGCCCGTTCTTCGTATGGAGGTGGGGGTGGTAGAAACCGCCGATCAGGTGGTGCTCGATTTGGTGGCCGCGACTTCCGCCGAGACCGAGACTTCAGGGGAGGAGGTGGTGGTGGTGGTGGGTATGGTGGTGGAGGTTACGGAGGTGGTGGATACGGTGGTGGCCAAGGCGCAACTAGTTCCTGGGACTAAATACTGACTCCCAGTCATCGTGAGAATTGAGATGAAATGACCGTATTCTATTGACTTGACTGAAGCAGATATCGAGTTTGTAGTCACCCTACGGTGGTTCGTATGTTGCTGGAGAAGGCCCTGTTTTTACCTTATTTATGGTTGGTTAACGGCATATTGCTGCGTCTATTACCCTGTGCTGGGCCTTTTTTCTTGCCGAGCGCTGTGCTCGGGTGGGGTAATTATCTTGTTCTTTTGCCACTCACTGTTCCTTGTTTTGGATGCTGTGCATTATTGGGTGGTGGGAATGTTATCATTGTTTTTGCGATCGATGGACGATAACGAGTTTTTTTTTCTGCTTGTTTAGTTCAAGCGTTAGACTGCTACATGTTTTTTCAGAGAGATTGCTTGTACGGTTTATATAATCGGCATAGTGTTTTGGTTCCGTATAGTTCACCGGAGAATCGGCGTTTATAGTTAACAGTGGTTTTTGTTGGCTTGTGCTGCAAAAGCAATACTGCAGAATACAAGATACTAATTATTCTTTTTGAAAAAGAACTATTCTCCAATGGCAGGCTGCAAAATAACAAAGTTCTATGCAGACAGGCATCAACAGTCAACATGACAATTGTTCTCGCAGACACAATAATTTCCCACACCAGTCTTTGCAACCAAAAGGAGACACAACTTCCATCTCATATCAAACAGCCCCAAATGATACATCAGGCGAGAAAACAAAAAGAACAAAAGAATTGAGATTGGCATGGCTTCATCGCAGCAGCAGCATGCAATCAGTACTTCCGAAGTTTGCTGTCCCTTGGAGACAATGAACTGAACCCAGAGAACAAGAAATTCAATATGGAGTCGGGCATCAGGTCAGGGCCTCCTGACTAGAGTACAAAACATAAAGGCCGAACTGTTGAAGCAATTTACCATACCGGATTGACATGGACGCTCTCCAGTCTCCACGAAGGGGCAACAGACCACCTAGAGGGAATCACTTGGCATACAGTAATCCAAGAACAATAGCCACTAACAGAAGAACAACCATGATCTGCGAAAATCACAGAAGCAACGTAAGAACAATAGAATGCTGGTAGGAATTTGCAATCTATGGCTTACTCACCAGCATAGGGCTGTACTGTGACTTATCCAAATGGTATCCCCTACAAAATCAAGACAATTGGTCATGACGAAATACCAACAGCAAAGTGCAACTCTAAATCATCCAGCATACCTTCTCTTTACCAAACCGGATAGCATGCAAGTTTGCTTTATTGAATCCACACGTTTCCGTGTTAGCACAGCATTTGGATCACTGTCGTCAATCTGGAACATATAACAAGCATCCTATGCATAAACTCTCTCTCAATACACACACACACACACACACACACCACAAATGCAATGCAAGGGAGCCAAATCTTGTCGGTTCACTCTAAATAAACCTTATCAATTGGGACAACATTAACACATGGCCCATTGAAAAAAAGGGACTATAATAAAATACAGATTAAGTTTTGCTTGGAGCGAAGGAACCTGATTAAGGATTTCCATGTTCAGAACCAAACATATAGTCTAAATGGCCAACAAGTCAACAGATATTAATACAAGGCAGCCTACACTCCACAAAATGTTTATGCGATGACATTGATGGATATAAATTTCCAGTGATGCAAGTGGGCCAGGTCAGGTTGACCAATTGACAATCTAATTCTTTTGATTTACCAACCATGTATACAAGAAGAGTGGGAAGTGAACAACCAATTGAGTGGAGCGTAGTGGGTTCTGGGTCAACCCACTCGCATCCGATTAAATTTCATTGCATAACAGAGGAACGCTTTAAAAATGTCTGTGTTGTAGTTACATTAAGACAACTGGACTCCATTATTGCTATAACAAAAATCAGTACTCCATAGTGTACCTTTGACTCTAGCAATGAAGAGAACTCGTAGAAAGCAGTAAAGACGTCTGACATTGAGTTTGTCTCATCAATTACTCGTGCAGTGAGCCCTAAGAGAGGGAAAAGATGTTAAAGTTCATGCTCAGGTAAGAACAGAAAAATAACTACAAAACAGAAATTGTTAGATAATTTAATAGACAAAACAGAAGTAAAAGAATAAACCCAATGATGTTAAGAAAGGGGATAATTAGATAAAGAAACTACACCTTGCCTCTTATGCTAGTTTGATTACGGATTATGATCAGAGGAAACTGTAGTCAAATGCAGATCCATTCGCCAAAGAAGCAAAGCATAAAATCACCTTATATAAGTGGCACATCTTTCTCAACTAATCCAAAACATTTGCATATGTTGGTGTATTACAGGTGTCCTGTATGTGTCAAATTGCACTTTTATGCCTCTTATAAATGAAGGGCGAGAGGTTGTGATGGACACACACATTACTCCCGTTCCTCTAAAGCATAACATGCATTGCATCAATGATCAATCACTACTCACATAACTGGAATCCCAAGGAACACATTTGTCAAATGTAATGTGCAAAAGAAAGCACTAAAAAACTAATTCATGATAAATTCCATTAAGCATAGTGTGACAAGGTGATATAATGGAGAAGAAACAAACATTTTCTGTGAAGAGAAGACAGGTAAGTCTTGCAGAGATCTAATGTGTCTTATGGAAGTATCTTACCACGCCTCATCTTCACAACTCCTCTAAAGACATTCATGTTATTGTAGCAAAGAGCACAGGTTCCAATTGCCATGATCTGGAAAGAGGATACATCAACTTAATATTACCCGATATGTTGTTTCAACAATATATTGAAGTACTAATCATATAACACGCAAAAATAAGATAAATACTTGAACAAAGTAGACAGGACTAATCATAGCCTCCAACAGTCAAGTAACCAGGAATGCTATTCAGCTTTCCCGACAAATGAGATGTTGAAGAATGAAGACGATATAGCAACTAAGCAAAATAGCATATTAATTCAATCTAACATTTAACAGATCCCTCAGCAATAAAACATTATCAAAGGAGCTTTATTTTACTGATAAAAGATTATTCCGAGCATCAACTACTTTCAGTGTCTAGGACACAAAGGTTTTGGGTGTCTCTAGGAAAATGGTAGTATAAAAGTTCCAAAGGATAACTATGTGCAATGGGAATAGCTCAGTCCTAAGATTATGACCTCACTCCACACACCCTCAGACTACATTGAACAGTATTAAACTGCAAAGCTAGCACAATGAGATGTTAGGACACAATAATTGTTCATAGAAATCGCACCACCGGCATACCTACCTTAAGAAAATCCAGTTACAAGAATCAAAGAATGGAGTGTACAGTTACCAGAAATCCCAGCGGGTACCAGAAACCAATCTAGGTTTGTTTTGTCTTACAGAAGAGGGTAACTTTACAGATCTCAAGTTAGAACCATTTCTTGGCCTCAGATCTTCAGCTATTCTGAGCTATAAGGTAGTTCCACCGATACCAGCAGAGTTTAACATTATTTTCCAGAGGCACAGGAACATCACCTCATTATTCTATTTAGAAAGGGGGTCTATGTGCAAAACGAGTTAAACTGCTAAATAACAGTGTTCAGATTTATAAATGCAGCACAAGTATAGGTCCTCAACAGACAGTAAAGTCTAACATGCATGTTAAATTATAATGTATCATGAGACATTTGACAAGATGTGCAATGTACCTGGGGTATTGCGCAAAACCGGAAAATAGCACGATCCTTCAAATCTGACATGTACTGAAGGCAGTCTTCAGCATGAACCAGTGCGTTAGTTACCATATCGTTCAAGCACTGTACTGCCTTTTCTGAATTTTCCTCATATTTAAAATCCTGGTTTCATAGATAAACATGTATTATTATAGAGGGAAAATAGTTCAAGCTGAATAATAAGCTTGACTGAGGTAGGATACATTTGATTATTGGTTGTTGGATCAAATATTTGAGTTACTATCTACAAAAAAGCGATCATGAGCACCCAAGAAAGGTTGAACAAATAGCTCACATCATGAGAAATCCCTGGATGTGTGGTCATTTAGTCATTTAGAACATACGTGAAGCTAATCAGTAGGAATAAACAAAAGTGAATGTGTTGTGTACCTCAAGTTTATCAGCATATTTACTCCATATCTCTCTAGGCCAGAACATACGGGACTTTGGTATCTCATTTATGTCCTCCAAGTAATCCCTAATTATATTAGTTTTCTGCAATTTGAGTTCAGATACTTGTTAGCAAGGCAAACAACATAAAAATATAAGTGAATTGCACAAAACTACAAGTATTGTGCATAGTAACATAGAACTACAAGTATTGTGCACCAATTTCATACAAAACCCAATTTTAATTGGATTCACCTTAAAAAATGGTATTATATATTTATCCAAAAATCCTAGAACTTTTTGTACGTGTTCCATAATCCATGTGCAACCCATTTTAATTGGATTCACCCAAAAAAACTGTGTAGAATTTAAACTAAAATTCTCTAAAAAAAGAATACTTCTATAACTCCTAACAATTGTTAGGGCCTCGAATAAAATCCCAAAAATCAGGAAAAATTTACTAATATTCTTTTTATATGATGGGTAATTTCACCCATAGGACTGAAAATAATTTTAAAAATTAATCCATCATATAATAAGAATATTAGTAAATTTTTCCAGATTTTTAGAATTTTATTTGAGGCCCTAACAATTGTTAGGAGTTATAAAAGTAGTCTTTTTTAGAGAATTTTAGTTTAAATTTTATCCGTTTTTGTTTTGATAAATCCAATTAAAATAGGTTGCACATGGATTATGAAATATGTACAAAAAGTTCTAGAATTTTTGGATAAATATATAAGACTATTTTGTGGGTGAATCCAATTAAAATCGAGTTTTATATGAAATTAGCGCACAATACTTGTAGTTCTGTGTTACTATGCACAATACTTGTAGTTTTTTTGTTACAAATGACACAATACTTGTAGTTTTGTGCAATTCACTCTAAAAATATTGATATCATGAGGGTGAAAATAAAGAGTTGATTTTTAACACACCTGCAAAAATAGACCCATTGAATTCGACTGTGAATCTGGAGCTAGATCTTCTGTCCCAGCAGCATGAAAGAGCCTGGAAAGTCCATAGCCGACTAGTCCTGCTACGTAGTGACAATATTCATCGTAGTCATCAGCAGTTTCAACCTACAAAAAGAAAGATATTCCCCGTTAGTTCAGAGCAATTCTAAATCAGCATTGAGTTAAAACATATATACAAATTCTAGGTATAAAACCAGTACATGATTCCTTCTTTTTTTTCTTTTTCCCAAAAAGTTACACTATCAACGATTCTTGCCAAAAAAATATCAGTTTCTTCCCAGTTTTTTTTTCCAATGCAGGTAAAACATATCAAACCACTTTCGTGAACAGATGACCATATATCGTGAAAGTATTATAGCAGATAATTTTTAATTATGAAGTCCAAATCCAGATAATCATGTTTCAGGTTCTCTGATGGCCACAAGCTATCATGGAAAAAGTTTTATTGTGGCACCAAGTCATTTCGTGGATTAATGCACATCACAATTGGCGTGATAACGAAATGTTTGGAAACCACAAAGCCTGAAAATATATTTCATACAAAGAAGTGGCCAAAATGACAACACATTGATATGACAGCCCAAAACTGGATGTTGGGAGGAAATACCCCAACCCATAGATATCACTAAAAGATCACCACGAGGAGCTCCGTTTGAACCCTTGGGCTTCAACTCCACGGGAGAAAGCCCGGCTTTTGGAGGCTATGGGTCCCTCCGAAAGCTATCCCCAAGACCGGGGGGGGGGGGGGGGGGTTCGTCTCTAGGGACCCTCAACACCCTCGGAGACATAGCCTCCTGGAAACCCCAGTCTCTCGACGCCCCCGACACCCGGAGCCCCTGCCTCCCGGAGACCTTGACGCCCTCGGAGACATTGCCTCCTGAAGCTCTCAACGCCCCCGAAGCCCCAGTCTCCCGGAGCCTGGGTAGGCTCCCTCGGAACCCGGAGGGAGGGGCCATCTGATTTTGGAGAAAGATCAATCAGAGAGGGCCCACCGGCTGTCCTCCTCTGGCAAGGAAGTGACAGGCATTCAATGTGATGCATGTGGGAGCCGTCCTAACATCCCAAGTGCAAGTGGAGGCCAGACTGACACCTTAGACAGTGCGGCACCGCAATAGACGACCGACTAGACGCCACGTCCCTAGGGCTACTTGCACTGCTGTATTAACATGGTAGATAATATCTTCTGGTTAGGGGTAAAATACATCCTACCTAGACCCATGCCGAGTGATTCGACCGGTCTTAAGTCCTTGCGGAATAGCGATGGTTTGTATCGCTATTTCTGTAAAGGTATATTTGTACATTTACACCCTGTATGACACTATAAATACAAACCCTTGACCATTAGACCAAAGGACCAATCCTTTTTTACTATCACATATCTGATGTTCCTCCCTCTCTACTTCTCCAAGCTTAAGCACACTCCTGTGAGTGTACTCTCGCCGCACTTGCTCGTGCAAGACATATTCTTGCGCCAACACTAGAGTTGCATGTTAGCCAGAGAAACGTGGCACAACCGTGTGCTGGCATAACCTGTGGTCCTATGGTCATCAAGCGAATGCCAGTAAACCATTTGTATTCATGTTCAGTTAAACAAGCTCCTGCCTAGACATGAGGCATACTTCCATTATTTTCAGTCATAAGATTCACGTGCTCCTATTAAGCATCGAATCCTATAAAGTGATACAGTGAGGCAGCATAGATAGTACTACACACCATACCAACATTTTATTAGCATAAAGTAATTATACAACTTATTTATGTTAGTACTGTGGTTAGGCTTATATTTTGATGGACATATATTAGCTGACCTCCTTGCATATAAACTTTGCCATTCCTGCTCCCATTCGCCTAGTAATTTCTTCAATTGCCTTCTGATAACTGGAAAACAAAAGATACTAATTCACCACAAGGTTCAAATGAATTGACTTGCACTGGATTAACAACATATATCAGAGGGGGGGGGGGATAAATGGTGGAAACAAAAACTTCAGCTGCAGCCGCATTAGTTTTACTATGGCAATGTTAACAAACATAGTTATAAAATGGTAACTATCAGATATAGCATTAGTATTGGACAATACATCACTATGCAATGCATTTAATTTAGGAAACTGCGTACTTGTTTGTTAAAGGAAACTACCATACAAGTTGTCTGCTTGTGTAATTATCAACACTTTGTTTCATCCTTACAACCTGATCACGGGATGATGCTTTCAAAGTTAGGCACCACTCATACATAGAAAACTCAGTTTCTTTTTTATAAGTGCTGATAGAACAATCGACATGCCCCTACGACGTTGACAACACATCAATCTATACGCAGCCTCAAGTTGTCAAATTGTCAAAGTACGGATTAGCAAAAGTTTGAGGTAGGCAACAAGTCAGAGCAGAAATTACCCTTGACCAAGCTCCAGGAAAGCCGTGGACACATGGTGAAATTTATCCATCAACACTTTGTAGTGATTTGTTCCGCCTGCAAGGCCAGCAACACCATACCAGTCAGCATCACTTTTAAGAAAACAACAAGGGCCATACATAGCACGATAGTCGCATATCCTGAGGAGAGATCCCGTACACGAGTAGTGCCAGTCGCGGTTGTAAATGTGCCGGTAGAATTCCTGGAGGATGGGCACCTTCACCTCGGCTGGGATGCTAGTGTCGTCCTCTGCAGTTCCATTAAACACAAGTTCATTGCTATGTATTAGAACGGAGATCATTAAAATTGGCAAACCACAGCAGCAATCAGACCCTCAAGTCGAAATATTCCAAAAACATCACCACTTGAACTAAATACAAATATTGGCGTAAGGTAGAGCGATTCCTAACCAACGGTGTCCAGGGCGCGGAGCACGAGGTAGAAGATGCACACCTGCACGATCGCAACAACGGCCGTCAGCAACTCCTCGAAACCTCACACTCAAACACCAACACGAAGGGAAAAAAAGAGCGACCAAATCATATGGGCCCGCGTCAGATCCCTAAGAGCTTGAGATTGGAGTTGTTCAAAACGAATTTGGGTGAGAGGAGGAGGAGGTTACTGACGGCATTGCGTAGTTCGGGGCCGAGCTGCTGGATGACGAGGGCGAAGCTGCGGGAGACCTTCTGGAGCATGGAGTAGGCGAAGGCCCAGTGCTCCTCCGGTGGGATCTGGCGCTTGATCTGCCCCGCCGCCACCCGCAGCTTCACCAGCGCCAACACCTCCTCCGGCCGCGACAGCGCCCCCATCGCCTCCGATGCGAACAACTAACCTCCTGCCTGCTCTTTTCTCCTCCGATCGAGCGACCCGCCAACCCGATCTCACCGTGATGCTGATGCCGATCGCGCGCGTGCGGGGAGGAGGAGGAGGGAGGCGTCCGATTATTTCTAGAGCCTCCCCTCGCGTAAGAGACGAGACGCGATGGGAGAGGACGAGATGAGCGTTGGCGTCGTGTTCCGTAATTACTCTGGTCGTCTGGGCTGGTTAGCGAGCGGCGGCTTTGCCGTGAAGGGCCGGCCGTGAGGTGTCCTCTGTATGACGGCTGGGGTCCGGTGGCGTGCGGGGCCCATGGGTCAGTGGCGAGGCTGGCATGGATGAGGGTCTCGGGGAGGAGCTCGTGACATCCACGTGGGTCGTGGCCGCGGGGCCCACTAAGGTGTGGGTTGTGAATGCGATGCGTGGTGAGGGATCCAGTTGGAGACTTGGAGCGAGGCGCGGACCAGGGGCGTGGCGAGCAGAGCAACGAGTCGATTTTCGTCGCATCTTGGTGAAAGCTGGACACGGACTGCGACTGTGCGGCACGCTGCCTACGTGTACATCTACGAGATATTCTACGTGTACCACTTGTTCGTGATTTTCTTTCCATCTTTGATTGTCGTTAGTAAGAAAGAGTTATTTCGTGATATTTTTTTAATTGTATTGGAATTTTCTACTAATTAACTCTCTACTGATGAAATAGGATCAATCATAGCTTTCAAATTGAATAGGATATACGGTATTTACTGTTTACATATTTGCATCATTTACTTGAGGTAATGTGTTTAGCTGTCCGTATGAATTTTAGCAGAATTGCAGCATATATCTGGAATAAGTAGAAGTAGACTGAGCGAATATAATGATTCTGAAAAGAAGAGTGTTTGATTATCTGTAGGAGCAGATGTAATGACTCTATATATATACGGATGCAATGATCATTTAAATATATTTGGTAGTTTGTATGAACGGATATAATAACTCTACATCTGAGACTAACAAGTAAACCTATGTTAGTACTAACAAATGCAATATCCATCGTATTAAGCTACATAGGAAAGCTCGGTTCGAAGAATATATATATATATAAGACCAGGGTCCCCTCTGTTCATTGAGATGATAAAGGGTGAAGCTCCTTGAGTTCAGTTTTCTATCAACGTGAGTAGGGATGGCATTGGGGCTCCGTTTTCCAGTAATTCACGGGAAATTCCTCTATTAGAGGATTAGTATGAAAATTTTTGATCCCCACGAACTTATATAGGAATGGGATGGGATGTTGTTTCATGTCCCCGCTCCCCGTTATATCTTTGATATCACACATATACATATTTTTTTAATATAAATATATAAACATTATATTACATAGGAGAAATAATAAATTACTCTTTTTTGTCTAACATACAATATTTAACCCATTTTATATTAACTAGTTAATTACCTGTGCGTTGCAACAGCAACCAAAAATTTCACGAGATAACATGTATCGCCATCGACTTCATATTGCAGTACCAAGTGTTACTTAGTTTCTCATAGTCACAACCCTAAACAATTCAAAGAAAACGTGAGGAGAAATAGTGTCACTCAGTTTCTCATAGTCACAACCCTAAATAATGTGTTTTGCATCAATCAACTAACATTACCATCAGTCACGTACCAATAGTACGAAAATAGAAAACATCTCATATAAATATGTTACAAAAGCAAGCTGAATATGTAACAACTTGAAATTACATCTCAAATTAGTGTTCAAATTTAGTTCAGCATGCAAGAAAAATAACCAGAGGTACTTCTATCCGATTACTATCAGCATGTCTTTTTTTCGTTCAGGGGCTCATCAAGTCACCATTGGCCCTTTTCGTCCAGGGCTAAGAGATGTCAACCAGTAGTACTTGTGATCTTTAATGCTAGTTCAAATATGCAATGCGAGCACGGTATGAAAGATATGTATTCATTACGAAGAACATGTACAATTTCAGATAATATCATCGCAACTGAAGTACCTGATAGCATTCACAATATTTCTTGAGACAGCTAGACTTCTTACAATTGCATCCTCTCTTGTGACGAGCTGAAGCGGGAGTATTGTTAGGATCTTCCTGCAATCCATTAAAGAATTTAAGCATCACATAATTCGGAGGTAATGGCTAACAGAAGTACATCTGAATTTCCAACAGAACACCTACCCTAGTTTCCTGACAAATGCCAGACATACAGATCAATTTTGGAGCAAATGCTAGTGGATTACGGAACTCTATCTGCTTCTAAGTGGAGAGAACAATTTCCTCATGTATGTGCTTGTTCAGACATCCTTGACATGAACAAGGTTGGAGCAGTAAACACCATCAGCAAATCTATGGAGGAAGCGAGTCAAGTTATAGGAATATATGGATATAGTTGTAACATGTCAAGTTATAGGAATCTATGGAGGAAGCGAGTCCTAAGGAAGCGTGGGCAACATTTTAACAGCAAATAACATTGGTGGAATCAAGTTATAGCGTTCAAGTACCTTGTAACCTAATGGAATACAGCCATTTGCTTCATAAATATTATCTTGTATTTCTTCACTTAAGATTGTTTGTTGACCATCCTGAAATATTTGAGCATTTTCTGTCTGATCTTCTCCTATCACGAGTTCTTGATAGTAAGTTTGACCAGATGCACTATGATGTTTTCTGTTTGGGATGTCACCATCTCTTGTAAGTTTTGATAGCAAATATCCACATGATTCTATATTATTTACTGTCAGCTGCACTCCTTTGTGATGGTCATCCATCGATGAGTCAAAAGCCAAAAGCTCACCCGAAGTTGTAGAAATTAAGTCCAACCATTCACATCCCAAGACTTCATCATCGTCCTTCACAGGTTGGCTGCCATCCAGGAGCTGGATTTCAGTGGAAAACAAGCATTTCCTTTTCTCCAATGTATTTTTAATGGTCTCGATAACTTCTATGTTCGCACTATGAGTTTTTCAATAATATCAGTGCCATGGCACATTCTGCTTGGATCGATGATAACAGTTGTCTTCGTTTTTAAATCCCAAACATAACAACTCTACATAGACCCTATCTAGACATATTGGTGAATCATAGTCATTTTATAAGAAACATTGATACGATGGAATATCAAAAGTTGTATAATGCAACTTACTATACGGCATTGGTTGATGTTGTAGGATAAATGTGAGGCACAAAACATGTCATAGATGTGCGGCGAAAGATGTTTGTCATGTCCAGATGTAACATCAACCTAGTATTCAGAAAATAGCAAGTCAAATTAAATTATTAGTTCAAATACTAACAGCCCAGGAAGCGTCGAGGAAATGTCTCATGACAGCATCCATTACCGGAACCGATAGATCATTAAGGCCTGCAACCCTAATATGTAACAATGAAACATTTAAATTAATATTACCATTCACCGAATAATTAAGACCTATATCTTCCCTTACATTACAGCTACTCATGAAAATCTTACCTTGCATTGCAGCTACTCAAAAAATCAACACACGAAGTAATCACACCATGGAAGGTTTGCCCCAAATCCATTCGCGTATGAGAGAAAGGGAGCGAGATCGACAACTCACGGATATAGGGTGACACCTCGATCTTGGCCGAAGCCGACTCAGATCGGCACCATAACAGCCCTAAACCGCGGCCAAGGCCATGCCCTACATCAACGCCGGTCTCTTCTCCCCCCTCCTTCCCTTTCAGTTTTTTCGGAGCGAAGGGATCTATCGAGCCCGACATGTCCTTCTTCTGCCCCATCAGCTGAGAGGTGGCCGATGCCATGCCCGTAGGCTTCATTGGTCGGCCACCAACGCCGTACCCATCGGAGCCCATCGATGCCCCCGTTGTTCTCAAGAGTGAGCTCGCCATGCCGCCCATCGAGAAGGGAGAGCTGCTGGCGCTGGCATTGGGATTAGCACCGGCCGGCTTGGAGGCTTGCGTCGCAACGGATCTGAGCGGCATTGTGGATTGCGCGCGCGAGGAGCCGGAGCTGTGGAGGTCACTGAAGAGGCTAGGATTGTTGGCCTATGGGATGCTGAGCCCGGAGGAGGACCAACTCTGACCGAAGATATCGCCAACCATGGAGGTTGGCCTGTATCCGGGCGACACTGCTGCAGCGACCACAGGGGACGGTTGGTGGGTCCATGACGGATTGGCACTAGCAGGCTGGTGCATCCATGCCGTGGTGGTGGCTGGCCTCGGGGAGGGGTTGGTCGCAACGCTTGGCCTCTGGTCGCGGAGCGGGTGGGAGCTAGATGAGGAGCGGGAGGCGTTGATGCTGAAGTCGAACTGGTAGGATTCAAAGGAGGTGGTGGTGGGGGCGATTTGAGGTGGCGGTAGTTTACGATTGAGGGGGTGAGGGGGTTGGCGACGTGGCTGGCGGAACTGTCCCGAAGCAGGTGGCGTGCGAGGAGGGTGGTTGTGCGAGGGCAGGATGGCGGCACAGTTGTGCGGGGGGAAGGAGGGACCACCTGTCAGGAATAGAGGGGAGGGAGGGCAGGACGTCCTGTTTGGTATGGGAATCACTACGTATTTTTTAAGTAGTAAAGATTACTCTCGTATGTATAAAAAAAATACTTATTTATACTATTGATACATTATTAATAAAAATAATTAACTATAATTTAATTTTACATTCTTACTGGTGACCCGATTTCCATAAAATACCCTGATAATTAAATAGGGACAGGAATAGAGAAGCATTCACCGACAAAGATAGGCCCCGTTACCATCTTTAAACGGGAGGCAGTATGACACAAGATACAATCTTGCCGATGAAATTTATTCAGAATGGGCAGCCTTCGTGAAGAGTATCAAGGCTCCTCAACCAGAGAAGCACAAGTTGTTCACAAGGCAACAAGAAGCGGCAAGGTAAGATGTGGAGCGTGTTTTTGGGTGCTGCAATCTCGCTTCAACATCGTGCGTCGACCAGCATGATTGTGGAGCCGGAAGACTACAGGAAGAATCATGCAAGCTTGTGTTATTCTCCCTAACATGATAATTAAAGATGAGGGAAAGATGGTTAAGTATTCTATTGACTTGAATGATAGCCCGGAGACGTATATTGCTCTTCCACCTGAAGTGCAACAAGTCAGTAACAGTAACACGTGCTTCAATGACGTGCTACTGGAAATGCTGATATCCATGATCGCCCAACACATATCCAACTGAAAGAGGACGAAAAAGGATTTGATTGAGTATATTTGGCATCGGCCAATAGACAAAATAATCAGTTGTTATTGTAATCTTTTCATCTAAGATATTGCATCCATTTGTTTGAACTTTTACGTCATAATATAGATTCGCTATGCAGAGGCCGGAATAATGTTATTCCTTCGTTTAAAAAAAACGTCATAATTTAGATCACCTTTACTGACCAATTCATCTTGTTCGTATCACGTTAATGCTAAATAATCATGCTGAGACGGCGTTCACTCGCACTGAAGGTAAACTTTTCTTTATTCTGTTACCACTGATACCTGAAGCCATTGTAAGTCAATCAGAATACTTTGCGCACTATCGATGTTAGAATTATTGGATCAGTCCATATAATAATTTTTAATAAATTTTAAAACCTTATATTATGGAGAGATGATTCATATTGAGATCTACCATCTATTAGTATTATATTGCTAATAGAGGTAGATATAAGGATTTTCTCCCTATACGTATGCAAGGACCCTACCTCATTGGAATACGTACAATATAGACTGCTAATTGAGAGTAACCTTAAAATTGGGAACACTCTCATTAAATAAGTCTATATAAAAGTTAGGGTTTTATTTCTTTCTCTCTCAGTTGTGCTGCTACTATAGTCTATTCCATCCTGGCGTTGGCATACACCGGCGAACGGGAGAGTATGTCTCTAAAATCCTCACTCTTGAGATCTTACACAGGAGATAGCGAATAAGGTTTTTTGCAAGCGCTCCACGCGACTGCTCAAGTTTTTCACCACGGCTCGTCTTTATAGTCGCTTGGACGCTGCCCGCTGTCATCATCAACAATCTTGGCGTGTCATCAGCAGGATCGATCGTGCCGTCAACGCAGTGTAACCAACATCTCCAATAACCTCCACAACGTAGGACCAGTATGTAAAAGTAATATTACTCGTACTTTATTTCCCGTGATTCCTATTTTTGAGTATTGTAGATCTAGTCATATGTTGTTCTTTTATACACATGTCTAAATTATGCTCTGATGATATGATCATATCAATTTATCAGTTTCTGCTCATGAAGTATTTATGGATTAAATTAAACCTAAATGTGCCTTATTTTTCAATAATCCAAAAACCTATTGTAGGCACTTAGGTTTATCAATGGCTGGTTTTATCAATGCACTGAGGCTAGATAAGTTTTCTGGTATGCAGTTTAAGAGATGGCAAATCAATATCGCTCTGTGGCTGACGACTATGAATGTCTACTAGGTGGCTAATGGTAAGGTAGAAGGAATTCTTACTGCTGAGCAGGAAAAGACGTTTACGGATACTAATATACTCTTTATAGGATGCATTCTTAGCGCTCTTGGTGACCGTATTTGTGATATGTACATGCACATACAAAGCACGAAGGAACTGTGGGATACACTGAATACTAAATGTAGTGCATCAGATGCAGGAAGTGAACTGTATATCTGGAGGAGTATCATGACTACAAGATGGTTGAAAATCGCTCTGTAGTCGAGCATGCTCATGAGGTTCAGTGCATCATGAAGGAACTCGAACACCTCAAGATCAATGTACCCGATAACTTTGTGGCTAAAGGCATCGTTGTCAAGTTACCTCATTCGTGGAGAAACTTTGCCACTGTTCTAAAGCACAAGAGACAAGATATTACTGTTAAGAGTTTGATCGCGTCTCTTAATATTGAGAAGAAAGCTCGAGCTAAGTATGTGAGTCTAAAAGGAGGCGAGGGACAAACTAGCGTCAATATAGTACAAAAGTCCTTCCACAACAAGAACAAAGGTAAATATAATAAGTCAAACAAAACTACCACCTTCAAAAAGAAGAAGAACACAACAAAGTTGTATTGCTTTGTGTGCGGTGAGATTAGACATTTCGCCAAGGGTTGTCCAAACCGTAACGGAAGAAATGCTCCACAAAAGCAGAACTTAAAGACTGCTAATGTGGTGACCATTGGCGAAGCTGAAAAATTGAGCTGCATGGTATGAAAATTTACCTTCAGTGTTTTCAGTATTTCAGTCTACTAATTGGTGGATTGATACAGGGGCCAATGTTCATGTGTTTGCTGATATCTCGATGTTCTCTTCTTATCAAATAATCTATGATTCTTCTGTTCTAATGTGGGAATGAGTCGCATGCTTTTGTTCGTAGTGTTGTCATGGTAGATCTAAAGTTTACTTCGGGAAAGATCGTGCTGCTGAGGAACGTGCAGCATATCCCTACAATGAACAAGAATCTAGTTAACAGCTCCCTTCTTTGTAGAGACGGATTTAAGGTGATGTTAGAGTCCAATAAAGTAGTAGTGTCAAAGCATGGATAATTTCTTGGTAAAGGCTATGAGTGTGGAGGCCTGTTCCATTTTTCCCTTTCTGATTTCAGTAATAAGACTGTGAACTATATTTGTGGCAATGTTAATGATGATGCTAGTGTTTGGTATTCGTGGTTATGTCATTTGAATTTTGGTTCTATAACTCGACTTTCCAATATGAGTTTAATTCCAAATTTTTCCATGGTCAAAGATTCTAAGTGCTATAGTTATGTGTAATCAAAACAACCTCGTAAGCCCCACAAGGCAGCCGATGAGAGAAATTTGACACCTCTAGAACTCATTCATTCAAATCTATGTGAAATGAATGGTGTGTTGATGAAGGGTGAAAAAAGATATTTCATGACTTTAATTAATGATGCGATTAGATATTGCTATGTTTATTTGTTGAAAATGAAAGATGAGGCTCTAGATCATTTTAAAATCTATAAGGTAGAAGTTGAGAATTAACTAGAGAGAAAGATCAAAGAATTACATCGGATCGTGGTGGAGAGTATTTCTCTAGTGATTTTGACTTATTCTGTGAGAAACATATGGTTGTAAACCTGTGGGTTGCAAGTGGGTGTTCAAGAAGAAGCTTAGGCCCAACGGTACTATTGAAAAGTATAAGGCTCGACTTGTGGCCAAAGGTTATACCCAAAAGGAAGGTGATGACTTCTTTACACTTATTCACCTGTTGCAAGATTGACTACTCTATGATTGCTACTTTCCTTGGATGCCTCACATAGTCTCATTATTCATCAGATGGACGTTAAGACAACTTTTCTTAATGAAGAGTTGGACAAGAAAATTTATATAGAACAACCTGATGGGTTTGTAGTAAAAGGTCAAGAAGGCATGGTGTGTAAGTTGATGAAGTCCTTATATAGCCTTAAACAAGCTCCTAAACAATGGCATGAGAAGTTTGATATAACTTTAACATCTGCAGGCTTTTCGATCAATGAGGCAGGTAAATGTGTGTACTATCGCCATGGTGGGAGTGAGAGAGTTATATTGTGCTTGTATGTTGATGACATACTGATATTTGGGACAAACCTTGACGTGGTTAATGAGGTCAACTCTTTCTTATCTCAAAGCTTTGATATGAAAGATCTGGGTGAGACTGATGTAATCTTAAACATCAAGTTAATCAAAGGAGAGAATGAGATTACTCTTACACAATCTCATTATGTTGAGAAGGTCTTGAGCCGCTTTGGCTACCAGGACAACAAGCTTTCTCCAACACCTTATAATCCTAATGTGATACTTCAAAATAATAATAAAAAGTGGCAGGAACCAACTGAGATATTCTCAGATTATTGGATCACTCATGTAACCAGCTGGTGCTACAAGGCCTGACATCTAATTTGTTGTGAGCAAATTGAGATGCTTTACTTCTAACCCGGGTGATGAATATTGGTGTGCGCTTGAGTGAGTCATGCATTATTTTCTTGTTACTATGAGTTATGGTCCTCACTATTCCGGGTACATATCGGTACTGGAGGATTATAGTGATTCAAACTGGATATTTGATGCTGATGAGATTTACGTCATAAGTGGATATGTATTCACTCTAGGTGGTGCTGCTATGTCATGGAGGTCTTGCAAACAGACCATCTTGACGAGGTCAACTATGGAAGCAAAACTCACTACATTAGACACAGCCACTGTTGAGGCAGAATGACTACGTAAGTTGTTGATGGACTTACCTGTGGTTGAGAAACCGGTACCAGCTATCCTTATGAACTGTGATAATCAGATGTTTATTATCAAAGTAAACAGTTGTAAGGATAATGACAAGTCCTCAAGGCACATAAAGAGACGATTGAAGTCTATCAGGAAATTGAAAAACTCCTGAGTGATAACCTTGGATTATATCTAAACAGCTAAGAACTTAGCAGATCCCTTTACAAAGGGACTATCGCAGAGTGTGATAGATAATGCATCGAAGGAGATGGATATGAGACTTATATGAGTTATACCATAGTGGTAACCCAACCTATGTGATCGGAGATCCCATGAATTAGGACCTGGGAAGAGCAAGCTATTAGTCTAACTGGAGGAGAGTACTTTTGTTGTTTGACCCACTCGAGTGAAGATGCAATACTCTCAGAGATCTCTAAAACAAGTTGGCTATTGCCTTAATGTGTTCTATTGGCTTTAAGTAGTGAAGATGCTGACCTACACGGCATTCTTGAAATAACAGACCTATATGAGTTTGACTGTTGATCGCAGTCTATGAGATATGGGTGATCTCTAGTAAACTCATGAAGAAACCATGGAGTAGGACTTATATTCTCCACCCGCGGGGTAGCCTACTGGCATCCAAGTATCAATTATAATTTTAAGTAAAACTTGTTTGCACAAAACTTGCAATTCAAGGCATAGTCCATTGTTCAAGTTGTGAATGAGTGTAGCTTGATGTTCTAGGTGGATGTTCAACTTAACAGTCTCCACTGAAATACTGATATATCAAACAATAGTGAGAAACTAGCAATTCTTTATGGGACTTTGAGATCTGGTGGGGGATTGTTAGAATTATTGGGGCCAACTCATGTAATAATTCCTAATAAATCTCAAAGGCCCATATTGTGGAGAGGTGGCACATGTTGAGGAACACCCTCTATTAGTACTATATTGCTAATGAAGGTAGATATGGAAGGTTTTCTCCCTATATATATACAAGGACCCCTACCTCATTAGAAACATGTACGATATAGACTGCTAATTGAGAGTTGCTCTAAAATTGAGAACGCTCTCATTACGTGAGTGTATATAAGAGTTAGTGTTTTGTCTCTTTCTCTCTCGGTTGTGCTGCTGTTGTAGTCTATTCTATCCCAGAATCAGCGTGCACCGACGAACGTGAAAGCAGGTATCTAAATCTCTCACTCTTGAGATCTTGCACAGGGAGAGGGTGAATAAGGTTTTTTGGAAGCGCTCCGCGCGACTGCTCAAGTTCTTCCATATAGCTCATCTTCCTAGTCGCTTGGGCGCTGGCCGCTGTCATCGTCAACAAACTCGACGCGTCATCAGCAAGATCGTTCGTGCCGTCAACACAGTGCAACCAACATCTTCAGTAACCTTTACAACGCAGGACCAAAACGTAAAAATAATGTTACTCGTACTTTATTTTCTATGATTCCTAATTTTGAGTATAATAGATCTAGTCATATGTTGTGATTTCATACACATGTCTAGATTATGCTCTGATGATATGATCATATCAGTTTATCAGTTTCTACTCATAAATTATTTATGGATTAAATTAAACCGAAATTTGCTTTATTTTCCAACAGTCGATACTTGATAGAGGTCTGCGACTTGGCACATGCATGGCTTTCCAGGGACCTATCTACTCAAACACAATGGCATCAATATAGCTCTGTCTCTAACTGGTGGACGGAGGTTGCTTCAACCCGCGCATGCCGCTGAAGGCATAGGCGAGGACGAGATAGGATGGTCGCTCTACTTTTCCGTCGGTGAGACGTCCACAGTAACCTCTATACATCGTGTTTATCACGTTCAATAACACTGATTCATAGCGGAGAGGATGACTCCGCGCTACCTATATTTTGAGCTAAGTCCGCTACTGGCTGAAGACACTCATGATCCTTATCATTCTTGTCAGCTGGGAACTATGGAAGGAACACAAATAGATGATATCAGGATCGTTGATGACAAAGATTAAGAAAGGATCTAGGCTCCTTGCCACGCTAACTTAGCATCCTCGCCTTCTCCATCCTGGTACTGGTTTATCGACCATCCTTTGCTGCCCCAACCATCGGCGCCTCACCGCTCCGCCCCCCGTGCCTGCCTCCTTCGCTGGGCCTCCCTCCCTCTCGTAACCTCTTCTAAGCGCGACGACAAAAAAGTCCACCAATCAACCCCCCCCCCCCCCCCATCGAAAACCGTCACTTGTCTGACCAAGCATTTTATTTCAAGCGTTTGAAATTTAGGAGGTGTGCTATATTAATACAAACCTGATAGCACTCCTACCAGGTTAGGTTAAAAAAAATACAAGTTTTAGGGTCTGTTTGTTTCAGCTGCGACTTTTGGACTTTTGCTCAAAACCGGTTTCTAACTTTTGACTTTTTGGTTGCTGTCTTTTACGAGAAATTTTTAGCTTCTCAACACACCGAAAACCAGATAAGCATATCTTAGACAACTTGTTAGTTTTTAGTTCATTTAATTGTAAATTAGTTTTTTAGCTTTTCAAAAATTGGCTTTTTAAAATTTTATTTGTTTCAGCTTTTAGCTTTAAAAACTAAAACAAACAGCCTTAGAACTCGCGTGCAAATCGTGTGTGTTTTTTATAAATCGACTAGCCATAAGATGGCACGATCGATGACACTTCGAATTTCGATGGCATGGCGGCATATGGCGCATGGATTAGCAGTTTAAAAAAGCAACCACGTGGGGCGCAAGATGGCCTGCAACAGACAGCGATGCATGACAACTTCCGCACTATCTCCAGTTGCAGAATCAGCCTTTGAAGTCCCAGCCAAGCAGCCCAAGTCAACACTCATTGGAATCCAATACCTTCAGCTTTTGCAGTTTTGTCGATCGGCCTCCATTGTTGGTCTCCATCGAACCACGGGGATCATGGAAGAAGCAGCCGCAACCGCGAAGCTCAACGTGGTGCTGTTCCCGTGGCTGGCGTTCGGGCACATGATCCCGTTCCTCGAGCTCGCCAAGCGCCTGGCGGCGAGGGGCCACGCCGTCACCTTCCTTTCCACGCCCAGGAACGTCGCCAGGCTCCCGCCCGTGCCGACGCACCTGTCGTCCCGCATCCGCCTAGTGGCGCTGCCGGCACCGAGAGTGGAGGGCCTGCCCGAGGGGGCCGAGTCCACGGCCGACGTGCCGCCGGAGAAGAACGAGCTCATCAAGAAGGCGGTCGACGCCCTCGCGGTCCCGTTCGCAGCGTTTCTCGCGGACGCTACCACCGGCGGGAGCAAGCCGGACTGGATCGTCAACGACTTTTGCCACCACTGGCTCCCGGCAATTGCCGACGAACACAAGGTATGGCCGTGCCTCTGACCTGCTTGTCCATACGAATTACTAAGCAAAGTCGTCATCCCGAGCGCACGCACGCATGTAGGTGCCATGCGCCATGTTCGTGATCGTGCAGGCCACCATGATGGCCTTTCTGGGGCCGCGGTGGGCGAACGACGTGCACCCGCGCACGACGTTGGAGGACTTCACCGTGCCACCCAATTGGTGCCCGTTCCCTCCCGCCATCGCCTACCGCCGCCACGAGGCCGCGTGGACAGCCGGTGCATTCCAGCCCAACGCGTCCGAGGTGTCCGACGTGGACCGCTTGTGGCAGATCATCGAGCGCTCCCGCCTCACCATCTACCGCAGCTGCGACGAGGTGGAGCCCGGGGTGTTCGCCCTCCTCACCGACCTCTTCCAAAAGCCAGCCATCCCCGCCGGGGTCCTTTTACAGCCCAAACTCGATGATGGCGATGGCGACTCCAGCTCATGTTCCGAGGTCCTTCGTTGGCTGGACAACCAGCCTCCAAAGTCCGTCATCTACGTCGCACTGGGAAGCGAGGCGCCGCTGACTGCCAACAACCTGCACGAGCTCGCGTTGGGCCTTGAACTCGCCGGCGTCCGCTTCATGTGGTCTTTCCGGAAGCCGGCCGGCACGTCCGCACCCGACGCCGACGTGGTCCGGCTGTTGCCGGCAGGGTTCGAGGAGCGGACACGGGGACACGGCCTGGTGTGGCCGGGGTGGGTGCCGCAGGTCCGGGTGCTCGCGCACGGCGCGGTGGGCGCGTTCCTAACGCACTGCGGGTGGGGCTCCACCATCGAGAGCCTCGTGTTCGGGCACCCGCTGGTGATGCTGCCGTTCGTCGTCGACCAGGGCCTCATCGCGCGGACGATGGCGGAGCGGGGCGTCGGCGTGGAGGTGGCGAGGGACGACAGCGACGGATGGTTCGGTAGAGACGGCGTCGCGGCTGCGGTGCGGCGCGTCATGGTGGATGAAGAAGGGAAGGTCTTTGCAAGCAATGTGAGGAAGCTGAAGGAAGTTCTTAGCGATCAGCGACGGCAGGATCAGTACATGGACGAGCTTGTAGGGTATCTCAGACGCTACAGGGATGACAACTGTTAGAACATTTCTGTTCAATGACGAATTAAAATTTAAAGGCGTTTATATCATCAAGGCCAATCGCTCAATTTTATTCGTTCGATTCGAGCTTCAAGATTCGTGCTAGGAGAAATTCATCGTATGTATCACACTGTCATTCGCACGTTGTCACGTACGTGGAAAGAATAACTTGCGATCTTCGTGAGGTCCGTGCAAGACCACACTATATGCTCGCCAAGCTCCTGTACAAACTACTGCAATAATTTTCCACTATAGTGTGTTAGCGTAACATGGTTGTGTTTACTAAACTTTCTATATTATTAGATTATGATTTGAATTTTTGTTGGATAATATAAGAGATATTTTTATCTATATTTCAGAACAGTTTATATTAGATTCGAGTCGTATGTGTTTATCTCTGTAAATATATCTTATAAGTTGTAAAGGAAGATTGAGAGGCTCATTATAATCTCCTATATTATACATATCTTTGATATAGTGAAGATCGTTGATTGGCGTCAGTGATTTTTTTCCGTAAGATTTTTTTTTATGTAAAAATCGTGTTTCTTATTTCATCATATCGTGTTTTATTTCTATTCAGTAGTACCAGAGTCGAATTGTATACACGAGAATACTGGAAAAAAAACAGATCGGTTCGTCGCCAATTTCGCGCCTGCATCTGCATTCGCGCGATTCAACGTCGCGTCACGCGATTCGGTGCCATCGGTCTTCGTCGCCGCACGCCACCGCCTAGGACCGTGCCGGTCGCGGTTGCCGCACGCGATTTGTCGCCTCTCGTCGAGATTTCATCGTCTCCTGCTGCAGATCGCGCTGTCCGGAGCTGCCTCTTGAGTTTTGGGATTTTGTCGTGTCATCTACAATTTGGATTCGCGCTACCGTATCAACATCAAACCGCCAGATCAAGTATCGAGGCAGCCTCACTCCGATTCGAGCGACCACCAGAGGAGGCCCGCGCCGATCCCGTCCGCCAAAGAAGATCCCGGTCAGCCACAACCAGATCTGGAACGTGACTTGTGCGTGCCCACGTGAAGTCTGACCGTGCTGCATCAAGCAATTTTGTCCGGATATTGCTAAGTGCACACAGAATAGCACACCGAGATTCTCACAGATCTATTTTGGCCAAAAATTCCTATACGCACCAGCTCGTGTACCAGACTTCTGCAGTTTATTGCTTGGTGCACACATGCTATTTTTTTTGTTGCTGATTATTTTTCGTCATGGGTTCTTTCAAATATGATATTTCGCTGCTAGATCGTGATACAAGGTTTTCTCTATGTCAAGTAAAGATGCGGGCTATTCTTGCGCATACTGATCTGAATGACACGCTTGATAATTTTGGAAATAAAAATTAAAAGACTTGGTCCGATAAAGAAAAGAGAAAGGATCGTAAGGCTTTGTCACAAATTTATCTTTATTTATCAAACAATATTTTACAGGAGGTTTTGTAGGAGAAAACCGTTGCTGCTTTATGGCTAAAGCTGGAATCGATTTACATGTCCAAGGATCTAACCAGTAAAATGCATCTGAAGATGAAGTTGTTCACGCACAAATTACATGAGGTGATTCTGTGTTGAATCATCTTTCGATCTTTAAAGAGATCGTTGCTGACCTACAGTCTATGGAGGTAAAATATGATGATGAGGATTTGAGTCTTATACTTTTGTGCTCATTACCGAGTTCTTTTACAAACTTCAGAGATACCATATTATACAGTCATGATACACTAACTTTGAAAGAAGTTTATGAGGCCTTGCATGCCAAGAAAAAGATGAAACAGATGGTGTCTACTGATAGCTCTACTTCCAATGGAGAAGGTTTGATTATGCGTGGCAGGATAAAGGAGAAAAATTCGCATAATAGCCAAAGAGATAAAAGTCCGAACGGTTACAGAGGTCGTTCAAAGTCCAGAGGTAAAGAAAAAAATCTGCAGGTATTGTAAGAAAAATAATTATGACATATCTGAATGTTACAAGTTGAAGAATAAAGAAAAGAGGAAAGGTAAATCTAATGAAGAAGGTAAAGCATCTGTTGTTGCTTCCGATAATAGTTCTGATGGAGAGACTCTCGTTGCTTTTGCTGGATGTGCTAGTAGTGGTGATGAATGGATTATTGACTCTGCTGCGTCTTTCCATATATGCATACATAGAGATTGGTTTACCACTTATAATTCTGTTCAAGATGCTGGTTCTGTTAGGATGGGTGATAACAACCCATGTTCAATTGTTGGAATTAGATCAATTATGATAAAGATGCATGATGACATTGTTAGAACCTTGACAGATGTGAGACACGTTCCAGGTATGAAAAGGAATCTTATATCTTTGAGTACTCTTGATAATAAAAGGTATAATTGGTCAGGTGGAGATGGTATTTTGAAGGTGAAAAAAAAGTTCCCTTATTGTAATGAAAGGTGATTTAAAGTCTGCTAATTTATATCATCTCCGAGGCACTACGATCACGGGTGATGCCGCTGTAAGTTCACATTCATTATCAGATTCTGATGCTACTAATCTTTGGCATATGCGTCTTGGGTATATGAGTGAACTTGGTTTGGCAGAATTGAGCAAGAGAGGTCTTCTTGATAGACATAGTATCGACAAGCTAAAATTTTGTGAGCATTGTATTTTTGGCAAGTATAAGAGGGTGAAATTCAACACTTCGGTTCATACAACAGAAGGTATTCTTGATTATGTGCATTCTGATTTATGGGGACCATCTCGTAGGTCTTCACTAGGTGGTTCTCATTATATGTTAACTATTATTGATGTTTACTCGAGAAGAGTTTTGTCGGTGATACAGGAACCAGGGGTCCCCGAGTCCCGAGGTCAGATCAGCAGAGGGCCACGTGGCGCCCTCCCTTGGGGATTTTCTCCCCGAGGTGCGAGAAGATTAAGTCCCGGGAGAGGGTGCTCGGGGCCATGTACAGTGGTCCTCGAGTGCCCGAGTTTCCCGATGACCCGAGAAAACCAAGTGCCGGGAAGAGAGTGCTCGGGGCTGCGAGCAGTGGCCCCCGAGCACTCAAGTCCCCTGACAACCAGAAGAGCCGAGTACTAGGAAGGGGGTGCTCGGGGCCTCGAGCAGCGGCCCCCGAGCGCCCGAGTACCCCGAAGACCCAAGGGAAGTTAGTTCCGGGAGAGAGTGCTCGGGGCCGCGGGCTATGGCCCCCGAGCGCTCGGTTCCTCGAGGACCCGACCAGCCAGATTCCAGGAGAGAGTGCTCGGGGCTGTGAACAGTGGCTCCCGAGCACTCGGTTCCCCGAGGACCTCAGAAGTCCTTCGCCGGTGGCCCCCACAGAGGTCCAACAGTGAGGTGTCAACCAGTGGAAGGCCCGATGCCGTATTTAAGAGGACGCGTGGCCTATCGCCTCCAATTGCTCCCCCCACGCTTCCTGACAGCCCCTGCCACGTTCTGGCAGGGGGGCGTGGAGACATTTAATGCACGGGTCCCATCCCGTGGCATCCGGCGCGCCTCGGGATAACGTCACTAGGCCCGAGATGCCCCACCTGCCGCCCTGCTGTGGCAGGCATACAAGACCGAACGGGCACGCCGGGCTGCTCGGTGGCTGCCCGGTGGGCCCTCTCCACGACGCCCATTGCGGAATGCCATCATGACGTCCGAGACCGTGCGGGGGCGTGTTTTCAACCCCCGTCACTTCGCGCAGTAGCCCATGACGACCGCTTTACCATTTATGGCACCTTGGAACTCGTGCCCTCCCTTTTCGGGTCACACCATAGCCGACGGGTATTTAAGACAGGCTGGCTGTCGGAGGGTGAACTCCGGTCGCAGGGATCCCGAGAGACCCCTTTTTAGAGATTCGGCCGGGGGGATGATCCTGAATATGTTCGTCGGAGAAATAAATGGAAATGAATGCAACTGCCAGTGGTGGTGGCGTGACCTAGTGCAAGAAGAAGTAAATGCACCGGAATTTAGACAGGTTCGGGCCGCACGGGGGCGTAACACCCTACTCCTGTATGGATACTATAAATGCCCTGAGAAAGTTACTCAAGGATGTTGCTGGTTACAAGAATATTGGTCTATCTCGGAACCTGGGGCTCTAAGTTCTTCGGTCTGTCTCGTGCTGCTCACTTCTCAGATCTCAGATGTTCTCTGATCTCCGTTCTTCGTTTTCTGGGTGTTCTCCTCGACCATCACTTGACCTCTCTGATTTGAACTTGCCTTTTTTTTCTCTCTACCTCTCTCTGCTGCCGGCTGCTTCAAATACCCACCGGCAGTAGCGTGCCCCGAAAGGGAGGGCACGAGTTCCGAGACACCATAAATGGAAAGGGCGTTATTATTTCCTCTGGTTGAGATGACCGGGGGGTGGAAAATGTGGCACACGCCCGGTCATCCGTCACCATAAATACCCTGGCAACGGGTGCCGTGGAGTGGGCCCACCGGGCAGCCGCAGAGCGGCCCGGCGTGCTCGCCCTGTCTTGTTCCCCTGCCACAGCAGCGCGGCAGATGGAATGCCTCGGCCCTTACGATGCTATCCTGAGACGGGCCGGATGGCACGGGACGGGACCTGTGCAATTAATGACCCCACGCATCTCTGCCAGAACGTGGCAGGAACGGACGCTGAGCACGGCGGGAGCAGTTGGAGGGGACAGGCCACGCACGCTCTTTAAATGCGGCCTCGGGCCTTTGACTTGCTAACACCTTATCGGTGGGCCCCTCGGGGGCCTTTCTGGGTCGTCGGGGTACCGAGGGCTCGGGGGTACTGTTCACCTCCCCGAGCACTCTCTCCCGAAAACGCCCTTTCTTGTCCTCGGGGGACCGAGTGCTCGGGGGTACTGTTCACCTCCCCGAGCACTCTCTCCCGACAACGCCCTTTCTTGCCCTCGGGGGACCGAGTGCTCGGGGGTACTGTTCACCTCCCCGAGCACTCTCTCCCGGGCACACTTGTACGGATTCTTGGGGAACCTAGTGCTCGGGGGCTACCGCACGCAGCCTCGAGCACTCTCCCCCGGAACTTCCTTCTGCGGATCTTTGTGATACTTGGGTGCCCAGGGGGCCACCGCTCGTGGCCCCGGGCACACTTCTCTCGATACTTTACTTTCCCGATCGTCGGGGAAATCGGGTGCTCGGGGCCACCGCACGCAGCCCCGAGCACTCTCTTCCCGGCACTTAGACTTTGTGGATCATTGGGGAACTGGGGTGCTCGGGGACCACCAGCCGTGGCCCCGAGCGCCCTCTCCCGGGACTTAATCTTTTTTACCTCGCGGAGGACACTCCGCGGGATGGCGCCGCGTGGTGGATTGTTGGCCTGGCCTCGGGATTCGGGGACCCCTGGTTCCTGATACACCGACACCGGCGGACTCGGAGAGGAAAAAAGAGACAACGGACTCAGCGAGCTCGACAAAGGCAGAAGACACAGACAAAGCCGGTGCGAGCTCAGAAGCTGAGACCGCCGAAGAACAAGAGCCCGAAGCTCTAGGATAGACAAACATTCTTGTAACCAGCACGCATCTGAGAGATATCCTCAGAACATTTATAGCATACACACAAGAGTAGGGTGTTACGCTCAGTGCGGCCCGAACCTGTCTAAAAAATCCCTCCAGTGCATTTACTGCATTCTGCATTCGATCCTTCCACCCCACCTGCTATCGCATCTACGTCCATTTATTTCACCCGCAAAACAGGTTCAAAATCATCCCCCCCCCCCGGCCGAATCCAAAGGGGTCCCTCCGGATCCCCGCTTTAGGAGTTCACCCTCCGACAAGTTTGGTCTCATTTCTTGAAGTATAAATTAGAAGTATTTAAAACATTTAAAGAGTGGAAGGTTATGGCTGAAAGGCAAACTGAAAAGAATGTAAAGAAACTTCGCACTGATAATGGGATGGAATTCTGTTATGATGAATTTGATTCATATTGTAAGTTTGAAGGTATTGTGAGATACTACACTATTCCTGGTACTCCACAACAAAACGGTGTAGCTGAATGTATGAACAGAACTATCATCTCGAGGGTCCGTTGCATGTTGTTTAATGCAGGTATGCATAGATATTTTTGGGCCGAAGCCGCTTTCACTGCTTGCTATCTTATTAATCGATCATCCAACATTGCTATTGATAAAAAAAACTTCAATTGAGGTATGGTCTGATTCTCCAGCTGATTATTCATAATTGAGAGTTTTTAGTAGTCCTGCTTATGCTCATGTTGATAATGATAAATTGGAGCCTAGAGCTGTTAAGTGCATCTTTCTTGGTTATAAATCTGGTGTTAAAGGTTATATATTGTGGAATCCTGCAACACAAAAAGTGTTGATTAGCATGAATGTTATCTTTAATGAATCTGCTATGTTGCCTAATGCTCCTGTTCAGAGTCAGCAGAGTTCTAGCGTGTAGGTGGAGCATTTTATTAATGCTACACCAGATACCGTTGTCCAAGATACACCTATTGTTGAAAATTTATTTATTGATCATGATTCATCTAGTGTTCCACATTCTTCATCTGTTGTGCTGCCTACACAACATTCTATTGCAGTTGATAGGCCTAGAAGGCAAATTAATCCACCCAAGAGGTTAATTGAGGAGTGTAATATTGCTGCTTATGCTCTGAGTTGTGCAGAAGAAGTTGAAGGTAATGCAGAACCTTCTAATTACAATGAGGCTATTACTACTGCTGATTGCAATAATTGGATGACTGCAATGCAAGATGAGATGGAGTCACTTGAAAAGAACTGTACTTAAGATTTAGTCAAATTGCCAAAAGAGAATAAGCTTGTTCGTTGCAAGTGGATTTTCAAAAGAAAGGAGGGTATTTCTCCTAATGAAGCAGTAATGTATAAAGCAAGGTTGGTTGCTAAAGTCTATAGCTAGATTCCAGGTATTGATTATAATGATGTCTTCTCCCCTGTTGTGAAGCATAGTTCTATTCGCACTTTACTCAGTATTGTTGCTATGCATGATTATGAACTTGAGCAATTAGATGTTAAAACTGCATTTTTACATGGGGAGTTAGATGAAGACATTTATATGGATAAACCCGGAGGTTTTGTTATTCCTGGAAAAGAAGACTTTGTCTGTAAATTAAAGAAATATCTTTATGGTTTGAAGCAGTCTCTTAGACAGTGGAACAAGAGGTTTGACTCCTTTATGCTCTCTAATGATTTTAAGCATTCTAATTATGATAGTTGTGTCTATTTGAAGACTGTTAATGGTTCAACTATTTATTTGCTTCTTTATGTCGACGATATGTTGATTGCTGCAAAGGATAAATCAGAAATAGTCAAATTGAAATCACAGTTGAGTAATGAATTTGAGATGAAGGATTTAGGTGCAGCAAAGAAAATTCTTAGCATGGAGATCATTAGAGACAGGAAAGCTGACAAGTTATATCTTAGTCAACAAAGTTATATTGAGAAGGTCCTTCGTCGTTTCAATATACATGATACAAAACCAGTGAGTACTCCATTAGCTGCTCATTTCAAATTATCTTCAGCTCTATGTCCTGAGTCAGAGTACGATATTGAGTACATATCTAGAGTTCCATATTCTAGTGCAATTGGTTCACTTATGTATGCTATGGCCTACTCTCGTCCTGATTTATCTCATGCTCTGAGTGTTGTTAGTAGATTCATGGCTAATCCTGGCAAAGAGTATTGGAAAGTTGTTCAGTGGATTTTCAGATATCTGCGTGGTACTTCTAATGCTTATTTGCAGTTTGAAAAATCTGGAGATGAACTTGTTGGTTATGTTGACTCAGATTATACTGGTGATTTGGATAAGAGGAGATCTCTCACAGGTTATGTTTTCACTGTTGGTGGTTGTGCTGTTAGTTGGAAAGCTTGTTTGCAGGCTATTGTTGCTTTATGAACTACTGAAGCTGCATATATGGCTATTTCTAAAGCATGCAAAGAAGCTGTTTGGCTAAGAGGTTTGTACACTGAGCTTTGTGGAGATAATTCTTGTATTAATATATTTTGTGATAGTCAGAGTGCTATTTGCCTTACAAAGGATCAGATGTTTCATGAAAGAACAAAGTACATTGATGTGAGGTATCATTATATTCGAGATGTCATTGCTCAAGGTGATATTAAAATATGCAAGATAAGCACTCATGATAATCCTGCTGATATGATGACAAAGCCAGTTCCTGCTACTAAATTTGAGCTATGCTCAAGTTTAGTTGGTGTTACAGTTTGAGTCCTAGAGACTTTTTGCATCGGTGATATTTATTATTGAAGGGGGTTTATTGATGATTCTTTATTTGCTACAGGATGGAATTCGTCTCAAGGTGGAGTTTGTTGGATTGTGATCCGAATTCTTGTTAGGCCATACAAGGGACGTCTTTGGCCAATATTCTGGAACAGTCCGTATTAGACTCGAGTCGTATGTGTCCACCCCTATAAATATATCTTGTAAGCTGCTAGGGAAGATTGAGAGGCTCATTATAATCCCCTACATTGTACACATCCCTGATATAGTGAAGATCGTTGATTGACGCCCGTGGTTTTTTCCCGCAAGGGTTTTCCACGTAAAAATCGTGTCTCGTGTTCGATCCTGTAGTACTTTATTCCTAACATATGTCACAAGAGTGAAATATCACTTCTTTATACGAGATTTCAGTCACCAGCAACGAATTAGAGGGATTTCTCAGTAGGTATTCCTCGTGCTTAGAAGTCGAAAAGTCAAGGCGACTGGGTTTCTCATTAAGGTTCCTCGGGCTTAGAAGCTGAGAACCACCAGCTGAGCGGTGCCAAGTCGGGTTAGCACAACAGCAAGCGCATATCCAGCGGTGGGGACATCACCGCAGATTGGGGAGGCCAACAGGGCAAGGGAGGAGCAAGGAAGGTGATTCATTGTTGTGAAAATGGATAGGGAGGGGGAGGGGGGACAAAGGTTGTGCTGAGAAAGCGATTCAATGAGGAAGATGACATGCAGGCCATTGATCTTCATGTATGGTTCACATCTATCGACTTTAAGCATCCTTATTTTAAGTCAATTGAATTCAGCATCTTCCTATGTTTAGGTTGTCAATGTGCTTCCAATTTCCATGCATGGGTCTAACAATTTGCTTTGTGTGTAGTGGAGTATGGAGTTGTGGCTTGGTGGCTTGGTGGCTCCTCCGGATGTAGGTCTTGTCTTGGTAGTTTGGTGGCTCATCCGTGTAGAGATCTTGTCTTTATAATTTGGTGACTCAAGAGCTGTGACCGGGTTCCGATCGGGAGTATATCCTTTGTAGAGCTCCAACGTGGACTAAGTGTGACATTTATGCTATCGATACCACAGGATAAACATTATTGTGCCGAGTTTGCTCTTTCTACCTTATTTACGTTTCTGCATTTACATTCTTAGATAGGTTACAAGCGCTTTGATTTGTAGAGTAGACACACTAGATAAACCTAGAGCACATCTAGATAGAATTTGATATGGGTTTATCTTGTGTTGTTTTTTTAGCCAAAATAGTTCTAAGTGTCCTAATTCACCTCACTCTTAGGACATCATCGATCCCTTCAGGTGGCACAGTGTTGGGATGCGGCGGCGTAGTGATGGCGGTGTGGGGCAGTGATGGGCTCACGGCGGGGCGAGATTTGGGTGGCTGAGGGGTGACGGCAGGTGGTCGGGTGTGGAATGTGGAAGAGTGGATCTGAGTCGGGATTAGGATTTTGAGAATTGGTCCTACGTGATAGAGAGAATATATAGGTAAACGGATGTCACAGGAATAGGTATGTCTTACCCATACTCGTACCTGAATACCAGTCGGGTAGTATTTTTTGTCTACGAACGTACCCGCGGGTACCAAATCTGACACATATCTGATACTATTAAGGAATTTAACTACTAGTAAACGGGTAATCGAGTTTAATTGCCATTCCACTTAGAACTTAAACCAGGTGGATTTCAATACGCGCAGATCGAGACAATGAGCAGATGCAGAGGACGGACGGCGGGGAAATTTTACGAGACGACCGAGAGGGAATACGCCGGCCTCTCCGACACGCGCGGTTGCTGGTGGCATAAACCTAGATGTAAAAAAGAAGGGAAAAAAAATAAAAGAACGATTCTGTGGTTTCGGCTTTGTGCACCTCGAATCGGCCTATATATATACATACGTCTTTATTTTCGAATTAGTTAGGAATTGTGTCGGTGACACAGGAATCAGGGTTCCCCGAGTCCTGAGGCCAGAATAGGAGAGTGCCACGTGGCGCCCTCCCTCGGAGGATATCTCCCCGAGGTCCGAGAAGACCAAGTTCCGGGAGAGGGTGCTCGGGGCCATGAACAGTGGTCCCTGAGTGTCCGAGTTCCCCAATGACCCTAGAAAACTAAGTACCAGGAAGAGGGCGCTTGGGGCCATGCGAGCAGTGGTCCCCGAGCACCCAAGTCCCCCGACGACAGGAGAAGCCAGTTTCGAAAGAGAGTGCTCGGGGCTGCGAACAGTGGCCCCCGAGCACTCGGTTCCTCGAAGACCCGAACAGACAATTCTGGGAGAGAATGCTCGGGGCTGTGAATAGTGGCCCCCGAGTACTCGGTTCCCCGAGGACCAAGAGAGGGCATAGCTGGGAGAGAGTGCTCGGGGCTGCGACCAGTAGCCCTCGAGCACTCACAGTTCCCCGAGGGCCCGAGAAGTCATTCGCCGGTGGCCCCCACAGAGGCCCAGCGGTGAGGTGTCAACTGGTGAGAGACCCGATGCTACATTTAAGAGGGCGCGTGGCCTGTCACTTCCAACTGCTCCCCCCACGCCTGCTGTCAGTCCCTGCCACGGCCTGGTAGGAAGACGTGGGGACATTTAATGCACGGGTCCCATCGTGCGTTATCCAGCGCGCCTCGGGATAACGTCGCAGAGCTCGAGGCGCCCCGCCTACCGCCCTGCTATGTCAGGCTTGCTCTGGCTGGGCGGGCACGCCGGGCTGCTCGGTGGCTGCCCGGTGGGCCCTCCCCGCGGCGCCCGTTGAAAAACGGCATGATGACGAATAAGATCGGACGGGGGCGCGTTTTCAACCCTCTCCGTCACCTCGTGCAGCAACCCATGATGGTTGCTTTCCATTTATGGCGCCTCGGAACTCGCGCCACCCTTTCTGGGCACGCTACCGCCCCGACGAGTATAAAAGAGGGGCGGGCTCTCAGAGGAAAAAGGGAGAAGGGGAGAGGACTCGGAGAAACCGACGAAACACATAAAGCCGGAATCGGACACACAAAACAGAGATCAAGACAACTCTCGAAGAACCAGAAGCACGAAGCTCTAGACTTAGATAAATATTCTTGTAACACAGCAAATCCTCCGAGAAATATTCTCAGAGCATTTATAGTATACACACAGGAGTAGGGTATTACGCTCAGTGCGGCCCGAACCTGTCTAAAAATCCCCTGAGCATTTATTTCATCCTGCACCCGATCATTCCACTCCACCTGCATCTCATTTATTCCTATTTATTTCACGTACAAGGTAGATTCAGAACCATCCCCAGCCGAATTCAAAGGGATACATCCAGATCTCCGCTTGTAGAGTTCATCCTCCGATAAATTGACTTGCTTTTCGTATCCAAATATGTTTCTAAAATTAAATATGATTCCGCCTACACATAATACATGACTTCTTAAATTGTACTATTAACAGAGGGCTATGTCGTTGAGAAGCTTCTCCGGGCCGTGTCTCCCAAGTTTCTACAAATTGCATGCGCCGTTGAGATATTATGCAGTCGATGACTGTTGAAGAGCTCGCCGGCCGGCTTAAAGCGTACGAGGAGCAGCTGCACGGCTACGGTTTGATGGCCCGTGCCAAATGGGAGGCCGGGATGAAGAAGAGAGATGAGGAAGGTCGCGGAGGTGGCTTGAAAAGGAGAGCCGTAAGTCCGACAAGTCCAAGGTTCTCTGTTACAATTGCAAAGACTATGGTCACTTCGCCGCGGATTGCCGGAAGCCGAAGAAGTAATAGATGACTGCCAAAGGGGATTTAAATCTGCCGATCGATCGAGCTACGAATATATGAATATCTCTTGTCCACAATATCTGTGTTTACCTTGGAGAGTAAACTCTGTACGTACGAGTAGTTGTTTTCATTTTTCTCCTCCTAACAGTAGCTTAGTTTATCTTCATATCAACTTTTAGAAAGGAAGAATCACTACGATCAAGAGCTTTATTGGAATTATATGAAATCAAAATATATCAAATGATAAACAACGCTATGTACTCAAACAAGTTTTCAACAATCTGGTGAACAGCTAAGTTCAACCATGTAAGTGACCACCATGGCCACTATCATTTCCGGAACTTGGACTTGAGGAGCTTGATGACCTCGCCGTCCACCTGGAAGCTCTTGGCCAGGACGGCGTCGGGTATCTCCGGCTCAGCCCCGAACAGCGCCGGCGCGGCGATCACGACGCCAGGCAGCTGGCTGTTGAACACCGTCATGGCCCGAGCGGGGCCGGTGCCGACGTTGTACTGGAAGTGCACCAGCCCGCGGGGGATCACGAAGCTCTCCCCCTCCCGCACCACCTTCGAGTAGAATTTCCCGGCCGTGCTGACGAACCCGACGAGCATCTCCCCGGCCACGACGTTGACGAGCTCGGCGGCGCGCGGGTGGCTGTGCAGTGGGTTGATGCCGCCCGGGGCGAGGTCCACGCGGTTGATGGACACGCCGAGCGTGTTCAGCCCCGGGAAGGCCTCCACGTTCCCAGGCGTCACGCCGGAGCCCATCGGGTTGTCCGTGCTGGCGGCACGCGCGTGCCCCGCGAAGAAGAAGTCGTCGGAGACCACCATGGACGCCGGCTTGCACGGGAGGCCCGGGAACGCGGCGGCCGACTCGCCGTCGCCACGCGGCGCGGCCACGCAGAAGTCCTGGACCGGCTCGGGGTCGGCGCGGCAGGTGGCAACAAGCGTTGCAGACAGGAGGAGGAGGAGGAGCAACGGTGGTGATGGCTTCGACATGGCTCTCGAGCACTCTGTTCGTGCTTTGCAGGTTCTCTGTGTGAATTGTGATGAGATTGACGTTTTTGGAGTCACGCTGCGATAGCTATATATAACAGAAGTGTGGAGAGGACAAATGTGGAAGGAGTTGAAGGGTTCAAAAGTTCAGTGAAGTCTTCGTGACTTGTGAGACATGGAGAGGTCTTGTGCGATATTTCCATGCACTATCATGGTCACCTTTGTCAAGCTGTGGTTGGTGTCTTGGTGATAGTCAAGATACTTTGTGGGCAACGCTTTCAGATTCGAGTGCGCTCCCTGAAGCGGGAAAGGGTGAAGCCAGAGGTGTACTGTAGCTTCAAAACTTTGTCCATTCATATGTCATCGAACGGCTCAGATGATTGAAGTTACCGTGACTTACCAAGTAAGGACCGATTCGGATAAGGAGGCAGTTGATGCTGGCTGTCGGATCGCAAACCAAGTGCTCCATGATGACTGGGGATTGGCAGTCACCACCAGCGGTATGGTATGACGTGTGTGGACCGGGAGCTCTGATTTGGTGGAGACCCAGTCAGTCGTGAGAGGTCTTTTTTTTTTTCGAATAGTCGTGAGAGGTCTTGACATTGTTCTCTAGTGGCAGGTGAACTTGAAGTGCTTTCAACTGAAGGCTCATGGTCTCAGCAGTTTTGCGTGGGCGCGAAATTACCACGGCGAACAAGGAACGCAGAGTCAGCACAACGCAGCTCTGCGGCAGGTAGCATCTGAGTATGGGTTGGGTGTAATTTGACGGGGAGGCGGCCGTGTCGCCACGTTGCATGCTCGTTTTTCTGCTGCCGATCTTTGACTCCTGTCCATGCTAGTCTCCCTCCTCGATTTCCATGCTCGAACAGCCAGTACGACAGCTCCCAACCGCGTGGACGTCGCCGAGCGTCGGCCAGTGCGCCCGTCCTGCCGAGCCGTCCCCAGCTCCCGACGCCTTCGGCCGCCGCTCCTGCACGTCATTTGGGCGCCTCGCCAAGTCGCAAGCGCGATGCTCTCCTCTTCACACGCGACGCCAACCCCAATCGCCCAACAGGCTAGCGTTTTGCACGCCTCATGAGCGGCGCTTGCCATGGCGCTCAATCCGCTCGCCCGCCCGCTTGCTCAAGCGGCGCGTCGGCTGTGCTGCTCCTCAAGGACTCAAGTTCCAGCTCAAGCGTCGTTCTCGAACGGTGCATAATTGACAGGGGAAGGATACGGCCGGGAGCTTGTATGCACAGTTGACAGTGTACATGATGCATTGGGCACCGGTGCTCACCAAACACAAACCCCAGCTCTCTGAACAATGATTCAAGGATTTCTCCCAAGCCAGACAACCACTCAACCCTATATACACTAGTTCAAGACATTGAAATACAGCAATCTGGTACAGAAAAGAATATATAAACAAAAAACCAAATACACTACAGCATTTGTACAAGGATCTTCATGCCTAACCTGCACACTAGGAGCTGCCGTGAGATCTAATTGACGACACAGATTGTGCTGACACGGAGGCTGTCGGGCTGTTCACTTCCCTGTCCCCATTGGCAACTCGAGCCTTCCCGCTGATCCTACTGATAGTTTCATGAGCGACGTCGATGAACCAGTCGTCGCTTGGAAGCACACTGCAGGCATTAGGCGAGTATGTTAGCTTCAGTTTTAAAGGAAACTTCTACTAAGTTTAGATGACCGAAAAGAATTTATTGAATGCAAGAAGGATATATTGATGCCAGATAAAATACAACAACAAAGCCTTTTAGTCCCAAGCAAGTTGGGATAGGTTAGAGATGAAACCCACAAAATCCAACAAAAAAAAGATGATGAGAAAAAAAAGGTACTAGTAATAGTAATAATGATGCCATATAAAATGGTAAAAATAAAATACCTATCAGGGTTCATTCCAGTAGCAGAAAACGCTGCCATCGCTCTATCGATGATTCCAGTAGCAGAACTGAAAAGAAAGGTAAAAGTATGAATAACAATCGGTGGCATATAAGAAAATGTAGGGAAATACTTTGACGTGAAAGCCCGTATTTTTTTTCAACCTCCTTAACTGGAGACGAAAAAAGAAGTTAAAGAAGAAGCCCACCTGCTGAAGTCCAATTGGACCCAGAGCCCTTGGTCCCTCTTCAATCTCTTCCCAAAAGCTCTGGTCTTCTGAGAGCCAAAGCATGACTGTCTCCCTAAGCCGCATCATAAGCAATGTAGCAAACCTTTCCCTACCAACAAACATGTCTGCAGCAATGCTTGCCATCTTATTTAATTTTGCATATAGTTCCTGCAATGAACTGCAGATGAGATGCTGCAAAAGACGAATTTCTTGGGAAAATTTGCAAGCACCACATGCACAAGTCAATTTCCATAACCTGTCATCACATGCCAAGAAACATGGAAGTACCTGGAAAATCAGGGACGGAACCCATTCTGGCTCTTCAACAGTATTATCCATATTGATGTACATTTCTGCACTCAGATGGGTTGGGTATCACCTTCTTCCGTGAATATAAGATCAAGAGCATGCTGTCTGCAGAAACGGCACATGTCAGGTCGGCTCGGGCACGGTTATAGCACGGTGGCACAACAGGCCCGCTGGGCATGGTGGAGGCACGACTGGCCCGACAACACTAAAAAAAAAAGTAATGGCTAAAAATTCCAAAAAATCAAAAATATAGAAAATAGATAAAAATGAGAATTATTGATTGGTTGTCTCGTTAAAAAACTTTCTACTCGACTTCATAGCTGCTCTAGGGAGCAACTCTTCAGCCAGTAAAGATGCATTAGCTAACAATGCTAACTGCTGCTCCTCATTCTCTGCCATTAACAATCTTATTACCTAAACCTTCCTGATTCACTTCATCATCCACTGACCCTGGTAGAGCACTTATGAGCAAATTTACGTATGAATTGAATATTTTTAGAAGCCCATCCATCGAGGAACCGCCTGGCTGTAAGCTAACCAGTGGTCCAACATCCTCAAAGAAACCCTGCATGTCAAAGTTCCATTAACATGCACTATATGAATACATGTATTGACTCTCAAAGCAAAAACAAATGCATGTTGCAAAGAGAAGTGTAAAAAACCAACTAATAGTATATCTCTCAAAATAAAAATAATCATTTGGCATGTGTCTCTTGACAGAGTTAATTGGGGTAAAAACAAAAAGAAACCTACAGATTATCAGATTAATTGGGGGGAAAGAGAAGATAAATAACAAAAGACCCAAATTACAATTGCTGGAGACATTTCTTTTCATATACTCAAGGAATAGAACATTACCTGAACCATTGAATTGAAACGGTGAGCACTGTTTGAGAGCTTTGGCTGGAGTGCCAGATTACCAGCAGACGATCTAGCAAATGGGCGTATACCAGATGGCGGATAGGTGAGTACCCAGTCATCAGCTGCAGCTAAAGCAGCAGTACTCTCTTCGATTCTCCTCAAATTGGAATCTAATGCTCTCTCAACAGAGGGTGAGAATTGCTTCATCAGGACTGCTGAAAGTGACAGACCACGAGCTTCCAGCAAATCCGAATAACCAAGTGCTATCTGAGCACATTCTGCAGCAGCTCTTAGCACATTCTGCAGCAGCTCTTAAGCCTCCATCAGCTGCACAAGAGGCTAAAGCATGCCTCTTTACAAGTAGCGCAAATGACATTGCCTGCCTAGTAGCCCATGTAACCAGTTCAGAGGTATACAATGATTCGTCACCAAAGACCTCGACAGAGTCGCTGAGAGCCTGAGCTATAACAGAAAAAACTTGTTGTGCAAGAGACGCAGTGTATGCCCCAACAAATGATGTGCTACATGGATGTATTGTTTGCATGTTTAATTTAAACCTTTGATCGTGTGCACTGAGCAGCAAACAATGAGCACAAGTGATTTTAAATGTCGGTCCTGTTTCACGTTTCCAAGAATTTTGCCCACTTTTAGCACAGTGATGCTTCAAAAATACAAGGCACAGAGAAAGCACCACCATTCAAAAGACTGAGCTTGCATTTGCATAAAAGGCCATGTGCATGAAATGGTTCAATCGCAAGAGTAAGGGGACCCTGAGCACAAATATACTGCCAACTTTACCTAATTAAGTAATAGCGTAGCTTGTGTAGGGAACCATGCATACATTGCTCCTACAACAGAGTAAATTCTTGGCTCTGCGTGTGTATGCATGTGGTGCTGCAACAAGAGCTTGTAGGGTACTGGTAGGCTAGTAGCATTTCCTAATAAGAATGTGAACGAGTATGAGTTCGTGCAGACAGTCGTACCTCTGTTTTCAGAAAATTCTGAAAACTTGCTCAGGAAAGAAAAAAAAAAGCTAGAACAGTGCTCAATTAAAAACATGACGTTTCTAAAATTCAAGATTGTTCGTTAAACTAGTCATTGTTAATTTCGCTCACTGCTAAAAGGCAAATCCAGTTAAGCCATCCTTATGGACGAACACAGAATAAAAAAATGCTAGTTGTTTTCAAGTCTTACTCATAAATTGACACAGATGTCTCACTTCCAAATGGATCAGTTGAACTTCGCATGCAAATATCTACTTATAATTGAATCTTTCATAGACACACAAGAAGTATCCAAATCCACCCATCCAAAAATACTTTTTTTGGAGACTTTCTCAAGGTAACCTTCCAATAACCAAGGGCAACAGGAGCGTACAGGTTAAGAATGTGTGTCTCTCAGAGTACACCATCCCAGAACAGATGCCAGCTCTGTAAACCAAGGTAAAAGCAAACTTACTCTTAGAAAAGCTGCAGTATCCGTAATTTTCACTTGAAACTATACATGATCAGTTTCATCGACAGGACCAACACAATTCAGCTCGATTTTTCATCTAGCATTATGCACAGACAAAACTACAAGCACCTACAAATCTTCTTGTGCCCATACACAACACAGAGTAACATATCTCTGCTCCAGTGATGTGCTTCTTCCATGCTCCAGCAGAAGGCGCAGTATCAAAATAATAATCCCCCAGACTTATTCAGTTCATCTATGCGGTGCAATCGTGAGTTGCATATCTAAAGTAAACCCAAAACGAGTCATCCTTAAACCAACACAACATATCTAAAATGCAATCGTAATCACGCCCAATTCGAACTTCCCTGCCCCTCACACTTTCGCACAAAAAGAAGATGCGACGTTTCCACCACAGGAGGCAAATTTCAAGCAGGACCAAGCCCTCACCTTCTCGTTCATGGTCCGGCACTTGGACTGCACGTAGGCATCGGGGTCGAAGTTGTCTTGAAAATCTTGAGCTTGTCCGAGAGCTGCACCACGCCGTCACCGCCCCCGGCGCCGGCCACCGTGCTCACCGGGAACACGCCGGAGTGGCCGGCGGGCCGCGACCTCGACGACTTGGCGGACGCCATCAGCCCAAGAGAAACCCTACCCCAGGGCCCAGGCTTACACCGCTCCCCGCCTCCTTCCCGGAGATCTAGAAGCTTCTAGAAGTGGATTTCTCGCTCGGTGGGGGTTTGGCTCTCGCTTTCCGAAATTTCCGTGTCTCGACTTGCGTGTGTTGTGGTTTTCGGGAGAGAAGGAATGTATACTCGTGAGTCGTGTCGGACTTACTCAACTACAAGGTAGGAGTGGCTAAGGGCTAAGTTATTTAAATTTTAGATATTTTTATTATATATAAAAAATAAAAAAATGATGAAAAAACTAACTCGTATTTGATATAGTATTGGCTATATCACATTTTTTTTATACTAACATAGTTGATATATGAAAAAGTGATATTGTTGGTCTCCTCGCTATAATTTGGAAAAAAAAATATGGCCTTAGTTGAAGATTCTTTAGCATCAAGAAAACCGCTACTATTACATGCACTGTAGGTTGCTTACATAGGAAAAATAAGAAGAAGAGGAGGAGGAGGAGAAGCTAAAAATATGAAACCAAACCAATAGATCAGATTCGGATAGACCGCTGGACAGTCTCTGCTCATCATATTTATGGTGTGTTTGGTGAGAAAGTGAGATTAGATAGGATAAGATCATCTATATTTTTCGAATGAGATGATCTAATTTTCTATTTGGTTGAAATAGATAAAATAGGCCAGTCTTCTGTTTGATTGGTGGAATAAGAGTGGATAGGATGAATCAGTTCTTTTTTTGTCAGTAAGATTGGAGTGGATAGAATAATCTATTTATATTCATAATACATCGTATAAGAAGAATATTAATAATTTTTTAGATTTTTAGAAATTTATTTGAGGCATTAAAAATTACTTGAAGTTATAAAAGTAAATTTTTTAAAAAAATTATTTAAATATTGGCTTGCATTTTTAACCAAGCTAATTAAAATAGGTTACCGGTAAGCTCTAGTTTAAAAAAATATTTAAATTTTTTAATTACTTTTATACTTTTAAATAAAATCGTGAGTTAAATGAAAAATCACGACAACGTGTGCACGGAAAGAGCACAGACCAGAGGCAAACCTGATGGCTCGGTCCGACCGATTTGGCCGGATGGAGCATCCAAAATCTACAGGGATATTCTTTCATGCTAGACCGCTCCATCCAGTCCGAACAGCAAGTAAAAGTAGATGGCCAGCTTCCGGACGGTTCCGTCCAATCAACCAAACGCACTCTTAAATCCCAGGCTGGAAGGCCGCCCAACAGCTGGGAGTACAAGCTATTGCCGGCACAGTCAGCCCAAGCATCTCATCACAACTCACAAAGCTAGAAGAAGAAAAAAAAAGAGTATGCGTGTCTTTTGCTTGTCTCTTTGTTTTTCTGGCTTTCTTCTCCTCCGTGGACCTCCCTGTCGGCTATCCATGCGATTATCATGCGAGAACGGAAACGGAGGCGAGTAGGGCCGAGACGAGGTAGAAGAAGAGCTTGCAGGGTTGCCTCCCGGCGCAGGCACCGCTCGTCGCCTGCGTCCTCGCGCTCGTCCCGACCGCGCTACCTGCAACACAGCCAAGACGGACGAGAGCTTTGTGAGGAAAAAGTGTAAAGTAAAGCTCCGAAGATTCATGCAAATAGTGCACAGGTCATCCGGTACAGATTGCTAATACGGCATGTCAATTGCATAGGAAATAGTTTCGTTCTTTTTGGGATCGAGACAAATCTAAAACTTGGTTGCAGTCACGTCTTTTGAACACTCTACCTTCCTTTCCCTATCGCCCGACCGCACCTGCATGCTGAACTTCCGACTTCCGGAGCTAGCCAGTTCATCTTTTTTATGCTTCCTAATCTTCAAACGACTGATTGAGGAGAGATATATCAATCAAGCGACGAAAGACACCGACGAAAGTTAGAGGAGAGATTGATTGGAGGCTCCTTCGTCACCGAATTTAGAAGAGATCTTGAGGAGAAGACCGGCCCGATATAGAAGGCGAGGGCGGAGGAGCGAGGTGGCAAGGGTGTCACCGGTCTCGGGTGGCGGAGAACGGCAGGTGAGTCAATGTCGGAGCGAGGAGACAAAGATGCTGAATTAGCGCCACGAAAAATGGCACCAGCGGATCCGACAACGAAAAATCATTAGAAACAGGTGAAGAAGGACGAGAGACAGGACGAGCATGCAAACCGCTAGAGACACGTGCAGACAGACGGCGGGTGGGGGAGTTGTTCATACCCGCGTGCAGGAAGAAAATCGGTCGAACGAAGAAAAAGGAGGAAAATCGTCAGATCAAGATTCAACTTAAATGAAACGTTTTCAGCGCATGAACAATAGCATAGTCCGGCATCAGTATACCGTTGCTCACGTCCGTACGTTCCCAGTTATAAGTACATGGCACGTCAGACATGAATGCACACTATTATTGCAGCGTTTCCTATAGCTTTCTCAACAAAACTGAACCACTAGTACATGGCACGTCGGGATGGCGTAGTAGCGTGGACGTTCGCATGTCGGCACGTCCCGCTCGTACTAGTGCTGTGCAAGTGTGCGTGCAAACAGAGATCGAGCCGAAAAGTATTCGGTCGGTTTACACGAAAGCCATCTCCAATAGTTATAGGTATCTATCTTTTAGTTAAAAGATATATTTATTAAAATTTATACAGTTTTTATCATTCATAATTTTTTTATCTCATAAAAAAAGATATGCTAAGATAACTTGTCAGTACTAACTCTTTATCACTTCTCTTTGAAAACTAGTACTTACTCATATCTCTCTTTATAAAGTATGAAAAATTATGTTAGTCACATCATTAAAAAAAATACTCTATCAGCTAAAAAATATTAGCTATATTTAATTATTAGAGATGCGCTAAAGGACCACCGTGATCTATGACACCTGCAAGACTCGGCTCATACATAAAACCGAATAAAGGAATACTGGGTGAAATTCGAGATCTGATATCCATGTGCACTTAAATTCTCGTGTGATTCTTTTGATGAAAATTATCATGTGTTTTTTGCTCTGGCAAAAAGGTTGAAACCTAGTGTCATGCAAGCTGCAAATGCATCCATGCAGTATCTAAGTGGATCCTGAGAGGAATGTTCATAGTTTTACTAGGATCAAATTGGAATTAAAGAACGATAAGAGGCGGAACGGGCTTAGTTAATTATAGTTAATTACCTGATGCGGCAGCAGGTATGGTGGTGCCGTTCTGGAACTCGTGCTTCTTCGCGTAGTCCTTGAAGATCTGCGCGTCGGGGGAGTCGTCCGACATGTTGAGCATCTCTGCAGGTTGTCATCCAAACCACAAAGCAGCACCCACACGTGTAAGTTACGATATATGCGCAACGGAAAAAGGTCACGAAATTCTCGATTTGCAGTAAGTTGGACTCCAGTAATATCTTGACGCCATCTGAATTACCCTACATAAATTTTTGATAGTTACGGTCCATTACCAAAGGTTCCTGCATCTCACGACGCGGCCAGAACTTTTCCCTTTTCCATTTTTTTTATTTACCAAAGCTAGGATTAGGAGAAGCTTAGTTTTCCTATAGTTATGAGTCGTTGAATGAGAATCAAATGGCTTACAGTCGTCTTTAATCTTTCACCTATTTTTTATTCTTATCTTTATCTCACCTATTTACAACTTTATTCAGCTCCCCGTCTCCCACCCTTCTTTAACTATTTTTAACGGCACTCCCACCGTCCGCAGTTAACAAGATTCTCACCACCCTATGACCACCTCCTACGCCAGATCAGTCTTTTTTCTCAAGACTTCTTCTAAGTCCGATAATGAAAGAGCCCCAAATCAACCTCTCCTCTAGTTCTCACCGGTGTTGTTCATCAATTGATCGATACATCTCGTTTTCTAATGCCGAAGATTAGGAAGCGTGCTTATTTTAAGGGTCGAAGTGTCAAACCGAAATTCGCAAAAAAAAAAAGTGTCAAACCGACCGCTGGGAGCCTAGGACTACTGTACCAGTGCAGTCGCACACCTGTTGTTTAGTGGTACTACCACGTACAGGGAGGCTGTTCTAACAACCGAGCAACTGTACACGCGAACAAACGGCCTGCTTGGTGCATGCACATGAAGTTCAGTGCATCCCTGCAGCTGCAGGTCGATGTGTTTTCCTGGGCCCCTGGTATCGAGCACAACGTACGTACGGTGCCCTGCTGCAAGTGCTAGTTTGTTTGGACGCTTTCTTCTCTGCCGGTGCGACGCGTGCGTGCACATATCTGGTGCCGAGTTACTCACCCGACATATATGCGCGTACGTATTATCGTCGCCAAGGTAGTCTACAAGATGTACCACGTACTTGGGCAGTCGGAGAAGGTTGCGGGGATGTTGCAGATGGAGGGGAGGTCCATGGCGCGGGTGACGTTGATCTGGAACCCCAGCGCCGGCTCGTCGCGGTCCTTGACCAGCACGCACAGGCACTTCTTGCTGCCCGTCACCACCTGCTTCAGCCCCGCGCAGCAGTCCGGCGTCGGCGCGCGTGCCGTCGCCTTCGCCTGCACGTACGTCAGGCACGTCGCCAGACCCATCAGACGGTCCGCGCACTCCGCCCGGTCCGCCGCGAAGTCCCCGCTCGCCGTACCTGCCAGCACCACGACCACAAGGGCCATCGTCGCGGCAGCCGCCGTCGGAGCCGACGCACCACCACCACCACCGCAGCAGTTTGCGAACGCCATGCGGTCTGACTCGAGTGAAGCGATCGAACGATCGGTTGAGCTGACCGGTGTTCGTGGCTGTGTTTGTGAACGTGTGATAAGGCGAGGGTGTGCTTGGGGCTGGATATATAGGGATCGCGCGTGACGCGTGGTCAGCTAGGCAGGCAGAGGCAGCTTGCGATCGGTCGGTTCTCGCTAATGGGGGCGCGAGCGAGTAGAATCGTAGATGCCTTGATGGCGCCGTATGCTCGCGATTGATTAAAGTTGGTTGGCGGATCGGCGATTGCGTTGCGTGCGTCGGCTTGGCGTGCGTGCGCGGCTCGTGGGGTGCTGAACCTGAGCCGGGCCGGGCGGATGTGGTGTGGTCGTCTCGCGAGTTCCAGCCTTCCTGATAGGGATCGGGAGGACGTTGCGTGGACGTGGAGGACTGGCTGGTGTGTCTTTGCCGGTGTATAGGTTGTAAGTTTTATATTTTCTGGATTATTGGATCGACTTAAAACCTAAAGATATAAATTAAAGATTTTCTCCTGCTTAATTTTTTTTTGAAAATAGATAAAAATATCCGGCTTTTTGCATCCTTAGATGCATACAGCCAACAACAAAATTATTATAACTACTAACATGAGTAGCACACATCACACGAGAAAAAAAAATATCAAGAAGCTTGCAATCTGTAACTACATGACCATCCATGCTTAGCGAAGAGCTCCAATACCACCACCTCCAACATATGAAAGACCGACAGAAATTCTTCCCTCAAATCCTTCCTGTGAAGTAGTCTCCAGAACCTTAGCCAGTAAGTACCTCTGAAAAGTGCCTACATGAATGGTATAATTGATTTTTTATGAAATACTATATCATTACGACAAAGCCAAATAGCCCAGAACATAGCCGATATCTCAACTAAGATTCTTCTCTTTTTCTCAGCTCCTATCTCCCGTAACCAAGTACCGATCATATGTGACATGTTCTCCGGTTTCTTAATCCCTAGGGCTATTCTGATTATATACCAGATAGTCTTAGCTAAAGAACATTCAAAAAAGAGGTGCTAGATAGATTCATTATGATTACAAAAGACACACTTGAGACTGCCCTTCCAGTTTCTTTTGGCCAGGTTATCTTTGGTCAAAATCACCCCATGACCTATGTACCATATGAAATTTTTTATTTTTAACGGGAGCTTTAGTTGCCAAAGCCTCTTGTTTGGAATACTAATGGGTTGGTTTAGCATTTGTTTGTACATCGATTGGACAGTGAATTGTCCTTTCCCATTCAAATCCCAATTAAAAGTGTCTCTATCATTAGAGAGATGAATATGAACAAGTTGCAACATCAATTGTTACCATTCAATCAACTTGTTTCCTATTATCGGTCTACAGAAGGATAAATTAAGAGGTATGCTTCTCATTACTTCTGCTACTGTGGCCTGTTTATGTCTCACAACCTGGTATAGCAGGGGATAAAGTTGGCTTAGTGGGCTTTTACCCAGCCAAATATCGTTTCAAAATCGAGTTTGCTTCCCATTCTGTACATGAAAAGAACCCCATTTGAGGAATTTATTCTTAATTTTCATAAGGCCAGCCCAAAATTGTGAATCTCCTGGCTGTCCTTGGACTTGCGTGAGCATTTTGGAGCCAAGATACTTATTCCTGAGCATTTGTTGCCAAACCACATCCTCATTAAGCAGCTTAAAAAGTCATTTGCTTAGTAGGCAGATATTCTTTACCGAAAGGTTGGTAATTCCCAAACCCTCTTGGTCCTTGGGTAGGCAAAGAATATCCTAACGTGTAAGTCTATATTTTTTTTTTTACTGTCTCCTTGCCAAAAAAATCTGGATCATAGATAATCCAGTCTTTTGAGGACTCCCCGAGGGATCTCAAAGAAAGACATCATGAAAATTGGGAGGCTACTGAGGACCGAGTTAAGGAGTACTAATCGGCCTCCAGCTGACATCATCTTCCCTTTCCAACTGCTCAATTTCCTTTCGAATCTATTTTCAACCTCCTTCCAATCACTATTTCTTAATTTGCGATGATGCATTGGAATGCCCAGGTATTTAAAAGGGTATGTATTTGTATTACACCCAAATAACTGAGTATATTGGTGTTCACATTCCTTTGCTATACCAAAGCAAAAAAGCTCACTCTTGTAGAAGTTTATTTTCAACCCCGAGAGCTGCTCAAACACACAAAGGATGAGTTGCATATTCTTAGCCTGTTCCAAATTATGGTCCATGAAAATGATGATATCATCCGCATATTGTAGAATAGACAGATCATTATCTACTAAATGTGGAACCAATCCTGTTATTTGTCCATCCATTTTGGCTCTTGATATTAATATTGCAAGCATATCTACTATAAATTAAAAAAGGATGGATGATAGAGGGTCATCCTGCCTTAAACCTTTATGCGTTTGAAAATAGAGGCCCACCTCATCATTGATCTTAACTCCTACGTGTCCTCCCGACACAATATTTTGGATCCACTCACACCATTTTGTGGAGAATCCTTTCATTCGAAGAGTTTATTGTAAAAACGGTCATTTCACTTTATCGTAGGCCTTCTCAAAATCAAGTTTCAAAATCACATCATTCTGTTTCTTCCTATGTAATTTATGGATGGTCTCATGTAAAATAATCACACCCTCTATAATGTTTCTTCCTGGCATGAAGACAGCTTGTGAAGGCTTTATTACCTTCTCCGCCACAACCCCAATCCGGTTAGTGCCCACCTTGATGAATATCTTAAAGCTGACATTTAACAGACATATATGACTGTACTGTTGAATCTTTAAAGCCTCTTGAATTTTTGGGACAAGAGTTATGACCCTAAAATTAAGGCTATATATGGCCAAATTTTCATGGTGGAAATCAGATAACAAAGCCATAAGGTCACCTTTGATGACTTCCCAAATAACCTGATAAAATTCAGCAGGGAAGCCGTCAGGGCCCGGGGCTTTATTATGCTCCATCTGAAATATTGCATACTTCACCTCTTGTTCATCAAAGGGTGATGTAAATATGTCATTCTCTTCTTCACTAACTTGGGGTATATCATGTATGTATGACTCGTCCATCGCAAAAGTATTATGCTCCGGCTTACCAAATAACCTCTTATAAATTTTTGTGATATACTTTTTGAGGTCAGTTTCCCTAATGAAATTGCCATTCTCATCTTCAGGTTTGTATATCCGCTGCTTTCGGTGTTTGCCGTTAGCTACGAGTTGGAAGTATTTAGTATTGTTATCCCCCTCTAAGTAGCTCTTTCACTTTGGCACGCTAGTACAACTTAAGCTCTTCTTCTTGCAGTAAATGTGCGAGCCTCTCATTGAGGTAATGTTTAAAGGCCACCTCAGGAGGTGTTAAAGGATTTATTTCCGCTTTTTTATCAAGCTCATCAATTTTATTTGTCAACTGTTTCTTTTCTTTCTTTAAAATTCCAGCTGTATGTTTTGCCCAACCCCTCAAATATTGTCTAAGAGATCGGATTTTGTTTTGCCATTTTTCGATGGCATTAGTACCCCTATGCTCACCAAGCTAGATGTTGGCAACCATCTCATAGAAACCATCACGAATTAACCATCCCAATTCAAATTTGAATTGAGGCTGATTTCCGTATTGGAAGGGAGCTCCTGTATTAAGCAATAACGGAGTATGATCCGATCTTGACCTGTCCAATGCTTCTACTGAGACATTCGGATATTTAGCTTCCCACTCCGTACTCATTAGAATCCTATCAAGTTTTTTATATGTTGGAGGATTAAGGTCATTTTCCCATGTATATCGGCACCCTTTCATAACAATCTCCCGTAAATCAACTGTGTCAATTACAACATTGAATAAACGAGGCCAGCGTGGGTCAAAATTATCATTATTCTTGTCCTCTGGCTTCCGCATAATGTTGAAATCCCCCCCGATTAATATTGGGTATGTTTCAATAGTACAAACGTGAGCCAATTCTGATAGGAAGGCGAACTTAAGGTCCTCTTGGGCCGGTCCATATACCGCTAATAAAGCCCATATGAAGCCATCCTATTTGTTCTTTAGAAGGAATTTAGTATAAAAATCTCCTTCCACGAAGGAGCCAATGCCAAATATTCTTGCATTGACTCTAACTAGCATAACCCAGATCTCCCTCTTGGAGGCATTATATGCCACAGGTACTCAAGACCACTACATAGGTGTCTGAGGGTTGAAGCATAAAAATCGTTTCTATTTGTCTCCATAATTACAATGAAGTCAATATGTCGTTCTTTTACAGTATTCGAAAGAAAGTTATATTTAGCCAAGTTATCAAGACCTCTGTTATTTCAGAAGATTCATTTCCTGAGATAACTAATTTTGAAGGAGTGTTGGGTTTTTTGATTGGCGGTTTATCTTGCCATTTTTATTTGAAGAATTAATCTTCTTCTTCGTTGGTATCGCATTTACATCATAGCATATTTGATCCAAACCCTCGTCATCGAGAACCTCAGTTAAATCACGGCATATGCGACTGAGGTGCGTATCAATACCATCCAACTCATCGTCCTCCTCAACATCACCAGAACAGCTACTAATCTTAGCAGAAAGGTTATTACTCTTAGACTTAGAGTTTTTAGCAGTAACTGAAAGGCGATCTACTTCTATATTTTTAATAGAAATAACAGATTGCATGATATCATTATTATTTCTCCTTCTTAATTAAGTTAAAAAAATAAACTAAATATTAATCGAGAACTATCCATTATAAACCACTCACATCCTTCCTACCGGTGCACGAATAGAGCGGTACATAACATTATGGTATGGTATGGATTAGTAGTAATAAATCATTAAAGGTAGTCGTGATCGTACCGAGTAAAACGGAACCTCAACTCCTCAAGTCATTCTGCGTAGAAGTCGTTTCTTTGGATCGAGCTCCACTGGAATTTTCGAGCGCTGTTTGGGGAAGCTATCTCCGTACGTACGTACATGCCCATTGCAGTCTGGCCCATTGCAGTCTGATCGATTCGCTGATTTTTGTGATCCTATGGCGTACTGAAGCAGTAAACAGTGTGTGTGCCGTGTTTCCTTTACGTGCTTTAACTGAAACCACGATACGAAGGCTAGGACAGATATATATTTTTTTTCTGCCTTTTGGTAGCATCTGCTAGTATTGTTAGCACTCCAGGCTTCTCGCCGTCGCTGTCTGGTTTTGGTGAACAGTACTGTTCGAGTACGGTCCGTTTGCTGGTCATGCGTAGACAGTAGACAGAGGACCAAGGACCAATCATTTTGATGTAGTTTTACGACTTGATTGTCATTAAATGCATGCCTCTTAATGGCATCCGTCCGCCCATCCGTCCGTCCGGCTAGGATTGATTAGTAGATGCAGCTCGATCCTACGTTCCAGGAGAGCGTGTGTAGCGTGCAACTCGTGACGTATACCGTACTCCTACTACTCCGTACGTGGGTGTAGTAGGGAGGCTACCTGCCTATAGCTCACCCCATCCATGGCTGCCTTCCTGGAATTCAATTCCTTGGTGATGGGCAGCACACGGAGTCCCGGTCGGTTGAACATTCGTCGGAAAACTGCAGCTTTGCTAGGGACGGCACCCTCTAACTTACCACACAGCTATTACACATCTATTAACATGTGAGTTTAGATCTTACGTGTCAACGACAGTGCAGTATGTCAGAGCTAAGGATCTCTGTCCCTTTGCTGGATTGAGCACTGTCAGTTGCATTACTTATATATCACTGTCGATTCCAAACTAACATTATCACCGGTTTTAAAACTGACAATAAATTAACGGTAGTGATAATCTAACTATTATTGTTGGTTTTAGCATTAAACTAGCAGTGATAATCCATCAATATGTGCAAAAATATTCTACCAGGAATTCTTTAGCATAGGGATATGCCTCAAGTTAGATAGAGATATCATGCTGAAATATTCATGATAGAGTATTTTATATCTGCATGAATAATAAAATATTCCCGCAAGGCATCCTGATCCCATACTAAAGCTTGATTCTAATTTGAAACTATAATTATGGTAAAACCACAATGATAAAATAAGAACGAATGTTACAAAATTATTGTACCAGGAGCTCTTCAGCTTAGATCAACTCACCATACATCGAAGAGCTCTTGGTACAACAGTATTGCGACATACATTTTACATCTTGCGCCATCTGAGTGACAATAGTACATCTAAATTAATAACAAAAACACAATCATTTTGAAGCAAAATGTGTTTTCTGTCACTCATTTAGATTTGTTTATTGCTACAATCTTGAACACTCAACTTGACACTCGTTTAGTTAGGGAGACGAAGACAGGGAGACAAGGTGACGAGCTCGGGGAAATAGGGTGATGGGCTTGGGAGACAGCGAGATCGGTGACGGGCTCGGTAGACGGTAAGGTTGGCGATAAGCTCATGAGATGGTGATGGCTTAGGGAAATGAGGGCGGCCGCGAGGTGTCTTGGGCTCAGGAGATGGTGACGTGCAAGGAGGACGTAGAAGACGGGTCTAATGGGTAGAGACAGTCAAAGTGACGATAATGATCATCGCACCATTTTGACCATCACTACCCCTCGGGAGTGGTTTCTGGAGATTGAGAGCAAAGTGAGATGGGGAGAGGACTGAGGGAGATGAGCTTGAGATTTATATAAGCATTATCAATGTTGGTTTAGAATTTGAACCGGCAGAGATAATAATTATCATTGTTGATTCGTATTCGGTCAATTATTACTTTGTCGGTGACCTTATGAACCGATAGTGATAGTCTTTATCTTACAAATCGGTAGAGATAAGAAATACCGTTTTATATTAACTTAATTATTGTTATGATGATAAAATTATGAACCGATAGTAATAATAATTATCACTATCGATTCTTAACGATTTATGATTAGATGTACTAGTTTAGTTTATAAATAGGTAATATTACTGTTGATTATTTTCAAATTAAGTGATGAAAGGGGAGGAGATATGGTCCTCTCTGTAGCAGCGTTGGTTGCTTTGAGAAGACTCTAGAGACGATAACACTGGTAATAAATGATGTTGCAAACGGCAGTCTTGACACGTTGTTCATGATCGAGAGAGCAAAACTTAAATGCGTCAGAAGATCGCAATTACAGCCACACGTCACACATGTGCTGATGGAACATAGAGGTGGTTGGTTACATGCTGTTCTCAACACGCGCACGCTAGGCTATAGGCTCCAACAATCGACATGGATTTTTTATTGACTTCGACGACTGCCCAATGATCGACATCACCAGTGTTGATCTCGACACAGGTCGTACAGCGATGTGCAGTATCGGAATGTACACATTTTAAAAAGAGGAACGGATTAAGTACTGAATAGTGCTCTCGGGAACTTTCCCCGTACTACAGTACTGAGAGGCGAAAAAACAGGTGACCGTCGAATCTCAGCCAGATCCAGCCCCTTCCTCTCCCTTGCTGGCGTCCTCGCCAGCGGCGAGAGGGAGAGGCCGGCCCTGGTCATTAGTAGGCTTGTAGATAGCATTAGATTTGTTGTGGTTGGTCTCTGTAATAATTTTTAATAAATTTTAAAAATTTATATTACGGAGAGGTGACTCATATTGAGGTTTATCATCTATTAATATTATATTGCTAATAAAGGTGGAGGTGTGGGTTTTCTCCTATATATGCAAGGATCTTATCTTTTTGGGTAAAAAACATAAACTGCTAATTGAGAGTAGCCCTAAAATTAGGAACGCTCTTATTATACGAGTCTATATAAAAGTTAGGGTTTTTATCTTTTTTTTTCTGTTGTGCTGTCGCTGTAGTCTACTTCATCTCGGTGTTGGCGTGTACCGGCAACCGGAAGAGCAGGTCTCCGAAACCCTCGCTCTTGAGATCTTGCACTGGGAGAGGACGGATAAGGTTTTTGGGAAGCGCTCTGCGCGACTGCTCAAGTTCTTCACCACGGCTCGTCTTCCTGGTCGCTTAGGCGCTGCTCGCTGTCATCGTTAACAATTTCGGCGTATCGTCAGCAGGATCGATTGTTGCCATCAATACTGTGCAACCAGCATCTTCAGCAACCTTTACAGCGCAGGACGAGTACGTAAAAACCATGTTACTTGTATTTTATTTCCTGCGATCTCTAATTTTGAGTATAGTAGATCTAGTTATTTATTGTGATTTCGTACATATGTCTAGATTATGCTATGATAATATAATCATATCAGTTTATCAGTTTCTGCTCATAAATTATTTATAGATTAAATTAAACATAAAAGTACCTTATATTCTAACGGATAGTTTTTTCTAGTTAGGTTTTAGTTTTCGTTCCGGTGGGGTGCTAGCCGTTTTTGTTACGCCGCCGTCATGATCTTTGCGGTTTTCGTCGTTGTTCTCATCGCCGGTTTCATCGTCAGTGGCTTGAAGTTGGTCAGTTCCTCTTCACTAATTTTGGTGATGGTGTCGACGCTGTCGGTGTATTAGGAACTGGGGGTCCCCGAATCCCGAGGCCAGGCCAGCCATCCGCCACATGGCGTCATCCCGCGGAGTTTCTCCCTCAAGGTAAAAAAGATTAAGTCCCGGGAGAGGGCGCTCGGGGCCACAGTCAGTGGTCCCCGAGTACCCGAGTTTCCCGATGATCTACGAAGTCTAAGTGTCGGGAAGAAAGTGCTCGGGAAGGTATACGGTGGCTCCCGAGCACCCGAGTCCTCCGACGGTCAGGAAAGCTAAGTACCGGGAGAAACGTGCCCGGGGCCGCGAGCGGCGGCCCCCTGGGCACCCAAGTATCCCAAGGATCCACTGAAGGAAGTTCCGGGAGAGAGTGCTCGGGGCTGCGTGCAACGGCCCCCGAGCACTCGGTCCCCCGAGGATCTGTACAAGCGTGCCCAGGAGAGAGTGCTCGGGGAGGTGAACAGTACCTCCGAGCACTCGGTTCCCTGAGGAAAAGAAAGGGCATTCTCGGGAGAGAGTGCTCGGGGAGGTGAACAGTACCCCCGAGCACTCGGTACCCCGACGACCCAGAAAGCCCCCTGGCAGAGGCCCCCGATGGGCCCACCGATGAGGTGTCAGCCAGTCAAAGGCCCGAGGCCGCATTTAAAGAGTGTGCGTGGCCTGTCACCTCCAATTGCTCCCGCCACGCTCAGCGCCAGTTCCTGCCACATTCTGGCAGAGAGGCGTGGGGTTATTAATTGCACGGGTCTCGTCCCGTGCCATCCGGCCCGTCTTAGGATAACGTCGTAAGGGCCGAGGCGTTCCGTCTGCCGCGCTGCTATGGCAGGGGAACAAGACAGGACGGGCACGCCGGGCCTCTCTGCGGCTGCCCGGTGGGCCCTCTCCACGGCGCCCATTGCCAGGACATTTATTATGACGGATGACCGGGCGTGCGACGCATTTTCCACCCCCGGTCACTTCGCCCAGAGGAAATGATGACGCTCTTTCCATTTATGGTGTCTCGGAACTCGTGCCCCTCTCCCGTTCGGGGCACGTTGCTGCCGGCGGGTATTTAAAGCAGCCGGCGGCATAGAAGGAAACATCCTTGAAGATATGGAAAAAAGAGAGGACATACAAGCACAGACAAGAACACAGCACAAGAGAAACAACGGCTGAGAAGTGAGCAGCACAAGACAGACCGAAGAACAAAGAGCCCCAGGCTCTAAGATAGACCAACATTCTTGTAACCAGCAACATCCTTGAGGGACTTCCTCAGGACATTTATAGTATCAATACAGGAGTAGGGTGTTACGCCCCCGTGCGGCCCGAACCTGTCTAAATTTTGGTGCATTTACTTCTTTTCGCACTAGGTCATTCCACCACCACCGGCAATTGCATTCATTCCCATTTATTTCTCAGGTGAACATATTCAGGATCATCCCCCGGCCGAATTTTTAAAAAGGGGTCTCTCGGGATCCCTGCGACTGGAGTTAATCCTCCGACAGCTGGCGCGCCAGGTAGGGGGAAGCATCCCTGAATCTGTTTGTTTGTTTTCTACAGCAGGAAAAAAAAATGGCCGGTGGCCATCGCCTCCTGCGTTCCGGCTCCAGTTCCAGCGGGGAAATGCAGCCCCTCGCACAGGAGGCCCCAGTCGCTGCCGCGTCCCAGCAGCAGCCACGATCTGCACGCGCGGCGTTCCCCTCCCAAGGGGACCAGGGCACTGGGCCCAGCAGGGCCGCCGCCGCCGTCACCGGTGCACCATCCGACCCCCAGCTGGTGGTCGAAACTCCTGCCGCCAGGTCCTCGTCTGGACAGCGTCGGGCGCCTCTCCGGCGTAGGCTCACCTTCGGCGAGGCCAGCCCCGGGAGTGCGCTGCTTGTAGCGCACGCTCTCCTCAGGCATCCGCCAGTCCAGGCGACGGGGGAAACCCCGGAGGGCCGCTGGCTCCAGTAAGTCGCTGCCCTGGTCGGCACTACCCGCCACCAGGTGCTGGCCGAGAGTTCTCGCGCCACCACCCAGCGTGGCAACGCTGGGACCGGCCCATCGTCAGGTGGCGTTCGCGCTGGCCGGGGAGCCTCCAGGCGGAGCACCGCCCCCCTGGCCGCTTCCGGAGCCCACGACCTCCGCTTGCACCTCAATGAGCGGAGGGGCATCGAAGACGCGCGCGTCACTCTCGAGCGCCAGTGGGAGACCCGGCAGGAGGCCAAAGCTGAGGACCAGGCTTCCTCTTTGCCGGCATATGATCGTCGAGGCTCCCCGGCTCGCTGGTGTTCACCGCCCAAGGGCGCTGCCCGCGCCACAGGGTATGGCATCGGCTGTCGTGCCTTCACTAGCGAGCTCCGCCGGGTCAAATGGCCCACCAAGTTCCACCCCGAGCTGCCAGATGGGTCCATCGACCCCGTCGAGTTCCTCCAGATATACACCACCGCTGTCCAGGCGGCTGGTGGCAGCGAAAAGGTGATGGCTAACTACTTTCTTGTTGCCTTGAGGGGCTCCGCCCGCTCTTGGCTTATGAACTTACCCCCAGGGTCTATCAGCTCCTGTGATGATCTTTGCCACCAGTTCGTGGCTAATTTTCAGGGCACATTCACGCGCCCCGGCCTGGAGTGCGACCTCCATGCCGTCAAGCAGCAGGAGGGGGAGACGCTGCGGTGCTTTATTCAACGCTTCAGCCAAGTCCGCAACACTATCCCGCGGATAACCCCCCACGTTGTCATCGTCGCTTTCCGACAGGGCATCCGCGACGAGCGGATGCTCGAGAAGCTAGGCACGCACGAGGTCGAGACCACTGCGGAACTTTTTGCGCTGGCCGACAAGTGCGCTAAGGCGGCGGAAGCTCGGGCTTGGCACGTTCCGCGCCCTGAGCACCCCGCCGCCGATCAACCAAGTCCTTCTCGCTCCGACAGGCGGGAAAAGAAAAAGAGAAGGAGGCGCAAGGCCGTCCCCGTCGAGCCGGCCCAGGGCCCCGCCCGTAGGCCGGCCCAAGAGCCCGACCGTCGGCAAGCACGCCGGGCGGCCGACAGACGGCCTGCGCCTGCGAGAGCCCCGGCCCGGGCCCCTCCTAGGGCTCTGGCTCCCGCAAGGGCTCCGGCCCCCGCCCGGGCTCCCGCTCCAGCAAGGGCCCCCGCTCCTGCGGGGCCCGAGCCAGGCAAGTGGTGCCCGATCCACCAGACCAGATGGCATGACTTCACGGAGTGCCGCACGGTCAAAGGCCTCGTCGAGAAGCGCCAAAGAGACCGTGACGAGCTCCGCGGGTGTGGCGATGATGAAGCCGCCCCCAACAACACAGAGCTCAGCTTCCAGGAGCCTGAGCACACCGTTGCCTTCATCGACGGAAGCGCGTACACGCCCTCCTCCCGTCGCAGTGTCAAAACCATGCGGCGTGAGGTGTGCTCGGCGACCCCGAGCGAAGAGGCCATAAGGCCCCTGAAGTGGTCGGACGCTCCGATCACGTTCAGCTTGGCCGACCACCCCGCCAGTACTGCAGGCGTGGGGCGACTACCCCTGGTAGTGTCCCCCACCATCTGTAATGTGAAGGTCAGCAGAGTGCTGATCGACGAGGGAGCGGGCCTTAACCTCCTCTCCAAGGAGGCTTTCGAGAAGCTGCAGGTGCCCTCTAGTCGCCTAATGCCGTCACTCCCGTTTTATGGGGTGACACCTGGGCACTCCCTGCCCCTCGGGCAGGTCAAGCTGCCCGTGACATTCGGGAGTCGGGACAACTTCCGGACGGAGAATGCCATCTTCGACGTCGTGGAGCTCCCCCTCCCCTACAATGCCATCCTCGGGCACCCGACGCTCGCTCGGTTCATGGTGGTCACGTACTACGCGTACCTCACGGTCAAGATGCTGGGCCCAACGGGCCCCATCTCCGTGTCCGCCGAGACCAGCAGCGCCGCCTCCTGCGCCGAGCAGTTATACTCGGCCTTGGTCTCAGCCCGAGCCGAGGTCGAAGGTCGTCCAGGGGGCCCGGGACCCTCTACATCCAAACGCCGACTCGCTGCTGACGCCTCCGTTCCTACGAAGGAGGTCGTGGTGGGCGAAGGCGCCTCCCAGGTCGTCCGAATCGGCGGTGACTTGGGCGGCAAATAGGAAAGCGCGCTCGTCGCCTTCCTCTGGGCTAACGTCGATGTGTTTGCATGGCAGCCGTCCGATATGCTCGGGATCACTAGGGAGGTGATCGAGCACCACCTGGCTGTGCGTCCGGACGCACGCCCGGTGAAGCAGAAGGTCCAGCGGCAGGCGCCTGAGCGCCAGGAGTTCATCCGGGAGTAGGTCAACAAGCTCCTTGACGCCGGATTTATCCGAGAGGTCCTCCACCCCGAGTGGTTGGCAAACCCAGTTATCGTCCCGAAGGTCAACGGCAAGCTCCGCATGTGCGTGGACTACACCGATCTAAACAAGGCTTGCCCCAAAGATCCTTTTCCTTTGCCCCGCATAGATCAAATTGTAGATGCAACCGTGGGATGTGATCTTTTGTGTTTTTAGATGCAAACTCTGGTTATCACCAGATTTGCATGGCCGTAGATGATGAAGAAAAAACTGCTTTTACCACTCCGGTGGGGACTTATTGCTATGTGTCGATGCCTTTTGGTTTGCGTAACATTGGGTCTTCTTTCCAGCGCGCTATCCGCATCACCCTTGATTCACAGGTTGGCCGCAACGTCGAGGCCTACATCGACGATCCCGTGGTCAAGTCCCGAGACCGCGCCACCCTGCTCGAAGACCTTGCCGAGACTTTCAACAGTCTCCGCACTACCCGTCTGAAGCTCAACCCCGAGAAGTGTGTCTTTGGGGTACCTGCGAGCAAGCTCCTCGGTTTCTTGGTTTCCAGCCGAGGGATCGAGGCCAATCCAGAGAAGATCCGGGCCATCGAGCAGATGCAACCCCCGGCTCGACTCAAGGAGGTTCAGCGTCTCGCCGGCTGCATGGCGTCCCTCGGGCGCTTCATCTCCAAACTTGGGGAGCGGGGGCTCCCCCTCTTCAAGCTTCTGAAGAAGACCGATCGTTTCGACTGGACGCCGGAGGCCGAGCAGGCCTTCCGCGATCTGAAGAAGTATCTCACCTCACCACCCGTGCTGGTGGCCCCGTCCGAAGGCGAGCCACTGCTACTCTACGTATCGGCCACTCCTCAGGTCGTAAGCATGGTCCTGGTGGTGGAGCGCGATGAGTGCACGGGGTCAGGTGCTGGGTCCCAGCTCCCGGCCGCCCCGGGCACTCCCCCGTCCTCGCGGCTCCCCCCGAGCAGGGGGTCGAGCCCGAGCACTTGGCTCCTCCCGAGCAGGGGGGCGAGCCCGAGCACTTAACTCCCCCCGAGCAGGGAGTCGAGTCCAAGCACTTGGCTCTTCCCGACCAGGGAGTAGAGCCCGAGCACCCGGTTAGCCCCGACCACGTCACCGAGCCTGGGGGCTGTAGCAGGCCCTCGGGTGAGGCCGCAATCCGGGCCTGCCGGGTATAGCGACAGGTGTACTTCGTCAGTGAAGTCCTCCGGGAGGCCAAAACAAGGTATCCCCCAGGCTCAGAAGCTGCTCTACGCTGTGCTCATCGCTTCCCGGAAGTCGCGCCACTACTTCCAGGCACACAAGGTCTCAGTGGTTACCACGTACCCGCTGGGGCCCCTCCTCCGGAACCGAGAAGGCACTGGGCGTGTAGTCAAGTGGGCGGTGGAACTGGCGGAGTTCGACCTGCACTTTGTTAGCCGCTAGGCGATCAAAAGCCAGGCGCTCTTTGACTTCGTGGCAGAGTGGACGCCCGTCCCTGAGGTCGTCCCAGAAGAGATCTTCACATATCCCGGGCACGATGCGCCCGGGTACTGGATTATGCATTTTGACGGTTCCCTCGTGCTGAAAGGCACGGGGGCCGGAGTGGTTCTCACCTCCCCAACGGGTGAAGAACTCCGGTACGTCGTGCAGCTGCAGTTCCGCGCATCCAACAACATGGCGGAATATGAGGGTCTCATCGCTAGCCTCCGAGCCGCGGTGGGCCTCGGGATTCGTCGCCTCCTGGTCAAGGGAGACTCCCAGCTGGTGGTCAACCAGGTATCTAAAGAGTACCAGTGCACGGATCCTCAAATGGCGGCATACGTGGCGGCAGTCAGGAAGCTGGAGAAGCGCTTCGACGGCCTGGAGCTGCGATACATCCCTCACCGCGACAACGCTCTGGCCGACGACCTCTCCCGCCTGACCTCCTCCCGTGCGCGCGTCCCTGCCGGAGTCTTTGAAGAAAGACTCACACGGCCTTCCGTCCTGCCTGCCGAACAGGGCGAAGGGGAAACCTCGAACTCAATTCAGGGGACCCCGGCGGCACCCTCAGTGGGAAGCCCCGTCAGGGTGCCGCCGTCCGGTGAGTGCGCTCCACTTGGTGACAATTCTCAAGATGCCTCGTGGATGGACGAGATCCGAGGGTACTTGAAGGAAAAATTCCTCCCCGGGGATGAGACTTCTGCCGAAAGAGTTGCTCGGCAGTCCAAACGCTATGCCATAGTAGATGGGGATCTCTACCGGCGTAGCGCAGGCGGCATTCTCCTGAAATGCATTTCCCGGGCAGAAGGCGGCGAGCTTCTCGCTGAGGTCCACGAGGGCGAGTGCGGTGGCCATGCATCGTTTCACACGCTGGTCGGGAAGGCTTCCGGCAAGGTTTCTACTGGCCTACAGCTCTCCAGGATGCTTCTGAGCTGGTCTGACGCTGCAGGGCGTGCCAGTTCCACGCAAAGCAGATTCACCAGCCAGCTCAGGCTCTTCACACCATCCCCCTGTCATGCCCTTTCGCGGTCTGGGGGCTGGACATTCTGGGTCCATTCCCCCGAGTAGTCGGGGAATATAAGTACCTCTACGTCGCCATCGACAAGTTCATCAAATGGCCGGAGGCGGTCCCAGTCATCAAGGTGACCAAGAACACGGCGCTCCAGTTTATCCGCGGCATCACCAGTCGCTTTGGTGTCCCGAACTAGATCATCATTGACAATGGCACTCAGTTCATAAGTGCCCTGTTCGGGGACTACTGCGAAGACCTCGACATCAAGCTCTGCTTCGCCTCTGTGGCTCATCCTCGGAGCAATGGGCAGGTCGAGCGCGCCAACACGGAGATACTGAAGGGGCTCAAAACCCAGACCTACAACGTGCTAGCAAAGCGCGGGAACGGGTGGATCAACGAGCTGCCTGCCGTGCTATGGGCTAACCGGACCACGCCAAGTCGCGCTACCGGGGAGACTCCTTTCTTCCTCATTTACGGCGCTGAGGCGGTCCTCCCCTCCGAGCTCACTCTAGGCTCCCCTCAGGAGCAGCAGAGGCGCGATGACGTCGACTATTTGGAAGAGCGCCGGCGGCGTGCCGCAGTCCGAGCAGCCCGCTACCAGCAAAGCCTGCGGCGTTACCATCAGCACCACGTCTGGGCCCGGTCTCTCGAGGTGGGGGATCTAGTTCTCCGACGCGTCCAGTCGCGTGAAGGAAGGAATAAGCTGTCCCCTATGTGGGAAGGCCCGTTTACCGTGATCGGTGTCTCGCGAGAATGCTCTTTTCGGTTGGCTGCAGAAGATGGGCAGCCGCTCCCTAACCCGTGGAACATCGAGCACCTGCGCAAGTTCTTCCTGTAGATGGCCATATTTGCAGGCTCAGGTCAACCAGGCCGGGGGCTTCCCCCCGCCCAAGTTGACCGGGGGCTACCACTAACTGGGTAAGTCACCCAACCTTGTAAAAAAAATTGTCAATACAATATGTATATCAATGTGCAATCCTTATGTCAAATTTCATTTTTCTGGATCCCATATGTTTAATCTGTCTGGTGAGATGATCGATTGTGCGAGAAAAATTCGCTCTCTCATTTTCCCCACTGATAAAAGAATCCCGATCGGTATGCGCGCGGGCAGTTGCCGCTGGCTTACGTCTGTTGTGGTAGGCTGTGGTGTTCGGTGTCGTGACAGTCTCCCGGGCACTACCGAGTCCCTGGGGTTCTCGGGTAATCCTATCGCTCGAGCCGCTCGAGTAGTCCGGAGCCTAGGCCCCAGGGGCGGGCTGTCGGTGCTCGGTCTGGTCTGTCATACCCGGGCGCCACCGAACCATAGGACCTCTGGGTTATGCCTCTGCCTACTCTTGTTCGCCGGTCTGGGCATTCGAGAGGTCTCGGGTCGAAAACGAGAGCAGTCTATAATGAGTACCGCACTAACAGAGCGCACCAAGCAAAGAATTTCTCTATTTCTTCTCAAGTCACAGATCGATAATCAAAAGCAAAAGCAGCTCGACCGCGAGGACCTCAGTGCCCAGGTCGCTGCTCGGCCCTAAGGGTCCTCAGGTGGTCCTACCGCTCAGGTGTGAGTGGTCGGGATCGCCTGATCCTGGGCTCCTCATGCGCCACCTAGTGCTCGGGCGCCCTGACCGTGGGAACCAAGTTCCCGGGCACCCCGAGCTCGGAGCACATGCCCCTCCTGGATCGGTTGGCCGAAAAGCTAACAGCTGTCCGATGAGTGGTTAAATTCAGACGAATTTACATTCAGTAATATTTTGTTCCCGAGTCGTCCTCGGGGGCCCTCGTACTCTAATCTGCTCGGTGAGATGGTCTCCTCGCGCACAAAACCCTGCCACGTGTCCACTTTTTCCTAGAACGACAGAATGGCCTGTAGAAAGGTGTACCGTACGTACGGTAATGTCCGATCGAAGTCTTTCACGGTGGTCGTGGTGTTCGGCCCTCTTCTAGGGCCCCGAGCACTACCGAGTCCCTGGGGTTCTCGGGTAATCCTATCGCTCGAGCCGCTCGAGTAGTCCGGAGCCTAGGCCCCAGGGACGGGCTGTCGGTGCTCGATCCGGTCCGTCCTAAGCCCGGGCACCACAGAACCGTGGGGACTCTTGGTCGCATTCCCGCCCGCGCGTGTCTCCAGTCTACTTGCTGAGTGGTCGCAAAGTGGAGAAGTGTTCACCGGTCATGGCGTGCTCCGTGCTGGATCGATCTATCTCCCGAGCAAGGAAGTTCGTGCCTTTGTCTTTTGACTTAGCCATTGCGGATTCGAGAGGGCTCGGGGGCTGAACGTGCCGAGAAGGACAGTCGGGGCGATTTCATTCTCGGGGAAGGAAAGGTCGGGGTCGGTCCGACTGAGTACTCCTCGAGGCATCAAGTGAAAACAGTAGAAACTTCATCAAGCACTCAGAAGAATACTGGAGTTGCGACCCCAAAGAAAGGCTTCCATCATATTCACAAAAAAAGACAGTTATTCTGAGGGATCACTCCCATATTTACATCAAGGCAAAGAAGAAGAAAAAACTACTACAAAAGCCTAGTCGGAGTCGGAGCCTTCGCTGCTGCTCCTCGGGACTGGGGTCGGTGGCGCCTCCCGCGTGAAGCCGGCCGCCACCGCGGCGGCGGTGCTCCGAACTGCCTCCCGGGCGGCCTCCTCCTCGGCTTCGACCACCCCTTCCTGAGCTGGTTCCAGCGGGAAGTTCGGGTCCTGGCTCCGGTAGCAAGCCAGAACGTGTTTGGCCACTGCCTGGGCTAAGCCACGCCCCCCCGGGCAGCGAGTTCCTGGACGGCCAGGGGCAGCGCCTCGAGGCGCTCGCAGACCTTCTGGAAGCCTAGGGCGAATCGGCCGGGGCCCACCCCCTTCTCCTCCACGAGAAGTCGCCCGAGCCCGGCCACCCTCACGGATCGCTGCATCCGCCGGAGGATGTCCTCTAGCATCAGCTGCAGGCTGGCCCGTTCGGTCGAGGCGGCCTCGAGCTCCTCTGTCACGGTCCGCAGCCGCTCCTCGAGGCCTTGCCCCCCGGCCGCACCAGCAGAGCCAGCGCCGGGCTCCTGGGCCTCAGCTAGCTTCACCTGCCCCGCCAAGACGGACAGGGCCTGCTCGCGGGTAGCCAGCTCTGCCTCAAACTTGGTGGCCCGCTCCTCCCTAGCAGCAGCGGCCGCCGCCGCCTCGGCAGCTTCCGCCTCCCGGCGGGTCAGCAGATCCTCCCGGGCGCCCAAGTCCGCCGCCGTTATCTCGGCGTCGGTCTCCCGGATCGCGACGACCTCCTCCCGGCGTTGGAGCTCCCCCTCGACGTGCTGGAGCTCCTCTCCCCAGTATTGGAGCTCGGCGTGGGTCCGGTCGACCTCGTCCTTCTGGCAGGCTAGGTCAGCCTGGAGGGCCTCTGCTGCCCTCAAGCGGTTCCCAGCCGCCTCCTCCCGCTCCTGCGCCTGCCTCTCCCTAGCGAGGGCCCCGGCAACCTGCTGCTGCGATGCCTCGACCAGGCGGGCGGCTTCTTCCCGCTCCAGCGTGACCTCCGCGCGGGCGTCCTCCAGAGCCTTCCGCTCCCGTGCGACCTCCACGCGGGCCTCCTCCAAAGCCTTCCGCTCCTCCTCCATAGCGCGCCGTTTGTCCTCGTTGGCGGCGCGCGCCGTGGCGAGGCGGGAGTCAAAAACGCGCCAAGCCGCGGTAAGCTGCGCTCTCTCCGTGGCCAGAGCAGCGCGCTTCGCCTCCCGCTGCGCCATCTCCTCCACCACGTCCGCCTCCAGCCGCCCAATCACCTCCCGGGCACTCCCAAGCACGACCGGGCGCTCCCAAGCAGACCAAAGTGCGGTTCCAGAACCGGTTTCCCCCCTCGCCTGGCGACGGTGATGGCGGGGACTCCGTCATAGGAATAAAGAGCCAGGACCGGCGCCATCCGCGCGTCCATCTGCAGCGGCACCTCCCAGGTCGCCTTCTGGGGTTCCGCCGCCATCTCCGGCAGAGTCAGACGGTCGTGGGGGCTGACGTCGACGTAGAACCAATCGCGCCGCCAGTCCTCCCACTTGCTTCGCAGCACCTGGGGAATGTATTTCTCCCCCAGGTCGTCCCGCAGCCGGAAGTTGCAGCAGCCAGCGACGTCCGCGGTGGAGAGGCCCCTCTTCTTCCCGGCCGACCGCAGCACAAAGAAGTACCGGAAGAGCGTCACCGACGGCGGCACCCCCACGAACATCTCGCAGAGGTGAGCGAAGACCGCCAGGATGACGACGGAGTTGGGGCTGAGATGCACCAACTGGATCCCGTAGGTGTCGAGGGTCTGGAGGAAGAATGTTGAGAATGGCGGCACCAGCCCAGCCGCCACGAAGGAAGTGAAGAGGATGATGCGCCCCGGACGGTTTGTCGCCGGCGGGAAGCTTGCCGGCGTCACCACCGAGGCCCCCCGCTGGCCCTCGGGGACCATTAGCTTCCGAACCCTGTCCGCCACCTACTAGTTCGACAGGCGAGACTCCGGCAGCACGCCGTCGGGAGTCCTGTCACGGCGGCTTCCTCCTGCTCTTGGCATCTCGTCGGGGTGGGGGATGATCTGGACGGTGGGGAAAGGAAGGTGCTCTGATTGCGTAAGGAAAGTCTAGGGCTCAGGAGCGCAAAGAGGGCAAGAGCTTGATCGCAAGATGGCGTAAAGAGGGGGCGGTTCGCTCCCCTCCTCCTTTTATACCCCAGGGGAATTCAAACGTCGCCTGCCACAGCGCACTCGGCGGGACGGTTTCCTCGATCAACGCAACCACCAGGCAAATCTCCCACGGGTCGTGCAGTGTCAGCAGTTGCCAGGCGTATTTTCCTCGATTTGCGTGACTGCCACGCGTGCAGCCTGCCTCGTCATCACGCGCCGTCCGTCCCGTCGTCACACGCCTCGGGAGTCGTTTGGACGCGCGTCCGTTCGGCTCCCCGTTGGGTCGTACCAAAGGCCCGGACCGGAGGGACCACCATCTGAAAGCTCGCCACGTGGCGTCAGTACCGGCTTCTGCCTCGATGGCGATGAAGGGCCCATCCGCAGTCTCTGGGCCATTGCCTGCCAATGGGCCCGGGGGCTGCTGTCGGTGTATCAGGAACCGGGGGTCCCCGAATCCCGAGGCCAGGCCAGCCATCCGCCACATGGCGCTATCCCGCGGAGTCTCTCCCTCAAGGTAAAAAAGATTAAGTCCCGGGAGAGGGCGCTCGGGGCCACAGTCAGTGGTCCCCGAGTACCCGAGTTCCCCGATGATCTACGAAGTCTAAGTGCCGGGAAGAAAGTGCTCGGGAAGGTATACGGTGGCTCCCGAGCACCCGAGTCCCCCGACGGTCAGGAAAGCTAAGTACCGGGAGAAACGTGCCCGGGGCCGCGAGCGGCGGCCCCCTGGGCACCCAAGTATCCCGAGGATCCACTGAAGGAAGTTCCGGGAGAGAGTGCTCGGGGCTGCGTGCAGCGGCCCCTGAGCACTCGGTCCCCCGAGGATCCGTACAAGCGTGCCCGGGAGAGAGTGCTCGGGGAGGTGAACAGTACCCCCGAGCACTCGGTTCCCTGAGGACAAGAAAGGGCATTCTCGGGAGAGAGTGCTCGGGGAGGTGAATAGTACCCCCGAGCACTCGGTACCCCGACGACCCAGAAAGCCCCCTGGCAGAGGCCCCCGAGGGGCCCACCGATGAGGTGTCAGCCAGTCAAAGGCCCGAGGCCGTATTTAAAAAGCGTGCGTGGCCTGTCACCTCCAACTGCTCCCGCCGCGCTCAGCGTCAGTTCCTACCACGTTCTGGCAGAGAGGCGTGGGGTTATTAATTGCACGGGTCCCGTCCCGTGCTATCCGGCCCGTCTCAGGATAACATCGTAAGGGCCGAGGCGTTCCGTCTGTCGCGCTGCTATGGCAGGGGAACAAGACAGGGCGGGCACGCCGGGCCGCTCTGCGGCTGCCCGGTGGGCCCTCTCCATGGCGCCCGTTGCCAGGACATTTATTGTGACGGATGACCGGGTGTGCGAAGCATTTTCCACCCCCGGTCACTTCGTCCAGAGGAAATGATGACGCCCTTTCCATTTATGGTGTCTCGGAACTCGTGCCCCCCCCCTCCCGTTCGGGGCACGTTGCTGCCGGCGAGTATTTAAAGCAGCCGGCGGTACAGAAGGAAACATCCTTGAAGATATGGAAAAGAGAGAGGACACACAAGCACAGACAAGAACACAGCACAAGAGAAACAACGGCTGAGAAGTGAGCAGCACAAGACAGACCGAAGAACAAAGAGCCCCGGGCTCTAAGATAGACCAACATTCTTGTAACCAGCAACGTCCTTGAGGGACTTCCTCAGGGCATTTATAGTATCCATACAGGAGTAGGGTGTTACGCCCCCGTGCGGCCCGAACCTGTCTAAATTCCGGTGCATTTACTTCTTTTCGCACTAGGTCATTTCACCACCACCGGCAGTTGTATTCATTCCCATTTATTTCTCAGGCGAATATATTCAGGATCATCCCCCCGGTCGAATATCTAAAAAGGGGTCTCTCGGGATCCCTACGACTGGAGTTAATCCTCCAACAGACGTGTTCTCTGGAGTTGGTCGAGGGAGGTTTGTTTTACTAGATCTTTTGGCGAAGGAGATGATGCTTTTGTTGGTCCCTATGTTCGAGTTGCGTTTTTGGCCTGCAACTTTGCCGTGGGCAGTGATATGGAAGTCTGGGTGGCTTTGGTTGATGCTTCTTTCCTTGCAGCGTCCGACGAGGTGACGGCCGATGTGCGTTCAGTGGTCTAGATGCGTTCTGGCAGAGCTGAAGCGTTGGATGATGCGGCTGTTTCCAAGGTTTGGAGCACTTCGTCGTTGCGGTAGTGGAATTAACTCCGGCTCTGGCGGTTGTCTTCGGCGACAGCAATCGGAGAAGCAGAGCGTTGTTGGAGATGACCTATAAGGACTTTAATGTAATTTTTATTTTTCGTAGGGTCTTTGTTACAAAATGAAGATGTGATGTGCCACTTTATTAATATAAATTCATCCTTCGCAAAAAAAAAGGAAAAAAGAAAGAGGAACGGATTAAGTAGCGCCGTCAGTGATTAACTCAACATGTTTAATCGGTTATGCAGCTCAATCAACCACACCAACATTATCTCTTTCTTTCCCAGGAGGAGCATGAATAAATGGTCGTACTGCTAATAAATATAGGCAGCAGTCGTCAGCCTCTCATGCGTAAATAAACTGAGACCAAGGTGGTTGCATAGCCCAATCAAACGAGACGCCCTAAGCCCTAGCTGGTATGGCTAGCTACATGTGGAAGCTGCACTGAATAATGTGCAACGGCACTGAAAGCGAGAACGCACTCAACGCAGGCATGGTAGGACGAGAAGATCACAAGACGATCGCCGCTGGTTGCGAGCATTCTCCATGGTTTAATTTCGTCCTCCCTCAAATGCTTGGGACAAAGTTCACCCTGCCTCAAACAACACAATCAAATCGGCAGATCCGGGCTTCGCCATGGAGACCCATCCAAACCAATCGAACACGAGAATTTCCCCCGATTTCACCACGAATTTGGCTACTATTTCAAATAAAACGCTTGCGATATTTCCGCGTTCCAAACGATCGCTCGGTGTTAGTGATCATTACTGTCTTCAACGCACGCGGTCTGCGCGCTTGTGGCTGGACGCGCTTCCACGCACTCGCGGCGTCGTCGCGTGGGAGGAGAGACGATGGGCGTCGCTGGGCACGTCGCTGTGGCGGTGGTTCGCGTTTGGCGCACGAGTCGGCGGCGGCGGCGGCGCGTTATGGGTTCGTGCGAGTGATCTTGGCGCCGTGAGGTGGATGGTTTTCGTTTAGTGTTTATGTTGTGGGGTTCGCCTTCACGTCAGGCGTACGGGCGCGAGCCGGTACGTGTTCTTTTCTCCTTTGGTGCCCGGCCCCGTTGCGACGATCTTGGCAGTAGTGGGGTTGTGTCTTCTTGGATGAAGGTTTACCATCACCGTGTTAAAAGGATCATTGGTGGTAGTATTAAGATCATCTTCAACCATATTTTTTTCATTTTGTTACATTCTCGATTCCTTTTCTCGTTCTCATTCTCTTTATTTTCTTTTATCTCCAACAATTTTTTTTCTAGAAGAATCGCGAAGGGAAAAGAGAGAGAATCCCGTCCTGAAAGGAATAAATCTGGAACGTCGTGAAAGAAACCGTGAAATAAAACCGTTAAAACGCTGAAGGGAAGCTGTTGGGCTAACCCAACTCAATATCTTATGGATCCTGCGTAACAGTTTCTTCTTTCTAATTCGTCTTCGGATGGGTTGATCACAACTCCCCCCCCCCCCCTCCCCCCCTTCTTGCTGAATTCTAGTATCTTGCTGGTACTTGGAAATTATACGTACATCACTGGTTGCTAAACCATCGATGATACAGTAGTAATCTGGCTTTTATACTTAACGAGCACAATTTTACAGGACGTATGTATTTATTTAATTGTAGCTGAATGAGCATGAACGAATAGCCATTACTACTTCTTGATGTTCATCGGTGTAGTGTTAACCAATCCAGCTTCGACACAAGATCCAATACCACATACTGTCAGCTTTAATTACACTCGAGCCATCATACCCCTCGTCAGAAGAACTACAACAGCAAGAAAATGTCTGAAACTTGAAAAGTATCCCGTTTTATCATAACAATGACGCGAGCATGTAAAAACATCAAACAGAAACTGAACTAGCGAACTCCATCCATCCATCCATTGCGACCGGATTGAAGTGGATGTGTACAGCACTAAAGTCTAGGGTACAACAATCATTATCAGTTGCAAGTATATCATCTGAAAGGGAAAATATTAGTACAATTGCCTACTCTGCAAAATTGAACATCCATGACGTGCACCCACATTTCGTCTATCATGACAGCTTAGCAAGATCAGGTTTGTTCAGCTCTCTGGCTTCATAGTTAAGAAGCTTGTGCAGCTGGAGAACATGTGGTGCCAGAAATGCCAACACAACGCAGAGCAGTGCTCCAATTCCAACCCACCAGGCAAAATGTGGGATCCCAAGCATAAGTTCATCGCAACCTGCACAAAAAATCAAATATAAGAAAGCCATGGTTTCACCAAAAGCGTTATTAAGGTGGTTGCATCACAAAAACTGGCAGAACGGGGCAGGCTGCAAACAATAACGACAGAAGAGAAGGAAGGCAAACTTGACTACTTAATTTGTCATTTCCGGAAAGTAAGTATGGTACATGTTTATAGGAAGCTCTAACAGGAATATCTAAAGTAAAGCATTCATATAGAGGACAGTAAGCAATTTAGTAATTTACAAACAAATCACTAGATTTGTGCAACCCGTGAATCAACCAAACAGACGCAGCACAGGCTCACTGAAAGATGCTAGTCTGAAAGTTTAGTAGGGACCTACAACCAAGGTGTCAAGGTCTGTGTATATTGCACGGTGCAAGAACCTGTTCTTAGATTTTTTTTTTACTGACAGCTATTACTATGGAAGTGAAAACAAGTCCTTGAGACCAAATGAAGCAAACAACTCGGTTCACTGTAGGGTGGGAAGAATGCAAAGTTTTTAAACTAATAGCAGATAAAATGCAAATACTAAAAGGGCATGTGAATGCTTCTTATTTTCTTAGATGGGAACAGCAGAAACCATACCAAATTAATTAGAACCACATCCAACCATTTGTTCATAAAGTACCCACTAGTCGAACTAATTAGTCCATGCAGAAAAGATTCAGATCAAAGAAACAGTGAGCTCCAAAATCAAAACAGAAGAGCTGTTAGGTTAATGTATTAAAGCTTTGCCCTTTCTCAGCTAACCAGTAAGATGTTCAGATTTTCAAACTTGAAACCACATAACCACTCATCGGGCATTCCGGACTATTTGGGTCAATCTTGACACCCTAAAGGCTTTCAGTTCCTAGATAACCAGTGTGATGACAACCATTGAGCACTGATGAAACAAGTTATAGAATGTATGAGGCTGCTCAACGTGCATATTCTTTCTATGGGATTGCACAGGAATGCCCAAATAACATAACCCAATTCACCTAATGGTATGCTTCAGCAAGACACGGGAGTTTTTTCAGTTTCATACATATTACTAAAACGAATTAAAATGACATACTAGTACCGTACCAATGTTAAAGAGCGCAAGCTCTCTCTCTCTCTCTCTCTCTCTCTCTCTCTCTCTGTGTCACATTTGGTTTCGCAACCACACCCTCAGGATCCACACTGACAAGAACATAAACCTAAAATCGATCACATACAGCAATTAAAAATCATGTCATCAAGGAACGCCACTGAGATTCTGCAGGCAAGCAACAAATCCAGCTCACAGTTGATAACTGATGACCACGGACCGGGTCGCTGCTCTCAGCCTTGAAGATCATCTTCTCCGTGTTGAGCAGCCTCCTGTTCTTGTCCCCCCCCCCCCCCCCCACCAATCCTCCGCGGAATCAGGATCGTCCAGGAGCCGAATCGAGAAGCTCGACGGTATCTGCAGGCAAAGACACATCCATCAAGAACAGGAAGCTGCTGCAATATTGAAACGATGACTCCTAAACCTCCTCTACAATTCAAGGGTCAGATCGTACGGAGGCCGGGTAGGAGATCTTGACTTCGCACCACGCGGACGGTCGCAGCCGGCGATCCTGTATACGCGCCGGCCGTGGCGCAGCGGCAGCGGCATCGTCTCTCCCACCAGCTCCTCGCCGACGCTAAGCGCCCTCGACGACCCCTCAGCCTCCGCGCTGCAGGGGAACGCAGGGAGTGGTAAGGGGACAGTGGAACCGGGAAGCGGTGCAGAACGAGGGAGGTGGAGCAGCGGCGCACCTGTGCGCGGCGGAGGAGAGCAGCAGCGCGAGGACGACTAGGACAAGCGGCCGCCGCCGCCGCCGCGGCATGGCGAGGCGAGCGGGCGCGTCGGAGACGGCATTCGCGCGGCTTCTACGAGTCGGTGGATGCGACTACGATGTCGGAGATCAGCAGGACGGAGGGGTGCGTTGGGAACACGAAAATTCCAAACGACCATGTGTTCTTATCGTACCGTTCATTTATGTCAAAATTTATATTAAAAAAAGAAGTTGAAAAAAATCGTACAGTATATAAAAAATGAAAAGATTAATTAATATTGAATAAGAGAAATAGATCAGATAGACTATGTGTGCGAAAAAAATGTAGAGTTGTAAACCCCAACGAATTAGTATGCGTTTTGGGAGAGGAATTGGTGCTATGTGGCCTGTGGATGTTTAGATGGGCTTCCAAAAGGGCCGCTGTTGGGTTGTTCTTCTACTAGCACTTGTACTTTGTCAGATTGGGGCCTCCAAAGAAAAAATTGCTTGTTTTCTCGAAAAAGAAAAAAAAGATAAAATGCTTGTTCCACTAAAAAATACTCCATGTTTGTAATTGAGTTTTGAGGCAACCAGGGAAAAAAATATTATCTTTTCGTTTTCTTCTTGGTGGAAAGCAACCAAGGCAACAGTAACATGCAGTTTAGAGGTTTTAGACACATCACATATTCCACCGATGATTCAAGCTGATCTGAAGTCTGAACAGTTCCGTTACAGCTCGGATAGGGTAAATACATAGCCGAACCTAATGTGCTGAGAGTAGATTTGGCCGTCAAACGGCACACAACGCCAGCGTAAAATCTTTGGGAGTGGGGTCTGGGGGATCAACAAATAAGAAGAGTCAGTTTCGTGGTAACAGTAACACACACATACATTCGCAAGAAAATGAGCAGATCACACGACTTGTTGCTGTCCGAACTCCGAAGTCGTAGAGGGACATGGGCCAGCGGGGAGCCGGAAGGAATCTGGATTCTCTGATTTAGTTGGAATTTAATTTACGGTGACTTTAAAATATCGTGAGTGTTTGATCTCAAATAAATAGATAAGATTTAATACTATATTATTTTTGTAAAAAATCGCTATAATATTTCTGTGACTTTTAAAGGATGAAGAGGTTCGTGATCCTACAAGTATAACTTGTTGCAAGGAGTGGAGTGGAGAGGGGAGGAGAAAGACTTGTGAGTGTAAGTGTGCCTCTCTTTAACTAAAAAAGAAAAGAAAAAGAAAGTGTACGTCTCTTTTGCGGCGAAATGGTTGCTCTTTCGGATGGTGCTGGCCCTGTTGGCTACTGGTGAGGGTAGATATGGTGAAAGTAGCTTTCGACGTTTCGATGTCCATCCCACCATACCATTGCCGCCATCTTCGCCTAGTGCAAGGAGACCAGTAACAGTCGGCGACAGATGTTATGCATGCACCATGCTATCTAGTCTGATTGGTGTGTTTATGTCGCGCCTTTTTTCTTTTGCACAGCGTGTGAAAAAAAAGACAAAAAAAATGGAGTTCACTAATTTAGGATATCTCAATATTTATTTATAATTTTATCAATATTTAACACATTCACTTAATTATAGGGAAAGCAATAGTACTTTTATGTATGCATATAATTTCAGCACGTAGACAACCGTAATACAAAACTAACAAATTTTGTTTCATATTTTTTGAGTTTTATATATTTTTCTTTGCATTTTAGATTATTTCAGTCGATTTATCAATATAACTAATATTACTTTCGATATTTTTTGAAATTTCTCAAAAATAAAATTATATTATATGTGTAAATATATGTATATGTATACACATATATATATGTATATATACATATACATATATGTATATATATGTGTATCCGTATATCTATACATACACATATGTGTGGCTCACTACTACAGTAGCTACAGTTTGAAATCTTCGCTGGATTATATATGTTATGGACTAGGTTCACATGCAACTTGTCTAGGAAAGCACATTAATGTTGCACATTTTTCAGCTGAAGGTAGAGGGATATGTATAGTAGTTGTTGCGAGAGAGACACCGTGTTGTTAGAGAGAGGGGGTACAGTGGGAGAAACTAAAAAATTGATAGACATGCGAACGTATCAGAGAAAGAGCCAAATCACTTGGAGACCACAGCAAAAAAAAATCAAACCGCTCCACAAAACATAACCAAGATACGAACAGTACCAACAAACAATGCTAAGCTCTGGCCTGTCAATGTCAGGCCAATTGTTTAAACCGAACACATGTTTTTTAATCGCAAGGGGAAAACACACGGAGCATTTTCCAATACTGTATGTCCCAATCACATGCGTCCCAATAATCATTTTGTTCGATTTGCGGCAACTTTTAATCCTAAACGATCGCCTCGAAAATCCATTGGCCAACACAGTGCCCCACCGCACGGGATCCCTCGCCGCCGCGAAGCAGCGGTCGCGGCCGGCACGCGCCGCTTTAATCCACGTGGATCCCTCCATTCCCACCTGAAGGACTAATCATGCAAGGACCCAGCCCATGGTCCAATCCTCACGAGCTCCCCTTCCTCACGTCCAAGCTCAGCTCACAAGCGCCCATGCACCGAGTCCACCCCGCTCAACAGTTCCATGGTCACGCCGACCCCAACAAGTCCTCCACTAGTTAATCTACACGCACGGCTTTTTAAATTAGCGAGAGCTCCAAATTACGCTCGTCGAGGGGGATTAAGGAGTAAACTAAGCGAGTTTATTTCATCTAAACAGTCCATTAGAGTTAATCCTAAGCTAACCTTAACTTTTCCTTCCCCTTCATTCGCTCGGCCGCCTCCGCCGAGGCTTCGCTTCCTCCGTGACCAGGGTCGCACTCGCACCAGCTTCGCACCCCCGCCCCTCGCCTCCGCGCGCGCGCCCTCTCTCCCTCCGCCGTCTAGGGTTAGGGTTCGCGTCGCGCGGTCGCCGACGTCGCCGCGGCGCCCGGCGCAATGCGGAGGCCACCGGCCGCCGGCGCGTCCTGCCGCCGCCGCACGATCCAGGGCTTCGCGGCGCTCTTCCTAGCCTACGCGCTTTTCGTGATGCTCCTCGAGTCGCCCCTCCTCGTGTCCACCTCCTTGCCCGGCGCGGCGTCGCGGAAGCTCCACCTCGACGGCGCGGGGGACGGGCAGCGCACCGCGCCGGCGCGGCCCTCGAAGCACCCCCACCGGGAGACCCTCTCGGCGGATGGGGGGTGGAAACGGACGCTCTGGTCGTTGGGGATCGTCTCCGGCCTCGAGCTCCGCCACCTCAACTCCACCCGCTCCGGCTCGCTCCGCAAGGTTGCCGCCGAGGCCGCGGCCGCGGGGGCCCGCGTGTTCTCCGACCTGCAGACTCTCGCGACGACCGTGACGTCCTCACAGGATTCGTCCGGTGACGAGGAGAGGGGCAAGTGCCCGCACTCAATCGTCCTCAGCGGCGACGAGTTCCGGGAGAGGGGGCTGGCGGTGGAGCTGCCGTGCGGGCTGACGCTGGGTTCTTACATCACGGTGGCTGCGACGCCGCACGCGGCGCACCCGGAGCGGGATCCTAAGATCACGCTGCTCAAGGAGGGGGAGGAGCCGATCATGGTGTCGCAGTTCATGATGGAGCTGCAGGGGCTCAATACGGTGGACGGGGAAGATCCACCCAGGATTCTCCACTTTAACCCCCGCCTTCGCGGTGACTGGAGCGCTAAGCCTGTGATCGAGCAGAACACCTGCTACCGCATGCAGTGGGGCACTCCGCTCCGCTGCGAGGGCTGGAGGTCCCGTGCCGACGAGGAGACTGGTCTGCACCCTCCACCCTGTCATCAGAGAAAGTATTGTTAAGCTATCGATTACATTGGCTCAAGGATTGAATTCTGATTGAATTGTTCTGCAGTGGATGGGATGGTGAAGTGTGAGAAGTGGATTCGGGATGATGAAGGGCGGTCGGAGGAGTCAAAGACGTCATGGTGGCTGAACCGGCTCATTGGGCGCACAAAGACGGTCTTGGTTGATTGGCCATACCCATTCGTGGAGGACCGCCTGTTTGTTCTTACTCTCACTGCTGGATTGGAGGGTTACCATGTGAATGTTGATGGGCGGCATGTGACATCATTTCCATACCGCACTGTAAGTGGCTCGGGAATGGAATGCACTATTAATTGTGGTGCATTGCTGTGTAAGTTTGACATTATTGTTAACTTTTGTCTGTTGTGGTGCTGCTGGCAGGGGTTTGTGCTCGAGGATGCCACTGGCTTATCATTAAATGGGGACCTTGATGTGCAATCAGTATTTGTGGGGACTTTGCCAACTACACATCCTAGCTTTTCTCCACAGAAACATCTAGAGATGTTGCCTGTTTGGCAGGCCCCTCCCCTTTCAGATGAACCAGTTGAGATTTTCATTGGTATCCTGTCAGCGGGCAACCATTTTGCCGAGCGTATGGCTGCGAGAAAGACATGGATGTCTGCTGCCCAGAAGTCCTCAAATGTTGTGGCCCGGTTTTTTGTTGCCCTGGTGAATCTTGAAGACCAAACTTGATGTCTTTTGATTGTTTAGGAAGTCCAACTTGAGTACTTTTTTCTGCCTGGACTTGAGCTGATCAATTTTCATTTCTTCAGCATGGCAGAAAGGAAGTTAACGTGGAGCTGAAAAAGGAGGCTGAGTTTTTTGGGGACATTGTTGTTGTGCCATTCATGGATAGCTATGATTTGGTTGTTCTGAAGACAATTGCCATATGCGAGTATGGGGTATGTCTAAGAGCTTCCTATTTTCAAATTTTGCTACTATGAAGCCGATGTATGACACCTTTTCACTATAATGAACTCTTCCTTTCAGGTCCGTGTTGTATCTGCTAGATATATAATGAAGTGTGATGATGATACTTTTGTTAGACTTGAATCAGTAATGGCTGAAGTGAAGAAAATTCGAAACGGTACAAGTCTCTATATAGGGAACATGAATTATCACCACAAGCCTTTGCGCAATGGGAAATGGGCTGTTACTTATGAGGTAAACTTAATATTTTCCTTCCATTAATTATCTCATTTGCTTTTTTCCTTTCATTGATTGAAGATGCTGCCTCACTACATTGCTGTAGTGAATAGTTCAATACAGGAATTTTTGGTCTGTTTGGGTATTAAAACAACATTAGCTATCAAACTTGTTTCCCTAGTAGGGTCCGAATTGTTCACGAAATCTTGAAAGCAAGAATATTGATTCATGGTACCTTGATGTAAATTTTAATGAATCTGTCACCTGTTTAAAGAAATCTAATAAAGATTCATTTACTGTAAATCATAAAACAACTGAACATGGCAATGCTACATGACTTGATAAGTTGATACATTACTGGCTGGATTAAATATTAAAGTAGCTCCATAATTTAAATTACGTAACTAATTATTGTTCCCCATGGAACAAAAGCACTTGTGTCAAGCTGTTTCCTGTAATGTCTTCATGCTACTGGCTTCTAATTTGTCAGGTTTTTGGTCTGAACAACCATGTGTGTTGATTTTTAGTCATATGTGCACTGAGGAAGTTATAGCCTCCAATCTTCTCAACATTACTTATATCAGTTTACAGCTTTTGATCTTCTTTCAATGCGTTGTTTCATTGTTAAATCAAGAAACTATGTTGTATTGCAAACACATAGAATTTGTGTTTCTGAGATCGGCTTGTTGTATGCATGTTTTTCATCACTGAAAGATCAATTTTGTTACTGTATGTAGCCTCTGCTCGTACCCACTCCAGTGTTACATATGCTTACCCACTATCTGCTAATTATATGACAATTATGCAATGTTTTCTTAGTTCGATCATTTCTGCATTCAATATAATGAAAATGAAACATTAGCTCACATACATTTAAGTCTCCACAGCAGTAAAAGTTGACATAACAGATGCAGTCGTTTGTACTTGTAGGTATGACACTGGGACAATTAGCTTTATTGCTTTGTAGAATCAGTCTGTACAAAAATAGATATCTTACCTCAAATGTGATTGTGCAACCTTTGATCTCGTAGTAAGAGTCACTTTTACACCTACTCCTACCAGGAATACCACCCTTCAGATATGCAATCAGGCTGAGCCTAGCTGACACTTAGAAAAGTAGTATCCTCTACCTCACTTCATTGTGCATGATTCAGTTTTTCAATGGAATAAATAGATGGTCTATGAGACGTCTTTTATTCTTTTGTACTTCATTCTATTCCCCCTTCACCTAGTCTGGACCGCCCCTAAATTCCACATTGAATGCATGCATTTTTTAATCTTTGCTTATCTCTTGTACTTTACAGGAATGGCCAGAAGAGGATTATCCAATCTATGCAAATGGTCCTGGATATGTTATATCATCTGATATTGCAGATTCCATTCTATCAGATTTTGTAAACCATAAATTAAGGGTAAGAACAGTTGATTGCTTCTGGCCTGCATTTTATGACACTAAAAGGGACCCATATGGTAGCTTGTTTTTGGCAATTTGCATACCTTTGGAATGATTGGGGACCTACCTGATTATATTTCCATCAGAAAGTTCATAAACAAACTACCTTAGACTATCCCGCCGCAAGATAACTTGAACATGGGTTCGAAAGAAAATAACCTGGACATAATGATGCTGGCAGAGTCTAATCTTCATTTCCTTGCTATGCAGCTTTTCAAAATGGAGGATGTGAGCATGGGCATGTGGGTCGATCGGTTCAACAACACCAGACCTGTTAAATATGTCCACACGGTCAATTTTTGTCAATTTGGATGCATAGATGACTATTACACTGCACATTACCAATCACCGAGGCAGATGTTATGTTTGTGGGACAAGCTGCAGGCTGGGAAAGCACAATGTTGCAATATGAGATAGCAATAATAGAGGTGGTGGCACTTGAACATTTCTCTGGTGTTAATGCCCATCCTTATTCGCGGAGGAGTTGATGCTCTGGAGTCCTGAAGATTCAAGAACATGCGATGATAAACTAAGCCTCAAAATGACTAACAAAAGGCCATAATTTAACGAATTTTGTTATAGCCGACCGGGCTGTGTTTCAGCTGGAAACAAGGGAATGGACAGAAGCCTGCAACGCCTTTACTGAGTGAGCTTGCCGTGCTCCTCTTTTCTCACATATGGGCAGTATTAGAGCTGCTGTAGGACTTCAATTGTAAATGCGAATGGTAGAAAGCTTAGTTAAATTACTGGTGCTTTCAGTATGACTGACTGTGGTTGCAATCATAAAAAACCCAGCTGGTACAGAAGAGCAAATTGGTAGTTTACTCGACTTCTGCTGTGCAACTTCTTATAACATGGTTATAAATTATGACTTAGTTTCAGTCGACGGACTTGTCAATTTTTCTTCCTTTTCCACATTTGTGCAGTTCGCAAATTGGACTTGGCGACGTTTTACAGTTTTATGCAACGTCAACTTATGTGTATCTACACTTATTGCCCATTTTTACATTTCTACGCTTAAAAAATCTCACAATAATTTATACATGTACTCCATGTTTTAAAAAAGGGGCCGCTAATTTTCACTCGACTGAAATTCTAGTTGGTTTCAGTTGGCGATCGGACAATCATGACATCATCTTCAACCTCCAAACGGTGCTGTCGCGATGCAGCCATCTTGCCCCACTGCCCTCGCCGATTTGCTCCAGTTGTCCCCTGTCGCGCTAACCAAACGTGGATTGACACCTTAGCTCCAACGCTGGCGCACTAGAATTCCTCTGCAACCCGCGGTCGGCAGCGTCATCGTCGCCCCACCCTTACACCCGCCTCCTCTGTCGTGCCTATCTGCCTCCCCCAATCCTCTTTCTAAGTCCGGTAGCAACAACCCAGCCCCAACAAACCTCGGAACCCTAACCCTTGGCCGCCGCTAGCCGTTGGCTGAAATCATTCGGGATTTCGGTCAATTGTCCAATAGTAAATACGTAAAAAAAACTAAGAAGTCCATTTAGCCTTTCAACTCTTCTAACTGGTGACATGTTTTAAAAATATTACGTTCTATTCCTCTTTAAATTCAAAACACTATCGAAATAGTTATGAAAAATTCTTAAAAAAATTAGTAATATAGATGATACAATGATTTAGCTCTCTATTTTTTTCAAACAGACGAAAGTATCCTTATTTTGTAATTTTTTTAAATGGACGTATATTTTTACTATTTTTCATTTTCGAAATATAAAAGTATAAAAAATATGTTTTGGGGGAAACTTACCCGAGCTTGTGGAGGCCCAAATCTACAGATTACAGCTGGGCCCAATCCTATTAAATCTCCTTCAACTTTAGCCCAGGGGTTCGAAACTAACACGACGAAGAGTAAAGCTCCCGTATAAAATCAGAGACCCAAATCACCCACGGCAGCCGCCGACCCGCCGTCGCGCGCTTCCTTCTCTCTTCTTGCCCCGCCGCCTCCCTCCCCAAACACGCCGCCGGGATGAGCTGGCGTGACCACCATCAGAGGCCGCACCACGGCCAAGGATACAATCCCCGCGCCCCCGCCGCGCAGTGGCATGGCGCCGCCTCGACGTCCGCCCCGGCCCCCGGCCACGGCGCGGCGGCACAGGGGATGAACCCCTACGGCTTTGCTCCCAACACTCAGTACGCGCCGAACCCCTTCCACACCGCGGTCAACCACCTCCTCTTCCAGAACCCCGCCGCCCTCGCCGCCTTCCACCAACTCCAGCAGCAGCAGCCGCAGCACCTCCCCTCCCACGCCTACCACCAAAACCCTACCCCTAACATCCAGCACCGCGCGCCCAACCCCGCCGCCGCTTCCTCACCCGCGCCGCCCCTTCCCCAGCCTCAGCAGCAGCAGCCACAGCAGCCGCGCAACCAACAGGTAATGCTCGGGAGGGCGCATGCGGCGGCGAGGAAGGCGCGGGACGAGCTCGTGAATAGCGGGGAGGGCGTCACGGGGTGGAAGGTGGCGCAGGCGGTGCTGGTGGCGCTCAAGGTCGACTCGTGGGGCTCCCTCGGCGTCCAGCTCCACGACGTGCCCCTCCTGCGCGACATCTTTCTCATCGAGAGCAAGGTCAGTACTAATTTTGAGCGCAGTAGTTTGCAGTAGATTGTTGGTACATGGAAAGCTCGCAAGGCTCGTTTGTGTTCTGCAGTGAATTTAGGAGGATTTGAAAGGCTGTAGCTGGGGTTTGGTAAGGGGAAACTGTGGGCATATTTGCGCTGTGCACTGGTTTCTGGGACTTCCATGCCGTCACTCTTCACGTTATTGCATTGTTTGTTGTTATAGGACAATTCAACCTGTTGTAACTTTGCATTATTTGTGTTTTTTTGGGTTAAAAATGCTGGTCTCCAATGGAATACAGTCCTCTAGTTCTCTGTGTCATATTTTAAGTCATTATAGATCTTGTCGCAAAAAATGACGGGATACATGACCAAAATTAGCCTTATCATGGATAAGAGCAAGAATAAAGCACAGATATATTGTTGCTAGACATATAATCTGACTTCTAATATACAAAGGAGGGAGTCCTAAAATACTCTCGTTTGATCAAATATGATGTACTATCTAGACAAGATTAGTTTGATGCTCGCATTCTTTTACTGGAAGTGTGCAAACTTAGTCTTTTTTTTTCATGCAATTGCAAAGCTTGCTGAGCTCCTTCTATTAGTCTCAAATCATCACTATTTGGTATTTGGTAGAACTATACTTGTTGATTCTGGTAATTGACTTTAGTTGGGCCTTACTGGTATTTGTCAGGTGAACACATTCATCCATTGCTATGTTGCTGCAAGAAAAATTGTAACAGTTTATGATCTGGAGGTTGAAATATGCAAGACTGAGGGGGTTGGGCAGTTTGAAGAGCTGGGATTGGGGCCTTTTCTTCAGCACCCACTTGTTGCACATTATTTTTCAGCACCTGGTGATTTGTCTATGGTGCCTAAGCTTAGTAGCGAGGAGATTATCAATTTCCTGCAGAAATTTGTGGATGATTCTAAGAAGAAAATCACAGTGGAAGACTTCTTGGATCATCTTGTGAAGCAAAAATCAGTCTCTGGAAAGGAAAAACTTGGTGTGCGGATACAGAGCTTGGGGTATGTATTTGTTTAGGAATAACAACGTATGATGTACTTATTATCTTTCCACATGTGAATCTGATATTAGAACTTGTGTGTTCTGTGTACTCTGAAGTTGAAATGCGTTTTCTTGGCCTCTTTGCCATTTCATGTTATCACCAGAACATTCTACTTTCACTAATTTGGGGAGGTTTTGTAGGTTGCATATTTCCTTCCTCCGACAGGCCAGGAAAACTGAGGTGGCTGCTGTTAAGCTTCTAGGCAAGATGAGTGGATCTGATGATAGCAGTCGGGGGAAGGATTTATCGAAAAATACAAATTTTCATACAGACAAGCAGGCATTGGACAAGAGGTTCAATTCTATAACCAGTCGTATAAAGCAGTTACCAGGCATCAATAAACATATTCATTTTGATTCAACCGATGATGAAATTGATGGCAATACAAGCTCCGAGGATGATAAACTTGATGACAATGAGAGTAAAAATGGCTGTTCTATTCTTGATAACATGGATGGTGATAAGCGTGTCAGCAGCTGCCCATATCCTTCAAAAACTGAAGAAATGGAAAGGCTTGGATTGAAATCTGAAATTAGTAAAAAGCCAGCTTTAGAAAATAGCAAGTTAAAAGAGGGTGGCAAAAATGGGAAATCAAGACAAAAAAGGAAGTTTGAAGAAAACGGGAGTCCTAGCTCTTTGTGCAAACAGTCCAAGAAGCAGCAAAAGGTGCAAACCCAGAAGCATGAAGCATCACCGAATTGCTTCCTAAGCATAGGTAAGCTGGAGAATTTTATAACAACATGGAAGGAAACATGTCGTGAACATCCAGTTCAACAGGTATGGTTAATACTCATAATTAAATCCATGCTTTCTTTAAATACTTGTGAACTTGAGTAAACATTCCTCTATTTACCTCTAATGAGGAAACAAGCACTGTAGTATATGACTCCTATTGTCTTATGTCAGGGCATACAGCTTCCATTGTCGCTTAACTTATTTGAACCTAATCATTGACTGTTTAGCAGTAGACGTGCGCAGTCTGGACTTATTCTATTTCTAAAACTAATTTGTTGTACTTGTCACCAATGCAGGTTCTGGAAATGATAGCAAATTACTATTCAAGAACACCAAAAGAAAAGAAGATAATAATAAATTTCTGCTCACAATACCCGGGCATTGGCCTCCTCAATGTTGCTGTGAGTTGATTCGTCTTCCTTCTCATCTGACTGGAACATTTTATGCATGTATTCACTATCCACTATACGGATATTACATTTGCAGATATTTTTTTACCTATAGTTCTTACATGATAGTTCCTATTAGAGGGGCTAATACCCAAAAATAGGATTTGATAGGCATTGGATTAACCTCTAGTCAGGTTCCCCTCCTAATTGAGTGAGTCGGCTTACATGGTCTGGAAGCACTTTGTTTTTTCTTTTTGGAGGAATCTTGTGTCTATGTTGTCTGTCCTTTTTTTTTTTTTGGTCTCTTCTGCTCCACACCTCCACCATTGCACTACCTTTTGAATATATATAAAAATTGTTTAACCATCGAGTGGTTCGAAACAGGGTGTGGTATATGATGTCCCTGTATGGCTTGGCATTCGGGCAATTATATGAACTCAGGAAAACAATTCATATGTTCTCCTTTTTGGGTTATGGTGGTAGTAATGCATGCTTTGAATCTGATGCTATAAATGGACCAAATATAGTAACTCTAGGTAAAGAGAGATTTGTTAGGCCATGCATGTTTCCATTATTTTGTTAGGCCATGCATTTCCCCCCTTATTTTGTTATAATGTGTTGGTACAGTGGTACCATTTTGAGATATCTCTTAAACTTCGCTGCCACATGTATATGCAGGTTAAATCGATGGGATGTGGTCTGTTGGATAGTATTTACGATGTGATACAACTCTCTGGTGAGAATAACATGTCTTCAAGCCCTCTTCCTTACACCACCACTGAGGTTATGGAAATCGAGCCTCCGAGCAAAGAAAATACTAAATGTATTGCTAAAGGAGCTACGGATAGCAGTGAGGACAACGGGACTGGGCATAGTGTGTACTCTCTCACCCTCCCTCCCTCGTTTTTCTCAATTGTTCTTGGCAGTAAAATTGTGCTCTACCACTTGCTACAAACAAATGGCCTCTTTCCACATTTTGTGTTGCAGGTGTCACCATTGGTGATGTCATCAGCAGGATTACTGAATATATTGAGTCCAACAGTAAAGTGCCTGAGGATGGAGCTTTGTGGGTGAGGAAACTTCATGATTGTGAAACATGTATAACTACTCAATTTTCGGCCAAGCATTTTAGTGCTCTTGGCCATGGGACATTCCTTGAGTTTTTGGAAAAACATGGTCATCATTTCCCCCCTTCATTGAGTAGTTTTTTGAAGAGGGGAAGTTCTGATTCTTCGTCTCTGGAAGTTTCTGTACTGCAGCAGCAAGTTGAAGTTTTACTCTGCCAAGCTGAGAGTAATTGGCTGGAAGACGGTGACTTTTCAGAGGATAGTTTCTTTATGCTTCTCAAAAGGCAATTTCCGACAATAAGCTTTGATTTTGTGCAAGGCAAATCTGGGGAAAGACTTACTGGCTATATTGAGAGGCAGAGAAAAAACAAACAAACAAATAGCATAAAGTTTTCCATCTCTTTATTGGAGAAACGGTGGTCTGGAATTTCGCCAGGTAGACATGACAATATTGATGAGCTGGGGAACGGTGTTGTTCAACAATCTCATTATTCTGGAACAGTTTGCTCACGAGAAGCTATTAATTGTTTACTGAAGGCCCCTATGTTGTCAGATCTGCTTCTTTGGTCACATTGGGATCTTCTATTTGCTCCTTCACTGGGCTCTTTCATACACTGGTTGCTGAATACTGGTCCAGTTCAAGAGTTATCATGCATTGTGACCACAGATGGTAGGTTTATCAAAGTAGATCCCTCAGCCACGATTGATCAATTTTTAGAAGCCATTATTCAACGTTCATCATTTCAAGTGGCAGTGATACTGCTTTCCTTGCTACACATTTATGATGGTTCTACTAACACCCCGATTTCATTGCTAAAATGTTATGCACAACGAGCAATAAATATCATAATAGACAACAATGATTTGATGAATGCTAATTCTGAAAGCAAAATATTTATTCCGGAGGAACTCCATAATCTAAGTGCTGAACAGCGTGACTGCTCTACTCGTTTTATTGACCGTTTTCAAGAAAGCTCTCAGGTATCCTTTGGAAGAAGTATTAGGTCTGATAGCTTATCAAACATTGATGGCACTGTTAAATTGGTTGCCAAATTTATACTTGATTGTCTTGGTCATCTTCCTTCGGAATTTCGTAGTCTTGCAGCAGATATACTATTGGCAGGACTTCGAACTGTTACCAAGAGCTGCTATTCAGTCATGTTGCATGAATCCACTGAAAGTTGGCACCTCTGCATGCTTCATGATATTGGTTTGTCCCTTGGAGTTGCGGAGTGGGTTGAAGATTGCCGTAGGTTGTGTTTAACTGAAGTTCATGCGAAGGCAGAAATGCATTCTTCTGCAAAGCATACATCTGAAGGAGCTAGACATGAAAACTCTAACATGCTTATTTCTAATGACGTTGATACGATGGATGGGAGAAGAAAATCATTTGCTGGTACAAATAACCATGTTGTTGCTATAGATAATAAAGACCATAAGGTGTTAAACCCTGTTGGAACCAGGGCAGATATTACAGAATTACATACTAACAGCTCATCCGTGATGGGAGAAATGAATCTTGAACAAGCAACTCTTGTTATTGAGACTATACGTCGTGAAGAGTTTGGTTTGGATGAGGCACTAAGTAACACTGGTAATAGCTTGTTGAAGAAGCAGCATGCTCGACTTGGAAGAGCATTGCATTGTCTTTCACAAGAACTATATTCCCAGGATTCTCACCTACTTCTTGAGCTAGTAAGCAAGGCTATGCACTCCTTTTTTACTTCATTTTGTTGTGTGCTTGGAGGGGATTCGCATGGAGAATTGGATATATTTATCTGCTGACCTTATTCTACTATAAATCAGGTACAGAATGCTGATGACAATACGTATCTTGAGGGTGTTGAACCAACATTAGCATTCATTCTTCAGGAGAATGGTATTGTTGTTTTAAACAATGAGAGGGGCTTCGCTGCTGAAAACATTAGAGCACTTTGTGATATTGGTAACTCAACAAAGAAAGGATCAAACAGGGGTTATATTGGAAATAAAGGCATTGGATTTAAATCAGTTTTTCGGGTATGTCTAAATAGAATTATTTTTCAGTTATCATCTTAATGCTGTACACTGTGCAATTCTACAATCACATGACTTGTTGTCTATACTTTCATGGATTTCTTATTGTGTCAGTTGCAATTCTTTGTTTGTACTTGTCCTACATCACGTAGGACTTTCGAGTTATCTGGGGGAACGACTACCTTTTAATTTTGTCTATGATATGTTTTGTAGGTAACTGATGCTCCAGAGATCCATTCAAATGGTTTCCATGTGAAATTTGACATTACGGAAGGCCAGATTGGTTTTGTATTGCCAACTGCAGTTCCACCTTATGCTACTAGTTCATTTAGTAGCATGTTGTCCTTTGAAGATGAGTCCTTGTTGAACACTTGCGTTGTACTTCCCTTCAGATCAAAATTTAGGGAGGGCACTGGTATGTGCTCCATTGTATCCATGTTTTCAGATCTCCACCCATCTCTACTCCTATTTCTTCACCGACTAAAATGCATCAAGTTTATGAATATGCTTAATGATACACTGCTGGTTATGAGAAGGGAGGCTCTTGGCGATGGCATTGTGAGAATCTCACATGGGAATGAGATCATGAGTTGGCTGGTAGTCAGTAAGAAGTTACAGGGTACAATTGTACGACATGATGTGTGCACTACAGAGATAGCTGTTGCATTTACTTTACAGGAGACTGAGAGGGGAGAGTATGAGCCTTTCTTGAAGCAACAGCCGGTGTTTGCTTTTCTTCCTCTGAGGAATTACGGTCTTAAATTCATTCTTCAAGGAGATTTTGTTTTACCTTCTTCCAGAGAGGAAGTGGATGCAGATAGTGCATGGAATCAGTGGTTGTTGTCTGAATTCCCTTCTTTGTTTGTCAGTGCCCAAGAATCCCTTTGTGCTCTTCCCTGCTTCCAGAGGTACCCTGGAAAGGCTGTCACAGCCTTCCTGAGTTTTATTCCTCTAGTGGGAGAAGTTCATGGATTCTTCAGTCAGCTCCCTCACTTGATCCTTTCCAAGTTGCGTCAGACCCGCTGCTTGTTTCTGGATGGCTCTAGTTTGCAATGGGTCTACCCATGCAATACACTTAGGGGTTGGGACGAACAGACTAAAATGCTACTGTCTGATGGCTTACTTCATGAACATCTTGGTCTTGGGTACCTCTCGAAAGATATTTTGATATCTGATAAATTATCAAGGGCCTTAGGTATTTATGATTACGGACCAAACATTTTGATGGATACCATCTCATCTATTTGCCGAACTGATGGTTGTATTGAGTCACTGGGCCTGGAATGGCTATGTGCTTGGTTCGTTACCCTTTATTCGACGTTGCTGTCTCATTCATTTAGAAATGTTTCCTTAACAAGAAGCCTCGAAGATGATCTTTTAAGTACACTTAGGAAAATACCATGCATCCCACTTTCAGATGGTTCATTTAGTTCTGTTGCAGATGGCCCTATATGGTTGCCATATGATATTGTCAATTCCATACCTGAACACAGAAGTAGCATTCAGAATTTTCAGGTTCTTTATAGTAACCTTCGAACTGTAAGTACTCATCTTCTCTCTGCATCCTGCAAAAATAAATACCTCATGGAGGAGGTCAGAACAAACGATCTGATAGACATTCTGCTAAAAATCGGGGTGAGGAAATTGTCTGGGCATGACATTATTAAAAATCACATCATGGCATCCTTGTGTAATGGCATAGATGCTAATGTGGCTGATAAAATGATGATAGAGTATGTGAGCTTTATTATGCTTCATCTTCAGTCTTCTTGTACAAGCTGTAACTTTGAAAAGGAAGATATAGTGTCAGAACTACAGAAGAGGCCTATTTTCCTTACAAACCATGGATACAAGTGCCCAGCTGATGAGCCGATTCACTTCAGTAAAGATTACGGAAATTCTGTGGATGTGGGTAGGCTACTTCAGAATTTAGAAATTAATTGGATTGAACTTGATAGTAGGTATTTGATGAATCATGGTTCAGATCCGTTATTTGAACTGAAAAAATGGAGGCGATTTTTTGAGGAGATCGGTGTGACTGATTTTGTGCAGGTTGTGAAACTTGAGAAAAATGTACCCCAAGTTGATTCCTTTCTAGCAGGAAGTCATTCTCAAGGTGATATTTCTGCAACACCCTGTACTGTATATGACTGGGAGTCGCCAGAATTGGCTAGTATTTTATCAGTTTTTTCTTCAAAAAGATGCCGGGAAAATTGTATATATCTTCTGGAGGTTCTTGACAAATTCTGGGATGATTGTTATAGTGCAAAAGCTAGGAGTCTCACAAGTGCGACACATTGTGGTGAAAACAGAACAGTCGAATCATCCTTTTTGAAGTGTATCCGAAGCTTCAAATGGATAGCATCAAGTATAGATGAGGATCTTCATTATGCAACAGATTTATTCTATGATTCTGAAAATATGCGCTCTCTTCTTGGTAGGGTGGCCCCATATGCTGTACCGCAGGTTGGTAGTTTATCCTTATGAAATTGTACTGTAAATTTTACTAGTCACCTGATCTTATTCCTATGTGGAGCAGGTATCTAGCAGTTCACTTAGGAAGGACATTGGATTAAAAACAGAGGTATCCTACTGTGATGCTTTGATGGTCCTGAAGTCTTGGATAACATCACAGGTTCCTTTTAGTGCAAGGTACTAGGTTTTTTTTTTTCTAGACTATATTTAAATAATAGAAAATTTATGTGCTGTGCCAAGTTAGAATGAGAGTAACTGTGCAAAAATTGCTTAAACATTTCGATATCATCCGCATATATTTAATGTGAATTGGCAGTGTTGTTGTTGCATCTGCAGCGTTAGTATGTGGGATAATTATGTAAGAAAACTCATTTAAACATTTTTGGATATTTAGCGTCACCACTTAGTTTCCTTTTGTCCTTTCCTGTGTTAATATATGGCCAATGGGTTAACCTTCCTTTTCTTCAGTATGAACCAGATGTGCAAATTCTATACCTTTCTATCAGAAGGTGCGGCTGACTCAAAGATTGACATTAAACGGGAGTTCCTGTCATGCTCCTCTATATTTACACCATTACAACGCCCTCGATCTTGTGAGGTTGTTCCTGGGAATTTTTTTCCACCAGAAGATCTCTATTGGCATGACCCAACAAGATGTTCTGAAATGACAGAGGAACTCATTTCAATGAAAAACGGAAGCATGTTCCCAAGAAGAATGCTGTCCACAGCCTATCCAAGCCTTTGCGAATTCTTTACTGAAGCGTGTGGTGTACCAAAAGTCCCATCAACATCCAATTATGTTGAGATACTGTTACGCCTATCAAATGTTGCATTGCCTTCTCAAGCAGCCAATCATGTAAATTGCTTTTGTGCATGAACTACATAAGAATTTGTATTTTTTTTGTTTGGTAAATTCGTCATGGCTATATTTAAGAGTTTAGTGCTAAGTAGGTACTTCCGGCTAATTATGATTCTTATCATTCTGAACTAAAGATACAACGAAGTTTTGGCAGTTGCGTTTAATAGTCCCAGCTAATTATTCTTTGTTTGCATATAGGTCTTCCGTGTATTTGTGAGATGGGCTAATGATCTACATTCTGAAAGTGACAAGATGAATGATATATTGTACTTGAAAGAATCTCTTAAAAAATTGGAGACAACAATATTGCCCACCTCGGTTGATAAATGGGTCTCTCTACATCCTTCTTTTGGCCTTGTTTGCTGGGTAGATGATGATGAGTTGAAGCAGCAATTTAAAACTTCTAGTGATGTTGATTTCATACAATTTGGTGACCTTTCTCCTGAGGATAAGCAAATGCTGTACGGAAAAGTTGCTGCTTTGATGAAAAGTTTAGGTATCCCAGCACTTTCTAAGGTAATAGAAATCTTGTTCTGCCAAATGTAAAGTTGTGCAAAGTAAAATTGAAAAGAAACCCCAACAAAGTTTGATTTGTGCTATAACTTGGATGAAAATCAATTCCAAGTCAATCTCTACAATAGAAGTCAGTATGGTACAAGCAATTTTTTGGTGCACTTCACACATTTTCTACCATCCAATATTCACCCTGTAAGTTGGTAGAGGCGATAAACGATTGAGAAATGGAGAATTGTGGATAGTGCTGTCCAAATGGGTCGTGCCTACTGGGCCGGCCTGAGGCACGGCACGGCCCGGCTGAGTCAGGTCGGCACGGAAACGGGCACGGCTCGGCCCGGCACGTCTCGGAGAATATGTTGTACTCTTTTTTCCTTCTAATAGAAATGTTTTTAACGAGGTAACTAATCAATCAAGCTCATTTTTATCTATTTTCTATAATTCTTTTATTTTTTTAATTTTATAGCTATTTAAAAAAAATCTATTTTCGGAGTGCTACTAGACCAGCTGGGCCGGCTGTGCACCGTGTGCTCAGCAGGGCCTACCATGCACTGTGCTCAGCCGTGCCGTCGGGCTGCAACCGTGCCTGGGCTGGCCCAGCACGGCCTGTTACAGTAAATAGGCTTGTCGGGCCGTCCTGTAGCCAGGTCGTGCCTAGCCGGGCCCATGCCGGGCCGGCTTGACAGACCCATTTGGACAGCACTAATTGTGGAGATGGAAACTTGAAAAAAAAACTGCAGTTAAAAAGTGTTTTTACCCTAACCAATTCCCTTTAGTAAGATGCACCATTTTACCAAATTGATCTCCTGTTCTTTTCTAGTTGTGTTTAAAGAATGAAAAATTGGCTGAATTACAGCATGGACCTAATACGAGTATCTATTTTCAGAACCTTGTTAAATTTTTCAGTTAAAATTTTCACAACATCAATTTGTCGCAATACTTGAGAATTTGGTACCAGTTATTGTAGCTGAGGCATCTGCCTCTTCAGATGCAGATGGGTTCATCAGTCTTTCCAAAGTTGTGAATTTGTAACTGCAAGCACGACATTTGAGCCAATACTAATGTGGTACATCGCAGCATCAAAAGGTTCTTGTTATGGCAGAATGCACACAGGCCAACAACATAAAAAAGTTTATAGTTATGACAGAATTATATATACTTAGTACATAGTATATTGAGTATATGCTTGTTTTACCAGTTATACAACTACATAAATGCATATTTCTGTTATTTATATCTAATTAAACTCCAGATATTGAGCCTAAACAGGGATGTTGAAACTTACATATTGAAGATGTTGAAACTCCAAATATTGAGCCTAAACTAGTTATTGTGATAACTAGTGTTCATATTTCTGCGTGCTTCTTATCACTCTTTCTGCCTTTACATAGGTTGTGTATCGCGAAGCAATATTTTATGGTACAACAGACAACAGAGAAAAGGCTGCTTTAATTTATTGGCTTTTGCCATATATTCAACGGTACATCTATAAGATGCATAGAGATGCATATATGAACTTCCAGCAAAATGAGATCATGAAGCTTAGCAATCTGCAAGTTATTGTTGTTGATAAGTTATTCCACAAGTATGTGATAAGAGGACTTGATAGTTCTTCTAAGAAAAGATTCAAATGCCATTGTCTTTTGCAGGTTAGTATTTATCGTTCTATTCTGCCATCATAGTAACTAGCAAGTAATTACCTGCTTGCCGTTAGTCTCTTGTTTCCCAAGCTTGTAAGTTTTCAAAGCCATTCCTGCACTCCAAAGGGCTTCAGAGGAAAAAATCCATGGGAATCAGATTATACAAAGTTCCCTTTTTTTAAAAAAAAAGAAATCCCCCATTACAAATGGGGCCTTGAAATTGAAGTCTGTTTTCTAGCAACTGGCATTATTGATTGATTTCCTTGTCTTGTGTACATAAGCTTCACACTCTAGGTTATTCATGCATGATGTAGTCAGTATAGAAGCTTCGCTCTGCTTAATCCATCTGCCATCAGTTTTCATTTGATCTGTTACTGGTTTTCAGGGAAATACTCTATACGCTACACAGGACTCTGATTCACATTCAGTGTTTTTGGAACTTTCTAGAATTTTCTTTGATGGATCTCCTGATCTGCATTTTGCAAATTTTCTGCACATGATCAAAACCATGGCGGAATCTGGCACCTCTGCTGAGCAAATAGAGTCTTTTATCGTTAATAATCAGAATGTGCCTGAGTTGCCTGCGCATGAAGCTCTTTGGTCCTTTTCTTCCTTGTCTGCAGCCAACCAAGGTGTTGATCCAGAAGGGGTTGAACTCGTACCTGCGTTTGAATTCAATGTTCCCAATCATCAGAGGGCACCAGGAATTGTTTCAAGTTGGCCACCTAATAATTGGAAAACAGCACCAGACTTCAGAACATCTCACAGAAGCCATCATTCATGCAGGCAAGAGGCAAAGGTGAATGATGCTGGACCTTTGTCAGACTTAACCATGCCTGCTGAGTCTGGACATGTAGAGGACACTTTGGTTCCTATTGATCTTGAAGGGAATTGGATTATAGAAGAGAATATAAGGACAGAAAATGCATTCCATGCAGATATTTCAGCGGCAGTCCTCCATGAACCTCAGATGGTGATGCCTGTTGAACCTTCCAATGCACCTGCTTATTTGGACTTGGAGACTGGAAGTTCAAGCGGAACTGTTAATGTTGAGCTAACAAACTTCAATGAGAAAGTGGCCAATGTTGCAGAAGAGAGGGAGAGGTTCTGTATCGGGCCCACGGATGCCAGCCAGTTAAGAACTGGCAGGCTTGGTGAAGCTCTAGTCCACAAATATTTTGCCGAGCAGCTAGGATCCAACAATGTCAGGTGGGTGAATGAAGAAAGTGAAACCGGACTGCCTTATGATATTGTTATCACGCGCAAAAAGGACTCGGAATATGTGGAGGTGAAGGCAACTGTATCTTCAAAAAAAGATTGGTTCTACGTCACATCGAGGGAATGGCAGTTTGCATTGGAGAAAGGGGATTCATTCAGCATTGCCCGTGTTATTCTGTCGGGTACAAAGCAAGCAAGTATTGAAATGTTGAAAAATCCTTACAAGCTCTATCAGCAGAAAGCATTGCGGCTTGCTCTCTTGATATCCAGGTAACATATAAGCTCATCAGCAGCAACGTAGACCAAATGCCACTTTTACTGCAACCAGCACTGATGACCTTGTTCCGATTGAAATGATTGTTCTGAATGGACTGAATCTGCCTGCATCTTTGATCAAGTGTTTTGTCTGTTTTTGAAGAGTGATGAGGTGGTTCTTAGTAGATATCAGCATACCGTTCAGTCTGTCTATAGTAGGCTACCCTTTTCTACATGCTAACCTGAGGAATGTTCTCCATTGATGGCTCTCGAACATGTCACGTGTGACGCCTTGTCTGCAACTATGCATCTGATTTGTAATCAGTTCTCGAATTTGGTGCATAATGTATCCGATTTTCTTCTTGCATTTTCCTTCGGTAGATTGTTTTTCCTGGGACCATGTTCCCTAGGTAGATGGTAGCTGAAGGTGAAATTGTACAGAAATGTATGTAATTTTATGTTACCATGCGCTATTAACTAATAGTAATACCAGGATGGTTCACAATACCAAATACTTCAACATTCCAACTTGGTTGAAATTGCTCCCTTAGAATTTCAACGTTCTTCCATTTCTAGGGTAATCTATTGAGGAAATCAAGAGCTCAGTTGCAGGCTGAAGTCTTGCCTTTTTCTCCATACGAACGTGACCCCATGCTACCACGTCTGAAGTCTTGCTTTTTTCTCCATACGAACATGACCCCATGCTACCACGTCGAGCCCGCTCGCCATTGGAACTCCCGGATGGCGGCCACCATGCAGTTGAAACTAACGTGGAGAATCTAGAAGCGCGCGACAGATCGGAACCACCGTCTCAATCGTGCTACTTTTGACACTTGCAGTGCTAAATTGATTTGGTATTTGTTATCTGTACATGTCTTGAAACATGTTTAGTTTGTCGATGTTTTGTGTAGAATCGATTATGGGAGATGTAAAGAGTCGATTATGCTTTGAAGAACTCGACAGCTTGGAGCCACCGTCTCAATTGTGACTTTTGACACTTGCAGTGCTAAATTGATTTGGTATTTGTTATCCTATACATATCTTGAAACATGTTTAGTTTGTCCATATTTTGTGTAGAAACGATTGTGAGAGGTGTAAAGAATCGATTATGCTTGTAAGAAGTGGTTGAGCGTATAACTTCAAAGTATCAATTACTACCTCCGTTTTTTTTACTTGTTACCATTTTTTTACTGTAACAATTTTGATATTATATTTTTTTACTATAAAAGATTTATACATAACTAAAACTTTCGTATCATTAGATTCATCGTGAAATGTACTTTATTAGTATTAGATACTTTTAAGTATTCGTAAATTTTTCGTAAAAAAACGTGAAGTCAAAAGTGCTACAGTAAAAATTGATGACAAGTAAATGAAAACAGGAATAGTATCATATTTGATATGAAGAGAGAATCGTAGGTAACGCACACGCCTTTGGTGTAGGGGGTTCCTTCGATCTAGGGCAGAGTGCATGCACAAACTATGAAAGTTCTTTCACATCCCATCGGACGATAACATCAAAGTATAGTAAAAAAAAACTTCTGGTACTTTTTTTATCCGCTGCTGCAAGGGCCCAGCACAAATCCGCGAACCATCCACACCGCCGGCTCACACATCCCATAGGATTATTACTATGAATAATTTTCCACATCTCATCGGAAAATAATTATTAAATTTTAACAAAAAAATCACTCAAAGATAATGAAATACGGCACAAGGCACCTCAGCTTAGACGTACGAGACTACAAGTTACAACGGCGTAGTACGTGTGCAACATCTGAAATTTACAACGGCGAGGGGAGGTGTGCAAGGATGGAAAATGTACCTACATGTCTCCGCGTGAATTGTGATTGCTGGGAGCTCGCACCCGAGTATCCATGTCTCTTAGTCTCTACAGATCGGTTGTACCAAACATATATTGTTGAATAGGAAAATTTTACTAGATTTTATAAACGTATGAGTTATTATAATAATTCATTTACATTAAAATTTGTATTAAAGAGTTAAATTAATAAATTATAAAATAGATGAAAGAATTAATAAATAGATAGATACTCGATTGATCTAATCGCACCACATGCGGAAGTTGCCCCTCTCCTCGCAATGCCGAACGGCCGGACTCGTTCAAGCCTAACCGACCTACCGGCCAGTTGCCGCTTCCACACACGCCGCCACCTAACGCGATGACCCGGTGGCCTGTCCACCGCGCGCGCCCTGAGCCCCTGACTACTCGCGTCACGTCGGTAGCGCATGGGCAAGTGGTTGGTTGGACTCGATCACTCGCTCGCTCCTCGTCCCTGTTGTCCCTCCTCCGCGTCGTCCTTATGTGGCACTCTGCAGTTCTGCGCTCTGCGTTCCGCCCCTCCGCGTTGGCGAAGCTGCCAACAGGCCTACACCCAACCACAGGCGTCCAAGCTACGCAGTTGAACAGGATGGTGCAGTACAAAACAGTTAGCTTCAACTAGACCAGTACAGCACGTCCGGATAATCAACTCGGCCTGGGCTGCCGGTGCAGCAGTAGGAGGAGAACAAGCGAGTATTGCGCGCAGCCGGGCACGTATGTTTTGCGTTGCCGGAGTACGCAAGTTCTTTCGCCGATGAGGTGACGAGCAGAAATCGGGAGCCGTTGCGCGCTGTTTTTCTGCAGCCGTCGGGTCGAAATCACGAATGCGGCGTGCGTTCCTGCCTGCCCCACTCCACCGCAACGGTCCTGTCTTTAAACACCCAGGCCCAAACGCCACGACCACTTCCAGTCTTCCACAATATAAGCGGCAGCCCTGCCTGCCCCGTCCCAAACGGCTACTTGACTGACTCGGCTCGCAGTCGTCGTCACTGGCTTGCTCCGACCGCGCGCACCACCCATCCCCGAACCGCCGCGCCGCGCCGCGCCATGCCGCCGAAGCGCGTGTGCCGCCTCGCGCTGCTCGTGGCCGCGGCGGCCTACCTCCTCTTCCTCCTCCTATTCGAGCTCCCCTCCATCGCCATCGCCTCCGCCTCCTCCTCCCGTAACGCCCATGCCGCCACACACCGGGCCCGCCGCCGCGAGCTCGAGGCCTCCGCGCTGCCCTCATCCTCCCCGCTCCGCCCCCACAAGAGCGCCTTCCCCCGTCGCTCCCCTCTCGCCGTCTCGTCGGTCCGCTTCCACCTCCCCAACTCCTCCAGCTCCTCCTCCTCCATCGACGCCTCTGCCTCATCCGCCTTCGCCGCCGCGAGGCCCCACCTCGCGCACCTCCTCTCCCATTCCGCTCCCACTTCCCCGTCCTCCTCTCCCTCGCCCTCGGCGTCGTCCTGCCCCGCAACGGTCTCGGTGCCGAGAGACCGGCTCACGAGCAGCGGGGGAGCAGTGACTGTGGAGCTGCCGTGCGGGATGGCCGTGGGTTCGCGGGTCACGGTGGTGGCGCGGCCACGGGCGAGGATCGCGGAGAGGAGGGAGGGGGACGCGCCAGCGATGGTGTCGCAGTTCATGCTCGAGCTCCTGGGCACCATGGCCGTGCAGGGGGAGGAGCCGCCCAGGATACTGCACTTCAACCCCAGGATCCGCGGGGACTTCAGCGGCCGCCCCGTCATCGAGCTCAACACCTGCTACCGGATGCAGTGGGCGCAGCCGCAGCGGTGCGAAGGGTGGGCGTCACGGCCGGACGAGGATACTGGTGAGCTCGATTGCCTAATTCTGTTTGTTTATGCCTCGTTTTGTGTATAATCGCTTCGTTGGGTAGAAAATTTGTGAGTAGCTCTACTTGACAGATAAATTCTTGAACTTGGCAGCTGTTTCCTCGATTCACCCAAAAGATAACGATTTCTTTTCCTCCACGAATGTAGCTAGAAAAGTTGCTTTGGTAAATTGGCTTCAAAATGAAGTTATGGTTTTGACCTTTCAGTTGACGGGGAATTGAAGTGTGAGAAATTTATTCGTGATGATTACCGCAACTCAGAGGAATCAAGGATGAAATGGTGGTTGAACCATTTGATCGGTTGGCCGGGTAAGGGGTCTATCGATCAGGAATACCCATTTGCAGAGGGCAAGCAGTTTGTTTTGACTATAACAGCTGGTTTGGAAGGCTACCATGCCAATGTTGATGGCCGGCATGTCACATCGTTCCCTTACCGCACTGTGAGTTTGTTATAAGACCTTTTAATGATTGCTCGTCAGTTCCAATGTTGTCTCAAGATTTAATTTTCTAATGGTAGTTAATTGTTGGTTTGATAGGGTTACAGTCTTGAGGACGCAACGGGGTTGTCTTTGAAAGGAGACGTGGATGTTGAGTCCGTCTTTGCTGATTATTTGCCCAATTCACCTCCTAGTTTCTCTCCGCAGAGATATCTGGAGATGTCAGAACAGTGGAAGGCCTCACCATTGCCAACTGAACTTGTTCAGCTTTTTGTTGGCATCCTTTCAGCTGCTAACCATTTTGCTGAGCGTATGGCTGTTCGGAAGTCATGGATGATTTCTACCAGGAGATCATCTAATGTTGTTGCTCGCTTTTTTGTTGCGCTGGTAAGTTTTGACAAGTGAATTATTAGGGTAATGCTTTTATGTTGCAAACTCTAATAAGATCAAAACGCTTCATAGAATGGGGAAAAGGAGGTCAATGAAGAGCTGAAGAAGGAGGCAGAGTACTTTGGGGACATTGTTATAGTGCCATTCATGGATAGCTATGACCTTGTTGTTCTAAAAACCATTGCCATTGCTGAGTATGGGGTGCGTAATTTGGATTTTTGTGGGTGAATTTATTTTAGTTGCTCTATCATGCTTCAATTTCATCTGCAAAAATCCTCATGATAGTTGCAACTGTTTTGTAGGTGAGGATTGTTCCTGCAAAGTACATAATGAAATGTGATGATGATACATTTGTTAGAATCGATTCTGTTTTAGATCAAGTGAAGAAGATCCAAAGTGGGAAGAGCATGTACGTGGGAAATATAAACTACTACCACAGACCCTTACGATCTGGGAAATGGGCTGTAGCATATGAGGTAAGATTCAATATCCTATATGGCTAAAGAATTGCCGTGCAGTGTGCTGCTCATTCAGAAAGCTAAAAGGAAGCCTTGTCAGATGATCATCCATTATGCTTGGCTACAGAATTAGCAGAAAATCAGTGTGTTCGTTGTTAGGTCACCAGGGAAGAGCCCCTTGTTTTAGTCTCATAAATATGGTTTAACTTTTTTTAATATGATATGTTAGCGAATAGCTTGTGCCTTTCTGAAAGCAGCACCTTTGGCACAATAGCTGACATAGTTAGTACTAGTCCTGCAAATATCGAGACTCTTTCATAAAAAACTTAATCTGTTAGCTCACCTCCATCTTACATTCCAGTTTAGTGGTTGACACCATGTTGCACGCTACATAAACTTGATCTAGTTTTCCTTCTCCCAACAGGAATGGCCAGAGGAAGTGTATCCACCTTATGCTAATGGACCTGGCTATGTGATTTCATCAGATATTGCTCAATACATTTTATCCGAGTTTGATAATAAGACTTTAAGAGTAAGTACGTCAGTTAGCCTCTTGTCTATCTCTGGTCATTGAATACAAACTTAGCGATTTCTTGTTTCTTTTCAATACTGGAGTCTGGAATTAGTGATTTCTAATGGGTAAGATTTTCTTGACACAGTTATTCAAGATGGAAGATGTTAGTATGGGCATGTGGGTTGAGAAGTTCAATAGCACCCGTCAGCCTGTGGAGTATCTGCATGATGTCAGGTTCTACCAGCCTGGTTGCTTTGATGGTTACTTCACTGCACACTACCAATCCCCACAACACATGATTTGTTTGTGGAGAAAGTTACAATCTGGGAGTGCTCAATGCTGCAACGTAAGATGACAGTGACTAGAACACGGCATATATTGTGTTTAGTGTATGGAGGGCAGATTGATCATTGTGCACTCTAGTATGAACAGCTGCTGTTTGGGATCATCGAGAAACATCAAGCAAGGATGAGCTTAGAGGCACCCGTACCATTCGTTCATTCTCTTGATCAGTTGCTGATTCAGCTGCTGATGCTGACACCAGGGATCCATGTTCTTGGAATTGTTTTCTGTAAATGTCAAATTTATTTGACCCAGCCAGGATAGGATCCTGATAGTTTATGTAACGGTGAATACCTGCCATATCTGTATATGATACATGTTCTGTTCTGTGAGTCGAGAGCTACTAGAACTTATAAACTTTACCCGATGAAATGTTTTGTGTGCCTTCTGCTGGTATCATTATCTGATAACCGGAGTCAGTCGTTTGTTTTTCAGGCCTCCGTCTTTTCATCTATGTACGAGAAGAATAATAAATGGATGACTTATTAGACAAAAATCTATTAAGAATCTGGTAATGGGTCATCCGTCTTGAAACAGTAGAAACAGGTGCATGCAAATTAATACTAGTGCGATGAGGATGAGTGCCACGATAGGGAAAACATAGTCTGTCAAAGCATTGCAACTCAGAGACTTTTACACGTGAATCAAAACTATATGAATCATGGTAAAATTCACGTCGGGCACCACCTCTAGGAGGAAACTGAGGAGCGCTCGAGACTCGTGAGTAAGAACCAGGAAAATGCTCATGTACACTAAAAGAGAGACGGTACATATCCCGAGTACTCTACTCCTACTCACGCCACTTATCCCTCTTATGATGAAAGTAAAACCCAACAAGATGAACAAGATGACCCTCTCTCTGGCAGTAGATGCAATGGTAGCATCTATCGGGAACTCGACTGCCGGTCACTCTAGACTCTCTCATAGGGGCTCTCATCTTGGACTATGCAGCTCTCTTGTGTTATGGTGTGGTTTTCTTTTTTTGATTGTGGGGTGAGTTTCTTGGTGGGTTATGGTGTGTAATTGATTTTGGACTTCTCAGTTTTTAGGTAGTAGGTGAGGTGAAAATAGTCTTAACAACTCCATTGTAAGCCACCCTCTCAAAACCCAAGGCTAAACCCACTTTATCGGCACACATCTTGGTCTTGAGCAATATCAAATCTATTTTATACTTGCCTTCTAAGCACTTCTCCACAAGAGAAAGAAGGTACTCATTCTCGGTCTTGAGCTTCTCAATTTGCCATCTAACCCAGTTGAGCTTGTCCTTCAAAACGATACAGGTGAAACAGTTTGGTTGCACATCCTTAGAACTCTCAGTACTCTCTAATTTAGACTCTAACTCCTTTATGCGCTTGGCTTTCACATCAATATCCTTTGAGATAAAAAACAATTCTTGTAGTACACTCTTACCTACCACTAAGGACAGTTTGGTCCATTTTCTCCTCCATCCATCGAACGACTGTAGCACATTCATGACTTAGCTTCGTGATGATAGCACATGCACTTTCATCCTTCCCACGGTTTTAAGACCAAACCTCGAAACCTTTTGCACGTTTCTCAAAGAGCGACTCACTACCACTTACTTGACCTCAAGCAAGCCTCGCGATGTCTACATGTGAACTCTGTATTGCGATCTTGACTACCGGTAAGTCTCTCTCGCTCTCGATCCCCCGGGCCGTCTCGTCACTTGTATCGATATCCTTTTCGCTTGACTTTGTCAACACGCCGTCTCTATCCATCTTTCATGCTTTGCTTAATCTCCACATGTACAGCTAGAATCACCATTGACTCCACCCCGCTTTCTCTATCGTCTGGCACCAAACACCCTGCTTGTTTCTAATCATCCCGTCATCGACTGTCAAGTTACAGCCATTACCTACATATCAGGAGACAAACAAACATATTTTTCCAACTCCAACTCTAATTAGTCTAAAATTAAAATTCTCAGTAAAAATCACATTCCTAAGAAGAATCATAAACACGAGACAAATATACTTCATCCAGTGTACCCGAAAGTTCCAATTCAAACCGGGAAGTTTCGGTCCAAACTCGGAAGTTTCGGTATTCGAAAGTTTCGAGTTCAATCCAGACAGGGGTTCTCGGTTTTGGTTTTTCCGGGAATCCGTAAGTTCCGGGTCCATGCCGAAAGTTTCAGCATCGGAAGCTCTGACAATAAAAAAACTTTGAAAGCCGGATATTCACCGAAAATTTTGGATTCACTAGAATCAGCATATCAAAACTTAAGCAAAAATAAAGATCGACAAGCTAAATCAATACCAATATAAATTACTCATCACAAGTAAACTAAGACACAATTCAACTTGATTTTTTATTCTATTTTTGGTCTATATGGTCTAAGTATTCCGATGAATGAATTTAGTATTATTTTGATAGTTTAAATAGTATTATTCTCGTTTCGCCACTAAGTAACTGTAAAGCCAACAGACCACAACTGCTGCCACTTCGCTGCCTTGTGTAGTCGTGTCACGCTCGTCGACACGCCGACACACCCGCCACTATGCAGCACCGACGCCCTCTCCACACAGCCTCGGGTGAACTTGAACAGCAGCCACGGTGAACTCGACACCGTCGGCATTGCACAACGGTATGATGTCCTAGAGCACGAACGACAGGAATATGCACTGTTAGCAAAAGCGGCTGAAATAATTGACAACCATTTCCAAACACAGCTCGTGATTTGCGATAGCGCATCTGTCTAGTGAACAGCGTCTGACAGGCACGGGCGGTGGTAGCTACTTCCAATCGCTACCGGCCGACCATTCCAAAACCGGACTCGCATCCTCTCATATTATAAAAAGTAATATCACCAGTAAATAATAATAGTGACATTAACTCTCCATCAACCGTTATATCTGAAACAAACCTACCTAATTAATTACTACAGTAAAATAATACACAGTAAAATCGCTACAGTATTATGCTACAGCAAAATCTCTATGCTAGACAATGTTATGGCACTGTTTTATTCAGACTCAAATCGCTGTTTATTTCGCTGACATTGCTTCATGATGTCAGAGAATGCGAGTCCTTTAAAACCGTGAGTACGTGGCTTCTAATAAGTGCCACGCCGAGCACTAATCATGACAAAATTCTGTGCAAGTTAAATCGGAGAAATGTAACTTTCCATATCTTGGTATAGTACTATTTATCTGCGTCATTTATCTCTTCTACTAGATACATATTCATCATTTAATTTTTCTCACTTAACTTATTTTTTCACATACTTCTTCACTACGATTCTCAATATAAATAAACAATTCAACTAAGTTATACGGCAGCATGGCCTAGTAGAGTGGAATTTCCGTGTTCAAGAATATCTAACTATTTTCAAACGTGAAGCGTGTGATTGATAGTAGCTTAGTTGTTCTGTAGCTAGAGACCACTGCGCCATTAAACTCCAGGAGGCTAGGCAGCGCCTGTCTCGTCCCGCGACGGTGTCGTCGGAGCGCCCGGCTGTCGTCCTCGGCCGTGGCTGCCGAGACGCCGCGGACCGCGGAAGCGCCGTCCCCGTCGCCGTGCGGGGAGGACGCGTTCGACTGGTTGCACCGGTGGTACCCTTTCCGCCTTTCGCCCCCGTGTGCGACCTCGCCCCGCGCGCGCCGCACGGCAAGACGGTGCTCGGGCTCAGCGTCGTCGCCTGGTACGACCGCGGCGCCGGCGAGTGGCGCGTGTTCGACGACGCCTGCCCGCACCGCCTCGCGCCGCTGTCCGAGGGCCGTGTCGACGAAAAGGGCCGCCTGCAGTGCGTCTACCACGGCTGGTGCTTCGACGGCGCCGGCGCCTGCAAGTTCATCTCTCAGGTCCCCGCCCTCGGCGCCCCGGTACGTACGACGATCACAACCACATCTCTTCCTCCTCGTGGTCCTCCGTTAATCTTCTCTCGACTCTTGACGCAGGTGCACAAGAACAGCAAGGCGTGCGTGGCGTCGTACCCCTGCGTGGTGCAGAACAAAGTCCTGTGGTTCTACCCGAGGACCGAGCCCGAGTACAAAAACGTGCTGCAGAGGAAGCGGCCGCCGTGCATGGCCGAGATCAACGACCCGTCGTACTTCACCGTGTACGGCACGAGGGATCTCTTCTTGGGGTAAAGGCTCAGCCTTTTGATTTTTCTTTCGCATCTTGATGCTTCTTCCGTTGCTATACCTGCATTGAACATTCACAGTTCAGTCATAGTTTGTAGCACTGTTTCGTTGCTATGATATTTTGGGATCCGCATTCTCTGACTTTGCTTCGGCAGTACGCTCTCTCCCATCCTTCATATCACGGATGGACAGCCAGGATTTTACTGATATAGTACTACTACAGCAACCTTTGCAACAGTATTTTCGCTACGGTTTATACCCTCATGAATTACTGTAACGTCTTTGCCTTTGTCGAAGCAAAGTTAGAGGATGCGGATCTGATTTTGGTATAAAACCTCACAGACCTGCTCATGTCCCATATGCACACAGTGGGCTGCTACCCACATTGCGCAATAAGGAAGACCCCGGAAGATATGTCCCTGACCCGAAATGAATATCACACTTATCTTTGGCAATGCAAAATAAAGCTGTTCTTTGTTTCTTTCAGAAAACTTAAGTTGTTCCTTCAGTCTAGAAGGTCTCATGCTGGAATAACAAAGTTAGCATTCTGCGCCACTGATTGGGGATGTTCGTTCCTTCACAGTTGAGTACGATCAAGAAGGCGGCGATCCAATCAAGATGAAGATAGAGCAGGCGAGCGTAACCGGGTTCCTGTCGATGATGGAAGGAGGCAGCATGCGGTTCGTCGCGCCGTGCACGATGCACGGCACATTGCCGCCTACCAAATTGGTATGCATCCCCTCTCCCTTTGACAATACAAGTGAAGCTGTAAGGAATCTGTATATAGAGTCATCTTAACATATCGGCACTGTTCCTTGTTCCGGCAGGCCGCCGATGGCGAGGCGGAGCCTTGGTTCATGCTGGTGGCCTTCTGCATTCCGGTTTCTCATGGTAGGAGCAGGTTGATCTGGGCGTTCCCGAGGAATGCTGGTGTTTGGCTCCAGAAGACCATACCACGCTGGTTCTCCCATATGGTCACCAATCGTACATTGGATTCAGATATGTGCCTCCTCCATGTTCAGATTCAATGTGTTAAAATCGGACCTTTGGAGCTGTTCTTACATCAAAATTCTGTTCTAGCTCTAGCTTCATGATTGATTCAGGCTATGTGTCATGCATGGATGGAGTTAAAACATTCTTCTTTGGTTGCTCCTCCCCGCTCAGGAGCGCAAATATTCTGCGGCGGGCCTTGATAACTGTCATAAAGCTTGCTATGTGCCCATCTCGTCAGATGGCATGGTCATCGCCTTCAGGAACTGGTTTAGGAAGTACTGCAAGAGTCAGGTTGGCTGGGCAACCCCACAACCTGATCAGCTGCTACCAACCCCTACCAAGGATCAGCTCTTGGAGAGGTAAAGACCTGAAACATCAAACGCCACAGACTCAGCAATGCACTCGGAATTTTGCGACGCGTCATTTCCTGATGCCGTCAACAGGTACTGGTCGCACGTCGTGCAGTGCACGAGCTGCAGCGCCGCGCTGAAGGCCATGAAGGCGCTCGAGGTCACCCTGCAGGTCGCGTCGGTCGTCGTCGTCGTTGGGTTGCTCGCTGTCGCCAAGGGGACGTTGGTCATGTCAACTGTCCAGAGAGCTGTGGCCATGTCCGCGGCTGTGCTGTGCTTCGCGGCATCCCGCTGGCTCGATGAAGAATTTCATCGAGACGAACTTCTATTTCCAGGATTACGTCCATGCTTACAAGTGACACGTTCGGTAGATCCTGCGTGTTTCTTACTAGGACATTGCGGTTTGTGATACAAGGGTCCATCTACGTGTAAGATGACTCAAATCATGCAATGATTATGTTATTTTCTTTTTAGCCATTGGATGGTGATCCAACATACTCGCAAATAGAAGGACGGTGATGCAGCAGGCCACACTTTTGTGGACAGCCGCTAGCTAAGCTTGTAGCTGCCGTGGCTGGAGAGGCAGGCAACGCCGAACCAGTCGTGAGGTTTGAGGCGGCGGTGGCAGTGCGAGGACGCTGGCGGTGCTCGCACGGCCGGCCGGCCGGCTATTTGAAGGCGTTTGCCGCCACCGGCCGGCCACGGCCCAACGGCCTGTCATGTTTCGTACTCCGAGGCTAACGCTTTTCTGATAAAAATAAAATGTGGCGATGCTACTTCGATTTGAACGGCTAACTACCAAACATCGCTGTCTGCGGTACCAGAAATTCAGGATGGAAAAGAAATCAAGCTGGCAATGCCGGGAAGGACTTCATTTAGCGTGCCAAATATAAACACACAGACGTGGCATTGATATCGACACTGTGGGTGCTCTCGGTCCTTCGCCCTTCATTCAGACATGGCATTGCTCTTCTTCGTCGGTTAGATCAATCTTTGTTTCCAAATATAAACACGCAGCTGGAGTAGAGTTCGAAAAATCGTTAAAAACTGTTTGATGTTCATGAAAACTGGTCAATACGGTACGCACCGAATTCTGAATTCGACTAATTTTTGAATTAGAATTCAAAAAATTAAAAAAATCATAAAAATACTAGAGATAATTCTAAGACTTTGTGTGAAAGATAATTTAAAAAACAATGTCATTTACATCATATTTTATATGGAGGAAGTTTGAAAAAAAATACTAAAATGCGTCATATGAACTTGATGATTTACCTATCACGTTAAGGAAAATCTTAACCTGCAAACAATTTTTTTTTCGAAGTATCTTAAGATGATCTTTAAAATTTGTTTCACTTCATTTAGAGTTTTATTAATTTCTCCATAATTTTTACAAAGTTCACGAGCATAAAGTGAATGTGTTAATAAATAGCATTGTAATTAACCTTTTCATGTCTACCACTATTTTTCCTACATAAATCATAGTATAAGTAAACTAATAGAAGTGGTTTCACTAATTTTAGAGGTGTGATGAGTTAGTTATGAATTAATCTAGTTGTAACACATTTACAAAATAGTGCATGTTAAAATAACTATTTTATGAGTTCATGTATTTTTAAAAGATATAGGATCATACAAAAAGACTAAAAAAATTAGTTTCATAATTTTTGAATTAGCAAATAATTAACTATGTATTTAACTAGATTTAGCAAATATATTTTCTCACAGAAAATATACAACTTTTTTATGAGTATAAATACTTTTATCACGTAGATCATGTTAAAAAAAACCAAAAAATTTGTTTTACTTGATTGAAAGCTCAGATGAATTAGTTATCGATTTTAGTTATTTTTTATTTTTCTTGAACTTCACTGAAATTCGATAAAACCGAATGGTTTTCGATGGAATTCGAACGGTTTTTTTTATCACAAATGAAATGTGGGAAATATAGTAGGTTTTCGATGGAATTCGACCGGTTTTCGATGGAATTCGAGCGGTTACCAAATGGTCGGTTCGCCCGAATTTTGCCTCCGATTTATAAGTTTGATCGAGTGAATTTGTTTGAATTCTCGTCGAATTTAGATCAAATTTTCCGATTTTTGAGAATATCAAAAAATCGTCGGGGCAGGTTTTGGATCCCAAACGAATTTTTGAAGCTTGAGCTGAAGACAAGAGCTCGCATAAAGAAAATAGAAATCTCCCTATCCAGTAAAAGAAATACTCCCTCTTATAAGAATACAAAGTATATATTATTATGTCCTAATCTTCAAAATTAGACTTCGACCATTATTTACTCATAAAATATATCATCTATATCTACAAAACTTATATAGTACGAAAGTACTTTAAAATACTTTGTCGTATAATTTTATACATTAAATATACTTATAAATTTAACTAATTATTAATTAAAATACATGAAGTTTGATTTCCTCGAAACAAAACGTGCATTGTATTTTTTGGACGGGGGAGTAACAACTGGACGTCTGTACCATCCGCTCGAACCAAAGGTTGTAGAATCTGATGCCCGCACCAGCATCATCAGTTCATCACCCCCTGTCGCAGGCAGCAGGCTGCGCCGTCTCGCAGCTTCGCATTGACGCATTGTAGGCAGGAGGCGGCAATGGATCCACCGTCCACGCAGGCACGCTGTCGTGCCGGTGGAATCTGGCAGAAAAAGGGGCTCGCACGCTGCACGCGCCCTCGTGTCGTGACGGACCGGAGGCAACAAAAGAAGTCGCAAAACCACCAAACCAAACGCTGCCCAGTCCGCGCCCTTTCCACACGTCAAAACTGCAACCAGGGACAGGGAGCGCGCCCACAGAAACCTCCACTAGATTAATTATTGCGCTGACGCGTTACAAGCTGAAGCCGTGGCAGCTATACAAGCACTAAGGTCCCGTTTAGCGCAGTTAAAAAAATTTATATCGGAAGTTATAGATAGATTGTGGGTATTTAATTGAGGTATATGAATTTTATTTTAAACTAAAAATAAAAGTTTAAATTACTTTATTTTATTACATAAACTTCAGAATTAACGTGAATCTTAAAGCTGAAACCGTGCTAAACGGGACCTAATATCATGTTAGTGAAGTTGGGATGATAAGAGTAGAGCCGGAGACTGATGTAAGTAATTTGAAATTGGCTCTAAAATTTATAATATACACCAAATTTACAAGTGTTTACGTCATGTATAATTTACGTTCATGTAATACAGCTCATAAATTAATGTGTGTTGGGCAAACTAGCGCATGTAAGATACTCGAAAAAAAACTAGCGTGTTTTGGAGCTGGTCTCGGACCAGATGATGTTGTAATTTGGCTTGATACTACTACGGCTACTATAGTTAACAAATGGCCGCTGATTTTACGTCGATCTTAAGTTTATGAAAATATATTTCCATCTAAAAAGGAAAAAGAGAAAAGAAACCTCCACTAGAGCAGCCGTTGGGTTGGACATCATCCAGTCGCCCAGTCTCCTCCCGCGTTTCCATTCCAGCGGGATCCCGGAGACCACGGCACCATTTCCATTCCAGTCGGTCGTTATAAGCAGGAAACCAACGCGCGCCCCATGGCAACGCTGCCTCCGCCGTCACGCCGTGGTTCTGCTCATCCCGGTCCCCATGGCGCCGCCGCTCGTCCTGCTCCTCCCACTCATCGTCGCCGCGCTCGCGCTGTGCCCGGAACTCTCCCACGGCCACGGCGGCGGCTTCTACGACCCGGCGCGCGTCACCCAGCTCTCATGGCGCCCCAGGTAGAATCCAGTGCTCGATCGCCTCGCGGTGTCTCTTTACCTGTGTCCCGTGTTGGCGCCGCGCGGCGCGGCTCCTGCGGTTTGGCGATCTGCGTCTGACAGGCGAGGCTTGTCGTGTGCGCTCCCGCAGGGCGTTCCTGTACAGCGGCTTCCTCTCGGACAGCGAGTGCGACTACCTCGTCAAGCTGGTGAGTTGATCATTGACTCATTCTGACGCCGCTGCCGCTGTGGCTTTTTGGTGGCGAGTAGGCGCTCACGGAGTTCCTTTTGCTTCTGTTGGGTTCAGGCGAAGGGGAGGATGGAGAAGTCGATGGTGGCGGACAGCGACTCCGGGAAGAGCGTTATGAGTCAGGTCCGCACCAGCTCGGGCACTTTCTTGGCCAAGCACGAGGTATGAATCTGCGCCGTGATTTTCTTCTTGCGCAACGCCACCGATTGATTCGCTATGCATTTTGAGTTTGTCTTACTTAATGTGTACTCTCTGCTATTCGGCGTTGCTTTACCTGCATTGATACGGTAGATGGTATTGGCCATGCAAGGGCCAAGGAAGCATGGAACCTGTGTTTGTGGTGAACAATGCAACATGGAGTTTTTTCTTTATGGGAAGGTTTGCTATATCTGCTCATGGTTTTGCAGAACAGATGAGTCTGTTCTTGCTATGATCTGTCACTTCTTTTCTTGAGATTAAGTGGTCACTGAATATGATTTGTGCTAGGTGATAACAAAATCATTAATTATAGTACGGATAAAGCCCGTCCCTTTGCAAAGATGAATAAACAAAGTAGCTAGCGATTTATGTTTTTTCTCGAATACGTAGGAGAGCTGTGTATTTTTTTATTAAGAATGAAAGGAGAGTTTGATACAGCAACCTTTGTCAGGTCTGAAAGGGTTCACGGTTTACTAAAAGCTATCACAGGCAAGGAATAAACAACTGAAGTATAAGCCATGAAGCATCAGTAGTGGTTAGAGTACTAATCCAAAGCTATGCAACCTTTGCAGCAGGACAACCAACTTCTTGGCTCCGGCGTCGCACCATCGTTCCGCGTCCTCTCTAATTAAGGTCGTGAGAGTGTCAAATGAGATACGATGATCGTTGAAGACGATGTCGTTACGCGATAGCCAGATACGCCACGAGATTAGGAGAATCAGAGAGTCGAGGCCCTAGCGGAAGTCACTGGCCACGCGCCCCCGGAGGTCAAACCACCAGTTGATAAAAGTGACATCCTCCGTAGGATTGTGCACGCCCAGGATGCGCCACTAGATCTCTCGTGGCAGCATACAGTGTAGGAACAGGTGATCGGTGGTCTCCGGTATCTCGCAGAATAGACGCCAGAAGGAGTCCATCGCCAAGTAATGCGGTCCTTCTCGGTGTTCAGAACGACGGTTTCAAGCTGGACCAAAGCTGTAGGTATTGGGTGATCGTTGGGATGCAGAGAGGGCCCGAGATGTTTGCAACCCAGCGACGATCGGTCAAAGCCTCCTTGACCGTCCTGCTCATCAGGCGCGAGGGGGTGATGCAGTCAAGAAGGACCGGCGCCAGCGAACGGATGGAGCGACCCTCAAGCCAGGTGTCGGACCAGAAGAGCATAGAGTCTCCATTACCAACATTGAACTTGGTTGATGCATTAAAGGGAGGACAGCCCATGGCTTAGATGGATCGGTCTGCTAGCTCCAAAGCCATCTGAGCCGCAAAGCGATACCGACCCTCTGAAGGTCCAGGACACCCAGGCCGCCGTAAGCCACTGGCCGACACACGCGTTGCTAGGCAAGAGTGCATCGTCCCCCAGTCATTTTTTTTTTGTCTCCAGTCCAAAGGAATGCCTTCCGAATCTTATCAATCTCCTTGATTACCCACGGCGGGATAGCAATGGAGATGAGCGTGTGCAGAGGGGTCGAGGAGAGCACAACTTTCACTAAAGTGGCACGCCCGGGCTTGGAAATAAGCTTGGCCTGCCAAGCTGGCAATTTGGCGGCGATCTTGTCCACCAAAGGTTGGAGATGATGTCTGCGAAGTCAACCAATCGTGAGCGGCACACCCAGGTACTGGATGAGGAAAGCTGATAAACCATAGGGCAGATTTTCGTTGATAGCCCTGATGTCGTTTTTAGCATAGCAAATGGGGATTGCGGCGCACTTTTGCGGGTTCATACTGAGCCTCGAAGCCGTTCCAAAGAATTGGAGGATATGTAAGTCCGCACAGATATCTTGAGGTGTTGGCGAAAGGAAGATTACAACGTCATCGACGTATAGAGAGCAGTGATGCGAGATGGAACCATGGTTTGTGGTGTCGATGATGCATGCATCTTCCGCCTTGGTTAGAATGCGACTGTGGATGTCCATAACCATCACGAAAAGAAAAGGGGATAGGGAGTCTCCTTGGCGCAGCCCACGAGCATGGCGCAGAGTTTGCCCTGGTATGGAATTGAGGAGGATCTGAGTAGAGGAGGAGCATAGGATGGTCTCGATCTAGTCGCACCAGCGGGAACCGAAAAGTGTAGTGCCGGCCGAAGAGATGCAAGTCTTTCTAGCGATTTATGTTATTTGTGGTATTTGAGTTTATGGTCATTCAAGCATTCATATATTCATATATATCTGTGAATCTATCTATGCAATCCATGAAATGACGCATTTAAACATGCTCTACACAACTAGGCATGCATTTGGCCTCACTGTTCCTTTGATTGGTGATTCATGCATTTTGCATAACCTATGAGCTAAACAATTATTATTGTTTTCTCATCATCTTTTTAGTTAGATCTTGTGGGTTTCATCTCTAGCTCACCCCAACTTGCTTGGGACAAAGGCTTTGTTGTTGTTGTACGAGCTAAACAATTAGAAATAAGTGCACTGATGTATTTCTTTTCTTTGACCCATTCAAGGATGAAATTGTCACTGCAATCGAGAACCGTGTTGCTGCTTGGACATTTCTTCCCGAAGGTAATTTGTATTGACTTAATTTTTTTTGTCGGAGCTAGATGGACATAGTCTAACGTCTACTCTATTTCTGATTCAGAAAATGTTGAATCAATTCAGGTTCTGCGCTATGAAATTGGTCAGAAGTATGATGCCCACTTCGATTATTTCCATGACAAAAACAACCTGAAACGTGGTGGTCATCGTGTTGCCACCGTGCTTATGTACTTGACAGATGTCAAGAAGGGTGGAGAGACTGTATTTCCAAATGGTGAGGTATGTATGCATAAGTTCAGAGGTTACTACATTTTGTATTTTTTGCAATAACAGAGATTTCCCCAGTCAGTAACTTATAGTCATCTGGGGTGTATTGCTTGCAGGGAAGCCATTTACAACACAAGGACGAAACTTGGTCAGATTGTGCAAGATCTTGCCTGGCAGGTATCCTTCAGCATCTTACATGTCAAAAGGAATATTTTCTTAAGTAACCTACCTTTATCAACAATGGAACTTCTTTTTTTTTTGGGGGGGGGGGGGGGGGGGAACCAAAGGGCTGTTTACTTCAATAGCGGCAAACCTATTTTCACATCTGCACTGTCCTGTAACAAGGGTATGCTCTTCTCCTGCAGTGAAACCAAAAAAAGGAGACGCACTACTGTTCTTCAGTCTTCATGTCAATGCAACAACTGATCCAAGCAGCCTTCATGGGAGCTGCCCAGTAATTGAGGGTGAGAAATGGTCAGCCACAAAATGGATTCACGTCAGATCATTCGATAATCCTTCGAATGTAAGGACAGATGTGCCATGTTCTGATGACAATGAGCTCTGCCCTAGATGGGCTGCAGTTGGGGAGTGTTACAAGAACCCAACATACATGGTGGGCACCAAGGATTCGCTCGGATTTTGCCGCAAGAGTTGCGGGGTGTGTGATGCATAAACCACCCTGCAATCTGAATGTGTTGTGGGGTGTTGCCGTGTTAGGACATAATTGTTTTCACCCCCCCCCCCCCCCCAATCATGTTTTACGGTTACTGAGTTGTACATAACAAATGAGGCAGGATTTTAGTAGTATGGTCGTATGGAGTACTGTCTCCTCTTGACATCTGTAGTTTGACTTCGGAGCATCTTGATACAAAGGAATGAGAATTTTGTTCGAGATTAAGGCTGCCTGAAAATTTTGTGTGACTCTACACCAACCGTTGTTGTTTACTCGTTTGTTTGTTGACGTGTTACTGGCCATATAGCCTGATGAATTTCCAAACACTTCTTCAGGAATGTCCTGTATAAGTGGTTTGAACTTTGACGTCTCCAGAGTTTAGACAGCAGGTGAAAATTTTCCCAATTCAGTCTACCAATGCCACTCTGCAAAACCTGGCTCGCAGAGTTTGCACACCCCATGGCTCTAAGATGGTCGAGTGGAAGTATGTAACCCATGGCCGCGGCACATCAATGTAATCTCCGTAGCTAAATCCATCAAGAAAAATTAGACACTGTAAACAGCGAAGACAGAACTGGTAACTGAAGTTACGATTTCCCCCCTTACTTTGATTGAGGTTGTCATAGCAAAAGAGCATTATGATGTGCCAGTGTCATTCATCTATGTGGTTGTGATTAGAAGCATCAATTCTACGCTTCTCACATCACATGTTTACGTATTATAATCAGCATGCAATTAGAATTCCGATGGTCTGTAAGCAGAAAAATTCAGAAAGTTGAAGATATGGAGAACCCGTTGCATTCTGAGGATATGATGGCATCATTGACCTATTTAGTCTAGAAATATAGAATGTTCATCCATGCTATGCAAACCCAAAGAGTGCCCAAGCAACTTGTAGACTGCAGCAGGAAAAGAATGGCTCCAGCCTCCAGCTTTGCTTGCTCACTGAGGTCGAGCTCTAGCAGTTTGGAACAAATTCTCGCGGGATGCGGATGCCGAGCTCCAACTAGAAATGCGGAGATGGCGAGGGATCTGCGACGGTGTGGCGGCGCGGAAGAGGCTCTCCGCGAGAACGTGCCGTCGTATGTTCCTAGCGGCGTCGAGCTCGCCGGCCTCCACCTCCTCCGCGGACCGGCGGCGAAGCCGGTCTGTGATGGAGTTCTTCGTTTTAGTTGGTGACGGAGTTCTTGGAACTGCAAAGTAATGCAAGGGATCCCTGTGAAACTATACTTTGGGCTTCTACGCCACCTCGATCTGGGCCGCCTAAGGTAGATCCAACGGTCATTGACGACCCAAATTGGATCGCGATTAGAGATGTAGGTTTGGTAATTTTTGGTTATTAGGTTGATCTAAAACTAAAAAATTTAACTAAAAATTCACTCTCATCTAATTAAATTAAAAAAAACTAAATAGTGACTCACAACTGCCCATTGCTATCCACTTGCATCTCTAATTGTGATCCGTCTATGAGCGGGCTTAAACGGTAATACGAATCAGTATAGGGGCCCTTACGCAACATATACTTCAGGCATCTTTACCACTTCGATCTGGGCCGCCTAGGTTGGATCGAACGGTGGCAGAAGAGCCACTAAAGATGTCATTTCAAAGGGTATTTAGGAGAGAATCAGAACCATAATTTTGGTCATTTCTATGCAATATCACACCAATTCATTTCACCCAATAAAAGGATTGTGACAGATCTCCTGAAAGCGATGTTTATTTCTTCAGGGTGCTGCTCACTTTGGAGCTGCTTTTGAACCTCACTTTACCAGGGCGATCTCTCATGTGTCATGCCATCTCATAGAATCACTCAAAGATGAACTCTTTCCATTTACTTTACATATATAACCTGAATTATCATACAATTGGAATGTACTTGACAGAGAACATGGGCAGCCTTAAGGATCAGATAGCAGTGCCTCTCAAAACTTTTCTCTCTTTTTTTCACTGTCTTTATTTCCCCTCTTCACAAGAACAAACAGGGAATTAAAAGGGAAAGGTAAGAAAACAACACAACTCAAAAAGCAAAGTGCAAAAGCAAGCATGGGTCAGTTGCTTTGATTCTACTCCCCCTCCCCCTCCATTAGGTCCTTCAAAAGCACAGCAGAATCAGCTAAAGCAAAAGAAACCCCAGAACAGAACAAGAAGCAAGAATACCAGTATACCACAACAGCGACTGACACAAATCCTGCTGCCCTGCTACTTCCCCACATTATAATATGCAGTCACATTGCACAGCCGCAGCGTCGCATTGCATTTGCGCCACCCGCATGAGAAGAAGCTCTTAGAAGAGCAGCAGCAGCAGCAGAAGAAGAAGAAGTCTCTGCAGGGAGGCAACAGAAGAGAGGAAGGAGGAGGCCACGCAAGAACAAGACGCTGCACGGCGACGACCACCGGGTATCATGAGAAGGCTGGCATGGTCCGTGAGGCGGGCGGCGGTGGCGGCATTGGCCATCTTGTTTGGAGCTCTTGTTTTGATGTCGCTGGTCATGGACAACGGCAAGAAATCGGCTCTGCCGGCGAGCGACGCCGCGATCGGCGGGAGGAGGATGATGCTCAGAGCCAATGGAGGGCAGAGTACTTTGGAGGATTTCAAGGCTGATGACCCCTTACAGGACAGCAAGAGGAGGGTGCCTAATGGACCTGATCCTATCCACAACAGGTACTTTAATTTACAGTTTACTGCAGTGCAAGCTTGATTTTGGTGTTTGGGTTGGTCTTTTCCCCTACTATGAGCATTTGCCACTTGAGAAAGAAGCCATCTTTATAGCAGTGCGTAGGTTTCTTGAAATTTGAAGTTTTAGGCTTAAAAATGGCAGTGTTGCAGGGCTTATCAACTGGTAGGGGGATGACAAATGCTGTAGCTGTTCATCCAATTTGAAATAGTGGAATTCCAGTGCTCATGATACTTTATCAGGACTACGTAGTTTAGGCTACATTATGGGAAGCAATGTTCTTGTTTGACCAGCTTCTTCTGACTTGTAGTCTCCAAGGTGTATGTTTTGCAGTGTGTTCAATGTGTTGTGTAGTTCATTTGCTCACTGTATGTTTCCATTTGCCATGTTTTCTTTAAGATTTTCATGTAGAATAGGCCAAGAGAAGAAACATTTGCATGGAACAAAATAAAATACATGATTCCTGCACTAACTGATAAAAGGGTAGGGAAAAGCAGGGAGAGGTGAATATGAGCATAAGACGTCACGCACTCCTTTTACTCATCACACCCACATTCCCCTATGATGATATGCTAATCTTTCAGCAAAAGCAAGTAGATAAGTCGTATTCCCCTAATGAGTAGCATAGATGCACATACCATACTTGAAATCATTAGTCTCCATGCATGAAAGTAGTCAAACAAAGTAGACCACCATGGTTCATCATGATAAACAACAGAGAGTCCAACGGTTTCAGTGCATCACCTGAAACACGAACTTGCAGGGCTGTCTCAAATTTCAATTCCTCCAGGCTTCTTCCCCTTCTAATCTGATTCTATTTCCTTCTGCATTCTCTAGGGGAACCGGCAAGTCCGGACGGTCGCCGGGCCGAGCATGACGGCGGCGCGGATGTCGAGGCGGCACGGAAGCTTCCGAAGCGGGGCAACATGTGTGGAGCTAACCAGACGGTGCATTGCAAGAATGGAGAGGAACAGACGACAAGAGGTCACTGCATTGTGGTGGGTCTGGCTGGATGTAGGGTGTAACTTGGGGGAGGTGGTCTGTCTTCTTCTAAGCACTGCTATTTAAGACAGTTTTAAGCACGAAAACTTTAGCTTTTTTGGCGAAACAAAGGCTATTCTACCAGTGGGATTTTTGTAAAGAGAGTAGTAAGTATCAAGTTTCCCTCTCACAAGTAAACAAGCATCAAAGATTCTTGGCAGGCAAAGGGATGTGGGCAAGAGCTCTTCTTTTTTTTTTGGCAGCAACTGCTTTATACATCTTAGTGGTGCTTTGTGTTTTTTTGAGGTGTTCATTCTTTTGCATTGTCAGTGTATCAACTACAGCAGCATATCATAAATTTGCTAAACGAGTAACGGGTATGGAAAAAAGCACCAGCACCAACAATTTTTGCTAGACATTGATCACTATCTTCTGATGAGATGTGGGAAATCCTTCGTAGTTTGTGACCATTGGCTGTCTGGCACTTGATCAAAGGACTCCCACTTGCTAAAGAGGCTTTTGCTTTACCTACACGTCTCAATTTATCTTCTTTTCTTTTTCAAAAGTAAAGTCCCTGTTTATTTTGCCAAAATTGCAAAATTACGTGTGAGACTAGTCTTCTTCCTGACTGGCTGACAGACTCTGGTTTTAAGCAAAACATAAATCTTTTGCACCAAACATGCCACAAACAAACAAAGGAGCAAGGTATAAAGGCAAAGGGAGGGAGAGAAGGCGTAAAGAGAAAGAGAAGGAACACTAGCACCAGCCTGCCAAAGTAGCAAGCATGCTTTTTCCCTTCTTTTGTTTCCTCCCTCTCCCTCCCTCCATTGTCCCTCCTGCATCTCTTTAACTTCTTTTCTTGTAGCTTTGAACAGCCAAAGTGGCCGGCCTTGGTTGAGTTCTAAAGCAGGCAGGGATGACTGGTCAGTCAGTCATCTTGTGTCTTAGAACTGAGATGTACTGCATTGTGGACTGCTTTCTTCACCGAAGAGATGCAGAGCAAAAGTGGGGACAGAGATGTATCCTACTATCCTTGCATGCATCTAGATGCTCTTGGGTCCAAGTATGGACCCGTTGCTCGTACTCTTTCTGCTCCCAGTAACAGTGAGGAGGAGCTAGCTGCCAACGTACTGTCTTTTGTAAACTGTATTTCTTTTCATTTACTGCAAATCAACTGAAAGCTTAGTTTCTGTGCATATGTGCTAGGAGCCTAAGACTGAAAGACCATCCATTCCATCTGCACTGATCTCGGATTCTAGATTGGTTGAAGCAGGGATGTATCTCTTGTGGATCTAGTTTAGTGACATTTCAAACAACACCTTTCTGGGTCATGGTATGCGCTGATGTTCGCACATCTTCAGTTCTACTCTGCTTCGAATGTGTTAAGCTTTAAAGAGATGTGGGCTTTTCAAGAAGAACATTGAGTGGTGTGTTCATCTACCTCTGACTGGATGCAACTTTTGCCAGGGGCGGCAGATGTACCCCAAGGTAGATTTTTGGTTGGGCTTCTGCAGTTTCTGCGCCTCCTGGATCGCTGGTCCTTCTCTTTCCTGTTGAGCTGTTCAGCGTCATAGCTTCTAGGGTCCTTCCTGTTCCATTTCTCTTTCCGTACGCTTCTCTAGTATCTAAGCTTTAGTTCTAAAACAATCACAATGCTAGTCCCGGGTGCAATTTTTAATGTTCTGCAGTTGGCGCGCGTGAAATGATATTATGTTCAGAGATGTTTTCGCTACATCGCCCGTTTATCTTGCTCAGTTACAAAAGCCATCGATCTCGTTCTTGCAGCAATGGAAGAAGTTGTTGGCGCGATCAGAGGGACGAACACAAGCTGACTGAAGGAGGAGGAAGTGGACCAAAACCTACTAAACTGCAGGCTTCAACTAAACTATAGCATGGTAATATCCCACCTATTAGTATTTCTGATTTTAGTTAGTGTAATCTAAGTGTTTTAGTATGATGGGTTTACTATCGTCTTGGTAGTTTAGATATGTTGTACTAATTTATAAACCTTCGCACTCTAAACATAACATATTCGGGTTAACACTTTTACATGAAGCGATGATAAAAACGTAAAAGATGTGCTATGCATATGTGGCTCATTTCACCTGAGAGTTGGGGCATATGTGAAATTTGGACATGGATATTATGGATGGTATTCAGAAGCATCTCGTAGGACATAATATGATCATGACACTTAGGATAGATCCTAAGTAGTAGAGGGGACATCTTGGTTATTTGTTTGCTGTATACGCGGTAAGCTGCCGGAGATGAATGCACTAAAGGAGGGAGGGTGTGATACCTCGACCTATTAATGTTTTTAGTTTCAGCACGTGTTGTTCAAGTATTCTGAAGTGGTGAATTTAGTAGTAACTTGCTAGTTTAGATAGGTTGAGTCAACTCATAATATTTCGTGCTCCAAAATAGTACATTTAGATAATCCTTTTACATAAAGTAAAGACTAAAGTATAAGAGAGAGGTTGTATATATGGGGCCCGCATGTGAAATTTGGACGCGGGTATTATAAACATGATCTAGTAGACTTAAACTTTGCGCTGTAGGTTGACATGCAGTAGAATCAAAAACCTTCCCTGATGAACCAATGTCTGCCTCGCATCGTGATTCATCGGCTTCTCTTCTCAAACATGAATAGTTTCAGCTCCTCTGCTTCCTTGTGGAGACTGGAGACAAGCAGGCTTATCTAAAAAATCTAAATAAAAATAATCTAAATTGTTTCAGCTCCTCTGCTTCCTTCTAGTACATGCGTGCACAGCTGTATGCAGTATGCATGTGCTGGGCAGAGGGAGGTTGGAGTCTGTATAAGCTAGTGCTTTCTGATCGAGATGGAAGCAGCTTGGAGTAGTCTCTGAGTCTCAGTTGTGTCATGTGTGGTACTAGTCTATAATAAGAGTTCGAGCTATATGTATCATGTATGTGTACTACTCGTGTACCAGCTGCTAGCCTGCTAGCCGTACATAAATATGTGCGATATATTGTGCTCAAGATGGTGTGATGCTTTGCCTGTATGTGTACATGTGTGCTGTTTCGTCTATCCTACAGATTTGTCTTAATTAATTTGGTCCTTCATGCTCCAGATTTTGGCCTGTTAGCTGCGTACGCATACACACATCCGTACCAACGTCTATAACATGTTAACCTACCATGTTGTTACAACCTCTAGCATCTGGGCGGGTACACCCATTGGCCGACGACGTAAGAAAATGTAAGAGTCGAGCATTTGTTTTTAGCTTTTCTATTGTCAAAACTCAGAAGCTTAAACAAATAGAATTATTAAAATAGTTTTTGAGAAATCAGAAGTTTGTTTTTGAGAAAACGAACCCGAGACTGAGAAACTAATTTAGAGTAGTTTTTCTAAAATATAGTATACTTAGAAATTAAAATTTTATTATAAAAGTTAACAGCTAAAATCTAAAATTAATTTTTCAGAAAAACTAAAAGTACAACTTAAAAAAAAAAATAGAAACAGACAGATCCGGTTGTGCTGCTCACTCAAAACCATCTATCTTCTCTTGCAGCAATAGAAGGTAGGTAGGTAACCTCAGAGGGACGAAACAAGCCGGAGGAAGCGGCACAAAACTCTTTTCGGATCGACGCGGCCCAAAATCTAATGGCCTGCAACTGCTAGGTCGGGCCTAACCGCAGGGTAGAGGCTGGCACGAGAAGCCAAAGTGGGCTATGGACCACAAGTCACAACTCACGGCCAAATCTGGTCCATACAAGTCTACCAAGTCGGAACAAGTCTCGCACTCTCGGTAGCTGCGTCACATGGTCACACCTCACACGAAACCAACCAACCCAACGGATAGTCAACATCACAAATTCACAAGTTATTTCGTGTATCCATCTTTAACCTCTAACATCTGTGTATCTATAGATTTTCTCATCTATTTTATGATTTTTTTATATATCTCTTTAACATAAATCTTCATAAGAGTATGAACACACATGTTATCTTATTCATCCATCTTTAACCCCTAATATCTATGTCCATTGATTTTCTAACCATTTCGTATTTTTCATATATATTTTTAATATAAATCTTAGATCCCGTTTAGTTGTAAAAAACGTTTCAGATTCTCTGGTGATTCTCTAGAATCCCTGCCAAACACATCAAAACGTGAAACGTTTCATCTTGAATCACCTGAAACGTTTCTCATTTTTAGCACTACAAGAAGAATCATTTAAAATGATGTTTCACCTGTTTCGAGAATCACTAAGGTCATTTTTCTTCAAGAATCTGAATTCAAAATTCCTGCCAAATATTTTTAAATAATTAAAGGTGATTCATCCAAAAAATATTTTAAAAAAAATCTAAAATCAAAACGTTTCTAAAATAACTTGAAGCCCTACCAAATGAACCTTTAATACAAATAAAGTTAGTGCTAGTGGAATTTTCATGTCACAGACAACCAGGACGAAACAAACACGAACGCACGCAACACGTCAGTTCTCTCCCTGCCCGGCGCGCCAGAGGTTTTTACCACACGCATTTACACCCTCTCATTTACCACCCTCCACCTGCCCCCCTCTCCGCCCCGGTCCCACCACCTCCGCCTCTATTTAAACGCGCACGCCACGATCCGCTCCGCTCCACAGCGATCTCGCAGCCTGCGACACACGCACACTCATCGAGTAGACATGGCCAAGCGTTGCGCTGCCTTCGTGGTGCTCTGCGTCGTCGCGCTGGCGCTGCACGCCGCGGCGGCGGCCAGGACAGTGCCCGGCGGCGCCGTTACCGCCTCGCTTCCGGCCGCCAAGAACGGCGGTGCCACGGGCGCGGGCGCGGGCGTAGCGGACAAGAAGAACCTCTTCGTGGGCGTGGGCGGCATGGGCGACCTCCCGGGCTTCCCGGCCGTCGGAGCCGGGTACGGCGGCGGCTTCGGCAACAACGGCGGGGGCGTCTTCAGCGGCGTCACGGGCCCCCTCGGCGGCGTCGGGGGTGGCATCGGGGGCGCCGGCCCGCTCGGCGGCGCTGGTGGGTTCGGGCCCCTCGGCGGCGGTGGCACCCCGTTCGGCGGCTTCGGCGGCACCCCGTTCGGCGGCTTCGGCGGAGGTGCCGGTGGCATCGGCGGCGGGGGTGCTGGTGGAGTCACGCCTTGAGTCGCACGTATGTGCTGTGGTGTAGGGCGTCGGGTCGTGCACGTACGCGAGCGGGTGCATGCTCTGGCGTAGACGTGTTATGGTATGGTACGTACGTGAGTGGCATGCATGCAATGTGTGTTGAGTTGCTTTTGCTTCTGGTACGCGTGTAGCTGTGTGTGCAGCATGTTCGTGCGTGTGTGCTGGGCAGAGCCAGGAAGGTTGGAGTCTGTAAAAGTTTAGGGCTCGCTGTTTGTGTTGGAGGCTCGAGTGCTTTTAGTAGTGCACTTCAGTACTTGTGTGTGTGGTGACCATGTCAAAAAGAGCCGGAGCTATGAATGTTTACTCATGTTCCAGCTGCATGCATGCTAGTTATAATATTATTATGTGCATTTGTGCTCAAGATGGTGTGGTGCTTTGCTATTTCTTCTTCTTTTTCGTGTGTTACTGCTTGCGCTCCAAAACTTGGATCCAATCCCACGGTCTCAATGTTCATAGTGCATTTCGAAATACAACATTAATTCCTCCAAAACGGGCTGGCATCCAAAGACTTCAATTTGACCGGATGAATTACACCAAACGACCAGAGTCCATCCCCAATCGCATCGTCCGTCTCACGAGATGCAGCAACATAGTACACACTGAGCACCCTCACGATCCGGGCATCGTCCTGCCGTTCTTGATCGAGGCGTGTATTTACTGCTCCTCCCGCGGGCCCTGCGCGCGCCACGTACTTTCGGGGGAGATCTTTCGCCCACGACGCTACTGCGGCAGGGCTCATTAACGCACGGCGATACGGCGGCATCGATGCGTGGCCAGGCCTAGCCGGGGAATCGATCGACGTCGAAGGTGACGGGCACGGGCACGGGCACCGCACTGCGCACACATTCATCGCTTGCGGAACGTACTTTTGGGTGGGTCTCCGGCCGATCCCGGTCAGGGCCCGGCGCCCAGGCCCCACGCGTCGTGCTCGTGCCTTTAGGAATTTTTTAAAGACTATTTTAAACTAATATTTTAATAATAACATGTGAGAATATAAAATTATAGGAGGTAGCTCATTTGGTTATGTCAATATCTTTGACGTGACTAAGAAGGCACGCTGACGGTCGCCCTAGCGTCGTGCCATGCGTCATCGACGTAGCAGGCCCGAGTTGCGCCATAGGGGTTAGCGCGACCAGCCGTCACATCAATCCTTTGGCGTGACTCAGCTACCCACAGAAGGTCGCCACGACCCTTTCCCCCCACACCTCTTCTTCCTCCTCCAGCCGCGCGCGACAAAGGTGACACTTCACTCTCCGATCCGACGAATCCCCCATATCTCCACCAATCAAGCTCGATTTGAAGTGAATTTTGCGAGAACGTGTCTTAGGAAGGTAGCTCATCCATTCCCTCCTAATTTTTTTTGGGTTTTTGGCTTGCATTTGCAGTCCAAGGATAGTTAGGATTTAAGATAATGTTGATGTTATTCTATAAAATTTCTACGTATGGAGTTAAATCGGAGGTAATATATCGTGCTATGTATGTATAGTTATGCATGCGTATCGTGTGGAATTTGTTACGTACAATTATTTGAGCATAGAAAATTGAATCAATTATGTATAGGCTTATGTATATGAACAATGCATATTCTTCTTTTATATATATATGAGCATTTTTTTAATTGTTGTGATGAAATAATGAAGCGTAGGAATTGAATTGGATAATGTGTAGGATTTGTATGTGTTATAGCGATGATATTTTTTATATGTGTAATGTTTGGATGGTTTATGTGTGTAGATGGATCGGACTATTCATATGTTTTTTGGTAGCACTATTAATGCAAATGGGAAGTTCGATAAGATTAAGGAGCAAGTGTTGAAATTTGGGAATCCTCCTTGCTTCGATGAAATTATTGATCAGGTTAGGTTAGTTATGAATGTTGATGTGGATGTATGTAATGTAACCGTATGTAGAATGTTTGATGCCGGTCAGAGTGGTAGGGCTCACTATGTTGTTATGGAGTTAGCATCGAAGAATGATTGGAAGCTATACAAAGATTATGTGAATGTTTCTCAAGTTTGTTGCGTGGAGTTGATAGTTGATGTGGGTATCAGAGGAAGCTTGATGCCATCGGTTCAAGATGTGATGGGTAGTATTAGCCAGGAAGTGGAGCCTGCTGAGCATTTGACTTAGGAAATTCCTGCCATTGTCCCAGAGGTTGCTGGTGTCTCTAAACTCGCCAATGTTACTGTTCCAGAGGTACCTCGTGTCTCTATTCAGGAGATAGCTGTTGATGGTTTCAATAACTTTGATTTGGTTGTGGTATGTAATGACTTCGATGATGGATTTTTTTAGGATGAGAAGGCCCAAGTAAATGTCAAGGAAATACCAATCTTTTCGTCGGACAGTGAGGACGAAGATGAAGATGATGAGGTAGAAAAAGATGAACATGTGTCTAGTGTTGAGCAACGACACGTGGGTGCTAAGGTGGAAGGAGAAGCGGGTGAGGATGAGGAGAAGGTTTTATGGGATGGAATTTACACGGAGTAGGAGATAAGGACATTGAAGGTTGTACATGTGAATGTGCCCGAGGTGCTGGGCTACGCGGATATTTCAATGACCAAGAATGCGCTTTGTGATAATGGCTTAATGTCTACTGAGGAGAAAGGAGACAGTGAGAAGGAGTTGATTAAGAAGAGGGTGATATTCGATAGTCTTGATGAAATGAAGTTCTGGTTCAAGGACTACTCAGTGCGGCACCATAGGTTATACGATGTGGTTCATTCTTATATGAAGGAGAGGTACACTATAAAATGCCAGAGAGGTTGTGGATAGGGTGTATGGGTCCATCTTATTCCAAGCGACGACCGACGATGGAAGGTCATAAATGTGAAACAACCTCACACTTGTGGGTCAGTGAGGCCCGAACAAGTGCACTCCCAGTGCACGACGAGATACCTTGGTCTACACATCGCCCCCATCGTTTGGGCGACCTGTATATGACCGTGGATTCTCTAATTGAATTTATAGTTGGGTTTAACAATTATCGCGTGTTGTATGGCAAGGTATAGATGGCGAAGAAACATGCCATGGCATTACTATGGAGAGATTGGAAGGAGGCATATGCGAGTGTTCCTAGGATCTTGGATGCAATTTCACATTTCAACTCCGAGACTAAGTGGTTCATTTCATCTGGTGGCATGATGGACAGTGATAGTGGTGTCAGGAAGCCTGTCATGCAGCGTGTGTTTTGATGCTTTTCTCAATGCGTGGAGCCCTTCAAGCATTGTAGGCCCGTGATTAGCGTCGACGCTACTTTCTTGACAGGAAAGTGCAAGGGTGCACTGATGATTGATGTTCTCATTGACGACGTTCTTATATACTCCAAGACTGAAGAAGAACATTTTGAGCACCTCGGTGTTGTTCTTGGCCGACTCTGAGATCATCAACTCTATGTCAAGTTCAGCAAATGCGAGTTTTGGCTCAAGGAGGTTGCTTTCCTAGGTCATATCTTGTCAGATAACGATGTTGTAGTTGACCCGAGCAAGGTGCAGGATGTGCTCAACTGGGTTCAGCCCAAGAATGTCACCGACATCCGGAGTTTTCTCGGACTCGCAGGTTATTACCGCCAGTTTATTGAGAATTTCTCCAGAATTGCCAAGCCAATGACCGAGTTGTTGAAGCAAGGCAACGTGTTTGAGTGGTCAAGTGAATGTGAGTCAGCTTTCCAGGCCTTGAAGAAGCTGCTCACGACTGCTCCCGTTCTTGCTCAGCCTGATGTGGGCAAGAGTTTCAACGTCTATTGCGATGCTTTTCGCATGGGCATCGGATGTGTCCTTATTCAAGAGGGCAGAGTTGTCGCTTATGCCTCCCGCCAATTAAAGCGCCATGAGGAGAATTACCCAACACACAACTTAGAGCTTGCCGTAGTTGTGCATGCTCTGAAGATCTGACGTCATTACCTAATAGGCGACTTGTGCCGTATCTACACGGATCACAAAAGTCTCAAATATATCTTCACTCAGGCGAATTTGAATATGAGGCAGCGAAGGTGGCTCGAGTTGATCAAAGACTATGAGCTGGAAGTTCATTATCACCCTGGTAAGACGAATGTGGTCGGAGTCTAAGGGCTTATTGTCATTGTCTTAGAGTCGAGCCCAGGAATGCCACACTTTGTGATGATTTCCGCCAACTTGGACTTGAAATGGTTTCGGATGGTTTTCTCGCCAATTTAGAGATCAGATCCACTCTCCTCGATGATATCAAGGCAGCTCAGAAGGGTGATAAAGGCATGGCCAGAATCCAGGAGAAAATGAAGATCGACAAGGCCGTGTGCTTTTCTGAAGATGACCATGGTATTCTGTGGTTCGGGAACCATTTAGTGGTTCCGAAGGTTGAGGCACTAAGGAAGAAGATATTGGATGAGGCTCATGACTCGTTGCTATCCATTCATCCAGGGAGCACGAAAATATATCAAGACCTCAAGCCACAGTTTTGGTGGACTCGCATGGAGCGAGAAATCGTTCGATATGTTGCTGAGTGCGATGTCTGCCGAAGGGTAAAGGCCGAGCATCTCAAGCCAACCAGTACACTTCAACCTTTACCTATTCCCTCCTAGAAGTGGGAGGAGATCGGTATGGATTTCATTACTGGATTGCCGAAGACCTCACATGGCTATGACTCGATTTGGTTCATTGCGGATTGGTTGACGAAGTCCGCTCACTTCTTGCCCGTCAAGACCACATTTTCGGCCAAGCAATATGCAAAGCTATACCTCACTCAGATTGTTTGCCTCCATAGGATTCCGAAGAAGATCATTTCTGATCGAGGCACTCAGTTCACTTCTCATTTCTGGAGGAGCCTTCATGAAGCTATGGAGACCGAGCTCTTCCATAGCACCGCGTATCATCCTCAAATCAACGGTCAAACTGAGAGGGTGAATCAGATTCTGGAGGACATGCTCCGGGCTTGTGTTCTCACTTATGGGAAGAGGTGGGACATTTGCTTTCCATTTGCCGAGTTCTCATATAACAATAGCTTCCAAACGAGCATTGAAATGTCGCCATTTGAAGCTCTATATGGCCGACAATGCCGAGCGCCGTTGAATTGGTCTGAATCCGGCGAAAGGGCTTTTCTAGGCCCGGATTTGGTGAAAGAGGCCGAAGAGCATGTTCTAGCTATTCAAAAGTGTCTTCTCATAGCACAATCATGGCAGAAGAGCTATGCGGATCGCCGCCGCCGAGACCTCAAGTTCGCAATTGGAGATTATGTGTATCTCAAGGTTTCACCTCTCAAAGGCATCCGACGTTTCCAAGTTCGAGGCAAGCTAGCGCCTCGCTATGTGGGACCTTTTCAAATTGTTGGACGGTGTGGAGATGTAGCCTATCAATTGGACTTGCCGCCGTCTCTCTCTGCCGTGCATAATGTGTTTCACGTGTCGCAACTGAAGAAGTGCCTCTGAGTTCCAACCGAGGTTGTTGATGTTGCACTTCAAGAGTTGCAGCCGGATCTTACATATTGTGAGCGACCGATCCGGATATTGGATGTAGCGGTACGTAAAACTCGACGTTATTCCATAAAATTCATCAAAGTCCAATGGAGCAACCACACCGAATATGTGGCAACTTGGGAGCGTGAGGATAAAATCCGCTCCGAGTATCCCGAGCTTTTTGAGAGCTTGTAAGCGTTGTGTAAATTTTGCACAATCGAAATATCTTGCATGTCTATGCTCATCACTATGTTGAATAAAAGTATTGCATTAGGTTCCGTATCTCACCGCATGATATCACTCACAGTGTGGTTCCTAGACTCATTGTCCTCTCTCCGACTCGTACCGAATCTCGGGACAAGATTCTTCTTAAGGGAGGGAGGGAGGTTTGTCACGTCCCAAAATTTGTAATTACATAATTAAGCATAAATATGCTTCTTAAGTATTATGTTTAATTTTGTGTGATTTTGTTTTGTAACTATAAAGCAATTCGTTTAAAATCATTTGGATAAGAGAAAGAAAATTGAGAGAGAAAAGAACAGAAATCGCATTGGAAATACCCCTTTCTGCAACACGTGGGCCCCATAAGTGGCCCCACCATCCCAACCACCAAAAGAGGCAGCACCACATGCTCCCTCTCTCTCTCCTCCCTCACTACCCATACCCTCACCCAAGCAGCACAGCTGCTGCTGCCTCTCTCTCACTCCTTCTCAAGCTCTCTCACTCTCCATTTCTCCCAAAATCCGATCTCAAGAGAAGGATTTGAGGTATGCATGTGGTACTCATGCGATCCTTAGATCATAAGCTATCCATCCATCCAATTCATTTTCGTTTTCCCAAATAATTCGAGCCGATTTTGGTGTCTTTTGGTGTTTAGGGTGGAAACGTGAGGAACACCGGATTTCTTCATCTCCCGGGCGATTTCCTCCATCACCCGACGATCACCCAGCTCCACAATCATCTTGGGTAAGTCCCTTAGGTTTTCCATGGCAAGAATGCATGATTTGGATGGTCGATTTTGAGTTTGGAGCTTAGGTTATGAAGTTATGGTGTTCTTAAGCTTTGGGGTGAATTAAATGATTTGGATGAGTTTTGAGTTAGGAATCAAGTTGCTAGGTTGACGAGTGAATTCTAGACCCCATGAACTATCCCAAACACGTTCCCCTTTGGCTTGGAGAGGCTCCCAAATCAATCTGGCCAATTTTTTCCCTCAAAACGGCTGTTCTGGAGCAACCCGGAGTATCCGAATCAACCCAGAGTATCCGGGCGGCCCCAGCCAAAAAGGACAGAGAACCCCCTCCCGGAGGTTTACCCGGAGTATCCGGATCTACCCGAAGTATCCGAACGGTCCCAGCCGAAGATGACAGAGGACCCCCGCCTGGAGGGTCACCGGAGACTCCGGAACCCGGAGTGTCTGGGCCAACCCGGATAATCAGCATTCGCTGTTCGTCAGACTTCTTCCTTTGTGCTGATAGCTTGTAAGATTCATAGCTAATTCATGCGAGATTCAAAAATTATGAAACCAATTTTGTTGGCTTCATAATAACCTCCTCTACTTGTTAAAAATGTCCCCAGACATTAAATAGTTAATTAAATTTTTGAGATTAATTAATTAGGTTTAGGATTCATTAATTCACCATTAATTCTCTACAAGTCCAAAATTAGCGAAACCAATTTTGCTAGTCTCCTTATGACTTTTTCTAGCTAGGAATAATGTTTTGATGCTTTATATGGTATATTTTATGGCAATTCATCATATGCATATTGTAACATGCATTATTGTATTTCACTCATACTCATCATTGTATGCGCTCTTCTTTAGTGAACAAGGAGCCGGAGTGGGAGACGCCCGTGGTTGAAAATGACGCCAACCTACTGGATTTCTACGAGTGTTGTTTGGATAATTTTAGGTGGTCACCTGAGCAGCAAGGCAAGCAACTAAGCATATTGCACCTTTGTTCAATTGAATGAAGTCTAAAATTGATAAACTATGCTTATGTATGGTTGCATGTGTCGAGTCGAGATCGGGTACAAGTGGGTAGATCCTATGTTGAATGCATTACTTGTACCTTGAATTGTTGTTCATCATTTCCTTTCGCCTTGAGTATGTTGTTGGTGTCTAGATTATAAGTTAAATTGAAATGCTTAGCAATGCATAGGTCATTCGGTAGAAGTTGAGCGGTGGATTGTTTCATCGTTCGCGAGCATAGGCGTTATTTACTTTCGTAATGATCATAATGTTGGATATGGGTTGATGATGGTTGGCTGAGTGGTGAGTATGAGACGAGACGTGTGTCGTGCTAGGAGGTGTTTATCCTGCCCGGATGTGGAGTTCCCCTGGGTAGGTCGGAAGAGGAAACCGGACATCGTAGACCGCTTGCGTCGTTTAAGCACCGATCGTCGGTGTAGTTGGTTTTAGCACTTACCGTACTCACCACATGCCGATCTAATGGTAAGGCGAGCTGAATACCTTTGTAGCTGTGGTCATTTGGGGCCTGAACATTGACGGTGTGAGCGGGCGGGTTTATAGTGGTACTAGTTTGCTCTGGGAGTAGTTCTAGTACCGCCGCGCCGAGCGATGAATGTTTCAAATGATGGGGCTTATTGGGAAAGGTTGACACGAGTACCACTTGTGTGCACTTTAGCGGGTGGCACAAGCCGTATGGTCCTCGTGTCGTGTGGGTCCAGGAGTATACCCCTGCAGAGCGTAAAAACATTTCAAAATGCCGCGGTCTCAGTCATGAGCATGCTTCTGTCCATCTGCATCGGTCGTAGAGTTTTCGCTTGTGGTTGATGGTTGGATATGTGGGAGATAGTTGAGTTGGTCTTTTTTACATGTATGTTCATAATGGTTCCATTTATTTATGTTCAGTTGGATATGGTAGGGTAGAGCTATGTTGTTGGTTAAGTTAGTTGCTCACACATATGTATCTAGGTTGCTTACCGTTTATGTTTAACTTAACCATGTGACTTTTTCTTGCTAATGGCTCAATGCATAATCCTTGAAGTCGAGCTATGTATATGTGCTCCTTATGGTTTAAGTTTTGCGAGTAACTTCGTACTCATGCCTGCATTTTTAGGTACTACTGGTGAGGAAGAGCTGGTATTTGGCTACTTCGTGCCTACCGATCAGGGTGGCGGGCAAGAGTAGTTCATCCTACTCTCGGATGTCGTGCTTTTGGGGTGGAGCCTAAGGGCATGTGGCTCCACTCTCTTTTGTTGTATAGGTTTATGTTTTCGCTGCGTAGATGTTGTTATCTTTTGATGTAAATTGTTGAAAATGGTTGAATGTTAAAGACTTGTAATTACGAATAATGATCCTCCTGGCGATTAATGTTGGAAGGCATGTGTTCCGATCTTGGGCACAAAACACGTGCCGGGACTACCGAGATGATATTCTGGTTAATCATCAAGTTTGTGATTATGATTAATGATTCTCCTGGCGATTAATTAGAATATTATTTGGACGGTTCCTCACAGCGGGACTACCAATGTTCGACAACACAGCGCTTGTCGGTGTATCAAGAACCGGGGGTCCCTGAGTCCCGAGGCCAGGCCAGCCATCCGCCACCTAGCGCCATCCCGCGAAGTCCCTCCTGTAGGATGAGAAAAACTCAAGTCCCGGGAGAAGGTGCCCGGGTTCACAGTCCGTGATTCCCGAGCACCCCAGTTCCCCGATGATCCGCAGAGTCTAAGTACCGGGAAGAAAGTGCTCGGGGAGGTGCCCGGTCACCCCCGAGCACCCTAGTCCCCCGACGATCAGAAGAGATAAGTTCCGGGAGAGAGTGCTCGGGGACTACGCGCGGCAGCTCCCGAGCGCTCGGTTCCCCGAGGGTCCGTATGAAAGTGCTCGGGAGAGAGTGCTCGGGGCTGCACGTGGCAGCCCCCGAGCTCTCGGTTCCCCGAAAAATCTGTATAAGAGTGCTCGGGAGAGAGTGCTCAGGGTTGCACGTGGCAGCCCCCGAGCGCTCGGTTCCCCGAAGATTCGAGCAAGAGTGCTCGGGAGAGAGTGCTCGGGGAGGTAAACAGTACCCCCGAGCACTCGGTTCCCCGACGACCCAGAAAGACCCCCGAGGGACCCGCCGATGAGGTGTCATTCAGTCAGGGGTCTGAGACCGCATTTAATGAGCGTGCGTGGCCTGACATCCCCAACTGCTCCCGTCGCGGTGTCAGTTCCTGTCATGTTTTGGCAGAGAGGCGTGGGGCTATTAATTGCACAGGTCCCGTCCCGTATCATCCGGCGTGTCTCGGGATAACATCGCAAGGGCCAAGGCGTTCCGTCTGCCGCCCTGCTGTGGCAGAAGAACAAGACAGGGCGGGCACGCCGGGTTTGCTCTGCGGCTGCCCGGTGGGCCCTGTCCACGGCGCCCGTTGCCAGGGCGTTTATGGTGATAAGTGACCGGGCATGCGACGCATTTTCCACCCCCGGTCACTTCACCCAGAAGAAATGATGACGTCTTTCCCAGTCACGGTGTCTTGGAACTTGTGCCCCCCTCCTTACCGTTCGGGGCATGTCGTAGCCGGCGGGTGCTTAAAAGAGCCAGCGGCACAGAAGAGAGGGGGGCACACGAAGAATAGGAACTGAACGAGCCATCGATAGACAACCGAAAGAGGGCAACAATCCAAGCATCGAACACAGAAGCATCAAGAACCGAACCATAGACCAACCCAAGGCACAGTCCCTACCCAAGAACAAAGAGCATCAAGCTCTTAGTTAGACAAATATCCTTGTAACCAGCAACATCCTTGAGGGACTTCCTCAGGGCAGTTATTACATCCATACATGAGTAGGGTATTACGCCTCCGTGCGGCCCGAACCTGTCTAAATTCCGGTGCATTTACTTCTCTTTGCACTAGATCATCACCCCCACCACCGGCCGTTGCATTTACTTTCACTCCATTTATTTCTCTGATGAACTTATTCAGGATCATCCCCCCGGCCGAATCTCTAAAAAGGGATCTCTCGGGATCCCTGCGACAGGAGTTAATCCTCCGACAGCGCTGATTGCACAAGTGGACTGCTGGAGGCCGAAGACATACACCTTCCACCTCCCTTGCGGGGAGCTCACGATCACGCTGCATGATGTAGCCATGATACTGGGGCTACCTGTGGATGGGCAGCCTGTGTGCGGGATCATGTAGCCTGCTAGATGGCGTGACATGGTGGAGGCGCTCCTTGTTAGTAGGCCTCCTGAGCTAGAGCAGGACGCGAGGGATAAGAAACCATCTGGCGTCAGCTCCGCTTGGTTGGTTGCCAACTTCTAAGAGTGCACTCCTGATGTAGCGAAGGAGGTCGTTGAGAGGTACGCTTGCGCGTGATTATGGCACCTTGTTGGCGGGTATTGTTTTCGGACAGGAGTGGGAACACAGTTTCTTGAATATGCTTATCAATACTTGGCGAGGTTTGGGAGAATATCAGACTATACAGTTAGGGATCAGCCACGCTCACATGGCTATACCGGCAACTATGTGATGCATGCGGGCACATTGGAAACTATGGCAACCTTGGGGATGCGTGTACCTGCTGCAGGTGTGGATGTGGGAGCGGTTGCCCATTGGTAGACCTGACTGATTTTATCCCGAGGTATGCATTTTTATTTTTAATTCATTGTTATTTATGTCATTAATTGCAAATGTCATGTTGTATTTTAACTGTAGGTTTGAGAGTTCGAGGATGAGGGCTCGATGCTGACCATTGCTTTCCTTTGAAAGAACGTCAAGGCCGTAACTGGCAACATAGGCAGGCGGTACCTCTTCTACACCAACGAGCTCTATTGCATTATGCAAAGCCATGTGAGTGCAAATTGATGGGCATTTTTGTTTGATATACTTGCACATGTCAGTTGATGTTGTTGTTATACGTTGTGCATTTTCAGGTAACGTGGGAGCCATATGACCGTCAAGAGATCCTAGACATGGGACTTAACCCATTATGCACACCGGACATGGAGTATTGACATTTTGTTCTGCTACTTATTTGTTTCTTCATTGTTAAAATCCATTTGCCGAACCGTGTGATGAGGCAGTTTGGGAGGTTGCAGCGTACGCCTCTAGACACGATCACCATGTCGGAGACCTTGCACAAGTGAGTAGATCTAATTGTGGCAATGGTTCCATGCATCATTATTGCATAGTTATATTTGTTTGTGATTTTGCCATCTTGCAGGATTAACATGAGGAAGCAGAGGGGTGCAAGAGATTGGAGGGACATCCACAACATCTACTTACTGCAGTGGGCCAACCGGGCCCAGACTATCATGCAAGGTGGGGCTGCTCACCGCTCAGGTCCCTACCACGACTACTTGAGATGGCTGCACAACAACTTCAGGTTGACAATCAAGCCACCTTGAGTTGCGATTCAAGTAGAAGATTTGCCTAACTTCGATAATGAGAATGACCTGACAGATGAGTACGATCAGATCACTCGCCACGGTCATCAACCTGAGTGTGCCCCACTTCACAACTATATGATACTTGTAATTCGTAATAGGTACATCGTATAGACTCATGATTTGTACCGTACTTAATGTATTGCATCGTGTTTGCAGGGCCAGCAGCTTGGACGCCTTGCAAATGAGGTTGGACAAGCGTTGCTAGTCCCACGGGGGTCTGAGGAGGAGGTCAGCCACCTTCGTGCCATCGTGGAGGTAATAGTTCATGTATAAACCATTGTTCTATGTTTTCTCCTTTTTTCATGTATTCGAATACACTATGACATTTTCATCAACTTCATTGCAGAGGGTTCGTAGGAGCCACTGCCACCTAGCGTACAAGATAAGTTGCATAACAATACCGGATGTGGCACTAGCACCAGGTGGCTCTTGTTCCCAGCCATCTATTGGCCACATGGCAACTTTGACGCAGCAGGCACCGGTGCACTATGGTACCCTAAACCGCACTCGCAGTGGTAGTGTTACGTGCACGCCGTCGCGCACTAGGTCAAGGACTGCTTCTACCTCATTAGGAACGGTTGCACTTGGAAAAGGTAAGGCTTCACATGATGAACCCTCCGAGAGTGAGGAAAATAGCTCGTAGGGTGACGACGCATCATACGAGGTCTATGTGATAGGGAGCTCATAGCTCGTAGGCGTTCCTCCATCGACACAACCTTCGCAGCAGTCGCGACGTCCACATGACATTACCAACATTGGGAGTGCCAATCTACTTCCGACAAACCCGGGGTGTGAAAGGAGGAAGAAGAAGCTGTACACACCATGAGTTTGAGTTATGACCGGTGTGTGCGTTACTTGAACAATATCATGTGTGTACTACCCTGTATTAACACTTTAGTCTCATCGTGTTGCTTGTGTTGTTGAACAATTTTATGTGTGTGATGCTTTTTGTGTGGATTATATGTATTAAGCGGAATGTATTGTTTTGAACAATGTCATTTGATGAATATGTTGTTTCAAACCATATAACACTTTGTCGTCAAATGATAGTGTGTGCTGCTATGGAATAGCATCTCGATTATTTGTGGAAGGATATCAATTGCATTTGCAACAATTGATAAAACCCTCGACAAAAGAAAGGGAGCAAGTATAGTATTTTGATATTTGCGAATTATATGTATCTGCGAGATTGAATGTTCGTTTCAATGTGGTTTCCACACAAAGCATCATATAGACTTCCAAGTTCTGGTATGTCTAGTAGTGGTTTGTCACGCCAACTTTCCTGGCATGTTTGGAAACACAGTCACGCCAATACTCCTGACGTGACATACTGTTCAGTCACACCAAGACCTTTGGTGTGACCCATCAAGGCGTCATGCCGACCCTCCCCCTCAATCCATCGCTCTCAATGTGCCCCTGCAAATGGAAATGGACTGACGCGTTACTAGACTCAATCACGCCAACTTACTTGGCATGACTAGACTTAGCATCACGCCAAAATGTTTCCCACCCACCTCGATCCCAGTTTTTCCTACAAATGTGTTGCCGCTAGCGTGACACTAGAATGTGTCACGCCAAACCCCCTGGTGTGACACATTTCAACCATTTTCAGAGTATTGACCGTGATATACCAGCACAAAGGGAGAGCAGTATTTTGGAGGTGAGTATATAACTATGCCTATTCTTGACTTTTCTTCCTATAGTACTTATATTTTTTTTCCTGTATTCATGTTATTTATTTTCATAAAGTGATACCTTGTTTATATTCTCAGGTTACTAGTAGTAACAACTATGACAATGACTACTATGCAAAAGAATTTAGCATTAAGTGATGAACCAACCCGCCCTGGTTGATGCTCTTGTGCTCCTAGCTTCAAGGGTAAATGCGCTTCTTATTTTAGAGTAAAAAAATAACATCATATATTGTTTTTTACAAATATATATTATTTTTTTAGTTACCATGTACTGATGTTCAACTTATATTTTTCTAGCTTAAATACCATGACTCTGGAAAAGAAAAAGTATGTAACCCTTCCATTGGCCAGTGGAACATGATTAACAAGGCATCATGCTCTTATTTATTTTGTGCTTTGATCCATCTCCTCTCTTTTTTACGTGATCTTGTTTTGTTATTCCCAAAAATTGTATTTTTTTTCCTGTTAAGAACTTGTATGTGAGCAAGGAAAATTCGTGTTGTTATATGTAGTTGCTCAGTTGGTAGCTGTGGTGTAATCCCTATTTTTTTTTCAATAATTGAACTAATCATGGAATGACCTCAATGAGGTTAAATTAAAAGCACATCATTTTTTTCTGGGTTGTTTATATTGGTAATTTTGTTCTAGTATATTATATTTTAAATTGGTTGATCCAAATTATATTTTAAATTGTTTCATACAAAAATATAATGTAAAATGGTACGATCCAATGTATTTTAAATTGGTTCGATTGTATTGCCCGACATGTTGATTTATTTTAAAAACTTTTTTCATAATTCTACAAAGGCTATAATTCATTGTTCTAACACCGCACATATTGTACTTGAATGACCTGTTCTCGGCATCGGTCTATTATGCTATATTCACATAGTTCATATGGTTCACACAGATAAATATACTAAACACACAAATAAAATATTCCATATGATTCTCATAGTACAATCGACGGTAATTACACATAAAATTCACAAATAATTCACATAGTACAATCTAACCATATACCCATCGAACTAACCCATCATGCTAATAATCTGATCCATCATAAAGAAACTCATCATCATTAACATCATCATCGTCCTGGATAACCACAGGCAAATTAGCAATAAAAGCATTTATTGTCTCTATTTGCAACATCGTAGCTGTTGCCTCTTGGCATGGCTCTCCTCTTGTGCTGTGGATACATAGCATGGTAAAAATTACGAGTTGCTTTCTTACGGTGCACCAGATAGCTTGACAGTACCATAGAATGATGCATACTCCATCATGCAATCTCATAATCCACCTCATCTTTATCAAGGTACTCCTCCCATAAACATCTCCGCGTACTCTATTCCTAAAAACAAATTTATATGAACTCCTATTAACAAGGTACAATCAATATAGAATATAAAAACAGAAAATATAGATAATAAGTATAAAACTAACAATATCCTTGCCAACCACATGCCCGCAATAGTACCCCACACTAAGTTTGGAGGGCACTATCCCGTATTGAGCATTCACACCACAAGTGCACATCTTTGGATGATATGGTTCTATCACTCTATTCCCCTTCACTTGATCATCTTCCTCCTCTATCCATTCACAATCGGGACTGTACAATAAATCTCTAAAGTTACAAGTAACACCATGACGCTTCATTCAAATTCATGATACAAGTTACATGATATCTAATTCTACCTTATTCAAATTATAAACAAGCAAACATACTCAGTTTTTACCTTTGTCATCCCATCACAGCGGAAGCAAGGAGATCCCCTAAAAAGTTCACAAAGCACGATTCGCTTCCCACAGTTGCACAACGGAGGATCTGCTATACGTTTTTTCCTCAATTCCAACTTCTTTTTATCCATCAATTTTGGTGAATTTGGTGGAGAAGAAACCCAATAAATAAACTTGTCATAGGGCTTCAGACACTGAGTAAACCATTTCACATTCAGAATCCTCAGGTCATACATCTTAGGACCATCAATCTATTGAAAGAAGTAGTACATCTCACACTATTGTAAATTATTACATCATATCAGCAAAGTAATGCCATATATTTCTACCCTAACCCAAAACAAATATACAATCACACATTAATCCTTGCACAGGTAGTAAGCGCGACCAACAGTATTTTTGTGTAGCGACTGAAGGACCACGACAGGTTTACCACAGTCACAGGTTGGGACGGAGAGAGCGGGAGGAATATGGGTATCTTTGCAACTGACTTTGATATACTTCTTGCCGATATGTGTCCACTTTTTCTTACGTTACAAATTAGAAGTCATACCGTACAACTGCACGAATACAAATCTATTACGAATTTAATATGCACCAAACACTTTTACAATCAACAATACTAAATCCTATGCACTACACCTTAACCTGTCAATTTCGTACCACACCCTACAAGAGTAAAATGGTCTTCGTACAAGAATAATAAACATGATACATTAAGCATTAAACAACAACAAATAACCAATAGGTAATCTAACAAAAAATTAAAAATGTCATCACCTAATCTCCAAACTCTAGGTAGCCCTAAACCATCTAAAAGTACGGAGAAAATTGAATTTGAATAAATACAATGAAGTATTTACTTTCAATGAGCAATCCCTCGTGGGATCTTCTTTTGTTTGGGTCCGAAACCGATGAATTTTTTGAAGGAATTAGAGGAGACAAAAGCGTCTCCTCTGTCGTGCGCGGCTGGAGAAGGAATAAGAGGTGCGGGGGAGAAGAACCAGAGTGACCTTCTGTTTGCAGCTGAGTCACACTAAAAGGGTTAGCGTGACAGCTAATCGTGCAAACCTCATAACATGACTTAGGCCTGCCACGTCGGCAACATGTGGCACATCGGGGCGATCTCCAGTGTGCTCCTCAGTCACGCCAAAGAGATTAGCGTGACCAAAACAGGAGTCACACTATTCTCTTTAGCATGATTAAAATATTAGTTTAAAATAGAAAAAAAAAATCGGCGCCCTTATCTTGAAAGTTCATCACTGAGAGTAGTGAAGACTCACTCTCGTGCATGCCCATGTCTTGTGCCACCTGCCACAGTGGCAGGCGTGCCATGGACGGCGTTGGTCCACCTGTCTGTCTTCCGGTTGGGCGGTTGGGCGATGTGGCAGTGACGCAGTGGCTTTGGCTTATCTTTCCGGTGCGCGCCTGACAAGGCAAGAGGCGCCATTTATGAGGTGGCAGCAGAGCGAACGAGCCGCAGGGGCCGTACCACAGTAACTGCAATACTGCTGCTGCAGCAAGGCTACGAGCTGCGTCACTGAATGGAGCATATGAGCTCAGGCAGCAGCTGCTCCCAGAGACGTCTTTGCTCTCCGACGAGAGACCCCGTCATAAATTTGCCGCATATGCAGCAGCAGAACGATGACCAGCGTGAGGGGGGTAAATGCGGCTGCGAATGCATGGCGAACCGTCCAGGCTCCAGCATCGTCGGTGGCCACTCCAGCCACGCCAGGTACGGAGTCAGATGGCGTACGTGAGACCTTGCGGAAGGAAATTCTGTAGCGGATTGCTGCGCGCGCGAGGACGGACGGCGCTCGCGCGTGGCAGCATCGTGCCAGCCCGAGGCCATCACTCCGTGCCTCTGGTGTTGGGAGAATAATGAGATCGCTCGTTCGCTCGGTACATCGGTTGACAGGACTTTGGATGCTGCTGTAACTTCACGGCTGCATTTGCTGAGTTGCAGCAGCTGTCTGCAGGCGGCAGGTTGCAGCCATTGAAGGCTTTGAAGCACAGCCAACTGCTCAAACTACACCAGTGAGTTCGCTCGAGCTACCTCACACTTCGTGCTCCAGCGTGCCTGAAGCTATGGCTTTTACGATGCCTGGTCAGATGCCCAGGACTCTGAGACTGTTGGACAATAAAATCTGATTCCACATCCATGTTTCTCAAGACGGGGTTTTTAGCGGTTAAGCTGAGGTCAATGCAATATACGCCCCAAATGCAGACACATCCTGGCAATGCAAAGCAAACAATGAAGCACAACTGCACAACATTCCGACGCAGTTCAGTAAATCTACTCATATCCAGGCTATACATACATAGCGTCCAAAAACACACACAACTCAACCCACTCACCATCAGACATTTAACAATAAGACAACGCAAAACGCTCGTGTACCATGACCAGGCCAAAGCACACTAGAGAGGGCAGAACAAGTGTTTTTTTTTTTGTTTTTTTGTTTTTTTTGGCCCGAACCAGCAGTGTTGTTGAATGTATTAATCTTGACTGTCGGATCCATTAACGCTTACTTGCACTTGAACCCGTGGCAAACGGACAGGATAATGATCAAAATCAGTACAATTATTATGCCCAAGACTATAAGCTTTATTTTCATATTTTGTAGCCACATCTTTCTCCTAACATTCGTTCCTTGCTGCCTGAAATCTTGTGCCTGCATACCCACACAAATGAAGATATCAGATACTGGCTGTTGTTTCAGACATATTAGATATGACAGCAGCAGAATTGTACGTTTGGAACTTTCTGCTTAAACTTGAGTAACTTTTCTCTTATCAGTTTATTCTCATTACTGCCGCCCTGAATCAGTATTAAAGAATGTTTTGGGCTCACCAGAATAAGCCCAGCTAGCTAAGCTGGCACACATGTATTAAGCCCTGAAGGACAACGACTAAGAAGTTCAATACAGAGACAACTCTCATGCACAAAAATGGAGCATCAACATTAAAAATTTCTTATCCCCCAAATTGATCATGCAAATAGACAAATACGAGTTAAATCACACAATTACCCGCAAATTAAGATCATTCACTGGTCTTGAACAGAAAAACGATATTGATAATAGAACTACATGCCAGGTTCATATCAGTACTTTGTATTAATACTAGCATATCACCTTAACAAGTTGCAAAAAGATGGTATCCACAGTGGTATCCATGAAGTTTCTAGCATAGTTATTAGGTCCGGATTGGTGGTTGAACCGGTGGGACTCTCAGTTCGTGGTTTACTGGTCCAATCAATGGTCAAATCAAAGAACCGCCGGTTTTTTATTACTTAATAAATGAATGTATTATGCAAACACAAGAACACTTGTGGTGCAGTGGTAAGCACCTTAGCACTCCACCGTCAATACCTGGGTTTGAAACCCCCTCCCGCACAGGCCCAAACCCCGGTTTCTCTTAGAAATCGGCTGGTTCCTCGCCAAAACCGCGGCCCAACTACGGTTGACTGCATGGACAATATTTTATCTAAATCGGGCTGGACTAGGCTCTGGTTCCAATTTTCCCCAGCCGGACCACTGGCCCAGTCCGATCCTAATAACTAGGGTTTCTAGTAGCCCATAAGCCGCTGCCTATAAACTGACGTACTATATGCCAGTTTGCTATGTAAACAATAATCCATGATATGATAGGGAATTGATTTAAGCCAATGCAGCCATTCCTAATACCAAAGTTCATGATTTAGTATGGAGCATATTAGGACCGTCTATGCTGCTAAATATATTCAGTGTGAAAACCCATACCATAGATTAGGATATATCTGGAACCCATCTGGGTTGGGACAACAGTGACCTATCAACACACTTGCTGATTACAGATATTTTGGCATTTAGTAAGGAAACTAACTGCCTTCCCGGGTAACATATACATTAAACGGCTCCAGAAAGAAAGACCAAATGCAGTATCCAGTAGACTAGTACCTGCGATCGCAGATTCTCAGTCTTGTCAACAAGCAGCTCAATCTTCTCTCCACGATCTAGAACCTGCATTACAAAAAGAAGAGAAAAGCGATCAGAACATTCTTTGAGACTTCAACTATGGCCCTCAATATCAAACAGCGTACTTTGTAGAGCCAGAGCAAATATGCGAAAAAAGAAGTGTGTACCTTTTCGATGTTTTCCATCATAACACCCTTGACTTCAGAAACTTGTGCCTTCACCTTGGCCATCTTGCTAATCTCTTCAGGGTGGTCCACACAATACTGCATGTGCTCTTTAAGTTTTGATCTGTGGAAAGTAGACATTTGGGGGGGGGGGGGGGGGGGAGCTGTTAGTTCGATTAAGTATAGTATCTTCACTGAGTTTCAGACCATCGCAATACATACCCAAACTCTCGGTTGAGGCTATTAGCTGCAGCATTAGCAGCTTTCCCACCACCATATCTTTTCGTGAAATCATCCTTAACTCTATCCAAAAAAGCAATGGGAACTTGTCGCCCCACTGATTCAACAGCAACCACACAGTATGCTGTGGAACAAAGTCAATCGTTAGACTACAGCTTTTCAATTAAAAAGATGAGAAATTATGACATAAATTGAAATTACTTGAACTAGAGTGTAAAATTATGACAAAGGGGTAGACGAGCACTTTTTGTGTTTTTAGAAAATAAAATCCCCTGGTATCATGCTTGCAGAAGTAAGGACTGTACACAAAAATCAGCTACCTGGTAAAAATTTGTCATCAGCCCTTATTAGAACTGATCAACCACTGCACTCTATGCACTCAAAGAGAATCATCTAAAGTTGTCAAGGGGGGAAAACAAACCACAGAACAAAACAAGTCGTAAAAAGACACGAAAAGACAAAAAATACAAGGGTGCCCACACAGCGATTGTTCACAGCAATAGTAGAAACATTTCAAGGAAAGCTGTTGTAACAGAATAGAATGCATTAGTGTTTAACATCATAACTAAATCCCTGGTTTTGTTGAGGGCGACTGCTTCATAATTTTTTAGCATTTTTTCAAATCTGAAATGAATCCTGGAATTTGGAATTCAAATAAAAACTAGGGATTTGGATCCAAGTCCCCCTACTAAAAAAGACCCTTAGTATAGTGCAAAGACAGATTACCTGCCACACCTATGTTCTATCCACTTACTATTGATGAAGTCATCACTGATGACAACATCTTCTCTAAACAAAGTAAATCGGGACAAAGCATATGGTACATGGAAACTTAGCATGGCAGAATAAAAAAGTAATCATCATTCCAATCATCAGAAAAAACAAAAAACATTTATGCATGTTACTTTTTAAATCACAAGGAACTAATAGCACAGAAGCATCGCCCTACATCTGCTAGTCAAAGATGTGCATGCAGGCATGAGAAGCAAGGAGCCAAGCATTCAGTGGTGGAGCTAGGATTTTTGCATTGGGTAGGCACTCCAACTTTTCATAAGACTGCGAAATCACTATATAAGTAAAAAATTGTTAACAGCACAATACAAATGTATTAAAAAATATTATAATATCATAAATTCAATAGATAAGTTCAAATTTTGCAAAAATTACAATATAAATTGTTCAAATATGAAATAAGGTCTTACATAAATAGGAGATTACAATACTGCTCTAGATTCTTTACTTTGCGCTTTCTCATGGCCATGAAAGTCTCAATTATGTCATCCTTGCTTACTTTCAAGAAAATATCCAGCTCAATAAATATGATTAAGCCATATAATGATTCAAAGTTTGGCACAAACAACACAATCTAATTTCTAAAATTTGCTAATTAAGTATCATGTGAGTAATCTAAATAATAGAGAAAAACAATAACATTGATATATGTCAAACAAATATTGAAACAACTAACAAGATAAATTGAGCTGCTTTCCTCTCTCTTTTCCCTTTTTCTAGACAAGGATCAAAGCTAGTACTTGATTTTCAAGGATAAAGCAATTAGTAACTTACTTGTTGTTAAGCTCTTGTTAAATTTTATCAATGACACCAAGATACATTCTCTTCTATAATAATCATTAACTGTTTGTACCGGATAAATTGAAGCTCATGGCATTGCAAATTTGAAAATCGCAATCAGCATTGAACATACAAGATTACAAGATCAATTGAAGCTCACAACATCGCAATATTGAATCTCAAACATCTATGTTGGCTGAGTGGCTATGCTCTGTGCTCACAGTCTCACGTTCCATGGCCCCTACAAACGGGCCAGATCCCTAGATAGTCCTAGGCCCACCTAGACTACCCATTGGATCTGCCTATGCAAGCATACAACTCTCACCACCAAATACATCTTCTAAAAATAGCAGACACATCTACAGGCAGATCCATGGACTGTTAGTATTCTTCTACTGCTGCCATCCGTTATTGCAAATAGACGGCATACCTTAAAGAAACATCACTTACACCCTCTTGACATACACAACTCGCAAAACGCGAGAAAAAACAAGCAAGGATTCAGTACATCTAGAGAAGTACTGTCAAACTCAAGTCTCAAACAATGCCCTAAACCTAAGAGCTTAAGTACAGTAATTAACTAAGTAGTGCACAACTGTGAGCATATTTCCCACTCGACAAGAAATGCACAGTGCATTACGTCGCCAACCATCGCCCGATCACCGATTCCAATCAACGACCTTAATAGCATACCCAACAAATCCGCAAGATCTACACCCAAGTAGCCTAAATCGAGCACGCACCACATCGGATCCACACAGATCGGATCCAATCCGCAACGAATTGAACTTTCGAAAGCAAGGGTCGTTCAGGGCGGGCGTGGAACTCACTGAATCCGTCCTCGACGAGGTAGTTGAAGGTGTGGTCGTCGCAATTGTAGGTGAACTTGTTGTTGCTGGCGGGGAGCTTCATGAGGCACTGGGAGGCGATGGTGGTGAAGTTGCCGGTGAACTCGGTGTACTCGGCCAGTATGACCGTGCCGCGGGCCACGAACGCGTAGATCAGCGACTGCTGCCCCATGGCCGCCTCCTCTCTCCCCCCCCCCCCCTTCACTCTTCGCAGAGCTTAGCTCGCCGCCGGTGATAAGAGCCTCGCTGCCGGCGAAACCCTAGGGCTAGATCTCAGCGATGTGGGATTCGGGGGAGGAGGAAAGGTCGGTTTCGCTTCTTGGAGTGGACAAGGACAAGGAGGGGCAATGGCTGGGGTGGAAAATGAAAGGAAATCAAATTTGGTTGGTAAAACTTTGCAGATCAGACCTTAAGTATTTTCGTATTATCAATATCCTGCTTGCTTGTTCAACATTGATTATTGGACTCGATTCTTTGGGGCTTCAGTTGATCAGCTCCTTGCTTTTGGTCTCAGTCCCACTTGTTTTAGTATAAGTGAGTAAGAGTACAGAGGTTTGGATTTTATTTGGTAGAGTTTTTACTTTTAATTCATCTTAGATATGATATTGATAGGTAAATATAAAGTAATTTAAATATATATTTTTAATTTAAAATGTAAACAAGATAATTTACCCAAACGCCATAAATATATACTAAGTTCTAATTTCATGAACTTTTGAAGCTACGGATACCTTGTTAATTATTGAAGCTAAAGATATGCTAAATATAATTCCCTAGTGAAGTTTGTGTCAGCTCTATAGTTTATAGTATTATTCTCAAAGCTATCTCGTGAAATTCATTGCTTTGTGTTGAGTATATTCTAACATGTTCATCACTTGTCGTTTGTTCGGTAGTGAAAAGGAATTCAAAGGGCTTATCTGTCTCTTCTGCCAATTATCAAAGCATCCATTCCAAACAAAGTCACAAATATACTATTTCTTAGATCTAGTATTGATGGGTATTGTAGCTTAGAAAAAGACATGCAAGAGTTTTTCTAATAATACGAGGCAATACATCATATTATGAGGTATAGTCACATAGACGTTTTTTCTAAGATAGCATGCTCAACGGGTGCCACCATATTGCCAACGAAATAAACAACTCACATGATTTATAACTAACCACAAATGGCAAAGTAAAGCGCGGCTTATATTTTTTATGCATAATGGAGCTAATTAAATTTTAAGATGACAATAATTGCATCCACAAAATACAATATCGCTATACCTTTTCTTCTGTGTAGAAGCTTGAAAACGACGTGGTATGAGTTTTGTTACATATCGCAATATTAAAGGACATCACAAAACTTTATGTAAAATCCAAACAAGTCCTCACGCACTAACATTTTACTTCAGTGAATGTTTTTTTTAATATGTAGTTTAGATTTATCTCGATAGATAAATGCAACTTGTTATTAGTATTACAACATGCATGCAACGGTGGTTGAACCTTATGGTTTAGACTTTAAATACGTGTCAGTATCTAAACTAGGTTTTGTTTGGATGATATTTGGATCCGGATTCTTGAACTCTAAAAGTTTCTCTCAAGACAATTCCAAACTTTCTCTACATTCCAAGTCCTGATTGAAGTACAACGAATTGGATTTTGTTTTACAAAGCTCTAGCTTCAAAATCTATATAGAGTTTGAAGTTTGTATTTATCAAATAAAATGATTTAAATATCTATTATTAATTAAAAATAAAAATAAAAGATCTAAACTAAAAATTCTTAATCTATTTATAATTCCAACTACAATTTTTCTAAGTTAGGAATGACAAGCTCTAAGCGGTGCAAGTTAACCTTCTAAATTACTCGTGCTTAGACCAAGGTCAAGGGATTCCTTTCACGGTCGGATTCCTTTCACGGTCAGATTCCCGTCGTGAAGGGATTTTTGTTCCCTTCAGCGTTCCCAACGGTTTCCCTTCACGGTTCCCTTCACCACAGGATTTCCAGGGTCATTCCCTTTAGGATGGGATTCTCTCTCTTTTCCTTTCGCGATTCCCTTCGAAGGAAGCTGTTGGAGATGAGAGAAAATAAAAGTAATAAGAATAGAGAAGAGAATCGGAAAAGGAACGAAATGAAAGGAATATGATTAGGATAGTCTTAGCAGTGAAAGAGCGTTCACCCTGCCATTTGCCAACCGGCCCCGATTCTAGACCCTAGCCGGTCAACCCCGCTTCCCCCAATCACCGCGTGGCGAAATCCCGAGGCCCCAGTTCTTTACTCCACGAGCTCACCTTCCGGTCTTCTCTGAGCTCTCTCTCTCTCCCCCGCAAGCGTGCACAGTGCCACAGTGAGCTCCCTCTCCATCTCCACCCGATCTGGTCGCCTCCAAGTCTCCCACCAGCCCGTCTCGTTGCACGCGCCTCCGAAAGCCTAGACCTCCCCTCGTGAGTTGCTTCGCCGCCACCTGCCATGCACCCGGCCCCGGCTGTCGCCGCGGAGCTCTGGCGCCCGCCGCACCTCGCCGTCGCCGCGGGCGGCGGCCGCGCGGTGGAGGCGTCCTCCGCTGTTACGGAGAAGAGCAGTGCCAGCCGCGGGGGCGGCAGCGGACGGAGGAGGCGGCAGGAGCCTCCGGCGTCCGAGGACGACTCTTCCAGGATCGTCTCCACCTCAGGCGGCGGCGGTCAGGATTTGGTATGTTCTCCTCTGCTTAACTGCATTGATCGTGATCCGTATGGCATTGGGGGTGTTGGAACCAAAGGGCCTTCAGGGGTGGGAATTTGGAGGTTTCCAAGGCGAATGGTAGCTTCGTAATTTAGTGCTTAACTGAGTACGCCGGTGTGATCTGTTCATGTGGACGGTTGAGCTCGGCGTGGTTCGTGCTAACTTTGATAAAATTCCTCTGGATTGCTGTTTTGATTAAATGGTTTGGTTTAATTCGGTAATGTGCAGCGGAATCAGCCCTGTCAGCTGCAGATAGCGGTCTAGCGACCGTAGCCTGTTTGTGATTGAAGTAAATTGGATGCCTGAGAATAATTTGGTTTAAAAGGTCCAAAAAATGCTTAGAAAATACTCTAAAAGTACAGGATTGTTAACCTTGTAAAATAGTTTGGAGGCTTGGCTAAAATTTTTACATCTGCTGTGCTAGAGTTAAAACTTCTGCAATAGCCAAGATACAAGGAGAACATTAATTACAGAGGAAAAATCTTAGGGGAATTCATGATATTCCAAACTACTAACAAAAGTATATGACGAGGTTAAAATCTGTGTACTCATTGTCATACTCAGGTTATATAATTTATCATTCGGACACTAGAAGTTCCATACAAAGGATTTTTTATTGTGGTAACACAATGTTTACTAGAGTGCCAGTTTTTGCTTGGCAAGTTAACATGGTGGCATAATTTATCCTTCTGGAGACAACTGCTTAAACCAGTCATGTTGAGTGGTACGTGCTTGGTAACTCCACTTTTAATGCAATAGTTGTTGGTCTGTGCATACCGAGATGTTCTAACAAGTTAAAGGCACTCACTAGACAAACAATTAAGTCCAATCAACTTTCTCCAATACTCGCCACTGAACCAACAACTGTTGGTCCACAAAATGCTTTGGCTGGAATTCAGATTCACAACAATGCTACGGTAGCATGGTCCAAAGAATAATTGTGATAGATTCACAACAATGCTATAAAGGTTTGCAATTAGAATGAGCTGAAATACAGGTTTGCGTCAGCTTTTTATGCTTGCATTTAGTAGCCTATTGTGCTTGCATTCTTAGAAGGCATACTGAATCATAGTGGTGGGTGCATCATTATTGGTCATATATGATCTGTGATTTTATTGGTGCCTTGCTATGACAGTTGTCCCATGTGTTCATGAATCATGTGCTGTGTTGAATGCTGACCATTTGAACAACTGTTTTTGCCTTTTGAAATGAGAAGATTTTAGTTACATTCTAAAGAAAAGTTACCCAATATTCATGGCCTTCTGGAGTGTACTAATCTTTTTTATGAGCAGACTGATTCAGAAGCTAAGCGTTTCAAAGCAAATAAATCCAGTGATGATAATGGCAGTCTAAGAACGGAGGCTGAAACTGATTCAAGAAGTACTGGCAAGGTAGTTAGTAAAAATCCTCCAGCACAAGAGCCACCAAAACAAGATTACATCCATGTCAGGGCAAGAAGAGGCCAAGCAACTGACAGTCATAGTCTTGCAGAAAGGGTAAGATGATCGTAATATTTTCTGTTTTGACTATTCTTCTATGTAAAGATTTATAGGTCAGCCTGTAAAAATGCTATTGTATGAATTCACACCATGCACTACAGCGGTAAGAAATGTGGTTATGAGTTTAAGTGCTTAAAGATATTGCTGCTATAGGTTAATTGGAAGTATACAACACCAATTTGACCATTAAGATTTCTTGTTTTGACAGGCACGGCGTGAGAAAATAAGTGAACGGATGAAAGTTCTCCAAGATCTCATCCCTGGATGCAACAAGGTGCACTTCGATCACAACAGGCATTCAGCATTGTTTATGTTTGTTCATTTTCTGCCATAAAATTAGCCATAGATAGTCATTATGGTACCATGAACAAGCTCTAGTCCTTTGCGAGTTTCCTTCCTGTAAATGCCAGAATGATTTTTTGCTTGTTGGGTCAGGTTACTGGAAAAGCATCAGTACTCGATGAGATAATTAATTACATCCAATCTTTGCAATGCCAAGTTGAGGTATGTCATTTTCGCAACTGACGCTCCTATGGAATTGCATTACCTTCCATATTCAAGCTAAGATATACTACTGTTTGCAGTTCCTGTCCATGAAGCTTGAGGCGGTTAATGCCCATGTTAACACTGGAGTTGAAGCATTTCCGTCCAAAGATGTAAGTCAACTTTTAAAATTTGTAGTCAAGTACCAAGATCTTTGTGTGCTTTTCTTTGATGCTTTCTAAATATTTGTATGCTGCACTGTGAGCACTGCTGAACTTTTGACAAAGCAACACTTTTGAATTTGTAATTATGCACCACCAGGGGTTTTTAGTTTAAATTTGCAGGGGAGAATACACCATTGAAACATCTAAACCCTGAACTTTTGACAAAGCAACACTTTTGAATTTGTAATTATGCACCGCCAGGGGTTTTTAGTTTAAATTTGCAGGGGAGAATGCACCATTGAAACATCTTAATGAATTGCTCTCATTGTGTTCCATTTGATTTTCCATTCCGCTTTCTTGTTTACAGTTCGGTGCTCAGACATACAACACAGCTCCTGGTCTGACATTTGATACTCAAACACCAAGAGAATACTCCCAAGGCACCTCGGAATGGCTTCACATGCAGATTGGCGGTGCCTACGAAAGGGTGTCATGAACGAAATGAATTCAGAGTAGCGGCCAATAAAGTGAACCATGATCAATCAAGCCCATGGTTCTAGATTATCTTTCGGAACCGTCGTGTTCCAATCACAGTTTTATTCATGCTTCGAGCTGTAATGCCAGTAGGGACATGTATTTAGAGGCGACCACAGTTTTTTTTTTCATCTGGATCTCATGACATTGTTTCTCCTATTCATTTGTTCCATGGAGTTTCTGTCTACCGCCATCATCTGTAAGAAGTATGAATAAATCAGGTCTTCTTTCTCCTCTTCTGGGAGCACCAGTGCCCTGTGTTGATGCTGTGATTTGTGTTTGTGGTCTGTATAAACTCACCCTTCCGGTATTCAACTTGACCAAGTGGCTTGTGATTAAGCAGAACATTCATAAGCTCGGAAACCTGGGGCCTGTTTGGTTGGCCGTATGCGCTCAGTTTGACTCGTATGAGTCATGCAGGTTGAGTTGAGACAGACTGGAGAGATGCAGTAGGAGCTGTTTGGTTGGTTGCATGTGGTCAACCTGTCTAAGAAGAGATTGTGTTTGGTTGCCCGTATGAGTATATGTTGCATATTAGTGAATTTTTTATAATTTTTAGAGAATTTTAATTAAATATTAATTTAGGATTTTTGATTAAACTAATTAAAATAGGTTGCTAGTGAACTCTAGTTTACTTAAAAAATATTTAGATTTTTTATCACTCTTATACCCCTAAATAAAATCTAAAGTTAAATAAAAAAACAGTGTTTTTACACCAGGCAAGCAACCCGGCGCGTACGCTCGATTCGATCCGAGCAACAAACGAGCGGCTGAGCACGAACGGCTACATCCACAAATGCTTGCACGCGCGGAGCGAAGCAACCAAACACGTCCAGGGCGAACACAGCTAAACCTCCCAAAAACCCTGCACCACTGGCGAAATCTCCATTTTACCCCTGCCCCGCAAACGCGGTAAGCCGGTAACGGCTCAGTTCCCATCTGCCCCTGCTGATCTCGCAGCTCCTTTCCCACGCGAAATTCCCGTTTCGCCCCTGTTTTTCTTCCTCGTTCACCCCTTTCGCCCCCCCCCCCTCCTCATCAGTGCCCATGGTTTCCACTGCCACGGCGCCACCTGCACAGGCTGTCCACTCCCCGTGAGTCCGTGGCCTCCTCCCTCCCAAACCCGAACCCTACCCTGACTCCGACCTCTGATCCACACCCCGATCCAGCCCTTCCCCACATAGGTCGCCGGCGATGGCGGCCGCCTCCCCGCCGCAGGATCAGCAGCAGCCACCGCCGACGGAGGGAGAGGTTTCGCGCGAGGCTGCGATGCTGACCCCGAGGAGGGCGCGGTTTCCTCGCGCGTGCCACAACCGGCCGATGGCGGCGCCTTCCACGCCCGCGCCCGCGCCTCCGCCGCCGCGGCCGAGGCAGAGCGGGAATGCGGGGGACGAGACGCCGGAGTACCGCGTGGTGACGCCACTCGTGGCGGAGCCGGAGGCGTGCGCTGAGCTGCCGCGGTGGAGGCTGCGCGGCATGTGGGAGCTCGCCTCCGTCCTCAACTTCCTCCACGTGAGCGCCGCGCTCGTGCTCTCCCTCACTTATTAATCTCCCGCTGCGCCTGTCCTTCAATAAGAGCTCAGGGTTTAGCGTTTAAGTAGGTTTCAGAGTTCAGTATTCCGGTTTGACGTGGTTGATCTGCTTCGGAGCTGCAGGTGTTCCGGCCATTGCTCAACATTGCGGTGGAATTCACTGCGGAGGAGCTGGAGGACGCGATCATAACGCCCAACGGCTTGCTGGATGACGTGCATATGCCTCTGTTAAAGGTGAGTCATAACTGTTTCGGTTATTTTGGTGTTCATCATTAAGTTCAAATACGCTGCTGCCTTTAGTTGGCTGTGGAATTGGGGGTTCCTGGAAAATGTTGTGCTGCTCATCACATGATCTAGTGTCATGGGTTATGCTTTCTGAATTTTAGGAAAATAATGGTCTTGCTGTTATAGGAGTAGTGTAGACTAGTACCCCATCAAGCAATTGTTTGTAGGATCAAGCAAAATCTGCCTGGTTTGTCCATCCTGGCTACTTCTGATTGCAAATCATAGTAAATTCCAAGTATCATATATGATATTTCATGCTTCTTAATTGCATTTTGCAGTCAATTCCTCCAGTAAACCGAATGGCAATGGGACGTGGAACATGGGTAACTGTGTTATGTAGAAAACTGAAGCACTGGTGGCATCTGGTATATGTTACACCCTCGCCAAGTACAATTTTACGTAAGGGATGAAACTGAATTTGGTTGATGAGTTAATAAAGGTTCGAACTGCAGGCTGCAGAAGGCAATCTGCCGATTGTTGCCTCACATGGGTGGGTTCTTACCCACACAGTTCCTTAACTGAATCTCTAGCTGTGATCATATCTCTGATGACCTTGCTTTATTATTTTTGCCTTGTTCAGAGCGGAAGTTGAAATGTACAGGGCACTTGAGCCAGCAACTCGATTAGTGATTCTGAAAGCGATATGTGATATACGTGGTGAGGTGTGTGCCCCCATTATTTTGTGAAATGCTTTAAATGGTACAATTGAACCTCAGTGTAAAGTCTTTTGCTTTTGTGGAATAAAACCTACTGTCCTGCATACGGGTCATCTTTACTAGTGATAGTTGATTAGAGTTTTCTATCCTCAATTTCCTTGTCACATTCGGCATCTTTGTGGATTCCTAGATATTCTATTGGTCCATTGATTAGTTAGTGTAGTATCATGCTCTATGTCCAGTAAGATTTTTCTCTCTCTGTTTGTATATCATCCTACAAGTAGCCATCATGTCAGCATAGTTTAAGTTTATTGAGGATGGCCCGAGCTGGTGGCTCACTGGGGTATATGGCCCACAGGCGGACGACGAGAAGCTGGAGTTCCTACAGGAACACAGAGACATTCGGTCCCTGTGCTCTGTGCCATGGGCCATCGCGGGAGACTTCAACTTGATTTACCGATCAGAAGACAAAAACAACGCCAATGTCAACCGGGTGATGATGGGCCGGTTCTATCGTTTCCTCGACAAGGTGGAGGTGCAGGAGGTTCCCCTTCTAGGCAGGAAATACACGTGGTCCAGCGAACGATTCGCTCCCACATTCGTGCGTCTTGATCGGGTTTTCTGCACGGCCAACTGGGATGATCTCTTCCCTGATTGCCTATTGCGTAGCTCGGCGTCGATGATCTCGGACCATTGCCCCCTCTTGCTCGGCCTGTGGAACAACACGCGCGGAAAACGCTGCTTTCACTTCGAAAGCTTCTAGCCCAAGTTGGGGGGCGTCATGGAGGCAGTCACAACTGCTTGGGCTACTCCGACGTCGATGACGTGCCCGTTTGAACGTTTGTCCATCAAATTCAAAACCTTCAATCGTGCTTTACAATCTTGGAGCCAGCGCATGACCGGAAACATCAACCTGCAGCTGCGGATGGCGCGTGAGATCATGCATCGGCTGGAGATTGCTCAGGATGCGCGACCTCTCTCGGTAGAAGAAAGTTGGCTGCGCTGCGAACTGAAGAAACATTCTCGGCCTTGCATCCCTCGAGCGTACCATAGCGCGGCTTCGGTCACGCATCGGGTGGATAAAAGAGGGAGACGCCAACACCGGTTACTTCCATGCCCATGTTCGCCACCACAAGCGCAACAATTTCATTGGGAAGCTCCACATTGGAGACCGTGTGATCACCGGACAAGAGAAGTAGCAGGCCGTCTTGGAGTTCTACGACAATTTGTTGGGTTCGGTGGAACCGAGAACGAAAAGCTTCAATATCGCCTCCTTCCAACCTTCACAAGACCTCTCGGACCTCGATGCGGAGTTCATAGAGGAGGAGGTGTGGGAGACTATCAAGCTATTGCCCTTGGACAAGGCTCCCAGTCCCGACGGGTTTACCGGCCGTTTCTACCGCATGTGCTGAAGCATCATCAAGCAAGACATCATGAAATCACTCAGGGCCATTCAAACAGGGGACAACAAGAAGCTGGGTCTCCTAAACTCGGCCTACTTGATCTTGCTGCCCAAGAAGCCGGACGTCGTGGAGGTTAAGGACTTCCGCCCTATCAGCCTAATCCACAGCTTCGCTAAGCTGGTGTTTCATGGCGAACAAACTTGCACCACAACTACCAGCAATGGTGAGCACCAATCAAAGCGCTTTCGTGCGCCGCTACACCTAGGACAACTTCATCCTAGTGCAGCAGACAACGAGATTGCTTCACCAACGGAAAGAGCCGCAGATGCTCCTTAAGTTGGACATCTCGAAAGCCTTCGACTCCGTGTCGTGGAGTTTTCTCTTGGAGAGCCTCACCCACCTCGGCTTTGGGCAAGGCTGGCGCAATGCTATTTGTTGTCTGTTGGCCACTGCCTCCACCCAGGTGCTTGTTAATGGCGAGCCCAGTGAGGTCATTCACCATCGGAGAGGGCTACAGCAGGGCGACCCGCTTTCGCCAATGCTCTTCATCTTGGTGATGGACGTGTTAAACTCTGTGCTGAACAAGGCGAGCAATGATGGCCTCCTTCAACCTCTCGCAACCCGGCCGATACATCACAGGGTGTCGCTTTACGCGGACAACGTCGTGCTGTTCCTACGGCCGGTGCGGGGTGATCTTCTGGCGATCCAAGAAATCCTCGGCTGGTTCGAGAACGCCTCATAAGAACCAACCTCCAAAAGTGCTCGGCGACCCCAATCCAATGCAGCTCCATGGATGTAAATGTGGTGCGCGAATTAATGTAGTGCGCCATTGTTGACTTCCCTTGCAAGTACTTGGGCTTATCGACCGCATCGGTGTGGAAGCTAACCAATCTACAACCGCTTATCGACCGCGTGGTGGATCAACTTCCAGGGTGGAAGGCGGGTCTGCTTCATCCGGCGGGCCGCACTGTGCTAGTGAAGGCGGTCCTCACGACCATCCCGATCTACCAGCTAATGACCCTCGACATCCCCCGCTGGGTAATCAAGACGATTGACAAACGACGTCGGGCTTTCTTGTGGAAGGGCAGAGAAGGTCAATGTTACACAGTACGGGGATACGGATACGGGGATACGGATACGGGGATACGGGGATACAATATTTTCCAAAAATAGCAATACGGGGATACGGTAAACCCCAAATACAAAATTACAACCATAGTCGAATATTGTGCATTACATAATAATATCAAAATATCATAGAAATATAAGATAAAGAAATATGCTAAGCTCTTCAAGAACTGATAAGAACTCAATCTTCCCCTCCTAATATCTCCTCCTCAAATTCTGGCTCATCAAGTGTCAGATCAGCACCTTCTAAAAAGCCAACACCAACAAAGCTCTCGGTGCCATCTCCCCCGACATCCCACATTCGGCTTGGTCCACTTTGATAATCATTGGACTTCCTTGAAAGAAGACGCAAGTTGTTATGCACAAACACCAAATCCTCAGCTCTCTCAGGAGTGAGCTTATTCCTCTTCATGCTATGTATAAAAGCATATGTGCTCCAATTCCTCTCACAGCAAGAGGAAGATGCTGGCTGCCCAAGTAGCTTTAAGGCTAAATCTTTCAACTCTGGGGTGTGAACTCCATAAGTGCCCCACCATTGCTTTGTGTCAAAATGAGCTCTATCCTCAACTGAATCAGGGTCATCGAAGGCACCCAAAAATAGTGAGAAATCAGCAAATTGTGTCTTGATTTTTCTTAAGTCATCCGGATCCGGAAAGAACTTTCTAAAACATTTGTTCCTCTCAGTATTAATTTTAACATCATTATTTGGGCTGACACGACCAGATACTTCATTAAGCCAAGCTGGAGTATAGTATCTATCACCACAATAACAAAAAGAATCATCAAAATTGTGCAATTCAAAACATTTAAATGACAATGTAAGGTTGATATTTTGTTACCTTGGATTTAGTGAGTGTGCCAAACACTGGAGAGGAGTATTACTCTTGCCCCACCTAGATAGTAAAATGCTTTGAACAACATCAAAAAAGACACTTGTACCACCATCCACAATTCCCTCCTTCCGATAGATACAAGCTCTCACCTAAGATATATAAAAAAAAATCAGCAAGCATAGGACAATAAAATCAGCAAGCATAGACAACTAAATGTCAAAATCAGCACATCACCTTCTCTATCATAGAGTCCCACATCTCATAGACCAAATGGAGACATGGCTTGTCTGTGTCAGCTGCCCGTAGCATTGAATAAATAGGATCGGTGAAATCAATAATGTATTGAACTTGATCCCACCATATATCATTGAGAATCTTTTCCTTCACCGCTTGAGCTTTGGTTGGATCGTCCTCCCTATAAGCCATCCACTTGTCACCAACAACCATGAGCACCAATGCTTCCTTGATAAGCAAGAACCTCTTCAACATGACAATGACACTAGCAAATCTTGTTTCTGCAACTGCAAGAAACTTGAGTTTGGTAAACTCATTGAACATGGACAACCTCATGCCATGATTCATGATGTAATTCTTGATATAGGAGGCATCTTCTGAGATGTGTTTGATCCAAACAAGTTCTTTATTGTCGCCTTCATCGTCCTTTGGAGCACAAATATTCTTCAATGCAAGGTTGAGGGTGTGCACAACGCAAGGAGTCCAAAAGATGTTCTTGTACTTTGATTCAATCATCAATCCGGCGGCTTTGCAATTTGCCGCATTGTCAGTGATCACTTGGACCACATTCTTTGATCCAACTTCCTCTATCACCTCCTTCAACCTATCGAAGATATATTCCTTGCTTTTCACCTATCAAGAGTTCAAGACAGGAAGACCATAATGTACCAAAAAAAGATCAAAAAGACAAGCTCAAATTGATTTTGTACCTCTCCTTCGGAGTCAATTGATTTTAGAAAAATTGGAGCACCCTCTGTCACAGCTATAAAATTTAAAATTGGGCGTCTTTGCGGATCAGTCCACCCATCAGCTGCAATAGTCACTTCTTTGAAGGGCCAAGTGGATTTGATAGGTTGAAGCATCCTCTCAACATGTGCCTTCTCTTTTTGGAGAAGATTTGTTCTCAATGCATTATATCCCGGAGGCACATAACCACCCATTTTGTTGTTTGCAACAAAATTGTAAGAAGCCCGATAATTGGGGTTCCTTGCCACATTGAAAGGTAGCCCTGCAAAATAAAGTACTAGCATGCTTCAAACGAAATGAGAAATGCAAAATACAAGTACAACATAATTAATTGCAATTCTGCAAACCTGCAGTGTAGAACAATCTTGCAATATGACCATCGGCAATGTGTCGGGTTTCAGCATTAAAACTTTCTGAAATCTCTGATTGCTTCCCTTTTCTTTTCTTTGATGATGGTGGCAAGCCTGAATCTTCAAAAGGGGGTAAGCGAAGTAGCTTATTCCTAGGGGCACTAGTTGTTGCAACCTCTATAGCTTCACGATCTTCCTTGCGAAGTTGCTCAAGGATAGGGTACGAAATCTTCTCACAAATCGCAACACCCGTATTTCTCACCTTTAGAAGATGAGACCTCACTCTTGAATAGCTGCCCGGATAATCTTTTTCACAAAAATGACACCTAAATCTCGCATTGCCTCCACGGCCGGGTGTCACATATCTGGTAACATGAACCCACAATGGATATTTGGGGTTCCTGTACTTAGTTTCTTCATTTTCTGTTTCATGACTACCAACAGAGGATCGTGTTCCTGTTCCACTTCCACTTCCACTTGATGCCATTACAATGCCTCAGCTTCTATTCATCAGTTCCAACATTTCATTGCTTAAGATATTAAACTCATTGCTTAAGATATTAAACTTGCTGACTGCAGCATTAAGCATTCTCAAATCACAAAATTTGAGCACTGGATGATGGGCTTACCTGCTGGCCTCTGTTGCACGGAGTCACGGAGCTGGACGAAGCACGCAGCGCTGGCTGCTGTACTGGATGAACCCCGCGCGCGTGAGCTGGACGAAGCACGCAACAGCGGCAGGCCAGCAGCGACAGGAGAGGAGGGGCGGCGCTGGCGGACAGTACGGGAGCGGCGCCGACGGAGAGGAGGCAAGGCGGCGCCGGCGGAGAGGAGGGGCGGCGCCGGCGGACAGGACGGGAGCGGCGCCGACGGAGAGGAGGCGAGGCGGCGCCGGCGAAGATTAGGGGAGGCGCCGGCGGAGATTAGGGGAGGCGCCAACGGAGAGAAGGCCGAAGGGGAGGCGGCGCCGGCGGAGAGGAGGAGGGGCGGCGCCGGCGGAGAGGAGGGGCGGCGCGGATGGATGGCGGAGAGGAGTTCCAGCAGTATTTCGGCGGCGGCGGAGAGCAGTTCCATCAGGTTAGTAGCCTCCTCTGATGGGCCGGGCCGTATTTCGGCCGTATCCCCCGCGTATCCCAGCGTATCCCGTGCGTATCCCTTTAATTTCGTATTTTTTTTAAATAAAAAAAAGGGATACGCGGGGATACGCGCGTATCCCCGTTCTGTACGTGTCCTGGACGGGGATACGGTGCCTCTCATGCGTATCCGTGCAACAGAGGAGAAGGTAAATGGAGGTCACTGTCTCATCGCCTGGAGCCGGGTCTGCCATCCGAAGGAGCTTGGCGGTCTCGGCTGGGCGTCGTACCCGGTGGCTATGGCTTCAGAAGACAGCGCCGGACAAGCCTTGGGTGGGATCCAATTTGTCACTCCCCTCAAATTCACGCGCTGTTCTCAACGCTCCTGATCTCAGAGGTTGGCAACGGGCAACACACTTTGTTCTGGTCCGACAGGTGGTTCTTGGGCATATCTGTTGCCGAGTTGCCACCAAATCTGCTCACCATGGTGCCAAGCCGGCTTGTCAACAGGCGCACCGTCAGGGTGGCGCTTGCCAACAATGCTTGGACCTGTGACATCCGAGGGGGGGGGGGCGCCTTCCGTGCCTGCCATGGCGGAGTTCCTGCAGTTATGGGACTTGGCGGCCGAGACCACCTTACAGCTCAAAATTGCAGATCGTCATCTCTAGTCCGCGACACCGTCAGGTGTTTACTCCACCAAATCAGCATGCATGGCTTTCTTCACCGGCAGCATCGGCTTTGAGCTATTTCAACAGATTTGGAAGGTATGGGCCTTGCCGCGGGCTAAGTACTAAGTTTGGCTAGCTAGCCACAACCGATGTTGGACAGCGGACCGTCTTGCCCGATGCGGACTCCCACATCCTCCAAGGTGTCTGCTATGCGACCAGGCTGATGAGACCATCACACACCTGCTAGTAAACTGTGTCGTCTCGCGACACGTTTGGTTCAAACTGCTGCTTGGATTCGGGTTGCACCACGTCGCCCCAACCCGACGCCAATGCTCCTTCCCAGACTGGTGTCGTTGCGCTGCACGCAAAACTCCTAAGGAGAAACGGTGCGCGTTCAACTCGCTAGTCATCCTGTGCGCATGGTGGATTTGGAAACATCGCCACTGCTGCGTCTTCGAGGGTATTATGCCTAACGCACAGTCCATCCTTCGCGAGATTGTAGATGAGAGCACGTTGTGGTGCGTGGCCGGCGCAAAGAAGCTGCAGGCTTTGATGGCCTAGCTTGCGGTGTTCTATAAGTCGTTCCTATGGTGTGTGGTGCGTATGTAATAGTTCAAGGCTGTTTGTGCATGTGTGTGCGTTCGTCTCCACCCTGCTCCTGAAGGGGATGGTGGGGTGGGGTCGGTTTTGTACTATATTTCTATCTTCTTAATACAATGACATGCAGTTCTCCTGTGTGTTCAAAAAAAAAAAGTTTATTGAAGATGTTCTGTTTGTTAAAATTTGAAAACAATCTGGTGCTAGAACATGTAAAGCCTAATCATTAATCCAAGATTGCTTTATGAGGTATGACGACAATTTATAGTGGAGGTTTGTTGAGACAAATCATGATTCAGAAAGGGACAAGTTAGTCCTTCAGGTTGGATTGAAGCCAAAAAAAAAAACCCCTATCAGAACAAATCTTGAAGCAGGACTATTAGTGGTGGAGTAGTGACCGGTTGCAAATCTGACCCTAAGTGCACTTTAAAATATGTGTCTTCCACTTTTTGGGAAGCACATAAGCACCTCTTGTTTTGTATTCATGTGTGAATGAATTGTGTGGTTAATAACATGAGGCTCAGAGAAGTGTTTTATTTGATCTCCAAGATTCCAATCCCATGCATATAGCAGCTCTTCTGAGTTGGTAAATGCTCTTAATATCTGCAGATTGGTAATTGTTTAGAGATGCCTGCAAATAGCTGCAAATGTAATGATTAAGCTATCTGGTCATGAATCATATGCTGATCTGCTAGCACCTAATTTTGCAGCAAGAGGATGTTCGGAACTTCATCGATAGTTCTTTAAAGCATGGTTATCATCTTCCCGTCTTCCGTAAAGAACGAATTGGGGGAGATTCATATGGAATCTCATACTGGTGGGCAAACAATAACTTTCAACAGAAATTAGGAAACAAATTTTAAAGCATCTTTTGTGGTCAGAGGCATCTCTACTCATCTGATGCACTACAGGTATGAAGATGACCCAATCCTTGGGCATCGGTTGTATCGCGAAATTAGACGAGTGGAGTATGTGAAGGATCCTACAAAAAAATCTGAAGGAAAGGGAGTCTCAAGTGTTCCGGTTATATCCTACCACTGGGAGGCTGTAGCATCCAACTTTGATGAGTTTCAAATAGCTACAGTAAGTTTTGAATCCATCATATCTATTTCTTTAGGTATTCTATTAATGAATGGAGCCATTCAATAGTTCATCTTTGTCTGTAGCTCAGCACGTACAATTATTATTATTATGTTATAATGAAAAAAGTTATGTCCTTAATTGTTGGTACGAGATATTGCCATGCCCGTGATCATCTTTTAAAATAGATATGGTAGGCATTGCTTGGAAATGGGTATTATGAGTTGGTAAACTTCCATGCTTTTGTATCATTACTAATTAGTTATTTAGTACTAACAAATTACACTTTGGCTGAATTCCTTGTTGCTTTTTTGTTAGGTATCACTATTTTTTTTTCCTTATGCGGCAATTATGCTGTGGTAAAAAATGAATTCGTGGCAAATAGTTAAATCTAGCATTATAGCTTGGGCCTTCTTAGCACCAAATTTGGATAGCTCATTAACATGTAGTATTTAACTATCTGGTGCATGTATTAGCCCATACGCCGCACCACGCTGTGGTGATTACTTTCAACGAAATGTGTTTTCCCCACCCATTTCTCCCAAAAGTTCCAAGATACTTCTGAGTATGGTCGTCACATATTACACTTAAATTTAATTTGAAAGGCACACTGGAAGAGCTTATCTGGAGCAAAGTGCCAACTTTTGGTGTCAATGAATCAAATAATAATTTAGCAGAAGAGTTGTAGTCTTGTAGATATTTTACTCCTCCTGATCAAACCGCTGAAGTTTAATGATATTAGTTCTTTTCTGCTTATGCAGGAAAAACTCTTTTCAAGTAGGAACAGGACAGAGGTCTCGCTTGGCAAGAAGATGAAGATCAATTATCTTCCAGAGATTGAAAAGATTCACAAGGTATTCCACTGCAGCTCTGAAGAGTTAAATTGTTTGCATAGAATAGGATACCTTGCTATTCTCAACTTGTAATAAGTTGCCATCCTTTCCTCTTGCAGAAGAAGGAGAAGCTGCTCAAAAAGCAACAAAGAGAAGCCCTCCTCCTTGACAGCTACTTGACAGTGAATGGGTTCACATCTGGCCGCTCTCGTCGTGAAAGAAAGCGTGTCACTTATACTTTTGGTAATCCCAAGGCTGAACTCAATGTTATTAACTAATTTATCTGGCTAAATTGGTGTTTCCCCGTTTTGTGCTGATCAGTAGTTACAGATTTCTGTTCATGTAGTCATTCCTTCATGTTAGATGTTTGATTATCATTTCCTGCATTGGAATTGTTATGTCAGTATTGTCTCCTGCCATCCTATGATTTAAACTCGCTAAGCGCAGCTGTAAATCTGTGGCCTCACTGTCATTGCTGCTTTGTTTCTCATCAGCAGAACATTATCTAAGTAATGTCTTTAAGCTGGTCTTAGTAGTATGTTAACAAAGCTATCTGTAATATCATTATTTAAACATTTAGTAAATGTCAGCAAGCTATTCCTGTTTTCCAGACTTGTACTGAAGTCATGAGTCTAGTGCAATTGTTCATTAAAGATCCTCGTTTAGGCTAAATGATATGAGTACGTGCCATGTTTATTCAAAAGTCATACTATCTATATGTTCGTTCGATGTATCACACAGTGTCTATTGGAACAAGACCAGTGTGTATACGTTTCCTAGCTATCTTAATGATTTTTCTTAATTGGTCATGCAGATGATTATGACCGGTCAATAAATGAAGCCATAAAAACAACGAAGTAGGTGTATTTTTCTGTTCTTGATAGTTTCATCTATTAAGGGATTTGTAGAAACAACTCAAATCATGAAGCAACTTTCTGCACTATATTATTGACAGAAAAAGTGAGAACACTGTTGAGATTGTTACTGCTACCAACAGAAGAGTACTTGATCCAACTCAAGAGGCATCAAGCTATGGTAGATTACCTGGTCCGTCACCATTATGCAATGGATTCTATGGAGAATCTCCAGCGAAGTCAAATCGGTACCAAGCAAGCAATGGGAAAGAAAAAGCTGAAAGACTTCTTCGCAGGTAACTTCTTTAACGCTTGGTGTTTATCTGTTTTTCTGCCAGAACTTATTAGCCTATTAACATGCATTGTTCCATTATATATAGCTACAGGCAGAGAAAAAGATCCCAGAGGTACACAAAAGACTTTGTTGAGGCTGTCTCGGACATGGACCTGAATTTAGACAGTGATGACGATATCATGGGTGAAGCAATCTATGACGAGGAATATATTAGAAGTAGAAAACAACATAAGACAAGTCTTTCTGAAGATGATGAAGAGTTCCGGTTGGAACAAGTTGTCAGTGATGGTGATGACGAAGTGGATCATTCTTTGAGTGCTAGCGAAGATGCAGAGGAGCTCCAGTGGTGCAAAAGATTGCCAATTTGCAACCTTCAAGGGACCAAGTTGAGGTCTGTTGATGAAATCCAAATAGGCATTAGGCGCAGTAAACGCTCCACCCGTCCTCGTATTAACTATCGGCAATATGATATTTCTTGGACAAATTCAGAATCTGGAAGGCCTGAGAAACCCAAGGCATCAGAGCCAGATGCACTAAATGATAGGGAGCTCTCAACAAGTAGTCAAGACCGAGAGGAAGTAGATGATGAAGTAAATAAAGAGCAGCAGCGGTACATGGAGAAGATGCATGTTCCTGGCAGGGAGAGTAAAAGTATCCGGAGAAAATTCCTCGACCTGAATGAGCTCGCCCCTGTTGGTGGTTTTGATGATGCGCCAGTCTTGGTGAAAGATGAGCACATGAATAACGGTTAAGAAACATGTCCGCAGCACATTCGGGGTGCTGTCACCTGGGTATCAATACTTGGTGAAATCCTTGGCTTTAGCATGCATGGATCAATGATAATAGACGGTGATACGACATTGGCCTTTTGGGCGGATTGCTGCTACTTACTGCCAATTTGGAACCAACGAGGAGATGAGATGGTCCATGAGTGCAGTGGCTGAATTTCCAGCCCATTAGCTAATAAGCCCTATCTGATACTTGGAGATCATGCTGAGATGTACACTAGCCACGCTGCACGCGTCAATTGGCGCTGTGCGACTATCGCATTGATAAATCACCACAATTGGATGTATGTGTATCCTCCATGTATAAATAATGTCTGTCTGGTTCGGGGATGCCTACACTGCCTACCGCTATCAGCATTTTGTTCTCGACTGAGCATCTACATGAGACTTGGTTCTACTGCAACCTGTAGGTTGTAGTGCTGTACTTTGTATCTGTATGCGGTAATTCATTAGCGCTTGATTGCTTATTAGCTAGCTTATCATGTGGTTGTTGCTTGGAAGTTGAACTTCCATGCCTGGTTCTCCAGTATTCCAGTAGTACTACTGACTGAAAGCTGCATGTGTTCCGTTTATGAATGGGATGGGAACAGATTTTCGTGCTAAAATCGTCAGTGAGCCCGACTGAAGAATTGTTGGCAGAAAAATCACTGTTTTTTTTATTGTTTCAAAGTAATGATGTTTTGATCAAGGGCTGTTTCGATTGGAGCCGGCGCTCACCCTGCCAATTTTTTGGCGTTGACCCGCACGGTTGGCTCACTCACGCCCATGCCTTCCACGCTGGGTGAAAACATCGGTGACTGATTCCTCTGCACAATAATTGGCTCGTCTAGGTTTGACGGGTAGACGTGGGTAAAAACCAAACCATATTTTGTAGCTGTTTCCATCGCGGCATTATACGGTCGTCGAAGCAATGGTCCAACGCTGCCTCTCCACCTGGAAACTCTAGAACCAGGAAGCCTCTGGATGGCAGTTCTTTTCTTTTCTTTTCGTTTCTTTTTTCTTTTCTTTTTTCTTTTCTTTTTTTCCTTTTTTTTTTTTGAGAGAGAGGAGATGTCAGTTCTTTTTAGGGGTGGAGTCTTCAGAATGTGGCCCATAGCCATTTTGGGCCGGGCCGGGTCGGGCCGAGCCTACACTCCAAGGATGACAATGACAGGCGCGCCGCGCGTAGTGGGAAGCTGCAGGTGGGACCACGTAAGGGCAACCCCTGCCGTTAATATACCAACCCCTCGCCGTTAGGCATGGATCCTAAAACCCTAGCGATTAGCGAAGGCAAACCCTCCCTTCTCTCCCGCCGCCGCGACCATGAGTTCGGCCAGGCCGTCGAAGAAGCGGAAGCAGCCCGTCGCCGCCCCTCCGGAGTCGGACTCCGAGGAGGAGGAGTCGGTCTACGACACTGCCTCCGACGAGGAGGAGGAGATGATGCAGCAGGAGGAGCAGGCGAGCGACGAGGGGGACGAGGAGGAGCAAGCGCTGGCGCAGGAACAGGAAGAGGGGGACGAGAGCGAGGAGGAGGTGAAGGAGGTGAAGGAAACAGGGAAGAAGAAGGAGAAGAAGAAGAAGGAGAAGAAGAAGAAGGAGAAGAAGAAGAAGGAGAAGAAGGGGAAGACGGAGATGAAGGAGAAAGAAGAAAGGAATGAGGAGGAGGGGGGAAAAGAGGAAAAGAAGAAGGAGAAGAAGAAGAAGAAGGGGGAGGGAAGTGGGATTCTGACGAACAAGATGTTCTCGGAGCTCCTTATCTCCGAGCTCACTGCCAAGGCCATCAGAGAGATGAACTACACCCACCTCACCCAGGTACCTCCTGCCTTAGTTTAAGATCTACCATTGCATCGGCGAAAAGGCTGCTCTTTTGTTCGAATTACTTTTGTTCTCACTGCAGGTTCATTATTGCATATTTTTTGTTCTCGGTAGAGATGATTGGCATTAAAGCTAACTGCTTCTATGAAACTTTGTGTTATGTGTGTCAGCGTGCTGCTCCGTTGGATTAGTATTGATATAGTGACATGTGTGTGTGATTGTTTTCATGATCGCAGATTCAAGCTAGATCGATCCCGCCTCTGTTGGAAGGAAAGGATGTGATGGGCGCAGCCAAAACTGGCTCGGGGAAGACTCTTGCATTCCTTATACCAGCAATTGAGCTGCTCTATCAAACGCGTTTCTTGCCAAGGAATGGGACTGGAGTTATCGTGGTTTGCCCAACAAGGGAGCTTGCTATCCAGGTATATGGTTCAGCGTTGTTGGTTTATACAGAAAAATCATGGTGCAATAATGTTCCTTTCGATTCATTCTACATGTTTTAAGACTGTTCAAGAACTCACTGTGAGTGAAAGAACCGAAATCGGATGTGATAAGATTATGCTTTGTTAAGACAATGTTGTGTAAAAATAGTGGTCAAAGTTGTTCATGTTACAGTGTTTTTTAGATAAGGTACAGAAAGCTGCTTTTCACATTACTATTGCTAAATATTGGCGATGTTGAACTTGAAAAAAAGTAGCCTTTTGTAGTGTTTACTTGCCAAGTCTATAAACACAATCCATTGTTAATGATGTGCACGTATGCATTTCGCTATTCTTAATCATCATTGATTCATTTGCCCTAGACACACAATGTTGCCAAGGAGTTAATGAAGTATCACTCGCAAACTGTTGGATATGTAATTGGCGGTAATAACCGGAGAGGTGAAGCTGATCAGCTCGCAAAGGGGGTCAATTTATTAGTCGCTACACCAGGCAGGCTTTTGGACCATCTACAAAATACCAAGAGTTTCATGTACAAAAGTCTAAAGGTAACAGATTTTTTTTTTGTTGCCAGCACTTCGTGTCAAAGGTTAAAGGAAATCTGTGTGTTGAAGTAGTGCACATTTGCAACATGAATCTAACATGCAATTTCATATTTCTAGTGTAGTACACACATACTTATTTGCATCATCAGTCCTCTTTATCCACTTAATTGCAAATGCATTCTGTGCTTTACCCCCATCTACTGTTTTCTCCATTACTCAGCATTCTGTGTTTAGCTTTTGGTATCCTCGAAACCACCATACAGGGGTAAAATTGCTCCGGTTTTAATAGTTGATGGATGTAAATTAAACGGTATTAGAGTTGTGGGTCAAAATTAAACGAAGACAATAGTTGAGTGGTGCAAATTGGACTTTTTCCTAAAATTGAACTAGAGTCTGGACTCTGGATAAATTTGCCGCTTGGATTATACGAAGTATGTAACATTGTAAACTATACTGGTTTTATATCTTGTTATGTTGTCTTTTATCCCTGTTATATGTTTACTTTGGGTTTGATTATTATTTTGACCAAGTTCTGTGCATGTAGTTTGTCTGAAAATTGTTAACAATGTTGGTTTTCGATCTTTACAAGCCATTTCTATCTCTGTTAGTGCATATTTCCTCTGGGTTAGTTATTAGTTCCACCAAGTTTGTGGATGTAGTTTGTTGGAAGTGTGAAAAATCAGTGGAGGAAATAGTTGAGAAATTTTTCGGTAGCTAAAAGCTTATCATACTCTCATAGTCATCCCCTAAAATTAATTTATTCTATTATCTTACTCGAAAGCGTATTTCAAATATATTGTTGGACTGGGGTGGGCTCATGCTTTTACCGTTGGATCTCTATACTCAAGCCTGACCCAAAGCATGGAAGATTGGACGAACTGGGCTGGGCTGCACATGAACAAGTCCAAGATATAGCTTTCTGGCTTGATTTCATGTTTCAACGGTTTGTTGTTTTACTATAGGGATATGAAAAACATTATTCAGAACCATGAATGCCAATATTCCATGACTGACCCCTTGCTCTTCTTACTCTGTCTATCTCTGATGTACCTCATCCTATTATTTTTGTAGTGCCTTGTAATTGATGAAGCTGATCGTATACTTGAGCAAAACTTTGAGGAAGATATGAAACAAATATTTAAACGCCTTCCTCAGGTATATGATCATATGGCCATCTGACAATTCTCATTTCATATGCATAATGTAGCTTTTAACTTTGATCTAACATAATTATTTATTTCTTCCGGTGAATCATTATGCAGAACAGGCAGACTGTTCTTTTTTCTGCTACACAGACTCCAGAGGTTGGTAGATCTGTTATCCAGTTTATTCAAACTTTTCATTAGTTTTTCTATAGGTTGCTCTGCTTATGCTTTGATTTATTCCACAGGTTGAAAATTTTGCTAAGTTGTCATTTGAGAAAAATGAAGAACGTAAAGAAAAACCAGTTTATGTTGGAGTTGATGATGATAAATCAAAGGCAAGGAACTGCTTCACCTGGTTTCAACTCTCCTTTTAAGAATCTTTTGTAGGAAAAATAACTGTGATGCTCTGGCAGGCTACTGTTGAAGGTTTACAGCAGGGCTATTGTGTCATTTCTAGCGAGAAAAGGTTCCTGGTTCTGTATGCTTTCCTCAAAAAGCAGCAGTCAAAGAATAAGAAGGTCATGGTGTTCTTTTCATCATGTAATTCAGTCAAATTCCATGCAGAACTTCTGAATTTCCTTCAGATAGACTGTTCTGATATCCATGGGAAACAAAAGCAGCAGAAACGAACTACAACATTCTTTAGCTTTTGCAAGGCAGAAGAGGGCATCTTATTGTGCACCAATGTGGCAGCACGTGGACTTGATATCCCTGATGTGGTGAGGTTTTGACCTGTTATTTGTTTTAACAGCAGACCTATTTTACTCCCCCGCTAACCTAAGGATCTATTCCCTTCTTTAGGATTATATTGTACAATATGATCCTCCGGATGAACCAAAGGTTTGTGATTCTAAACAGAGCCAGTGAAACATTATATTGCTATCATTTTTTAAACTGCAATGTGGAACTTCACTTTCAGGATTACATTCACAGAGTTGGTCGTACTGCACGTGGTGATAAAGGAAAAGGAAGAGCATTACTGTTCTTACTACCACAAGAATTAAAGTTTATCATTTATCTGAAGGTAATATATTTTATGTGAAGATAACGTAATGTCTATTTTCCTTATAAATTAAGAGAAATCACACATTTAATGGTTGCCTGCAGGCGGCCAGGGTTACTCTGACAGAATACGATTTCAATGAAAAGAAGGTGCCAAACTTGCAATCACACCTCGTAAGTGTAGTAAATATTTCACAATAACTGAATTTCTTCAACCCCCCTTTTTTCCTCGTATAGTGATAACTCGAGTTGTTGAGCAGGAGAATATTGTTTGTGAGAATTACTTCCTAAACCAGTCAGCAAAAGAAGCCTACAGATCCTATGTTTTGGCATACGACTCACACTCTATGAAAGACATTTTTGATGTCCATCAACTAGATCTGAAGGTAAATGTTCTGTAAAGTTGTCAAGTAGAAGCACAGTTGATACTTCCATAATTTTACTAGTAGTTTATCTCGTCCTTGAAACTATTAGGCTAGCTGAGGATATAAATATTACTTGTCAAGACAAATGCTGATGTTTCATCTGCTGTCTTATATTAACGTCATGAAAATGAACAAGTTAATTGTATATAAATTTGTGGTTTTGATACTCCACAGTAAATTGAATGCGCTTATGTTTAATTCCTCGGTTGTCCTGCAGAAAGTAGCAGCATCTTTCTGCTTCCGGAACCCTCCAAAAGTGAATCTCGGCCTGGAGAGCAGTGCATCGAAACATCGGAGGAAAATGAGGAGAGTGGATGGTGGGAAGAGGCATGGTATCGGACCTTCGAATCCTTACGGAAGGAAAGACAGAGACGGTGATGATAAACGACAGTTCGCAAGATTCTAAAAAGGAAGAGCCTTTTCATGGGGTTTAACTGCCCGTGGCAATTGCGTTGTGTGTTTACATCAGAGTTACGAAGTCACCTGGCTTCTGAAATTTTTGTTAGGTTACTTGATATTATAAACGGATGAGATTTTAAGTTTCGAAAGGGATGATCGCTTCATTTTATGGCTTTAGGGGTTCAATGCAGTTTTCGCACCAAATGGGTTCTTAATTTGCCCGGTACTTATTACTGCAGGAGCGAATGGATCAGATCAGAATCCGTTCTTTCGCCCGTGGAGACTCGAGACAATTTTTGTTGATTTTACGATGGGCTAGCATACTTATAGCTACACTCCGTTTGGATTCAACTCTAGGAAAAGTTCAACTGGAAAGGAGCAAAGCACACGCCAGGCTTGCCAATTCGCCGTTGTCCACAACGAAGTCTGTACCCGCAGCAGCCGAGCCGAGCGCTAACGCAAGCCGAGGCACCAAAATGACTGTCCCCCATTGCCGCCGTCGCTTTGGATCGTTGTGGACGATCCGACGATACCTCTAGGCAGGCGGGATGCCCATGCCGTGGCTTCGGGGCTCGTCCCTCGCGCCGGTTGTGCCGCTGCCAGCAGCCTGCATGCCCGTTCTACCACACCATCGCGCGCAGTCCACATCACCGCAACTAGGCGCCGGGTAGCGGTGAGCCGGTGGCCACGCCGCACGCATCAAGAGATTGGATTTCGGTAACGTTTGGTCCGCACACAAATCGCATCAGCCATCGCCTGTCGCTTTTCGTGCAAATGCCAAAGTTAACTTTGGTATGATGCTATCTGAAATCACATCTACAACATTATTGAGATTGGATAAGATTGCAATATAATAATAGACAAACAATGATTCGAATTTTTTATATTTATTGATCTTTTATGAATATATATAGTGAGAAGAAGGGACGCATGTTTGTTCAATGAGCAGAGATAACTGCCGAACAGTTGTCGACGTAGATCATTTTGATATCTAACACTCCTCTCTGATCGAATATTAGTGAATAATTTTTAAAATTATATGATAAAATAGTTTTTAAAATTAATTTCATACCTATATTATATGATGAAAAAGCGAGTACATTTACAATACCACATTTATATACATTTTTATCATTACATATAAAAAAATATTACAAATGAACTTACTTTTTCACCATATAACATAAGACTAGAAATAATTTTAGAAATTAGTTCATTATATAAGAAGAATAGTAAATTTACTATATTTTTTGAATTTTATTTGATGCTCTAACAATTATTAAAATTATAAAATAATCTTTTTAAAAAATTAATTTAAATTTTACATAGACTTTTTAAATGAATCTCTCCTTTTTTAAAAAGAAATAAAGTATGTTTCATCCACTAAAATATTCCTCTGCCGACAGCACGCGTAACACTTTTCACACTTCCTCTCCCCTTAATTATGCTCCATCCCCAAGTCCTCCTCACCCCTCCGCCACACATCCATCCAACCACGCGTTGTCGCTATCATCTGCTCCCTCCCTCGCCTCCTCCATCCCAGTCCTCCTTTTCCACTACCGCATCACGGAAGAAAATGCTATGAGATCCTTCATCGAAAGATTCTTACGAGATCTTAATATATACCGTCCTTCCCTGATTTAACGACTGACACGTGCAACTAAGAGGAATATGAGAGACACAAAAATTTCCTTCCCCGCATTGCGCTTGAGGTGGCTGGCCGCGCTCCGCCGCGCAGGACGAAGGGGGCTCGGACACGCCGCCGTGTCAGATGAGGGGCCTAGCCAGTTTGGAGATTGGGGGACGACACCACAAATTCGTGCACTGCGGCTCGGAATCCGGCGTCAAATCTGATCTTGACAAATCTCATTGCGGCGGCGCCTCAGTTTCTCGATCTAGGCCGAGAGATGAGAGTTGAGGCGAGATGGAGAAACGTGGGGGTCCGCCAGTGCAGCTCTGGCTCCATCGCATGACAGACACCACAGCACCGCCTCCTCGTGGGCATCTTGGGCGTTCTGAGGTCGACCTCACCATGGTTGCATGGGCAATCAGTCGACGGTCTCCTCCACCACCGTCCACCAATTGCGATTGCCGCCACCGCCATTGTCCTCGCCAACCCGCCGGGCTGCAAGTTGACAGACCACTCGATTGGATCGACCGGAACACAATCTGTGCCCTGCGCGAGAAGATGCCGTAGAAGGAATCGTCTGTCGTCGGTCTATCGCGGATGCCTGTGCTGCCACAGCCTGACGCTTCTCCGCCAAGCCGGCTTGGCGGTGCTGGCCCATCGCTGCCGCCACTAAGAAGTCTCGCCAAGGTCCATGCGCCAGTGGGAAGCAACTGTGACAATATGCGCCGGGCACCGAAGATCGTGGAGTTCTACCAGCCCCTGATGAATCCGCGGGAGGCCAGGCAGATGGAGTCCCAGGGCCCTAAGGCGTCCAGCGGCCAGTGGGTCGAAGGTCACGAGGAGCGAACAGATCATGGAAATCACCAGGAACTTCAAGGTTAGTCTGCATCCTTGCTTTTTTCCTTTTCCTTATCAAGCACGCATGGATCGATCCACAAACACTCTTCACTCTTGACCAGGGGTTGCAAGACAAGATTCAACTGCTTGCAGTCGATTTGCAAGACAAGCCTGCGTGGTGGAGTACTATATTTTTCTTCTCATTTCACCCAAGTTGATCACTTCCACCACACTACTATTGCTGACTAATACTAGAAAAATCTCTTAGGTTACTGGACAAAGTTTTCCCACCGGGCAAGGTCACTCTACTTGCGCTCTAAACTCGATCCATCATCATCTCTTAATTTTTTTTTAACGTCGGGTCCCCTTCAGAGGCTTCTTTGGAGCCTAATTCACGAGACGTACATACCGCGCGAGCACCGCGGCTCGAATACGGCTAGCTCAGGACAGGAGCTCCTTGCTCCCTCCATCACAGCCAACCAAGCTAAGGCTCAGATGCTTAATTTTTATTTTTGGAACATCACATTCACATCTTGCATCTTTGATCATTGTACTGTACAGGTCCCTGTGCTGGAGCCCAATGGCGAAGTCATAGGAGAGTCCTTTGACCTGCTCAGGTACCTGGACGCTAAATTTACAACCCCAAACTGCTTCCTCATGTGCGCTTCCCTGTCCATGTTTGCCCACTCGTCTTACAGGCACGGCTGGCTGCTACACAGCCATGAGAACGCGCCCACATCGATGCTTTATTTTGGATCGCTTTGGCTTCTAATTTAATCTGGTTGCTGGTGGTGTGGTGCTAGGGATCGGGAGGTACAACACCATAGCGGCGCTGCCGGTGTGGGCTCGGACTAAATGCGGCTACCCCATCGGAGATACCATGAGTTCCCCGAACCTCTCAATGCCCCTTCCTCCTCTATGAGCTTATGAGAAAGTATCCTACTAAGCATATTACTTGATGTGAGTCTCTTATAATATCTACTTTCTCGGATGAGAGTATTCAAGATAGGATTTTTTTTTGTAAAAACTCTTAACAATCTTCGCATCACCTTGTGATCATCTAGCTCTTCACTTACTAGTCCTCTTATCTTGGTTATTAGCATCATCATATAGTCATACATGGTTTGAGGGGTTTCATCATTCTGCATAATAAATCTTCCTAATTTGCCTTCAAGCAAGTCTATTTTGGATTCCTTCACACTTATGGTGCCTTCATATGTGACTTGAAGTGTGTCCCATATCATTTTGGCTTCTTCAAGCCTATCTACCTTATTAAATTTCTCGAGGCTCAAACCACCAAGTAACACACTTACGGCTTGTGCATTGCGGTGTAGATTTTGCTCTTGATCGGAAGTGAGCTCTTTGTCTTCATCCGGCAACATAAAATATGTGCAAATAATCTTCTAAATACTTGGATGAAGGGATATTAAATGTAATTTTATTTTGTGCCTCCAAGCGGTATAGTGCGTGCCATCAAAATATGACGCACACCCGAATAGAAAAAAAATATAAGAATTGAAAGCTTCAATTTATCACAATTGAACTCGATTGCGACTCTCTTTCCTTTACCATTACTCGATGTCGAAAGATCACCTTTTGTACTCGTCAGGCTCTTCGAACTCTTCTCCCCGGATACCGACATCTTCAAATTCTTCAAGCAATGAAGTCTTGTAGGAGGTTAGGCTCTGATACCAATTGAATGTATGTGATGTTATCTAGAAGGGGTGTGAATAGGCGTTTCCTGAAATTTAAAACTCCATAATGGATTACAGAGTATGGATACTTCGGGTCAATCCAGAGACTCTGAGCTGTACAAGATCCGGATACTCCGGGTGAACCCAGATAATCCAAAAATAATAGAAAATTGAAAACTATGAGTATTTAAACGAATCTAGTTGAGTCTATAAGTTACAACAGATTCTAATTGATGTATGAGCTTATTTTCAACAACCACTTGCGGTCACAAACTCAGAAACAAGTAGATTGGGGTAAATCACCCAAAAGATCAACTAGAACAAAAAAAAAAATATACAAGAAAGTAAATAGGACAAGTATTTATTTCCCGAAGTTCGGATCCAATGATCCTACGTCTCCGTTGAGGTGCTCACAAAGAGTTTGATCTCTCTCAAATCTTATCCTCACCGAGCGACCACAAAGATTGAGCTTGGGGCTTACTCAACCTTCCTCTTCCCTTGTGCGGGCGAGGATGACCTTCACAAATTTTTCGGGGCACTCCAAAAGCTTAGGTGCTCTCTGAGTGACGTCTAACCGTCTAGGAGCTCGTAGCTCCAAAAGTAACGAATACGGGTCGACGGCTTGACGAATAACTCAAGTGCTCAAAAGATAGATTTAAGCTCACTAGCACTCAGTCTCACTTTTCAACCCACACTCTCAAAGCCTTGCTAGAATTAATGCATTAGAGGAGTGCAAGAGCTCTAAAGAAGCTATAAAGTCTTTTGTCTCGAGTTGGTTCAACAGCAATGAATGAAAGGGGGATTGGGGTATTTAAACTTAGCCCCCCAAAACTAGCCGTTACAATAGTTTTTTACTGACCCGGAGTATCTGGGTTCAGCCGGAGTATCCGGGTTAGCCTTCGAAAGCTCTACAGAGGCCTCTGTCCAGAGCCCTATCCGGAGAATCCGAACATTCACTATATCCAAGAGTATTCGGGTCTACCCGGAGACTCCGGGTTGAACACTCAAGCCCAAATAGAGAGCTTGACTCGGAGTTTAACCCAGACACTCCAGGCCACTTACCAGAATCCGGAGTATTTAGGACAACCCAGAGACTTCAGATTCGGCACTTAGGTTCTACTCGAGCACCCTACCAGGAGCCTTACCCGGAGGTTCTAGTAACCCGGAGACTCCGGATCAGCCTAGACACTCCGGGTGCAGACAAACACTAAAACTTTCCCGGTGTCTGTGTAGTGATTGTGTCTCTCTTTGGTCTAAAAGAGTTATTTGAGCACTGAGATATCTTCAAGTCAATTTAAACGCATCTCTCTTGATAGAACGGCATTCTTAAACTCAAGTTCGAAAATAAAAACAATTTAAACCTAATGAGTAACTATATGCCGCTTCTCTTTTCCTTTTGAGGGACGCCAACGATGTTTAACTTCTTTAATATAACTAAAATATATTCATAAACTCAATAAACATATTAGTCTCTTAATCTTTTATCATCAAATATCCAAAACTCACATAGGGGACCTAGATGTACTTTCATGGAGGTGGCGCAAGAGTCGGTGATAGTGGCTCCTTGATGACATCGATGTGGATGTCGACCTCCGGTGGCAGCGAGGTAGCGGCACTCACGGTCTGTGGGTACGTGAACGGCGTGAAGCCATGGATCGATCAATAGCCCATGCTACCTGAGTTGACGATATCGCCTGTCAGAGCCGCGGGTGGTGTGGTGCTGGGACTGGTGTCATGAGTGTCGGCCTGAGGACGATTGGGTGGGAGAGGGCCTCAGTGAGCATGACGAGTGAAGAAGCGACGACAGCGACCCTAGGGAGCGTGGTGAGGACGACCGTGACCCAGAGCGTGATAAAGATCACGACGGTGGCCGAGGAAGGTGTTCGGGCAATGACGTTACACGTGGTGCAGAGCACGGAGAAGGGAGGAGGCCAGAGCCATCACAGGTATGTATAGGTACTTGTTGTCCATGACGCTCACATGTGATGGAAGGCCTTCGTGTCTGAGTGTTTAAACTCAGTGGAGCATGCGTGTATTGAGATTCAATAGGATTGTAACTAGCTTGATTAGCGCGCCTGTTTTTTATTTTTTGTATGGAGCACGACAAAAAGAAGACTAAAAAAATTAGGTTCACATGAAATTATTAATGTTAAACACATTTAATTAATTATAGAGAAAACAATAGTACTTTTATACATGCACATAGTTTTAACACGTAGGTGAAAGTAATACTAACATAAAAAAATTTGTTTCATATTTTTTTTTAGTTTTAGATATTTTTCTTTGTATTTTAGATTTTTTATATTCATTTCGATATTTTCTAAAAATTTTCAAAAAATTTACATATGTATGTATACGTATATGTATATATATACATACACATATATGTATGTATATACGTATATACATACACACGCATATATACCCGGGCCCATTGCTACAGTAGCAACAGTAGCAGGGCCTACGAGAGCTTGAGAATTCTTCTACCGTTAGTATATTGATATTGAATATTGATGTAGTAGAAGATAAAACAATGATTGGAACTTTATTGATTTATTGATCACGATAAGCATCATCCAGGTATCAGCGATCCTAACCACTGGACTAGCAAGAAAATGTTTAGCACTGAACATCCAAGATTTTCGTTACGCAAACTTCAGGTCACGTAGACCTCGAGTCAACTTATTTCTTGTAGCAGTAGCACAGTATATGGTTTTTTCAAGACTTTTTTTAAAACCCCCGTAGTTTATTCTATATATCATTAGTTATTAGAATCCTGAATAAGCGAAGGGAAACTAGCAGAATTACCAATGACAAAGTGGCAATCAGTTAGAACTATGAACTACTGGTCCTCCTCATCTTGTTCGTCTTGTTCATTTCCTCCGCTCGCCTTCTTCTCCTTGGCCTCTTCCAGTGCCGTCACCAAGGCCGAGAGGCACGAGTCCGCGCCATCGTCGACGCTCTTGGGCGTCAGGTTCTCGGCGACGTCTGCCAACGTCATGTCCACCTCCCGCAGCAGCTCTCCGACGGCGTCGAACAGGTCGTGGGACTCCACGTCGAGGTATATCTTGGCCAGGAACTTGAACGCCTCGAAGCTGCAGTAGGACATCTCGATGTGCTTGTCCATGCGGCCCCTCCGGATCAGCGCCGGGTCCAGCTTCTCGACGTGGTTGGTGGTGAACACGATGATCCGCTCGCCGCCGCACGCCGACCACAGCCCGTCGATGAAGTTGAGCAGGCCGGACAGCGTCACCTTGCTGCTGGTGTCCTTCTTCTCGTCCGCGGCGCCGTCCTTCTTGACCTTGTCGTCTTCTGCTGCTTTCTTCTTCTTCTTGCGCGCGCCGGTGAGGTCGAGCGAGCAGTCGATGTCCTCGATCACGATGATCGACTTGCTCGTCGTCTCGATGAACAGCTTCCGGAGGTCGGTGTTGGAGTGCACCGAGGTGAGCTCGATGTCGTAGATGTCATAGTCGAGGTAGTTGGCCATGGCGGCGACCATGGCCGACTTGCCCGTCCCCGGCGGGCCGTACAGGAGGTACCCGCGCTTCCACGCTTTCCCGACGCGTGCGTAGTAATCCTTCCCGTTCTTGAACATGTCAAGGTCGTCCATGATCTCCTTCTTCCTCGCAAGGTCCATGGCGAGCGTGTCGAACGTCTTGGGGTGCTCGAACACGACGTGGCTCCACGCCGACCTTGCGAACCCGTCCTCGCTCCACTGGTGCGTGGAGATGTTGGTGAAGAGCTTCCGCTGGCGGTTCTTGACCATGACGGCGCGGCCCAGCCGCCGGACGCGCGGGAGGTAGGTGTCGAGCACGAGCTCGCGGTGGCGCTCGAGGAAGAAGAGCCTGTAGAACCGGCGTTCCTCCTGCGCGCCGCCGCCGCCGCCCCACCACGGCGCAGCGCCGTCCGTGCGCGGCGGCGGCCTGGAGTACGCCCACCACCAGACCGTGGCGCCCTGGAACTCGTCGGCCACCTCCTCGCCGTCGACCATGCTGAGCACGAGCTTGTCGGTGTCCTTGGCGCCCTCGGCCCTGAGGTGGCGCACGCCGCGGGAGCACGCTGTGCTGAGGTACGCCTTGACCTCCTCGTACGCGTCGCTGCGCTTCATGCGGCCGCCCTCGTACTCGGCGATGGTGACCGACAGGTACGGGTCCACCATCGCGGCCAGCCGCCGCGCGTGGCGGCTCAGGTGGCGCCCGAAGAACTGCTGCAGCTGGAGGTGCTGCAAGTTCTGCCACACCACCGTCCACAGCACGGCGACCAGGCTCAGCACCACGCCGGAGTTCAGCCCGCTCCACACCGACGCTTCCATCGATGGTTTCTTTTTTCTCTCTTCCGATTACAAGATAGACGCGCACGCACGCATGCACACCGCCAATGGTTTCTCGACCTGCGCCAATCACAACAGCTGGTCTTTGAGCTCCCACGGCCTCACTCTATACTTATAGAATTTTCTTGGGAAGCCCGATAAAAAAATATTTTTCTTGAAAGCAGGCAGGGTACGTCACGACGGTGACCACCACGGTTGCCGACATGACGCGCGGCGAGTCAATTTTGTTGTGTCCTTTGGAGTGCTTGCCCGAAGGAACCGTGCATTCAAAGCGCCGCCTTGTCTTGTTTTGTCGCGCGCGAGCATTGGCGACCTTTGGAGCTGAGCTGTGGCTGGACAGGTCGTGGTCATGCATCGTAAGGTCGCGTGGCGAGAGGCGGTGCGCGGTTTCTTGGCGACGGAGTGGTTGGACCAATGAAGACGAAGATTCCTACTACAATGACATTTGTTTGTCCGTCTCTTCGGCTCGTGATTGGATGACCGTACGGTGTTGTTTGTATGGACCGTAGGTTAAAGTGAGCAGTAGAGTTATATTTATTGAAAATAAGATTATATTGGTCTATATAAGTTGAGTTAAGTTTTAATTGATTGATCGAATTTAAATTTGTATAAATGGATATAAGAACTGAGATTGTGATTTGTTGCTCGTATAGAGAGATAATTTTGTAACACTGATAAGTAGATCCGACTACATGAGTAGATGCAGGAGCCTGTATTCGTTGAGCCAGATTGTAAACGTACATTTACATCCACCCGACGGGATTAAAATAGCATATGCGTGTAACTAAATATACTTATCTATCTGATTATAAACATTCATTGAAAGAATCGAGCATAACTCAGTTAGTAGGAGGTACACCACTACCATCTAAGTTTGAGTTCTCTCGAACTCAAATTTAGATGCCTACTTTTTTAATATAATATCACCTAATTCTTTTTAGGTCGGTCGAGTTTTATACACATTCACCGGACGAGATTACCATTATACGGACAACCGATCCGATCCTTGAGTTGATCTTAAACAGTGGATATTGATATTGTGTTATTCGGCTTGCAAGTGAACAAAGGCGACCGAGCGTCACATGATTGAGACGTTTGCTCGTCCACATTTTGAAGCTTAAAGTACAAATTTCGCCTTAAAATTAAAATTTCAGGCAGGTCTGCTTGTAAAATTCTCTACTTCTGAGTACGCGCCATAATGATTTTTCTTTGTATGTTCTGAAAAACAGTGATATGTTTAAAAGTTGTTTCTCCTTTAATTGTGACCCGTTGCAAAGCTCTGATTTTATTCTTAGTATTTAAAATGTTTGGAAGACCATTTCGAGGCACATTCCATTATTTCCTTCAAGAGAAGTACACACACGGCCTATTTAAAACATGAATTGTATAAGGATTAAAAATGAGACAATTCAGTTCCAGTAGGAATCCAGAAAAAAAAATCTAGCATTATACTCCTATAAAATATGTAAGTTGTGACAAATTCGATCGATCACCACCATTTATCTGAGTTGATCAAACAGTCACCATACAAAGTTAGACTCTGTTTCCCTTTATAAAAATACATTTAATTTTCTATTATTTGTCTTTTATACTTAGACTTACAATATTGTCTTTCATACATTCTAAAAATACATTTAATCTTATATTATTCATATTTCATACATAGACGTTAATATTTGATTTCCATACATTCATCGTCAGGTTTCTTCAGAATGAACGTTATCTTCCGCACTTTGCCTACAACACTAGCTTTCTAAAGAGTATGTGTCACTGTCTGTGCGTCGTCTCTACCGTCGTCTACTACTAAACTAAGGTACTATACGAGAATTATTTTTGCCTTTTTATAAAATTAGTTGCTATCTTTATCCTCCTCACAGTTTAATAAAATCACGTTTGATGAATTGATTTACATACGTGAAACAAGTATAGAGTTGCTAGCTGTAGAGGTTTCAATGTTCTGGTAAGACCATGGAAATCCCTCGCAAAAAAAAAGACCATAGAAATCCATGCGGAGCTGCTATTATGGATTGGATTGGTCGGGCTTTAGTTTGACCCACATTTTGGACTGTCTTTCTGGGTCTGGTGGGCTGAATTTTTCGCAGATTATTCCACTCTTTTGCAGTGGGTGTGGGGGGGGGGGGGGTCTTCGCTTCCCTCGCCGTTCGGCAGGTGTCAAGCTTCCGAGCACTCGAGGCCGAAGGCCGAGCCCACGCGACGCTGGCCACTGAGATCCCGGCACGCTGACGCGGGACGACCCGTCCGTCGTCGCGGATGGCGGCGGCCGCGGCGCAGCTGCTGGGCGACGACGGGCGCGGGTACGAGCTCGCGCGGCGGCTGGAGGCGTGCGGCGCGTGGCGCGCGTGGCTGGGCGACGACGCCGCGCACGCCGCGCTCGCGCAGCACCTCACGTCGCCCTCCACCTGGGACGCCTTCCTCTACCCCGCCGCCTCCCCCTCGCCGCCCCCGCGCCCGCTCCTCCTCCTCCAGCTCCGCGTCCGCGCGCTCCTCTTTGACAAGGCCTCCGCCGCGCTCCTCGGCCGCGGCGCGGACCCCACCGGCCTCCACTCCGTCAACGCCAACTGTGAGTGCATTCCACACACCCTGCCGGCTACTGGCGCCATTCGGTCGCTGGGATTTAGGGATCTGCTGCTGGAATCGCTGAGGCTCTAGGAATTTGGGGGGTAATTTGACGCAGGAATTAGCTGCGTGGTGTTCTAGGTTTCGTGGAATCTGGGGATAGCTGAGGATATTCGTTCAGTGATGGCTGAGTAAGCTTACCTCTCCAACCGATTAAAATTTGAGGGTGAAAATGTTAGTGGTCTGAGGCCACTACTGATCCATGGCGGGGCGAATTGAGGGTGACGTCGTAGTGTCGGATTACTGTCGTGTTTACTTTGGCTTGAAATGTTACTGTGAATTATTATGGGAATTAGCAGGCATAGAATTACGGCATTTACTTTTAAATGTTAGGTTGACACTTGCGAAAGTCTTCCCCTGTTGCAGACTAAAGTCATTAAATCTGCCATCCCAAGCTTAGGATATACTAGTGCTTGACAAGACATGATTCGTTCTAAATTCGGAAATCGATTAGAACTAAGGGAATTCATGATTCAAAGTTTAACAAGAAACTATGAACTCATAAGAAACAATTATCTCCATAGTCTGTCCTCTTCTTGCCCTCTCCCCCTCCAAAATGAACTGCTGGCTCTCTTGCTCTCCTCTCCTTCCCTACATTCTTGTCAAGCAAAAGGTGTGATGATGTTCAATAATTAGGCTTCAATATAGTTATCTGACATAAGCCTCTGTAATCATTTCAATACTTGGTAACTTTAACCAATCAAAGCTTCTGGGACACCCTTGTTCCCTTGTGGAACGGCCTGTTCTCCTCTGTTGGGGTTACCCCTCCTTCCTGAACATTTACCTCCTGCTGCTCAGGAGCTGCTGCCTTAGTTTACCCTTTCATTTTTAGTGTTTGTCCAAGTTCTTCTTGGGTTAAACGCAATTTAATTGTGCATATTATTTTATATATGCTGGGAAACATTCTACTGGCATCTCACAAATGTAACCCTGCACGTAAGACTATAAAGCATTGTCTGGTGTCATATGTTGTGATTCATTTTTTTTTTTTGCACCCATTCTAGGTAACACTTCTTGGGTGTTGAATTCAATTGGACAGCATGCGGGATTTTAAGGATCCATTAACATGTTACTTTTTCCTAAAAGCATAAGACTGCACTTCATTAGTAATTGGCATGCAATTTGCATGGTAAGTAAGTAATTGTTTAATATAAACAACTTCCTATAGTAGGTTCTTTCCAATAAATAAAATATTGCACTTATTTAAAATACCATCTCTATGCAATGCTAACCTTTCCTACCGAGTAGCAAATATTGATGTCATTTTTTAGGAAGCTGGAAACTTGCATGTGCAATAATCAGTAAACATGTAAAAAATTGAGTCATTTTTAGAAATAGGTGATTATTTTAAATAAGAAAGCCGTAACTGTTGTCTTTTAATCCGCCATGGCTGATTGACATTTTCTGATTTGTTATTTCCAGATCTTCAGCTCCATGGAGATGATATTTATTTCTCTTTAGAAGATGAGCAGGAAGATCACACTCAACATCAAGTGCGTTATACCTTTCCTTCCGTGCTTGCTTGTGTTATTACTGGTTGTTGTATATGGAATTCTCTTTTCCTGCCTGATTTCTTGAGTGATGTGCTGCATCTATGCAACAGTGCAAGTCGCGCCCAGTATAGCATGCAGTTCATGTTGTACTTTGTAGTTTTATTTGATTTCAAACGCCTTGCATTATTTTTCTAGTTAAGCATCTTTGCGACATGTTAGTTGTTATATGAAGCCGTTTTTCTCGTAGAGGTATCATTGCTGTTAATTCTTATCTAGATTCTAGAGTTGCCCATTACCTGAAAAACTCCTGGACATATAGCTACTGGGGAGATTATTAATTAGATTCTTGAGTTGCCCATTACCTGAAAAGTTCCCGTCCATATAGCTACTGGTGAGGTTATGATCTGTTAACATATTATTTATGTAAAACCAGGTTTTTGATAGGACAATGAAATGTTGGCTACTTGTCTTGCTACAGCCTGCTGGGTTGATCAATGTATGCTGCCATTGTATCAAATATAATTTCATGCCATGCACCATAAGTTTAGCGAATCAAAGCCCTGACCATTGAATGTGGTCCTTAAGTGTCCATCACATTCTGTATACTGTTTGGTATGTGGCATAGTTGCAATCCTGACATGCTAACTAAAGATAGCATCAATTCATCTGCTATATTCTGATGTTTTGAGACTTCCCGTGTGCTGCAGATGCATTCTAGAACTGTGTTTAGTCCAAGCAGGGACGGTTCAATGTTGTCTCAAAGGCATAATCGATATGACGAATTACCTGACACGTGGTACAAGCAATATGCTGAAAAATTCAGGACATGGCATAGCAAGCTTCGCTCAGGTGACCAAGAAATACCAAAGAGAACACCGGAGGGAATGTCTGACTATCTTAAGGTTTGCAGTGTACATAAAAGGAAGAGGACCGTATTTATGGATGGTCAGGGTTCCAGCATATCTGCCCCCATGTTGGAAAATGGCCCTACCCTGCACTCAAAGAATGCTGGAGATTTAACAGATGAAACTTTCATTCCAGAAATTAGATTTCCAGCTGACTGTGTTCCAGAAAGTGCAATTCCGAGAACAGATGGGATATCTAGGACCAACGAAATAGAAGTTCATGGGGTTCTTGATAATTTACCAGCACCTGTTAGCCGCAACACTGTAATGCTCGAAAGGTTTGGTATGATGCCTGAGTATTACAAGACAGGAAACAAATATAGAGGAAAAGATGGATCTAGAGTAGAAGGGAAATCTTTAAGTCAAGAGCAAGCATTGATTATGACACGGAAGTTGGTTGCTCGCTACTTAGCGAACTCAGGCTTTGAAAGTGGAACTGCAGTGTCTATTGATGTTCTTTCAGAAATAATAATTAAGCACATATGTAAGCTAGGACGCAACTTGAAGCTTCTAACTGACAGCTACAGGAAGCAATTTTCATCTATTGAACTCCTCAAGATGTTCTTACAGACTGTTGGATACAGGTACGTTAATCCTATTATATATAAGTGTGTTACTGTCTATTTTGTGTGTATTCCTTTTGCTCTTTCCGGTGTTTCTGCTCAGGACTTGGAGAGTGTATTGTACAACTGGCTTGAATAGTCCATGTAGGAGAGTTTATACCTTGATTCATAAACTGATGTCTGCTGTTACAACCATTTTGATAGATTTACTGGTCCATTGTAAATAGGGAAATTTTGATACTGGCACTGCAAAGGGCACTAACTGTCTTCCTCTTCCGGTTATCAAGGGAACTTTTCTTTATGTAACTCATTGTAAACATGTATGTATTACTAGAAGCTGAATTGGAGAAATCAAATGCACTTCCACGCTGAAGCTATATCCCTGCAGTCATTAATTACATCCTTCCCCATGCAAGCTTGTCATGTGTCTGTACTGTTATCAGTGTTATGTTCCACCCAGGCACCAACCACTTTGAATCAGATCGAACTTGGAGATGAGGTAAGCAAAAGGGACCATAGGAGGAATGGGCAAAGATGGCAGGAATAGTGAGCCATTGTTTTCTGTTCATCACTGTTTGACAGGGTCCCACTACTATTTAGACACTCCTACACACACTGACTTTACGGGCCCAATGGCTAGATATTCCATCATATCTTTACATCTTTTCACTTAGCTTCAGAGCAGAGACTCATGCTGCCACACATTCTACACTTTGCAGCTTACAGTGGTATCTGTGAAGGTTTTAGATTTGTATGCTTGGCTGCTTGTTGTGTTTTTCCTAGTTTTACTTGCTTGCTTATTACTCTTCACTGCCAATTTGCTGGAGCATGGTTGGGGCTCGTGGCATACTACATTACTACCTTGCCCAAACATCTTCCTTCATTTGAAATGGCTAAAATAAACTGTCATAACATCTGTTGACATCTTGATAAAGGTTCATTCTATATTTATCAGTATTATGGTAGATCCATAAATTATTTAGATTATAGCTGCTGAGGTCCTGATTGCGATTTTTTTTTTTTTATGTAACATGTAGTAACATTGGACCCTTGATGGAGATTACAAAGATGGGGAGTAGAGTGGTCAACCACCCAATTCATCACGATGCACAAGTTCTTCAGTCACAAAATCAAAATTCCCTTCTTCATGCCCAGCAGGTTGTCACTTACTGCTAGTTCACCATACTTTATTGTTGTGCAGCTTGGTTTATTCTCTGTACACCAATTTTCCATTGCATATGTAATTTCTTCCTGAGAACAATAGTTTTATTAGAATCGAAGAATCGCTTATCCTGCGTCTACCCATAACCATGCAAGGATGAGTGGATTTAGCAGTTTAGCCAACTAAACAAGCCATATGGTGATCTAGGCTGCCTGCCACTCAACTCAATTGTTGGGAGTAGATATTGCTTGGTGCTCAATTTTGACTGCAGGGTCGAGATATCGCCGTTATCTAAACTGGTTGTCAGGGGAATTCGATTTACGTTCTCGGTTTGTTTTGGACCCCAATAGTTGTATAATGCTACTGTAGCTAGCTTTTGGTAGGTTACCAGTGACAAGAAATGCTCCTGGCTGACATTATTGTTAGTTTTATTAAGGAATTCATCAGGTGGTGGCTTAGCTTAAATCTGTCCGATTTGGTCGGTTCCTGTTCAGATGTCTTTCAGATTTTGAAAGGACACTCTGAAATAGATCCCTTATGATGAATGCAAGTACCATACGTGACTTTTCTAGAATGGGTGCAGAAGAACGTTGATAACTCAGAATGAGAACTGCCCATTCTCTGTTAATCCCCATTCTTTTGAACTTTTAACAGAGAATGAATTTGTAGTAACATTTACTCCCTAGTATATACCTGCTAAACCAGCAAGTTTTATTGAATCAGCCTAGCCTTGAGGATCCATTTAACAGCAGCAGTTTGTCAGTCAACACCAGGATGAGAAACTTTTCTAGTATATTTGTTCTTTGGAATCCTTTGTTCTTCAACTACCTAAGCTGTTTCAATCAAATGGTTCATGAAATTTCTGTTATCAGGCATGGTATAATTATTCCCTATATATAGCTATGCATACTTGGGACTGCTATCAGTTGCTGAAATATTTATCTTTGAGAGCATAATATTGTTGTTTTATGCTGCTTCAATCGATACTAACATTGTATACATCCGGGCAATTGACAGCTTCCAAGGCAGTTTCCTCCACAAATGACACTCCAGAACTTGACACCACAACAGCAGCAGCTTCTGCAGCAGCAACAGTGGTTGAGGCGCAACCAAATGACCAGCCCCCGTGGTCCTCTTATGATGGCAGACAAGAACCAGCCTATGGTGAATGTGAAGACTGAGAACAACATGGATTCTCAAATTGATGGCCTGTATGGATCTCTTAGTAGACATCAATTGCATCTAAGGCACCAGCAACTGTTGCAGCAGCAGCAGCAACAACTCCAGCAGCAGCAACTCCAGCAGCAGCAGCAACAGCAACAACTTCAGCAGCAACACCTCCAGCAGCAGCAGCAGCAACAACAACTTAATCAGCAGCAGCAGCAGCTTAATCAGCAGCAGCAACTTCAACATCAGCAGCAGCAGCAGCTTAATCAGCAACAACAACTTCAGCAGCAGCAACTTCAGCATATGACCATGCCAGCAAATCAGAATGCTCAACTAGAACAGCAGTTGAAACAAGTCCCATCAATGTAAGTGCCAACCAACGATTCACGATTTGAGCTGTCCGTTTGACCATTCTTTGCTGCTATCTTGTTTAACCCATTATTTCCATTGCAGGAGTGCATATGGCATGAGAATGCCGCCTGTGAAAGTAGAAGCCTTCCATGAATTAGTGACTGGAGACTCTTCGCTGAAGCACGATAATGACCCTAACAAACTCTCTTCTCCAAAGTAGCTCTCTCTTATAAGTAGGGTACATGCATGGCCTGTATGTAGCTGCAGTGTAAAGGATAACATTTGTAATCTGTTGTTGCTTTCCTTTTTGTCCCACGAACCTCCTCGGTTTGGCCTGTGTAATTGCATATAGCAGCAAGGCAGGCCGTGTATTGTAGATGTAAGGTATTTTGTTGGTTTATTGCTCTTATAAAAGTCAATGCAAAACACAAACTACTATAGTTCCACATCGTCATACATTTTCCTACTGTTAGATTAGTCATCCAGTTGTCGTAAAAACTCAGCATATCGATGTATAGTACTCCAGTTTACATTATATATCTTTTGGAATCTTAACAGATGTTTTCAACATTATGATTCTAGAGCACAAAATATTGGTAATTTTTCTTTCAAGGGAGAAACTACTTTATGTATCTTCTAACTTTATTTTCAATAAGCTTGCTTTATTAAAATTTAACATAGTGCACACAAGCAAAGATATTCCGCTATCTTTATAGCAAAATAATCTCTTAGTCCACCGATCTTTTCAACTTTACATGTAGAAAGGTTTGTAACTCGTGTCTATAACCCTGTATTGCCTACAACGCATTATCCACAAACTTGTAACCACAAGCTACTCAATTGAAGCACAAAATGATAGCAAAAGTTGCTGCCAAGCTGAGCAAAGGTTCTGTCATCGCAAAGATACAACCTCCATGGAACGTCACTGACTAGCTCTCCCGGAACAAAGAGTTTCTTGTTCACGCGCGTCAGCCCATTGATATTGAACGTTCCAGAGAGATTCTCCCGCCATTCACTGTCACGCCGGTTTTTGCCTCTCCCTCTTTGAATTCTCTCTTTCTCTCACCCTCTGTCACTGCCATGTGGGTCCTGCTTGTCATATCCTTCCCCTTTCCCCGAATCTTCTCTTTCCTTTCCTGTGTACACCCAGCGCCCGATTCAAATCCCCGTTTTCGCGCTCGATTAAAGGCAAACAGGCACCCATGTATGGCAACCGACGCCGCATTGAAGAGTAATATCACACCGTGATCAATTGGTGAAGGAAAGAGGACGGAAATAAGGAAACTGATGTCTAATTTCTCATCGTCGCATTAAAGACCCGTCGGCCAACTCAATTCCGCTCTTCGCATCTATAAAACCCAAATCAAATCTCAGACTAAGGCTCCTTTCGCTACACCGCGCTCAAGCCCTTCAATCTCGTCGAGTTTGCACCACCAGAATGACTTCACGACACCGTCGTAGCTCTGCTGCATCCCATCATCGTCGATGTGCCACTCCAGCCCTCCTCGACGTCGTTCGAGCCTTCGCTCGTGTTCGTCGACCGCATCCCGACGTCCTCGACCAACAATTGTCAAGTTCTGCCACCTCATTCGAGTTCCAGAGGCCGCTGGACCTTCGCCGTTGAAGCTCGACACCACCAAGCCATCTTGGTCTCCCTCGACGCATGTAACCCTGACAAACAAGTCCATCGCCTTCATCTGGTTGCACTCCGCCGTTCATCGTCGACTCCTAAGCATTGCAGCGCCGTCTCCGCTCTTCCCTGGCCGTCCTCCGTCGTCCCGAGCCTCCTCGTCGTCGTTGCGCCCGTCGGAGTTGAGGTAGCCATCTCCCCGTCCTCGGATCACAAGCAATCGACTAGGATTAAAGGTAACGTACCCCCTTCGCTCATAGTCGATCAAAGCCATCCGATTAGAAATCAAGGGCCTAGATTTAATTATCCTTTCGCTCAATCACCTTGCCATATCAACAAGCCATGTAGGCATTTTCATCCTATGTGGCGAGTCTGGTCAATGTGTTTCGTCGTGTTAGGAGCCTGGTTAGCCTAATGATATCATCGTTGCGCAGTAATTTGAATTTTCTTTAGAAGAATAATTCACGATAATTTGTTTAGTCCAACAATAGGTTTTTGTCTAAAAAAATTCCAGAAAATAGAAAATAATTTAGATAAATGTTTTAATATGTTTTTAGCTCTATTTTTTATTTCTATAAATGTTATTTAATGTTTTTCTAGTGTAAAAATTATTAAAAATGTTATTAAAAATGTTTTTAATTTGGAAAATAGTTTTAGAAAATACAGATTAATTCTGATAATGTTTAAAAATGGTTTCTTTGATAAAATAAATGCTTTTAATAGGTTTTTTTTGCATATAAAATTATTTTTATTTCTAGAAAAATGTAAATAAATTCTATAAATTGTTTTATTCAGTTTTATGCTATAAAATAATTCCATAAAACTTTAAATAAATGTTTTAGGACTTTTAAAATTAGATTTAATTCTAGAAAAATAGTTTTCGTTCTTTTTTAGCGGTTTAAAAATTAGTTTAGCTATAGTTTTCGTGTCGTTTCTCCGATTTGTACGGTTTTTACGCCCAAAATCATCCTAAATTTGTGATCTAGCTTGTGTTTATTATGTTTTTTAGTGCTTATTCCTAGTGTTACTTGTTTGTTCGCGTGTAGAGGAGTTTGTCTCGAAAGCGTTCGACAACATCCAAGATCAAGACTTCGGTGACTTTGAGCAGCACTTCGGAGAAGACAAGTGTTTTTAAACATCTTACGCCTATTTTTATAAAGTTTTGTTTTACAACTTGCATGCTGGTAATAACACCCTGAGTTTTAGCATTATTAGAAAATTGCAAAATTCACTCCAAATTTAAAAAATTCTAATTATTAAACTAATATAAAATCGAGGAAATATATATTTGATGTATATATACTCGTATGTATATATTCAAATATATTATTTTGGTTAATTACTCCAAACATCACTAGGTTAATTTCTAAATTAATCGTTGCAATACATTGATCATATGCATTTTGGTTTAATGGTTCTTATGGTTCTTTGTGTGGCGATTCAAAGTTGAATCTCTCTCAGATTTGAATCTGTTTAAGTTCTTTTTAGCAAATTCGTAATCCAAATACATCCATGAAAATCGATCTTCCAATCCAACTTCAAATATTCTTTGAATCAATTTCAAATCCTAAATTCAAACCCTCTTATTTGGATTAATGCAAAATCCAAATTTAGATCTAAATTCAAATACTCCTATTTGAATTTAATCCCAAATATCTCAAATTCTAATTCAATCAAATCTTCGTCAAATTCGTACTCAAATGCAATTTGAATCATTCAAGACATGTTCAATTCAAATCTAATTTGAATTACTCGACCCAATTCAAATTCAAATCATTCATTTGAATAATTACAAATCCAGTTTACTAATTCATTCAATTCAATTACATGCAATTGAATCAGCTTTCATATCCTTCACTCTCTCTCTCTCTCTCTCTCTCTCGCTCCCTTACTCTCAGATCTTTCTTCCCACTCCCTCTTCCTGATCTTTCTCTGTTGGCTACTATTCATTCGCCCCCAAAAGTCCTCACTAGCTCTCTCCCAGCTCACCACCCTCACCTGTCAGCCATGCATGCTATTGCCCCTGCACGCACACACAAGCATACACAACACCGGCATCCGAATCTTTCTCACCGAGCGGAAAAAAGGATCACGCCGCCACCACGCGTCGACCACATTCACACCCGCTATGACCTTTTCACCACACAACAAAACCAATTTCTCCTCTCCCTTCATCCACCTGCAGAAGGAACCTCCTCACGCCATGCACACAACCTCACAGGCACACACTCAAACATACACGCGAGTAGCACACAAGCACAAGCACAACAACAGCACCGCGTTGCCCTCGGCTCCTCTTCGCGTCCCTACAAGCACACCAAAAGCCTGCGCCGCTTCCCGTCACCATGAGCTCCGGGCACCTTCGGTGAGCACCCTGTTTTCCCCTCTCTGCTCCCCGCGCCGCTCGTGTGTGCCTTCATATTAAGTAAGCTAGTACATGTACAGGGATGTGTATGTATGCCAGTGCATACACCTTCATACATGTTGGAGGTATTGAGTTGACTAGTTGTTCCAAAGTTTACCAGTGCAAATTCTAGTATGATCACTGCATTAGGTTGACTGTCATGCATTATTGGATTTTATGATTCTTTGTGTGGAGGTTTGAATTGAATGTCTCTCAATTCAAACCTACTCTTAGACTCTGATCAGCTTCAAATCCCCTTTAAACCAGATATCCAAAATGGATCAACTTCAATCTAATTGGAGTTGATCTTAATCCAAGTCAGGATTCCAAATTCAAAATTTGCCAAATTGAATTATTTCAAACTTCATGTTTGTTTCTCTCTTTCTTTTTCTCTTCTCTCTTTACTTCTCTAATTTTCCCCATGGGCCGGTTTCTTTTCCTTTCTTCTCCCTTAGCCCACACCGGCCTCTCTTCTTTTCCTTGGCGCGGCCCATACTGTCTCCCAACCCATCCGGCCGCCCCGCCCTTCCTCTCCCCACGCCTGGGCCATCTTTCAGCCCAGCCCGCTGCACGCCTCGGCCGCTGGCACGCCCGCGCACGAAGGCGTCTGCGCCCGTGTACGCTTTCCTCTCAGCCGTTCGCCGCGACACGCGTCATCCAGCCGCCCGACCAAGCGCCTCCTCTCTCCTCTCTCCTTTCTTCCGCCGCCAGTGAGGACGCCGCTCACCGCCGTCCTTCACTCCCCTGAGCTACCGCTCTCTCTCTTCTCTCCCCCTCCCTCTCACAGCGCCACTCGCCCATGCCCTGCCGCGGAGACTTCTGCGCCCGCGCCCATACCGAAGCAGCGCGAAGCTGCCACGCCACGCGCCTCGCTGCCCTCCACGCCGCTCGCCGCCGTACTCACCGGGCCAGCACAATGCGCTGCGTGCTCGCGCCATTGCCGCTGCCCCGCTCCCCTCCGGCTATAAATATGAGCCTCCGGCTCCCCTTTTCTTTCCCCTTTTTCTCGCCCCCCACCGTACCTCACCCACCCTGCCGCCCAAATCACCGCCGCCTCCGTCTCAATCTACGCCACCGTCGTTCGCCGATTAGTCGACACCGCCGACGGGCTGTCAAGGAGTATCGGAGGTCGGACGCCGTTCCCGTGCCGCCTCCCGTTCGTCAGAAGCCGACGCAAGCCGTCCGCGAAGAGGAGCCCGCAAGCGTCGCCACCGCTCTTCGCAACTCGCCGCCGGCCGTCGTCTCGTCCCTGCCGTTCCGGTGAGCCCCTTGCCCCCTAGGATCCCCCTAGGCTAGTTAGTGGGAGTTTCCGAGCCCTTTAGAGGCTATTAGTCGCGCGCCGCCGACCATTTTTCCTCCGCCGCAGCGTCTGATCGCCGCCGGCGCGTGCCTGCGTCGTATGTGTGTTCTCTGGCCATCCTGCCAAGGTCTTCGGGACCCAGAGCCCCATTTTCTTGCAGGAAGAACGCCTCCCCATGCAGGGGAGGTGCTGCCAAATTTTGCCGCGCCGCCGCTTCCCCCTCCGGCACTGATCTGACACCGCCGCCGCCGCTCACCGTCGTCGCCGTGCTGTTAGTTGAGTTCGTCGTGCCGCGTAGTGCCCCGGCGTCTAGCTCTCGCGGCGAAACCCTAGCGGAGACTCGTCGCCGGCGAGCTTCTCTGCGCCACGCCGTCGTAGCCCTCGCCGCCGACGCCAAATCCCCTCCACTTCGCCGCACGCTGCGCGCGTGCGCCGTGGGCTGCCCTACCGCGCACCCCCGCTTGGCCCACCGGCCGACCAATCGACCAGGCCGGCCTGTACCGCAAATGGGCCATGCCCCCTGGGCCGGCCCAGGTTCTAGAGGCCATAGGCCGCCGGCCCGATGACTCTGTAGGCCGCACTGTGCGGGCTCATTACTGTAGAACCGAGCCCGGCCCATCCAGGCTTGGGTGGAGCCCAAGTGGGCCCCACCTGGTCACTGTTCATACAGGCCCCTTTCACTGTTCAGTGGGCCCCACCCATGAATAGTGTATTTCCATATTTTTTAGATTTAAATATTCTCAGAACCGTAACTTCTCCGTTCTGGCTCCGATTTCGGCGATTCTTTCGCTGAAATTCATCGAAAATCAAGATCTACTCATTGATCACCTCGTAGTGTTCGTTAGGACTAGTTTGGCTTTTCAATGGGTGTTGATCGGTTTTTCTTTAGTTTAGCCGTATTGATAGTAGTTGTGAATTACAGAGGAGCAAGAGCAAGAACAAGGACATTTGTTTTGCGAGATCTGTGCTGGGATTATTCGGGCTGAGGAGGATCCTGACTTTGACCAAAATCAAGAGGAGAACTCCGGAGAAGGCAAGTCCTATTTTCCTTGATCATATTGAACCTATGTTTTCCGATAATCTACATGTTCAACTAAAACTGGGAATACTACTGCATGTGCTATGTATTACGCTTTTGCAAATGTTGTAATAGTTAATCCTATCAACACTTGCCATGCCATAACTAACTTCACCCAAAATACATATCACCCTAGGATTACCTATTGTTATCTATATTAACGATGGAAAACGTCTTGACATCTAGCATGCTTAGGATTGAATACGTCTCCTCAGAGGCGTCGCTTTTAAACTGCATCTCCTCGGAGGTGACAAATTACCATTATCCAGTATTAAAGTCATATGCCATGAACCTTGATGGATATGAATTCTGTGACAGGTGTGAGATCCTTGATAGTGTGTGGGATATGGTGGGAGATGTGTGAAAACTGGTGAAAACTGTTTTGGCGGGGGCAGGTAGAGTAGTCCTCTGTGGGAGGGGATGCTCTTGGGGGCATGTGGTATTGTAGGAATACTCGTACTGGGAGATGCCCACCCCGGCCGCTTAAGGACCGAGTCCTTGCGGCCCGTCTAGCCTAGCCACTACGTACAACCATGCGTCCTGTATGAGCAGGACTTGACTTTCCTTTCACTGGACTGGGTCGGACATCATACCAGGAGGCTGAGAGCAACGAGCAGGCAAGTACTATCCTGTCCCGCATGCTTGGGGGTTTCTAGTACCGGTCAAGGCTTAAAAAGGGATGCTGGCCTTCGGAAGCATGCAGCTCTGGTACTTGGGCGTGTCTCGTGGAAAAGCCCGGCAGGAAAGGTGTTATGGAGGGTCTCGGTATGATTCGCTCCCCTGCATGCAACAGTGGGAGGCTGAGCATATCACATGGGTAAAGTTGTACAACCTCTGCAGAGTGTAAAACTATTCGAATAGCCGTGTCCACGATCATGGACATGCGAAAGCAGCAATCGCGTTGACTAGACTCAGTGCGCGCGTGTCTTGATGAGTGAGTGTGTGGACTAGATGTCCGTATGTTAATGTTCTGGCTCGATCCGCCAGAAGATGTGTGGTACTAGAGGTACACCAGTTGTGATAAAAGGGACTGCGGAGTGAGGTATAGCCCCTTCCAGGACCGAAAACCCCCAGATAAAGCTTGTTACTGGTTTTGGACTATTAAAATGGTTTTAAAGATAATCATTGATGATACAATTGAATACCTGCATAAATTGCTTTACGCTAAAACTATTCCGTAAAGCCTAATCCTTGAAATACTTCATTATGCATCTATCAAACCCTTGAAAGTAGTATAGGGCTTGCTGAGTACCTTTTCTACTCACTCTTGTTGTCATTCAGATGAAGAAGATAATGCCGACTTTGCTGGGGGCGAAGCCGGAGACGAAGAGTAGTCTACGTGTCGTGTTCGCACCCTCGCTGCTTGTGGCTTGGGTCCTTTTTCCGCTGTGCTTTTCATGAAGGCCGCTAGGCCATATTTGTAAGAGACAATATGGTTTGTAACTTAAAGTACACTGTACGTTAATGTATTGTACGAAGTTTGACTGTGATACTACAACTGTTGTACTGTGCGTATCACCTACGTAATCCAGGGACTGATACAGGAGGCACAGGAGATCCCGGCAACGCGGGTCTTACATCCACAAAATAGTACCCTTTTCTATTGTCGGAATTATCTTTTCGACAAAACTTCTGATGGTCATAACTCCTCCATTTCAACTCCGATTTTGACAATTCTTTTGTCGATATTCCTCTAAAATCATAATCTATCGCCCGATCGAATCTTATAATTTTTGGAGTTCGTTTAATTTTCTCGTCTGGTATTAATTTCTTGTCGCAGCATTTAACCTAGAGTTAGGTCTCGCCTTTTGATAAATAAAGTCGAGTTAGATAAATTGATAACCATGTTTAGGTTATAATCGTAGTATAGTTGCATATGTTAAACTAGTTCAAGTGTAGGGTTAATCCTGTTGCAAAATATAATAATTGTTAGATTAAACTAAAGGTTTTTCTTTAATTTAATGTTTAGACATAGATGGTCATTTCATGCTATAGGTTATAGATTAATCTTAGTTTAATTAAAGTAATAAGATTAACCAGTGTATCTGATAAATCCATAGATACATGTCATTATAATATAATAGAATAATTTAACATTAGTAATTAATTAATTGAATACCTTTTTAATAATTAATTAATTAGTTTTAAGAATAGTTTAACCTAATTAATTAATTATATGCATGTTTTTACCATAGAAATAGTTTATAACTAATTAGCGAGATAGTTAAGCAACAATAGATAATTAAGATTAATTACTAGATAAACTTAGTTTAGTGTTATAGATTAGAATATTATTCTCTACACTTAAGCACATATAATCACCTAGAGTTATACTTACGTATATATATATATATATGTCTATATGATCACATATATATAGATGTAAGTAGCACATATACGTTTATATTTGTACACGTGCACTCACCTACATGTAGAAACCCTAACTATTGCCTTCTAACAATTGGGGCTAATAAATACTCACTTAGTTATTAATGGCTTGTTGAAGACTTCTCATAAGTTAATAAAACAACTAGGTTAACAACTTGACCTAGTTTCGCTAGATGTTTCCGCTAGGCTCCTTACGACAGTTTTGCTTAACTAAGAGTTGTCAATCGTCTTTCCACTAGATTAGCTTCGTTGTTTTCACTGTTCTTCTTCTTTAGTTTTGGTGTTTCTCTTGTTTGTTCTAGTGTTCCGTTGTTTAGTCATTTTGCGCTTTCGTCGTTAATCTGCGTAGGCTCGAAGTCAAGGTTTTAAGCAAGAACACAAGGAAGGATCTGAAGGCAAGGCCTGATGATGAAGAACTCGGAAGACTCGAATGACAAGACCAATCATAAATTGACATTTGGGAAGGCAAGTATTATATCCTCGATCATATTGAACCTATATTTTTAACTAATCTACATGATCAACTAAAACTAGACTTATATCGTATGCGCTATGTATTCCACTTTTACAAACTGCTTGTAGTAGTTAATCCTATTAAATACTTGTCATGTCATAAATGTTATCATCCAAAGTGCATATTACTCTAGGATTACTTGTTGTTATCTATATTAATGATATATGACATCTTGATATCTAGCATGCTTAGGATTGAATATGTCTCATCAGAGACGTCACTTTTAAAACACCTCTCCTCAGAGATAAGATTTACTGTTATCAATAATAACTCATATACCATGAATCCTTGATGATTATGAATTTCGTGATGGTTGTAAAATCCTTAATGTCATGTGGGATATGGTGGGGATGTGTAAAAATGGATGAAAACTGTTTGGCGAGGGCAGATGGAGTAGTACTCTAGATGAGGATGGTCCTAGGGGGCTTGAGTCACCTCTGTAGTATTCATTGCTAAAAGATACATGCCATGGCCGTTTAAGGACCGAGTCATTGCGACATCATGCTTGGCCACCCCAAGCAACCATGCATCCTGAATGGACATGACTTGACTTCTCCTTCACCGGATTGAGTTGGGCATCATACTAGAAAGTTGAGAGCAGCGAGCAGTCAAGTGGCCATCTGTCCCTCTGTTTGAAGATTGCTAGTACCGGCCTAGGCTTAAAAAAGAGACTGGCCTTCAATACATGGACTCTGGTGCTTGGGGGTAAATCTCATAGAAAAGCCCGACAAGAAAGGTGATTGAAGTGTCTCGGTATGATTCACTCCTCCGTTTGCAACGGTTGGAGGCTGGATATATCGCATGGGTACAGTGTACAACCTCTGCAGAGTGTAAACCTATTCGAGTAGCCATGTCCACGGTCATGGACATGCGAAAGCAGTAACCCTAATGACTAGACTCTTGGTGCGTGTGTCGTAATGAGTGAGTGTGTGGACTAGATGTCCATGTGATGAGGTTATTGGCTCAATCTGTCAGGATCTATGTGGTACTAGAGGTACACCAGATGTGATAAAAGTGACCACGGAGCATGGTGTAGCCCCTCCGAGGATCGAAAAACCCTCAGATATAACTTGTTACTATTTTCTAGATTTTAAACTATTTCAATAGCTTTGTTACTAGGTTATCTTGTTTTAAATTGTTTCAAAAGCTTTGTTACTAGGTTACTTTTTTTAAACTGTCTCAAAAGCTTTTTTTTTTATCAAGTTATCTTATCTTTGTTTCCAAAGATTAACAGTAGAGAATATAACTGAATACCTGCATAAAACTTGTTTTACGCTTAAAACTATACCATAGAGCATTATCCTTGAAATATCTTTTATACATCTATCAACCCCTTAAAGTAGTATAGGATTTATTGAGTACCTTCTGCACTCAATCTTACTGCTTTTAGATTGTTGAGATGAAGATGAACCTCAATCCAGATGAAGTTAAAGAGAAGAAGTATAAGGCAGCGTCCACACCCGAGTTGCCTGTGGCATTGGGTTGCATTGTTTGTTTCACTCCGCTGTGTTGTAGGCTCTTCTGCTTGGCTGTTCTGCTATGGATCTTTGTCCACCAGACCATCTTTCGCGTCGTTCAGGTAATTATTTTACTTTATTTTATTAAATTCTTTGCATATCAACTACTTGATCCAGAGATTGATACATGAGGCACAGGGTAACCTGAGGACAGGGTCCTGACACTAGTCAATTGTGATATCCCATGATTAGAGTTTACTAGTTTTCCCTAATATTTCTTGTAGTCATAGTATGGTTGTCATATTTTGGGTATATTATGCTTAGTGTTGCTTATTTATGGGTAGTATAGGCAAATGATGCTTTTGGATTAAAAATGTGAATCATGATGATAACTTTGGTAAAAATGTTTAGACTTAGAAAGTAGAGTCTGGGCAAGTTTTGCATGATTGTTAGCCTGTGGATGTGTTCCGTGCAAGAATGTTGTTTTTGTCGGATATTGGTTATCTCTCTATATTGGTTGATAGCGGTCTTGTCTAAACCATATTAAGGATCGGTTCGTGAAGCGACCACCTATGAAAACAATACAACCACAAGCCTAATATGGGATGGACCTATCTGAGTAATTCGCTATCCTCTCAGCATGGTGAAGAATATTTGGTGGTACAAGAATGGAATGGTGTACTTTCTAGAACCGCAAGGCATAAGAGGGGGCTTCTAGAGTAGAGTGCGTACTCCCACGATGGTGGAACCTCAGCGGGTCGACACGTGCTGAGAGAGGTGATGGAAACGCTTTGCAGTGGATTCCTAGCGCACACCTCGGAAGTGTGTAAAGTCATCTACCGGTCAACAGATACTCGGTAAAATAGGAAGACACGTCTTGTGGGTAAAGTGTACGACCTCTATGGAGTGAAAACTGATATATCAACCGTACTCATGATCATGAGCGGTATGGACTCCTCATATGTAGTCGGGTGGATTGTCGGGTTGGTTTTGGATTGGATCTGGTGGATCACAGTAGTGGGAACTGTGATTCAAGATCAATTTTGTTTAGAGGTGGTTGAAATCTCGGTTGAGGAGCAAGGTGGTTGGAACGTTGGCTCAAGTTTTAAAAGATCTTTTATACAGTAAATAGGTTGCTTTTATAACCATTTTACTACTAAAATAGTATTTATACAAATAAACCCCATGAATTAAGCCATTCTTGTTATTAGCCCTATGTCATACTTGTTCATATTTGCTGAGTATTCTATGTACTCACACTTGCTATATCCAATTAATGTTGCAAAGTCAAGGAAGAATTTGAGGACTCCGTAAATGATGGTGCTTTCTAGGGTGTGTTCTTCACCGATTGCTTGTAGAGTTGCCCAGTTGAAGACGAAGTTCCGCTGCAACGCTGAACCCTTTTTGTTAGAACGAATGTACGTTTAAGTTAATGATGTTATTATGTTATTTTACTTATGATGTCATACCACTTGGATGTATATGTACACATGTATAGGTTTTTTAAGGTGGTCTGACATTTTTTAGCAGTATATTATATTTTATGTACAAATATAAATATATTATCAAAATCTAATAAAATTGATGAACTTTTTTACTATTTTTTATGTAGTTTACATTGAAGCACCTTAGAATGAGTATATAAGTATACTTATAATGATAAAGAAGTTCATCAATTAATATATATGGTATATCATAATAGAGAATATATACTCTAAGAGTATATATATAACTCTCGGGAGTATAAGTATACTTTGATCCATTCGGTTTAATCTTCAACCCGGACGTGACATCCACCAGTCAAACGCGCACGGTTTACTCCGGTTCCAGATGATCCGGGGCGAGTTAGCCCTCAAGGCTGAAGACGATGGATGTCTCTGCCCATCTTTACTAGTCTAAACGTGGTCGCTTTCCTCGTGTCTGGGATGGTCCACGTCAGCGTTTTTTCTATCATTCGTCGGATGCAAAACAACTGGCCAGGATCGTCCCTCAACCGCGTACCGCATCGTCCTCCTCGAACTCTCTCGATCCCGCGGATCGGTCCGCCCGACCACCACCCCGGCCACCCCAGCTCCCATCACGATGCCGCCCAAGACCAGCACCTCACCCCAGCGTCCCAGGCCAAGACCACCCCGCCGATCACCTCCCCACCATCGCATCCCCTGCCCCCATCCCGGAGACCCCCGCAGGTCGGCCGCCGCCGAATCGGGTACCGCGTGGCCTGTTCCTGCTTCAGTGACCCCGTGGGGTGGCTAGCTCAGAGAGAGATCGACTTGTCAGCATCAAAGTGGAACCCACCTTCCCAGCACAGCACAACCAACCCCGGCCTCGGTCCCCTCCTCCTCACTGGCGCCATCCACTTCACTCCCCTTACCCATGCGCCGCCGCTGCTGCTTGTGACCAATCCCCATGGGCTGCGTCCACAGCCGCCCCACGACGCTCAGCCCCAACAGCCCGTAGCCCCCGCTCCCGCCCGAGCCAGCCCCTACTTCGGCGGCGCCGCCGTAGGAGGCTGCGGTCACCGCTGGGAAGGCAGAGCATCCGGTGACCCCTGCAGAGAAGCGGGAGAGGCGCTCCCGCTCATCGTGCCCCGGCCCTGGCCCCGACGGCGGCAGCTTCACGAACCGGCTGGCCCTCCTAGCTCTGCGCCGTTGCCGATGAGGCCATCGATGGCTGGACCCGGTGCCGTGCTGACTCCTTCGAGAAGATCGACAAGGTACGCATCATTCCGCGCCGCACCTACACGCTCGCCCTCTCCCCTAGCCACCGTCTCGTGCGAAGCTACTGACGTACGCATCCGGATCCTCTCTCTTCAGCGCCCTGATGTTACCGTCTCGATCTTCTTGCGTAGTGTCTCCCCATTGTATCGTACAAGGTGTGTCACATATCAGGTCTGTGTTGGTGCGTAGTAGGCGGTTTCCTGCACATGTTGTTTTAGCCCTAGAACTCCGGTGTAATCGCAGCGTGTCAAGAATTCATAAGTTTTCCAGGAATTTGGTTGTTGACTATGAGATGCATCATTACTTTCATTTCAATGACTTGGACTGATCTCCAGATGCCCGTGTTTGCCAGTGGGAGAAAATGGCTAACAGATTTGGCATGTATGAATCAGCTGCTGCATGCTCCATTACACAAAATGTACAGCTTCACGGCGGTTCATTTCATTTTTTGACATCAATTTTTCTTCATTTTGATGTCCTTTTTTTGTTAATACATGTTACATACCTTTGTTGTAACCTTGTTTACTGTTTTTTTTAGTTATTCATTTGATCACATGTAGATTTTTAGGGATAACACTGGTTGCGGCTCATTAGCTTCATTTTCTCCTCCCTTTCGCATCATATGTAATGGTACATAGTAGGCTGCAAAAAAGATGTGTTTTCTGCTCTTTGGATGTTGGATTCATCAACCAATAGCTTGTGCATGATAATATTTTCGTAAGACATGGAGTGTATTTTGACTAGACAACAATTTAATAATTGCTAACATGATGAGATCCCTTGACTTAGTTGAACAGTCTGCTTAATGCATTTTAAGCTTTTTTGGTTCAGAGGTTAACTTTGGTTTAACTTTAGGGTCAGCTTATGCTACAGAGGATGTTTACGACGAGGAGGAAGATCCAGAAGGACAAGGGTGTGGAGCCAACTGAGTTTGAGGATACAGTTGCCCAGGTTGGTTTCTTAGCATTACTTACTTTTGTTTGTTTAGTCTGAAATTCTGGAGTCTAAGTTTATATGGGGCAGGCATTCTTTGACCTGAAAAATGGCAGGAGATGGAGCATATTAGTGAGCACTATATATGTTGGATGCCAAAATGGCAGTCCACACTAATACTCTCTTTTTTTTTTGGTGTGCATAGGATAGCAGAGCTGCTTGTTTGAGATTTGAAGAGTGAGCCCTTTCTTGCAGCAACTTTGATATGTGCAAAGTTGAAGATTCTCGCTGTTGTCAGGATGGCCTGAGCAAGCTATGGGATCGTGTCATCCACGCAGTGATGTATGCCTGAGAGTTAACATGAGTAATGGATTAGCATGCACGGTGGTTCAGGGAAGCTTGCAAAATTTTGTTTCTGCTCTCTGACCGCTGGGCTCGAATTTCTGGAGCTTCTAAATTGCTAACAACTATGTACCAGTGTCGAATGTATAGATGTAAGCTATGTCTAATATATTTGCTTTCTTGAATCATCCTGTCAACCTTGTTTGATGCGTGATGGCTCTTTGTAGATTTTTGTACTTGTGATTGAGTTGGGGAATATGTAGTCTTCCATTTTCATGGTATTATTTCATATGTGATTATTAATTAATAAAATTGTTGCTCTGACATGATTGATGCATTAGTTTAAGTTAGTGAAAAGGTATATAAGCTTTGAACAAATTTATCCTAATTTCAGGAGAACCTTGGTCATCAGTGGACACTGATGATCATGGGAATATGGACTAACGGCATCCACTATGGACTCAGATATTGGCAACCTCTTCAACCGATACGACATGTGTTGACATGAAGTCAAGTATGCATTCTGTATGTGATCAGTGTTCAATGCATATGTTTCCCGAGTTCCTTTTTTTTTTTGCCTATATTCATCACTACCTAGGGAATGATTTCTTGCTTCTAATTATCATTCCTTCCGAATGGAGCAAAATCAGCAATAATAAAGTGCCAAACTGGTTTACTGTTGTTTGCGTGATTGTAACTGACTAAAAAATATTTATTGCTGGCAAGATATCTGTTTTCATCTATATGTGCCACTATAGTTTGATTTGAGATGATTTATGAATACAGACACACAATGACTGAATTTTTGCTTCATTTTCAGATTTTACAATTCTTCGTCGTTGGTTTCATTTTCAGTTATGCCAAAAACATGCAGTCAAGCAACATGTTGGATGTTGCACCATGTACAGGTAGATTATCACACTCTAGAGGTTGTAGTTCGATTCATGTCTTGAAGGAGTGTCTTAATATTTACACAAATCCTCCATGTTTCATTTACACATGTCTCATTGGTTTGGAAACTGGACTAAATGCAAGCATCAAATATATTCTTGCATTCCTGCTTTCTTAAATGGTTTATGCTGGATATTCTGCTTTAAATATCTATCTCAGACTGTAATACTTACCCTTGATGCCTTCTTTGAAGTGCTGGTCAAATATTTCTTAGATGTACACAAGTGGAGCTATCATGATACGCATTAGTATTTTTTATGACTGCTGAAGTTTCCTTCAGAAAGCAACCTTTTCTTTATAAATAAAATTTCATGCCTCTCAAATGTAAATATGTAGTTCTGCTGTAGGGTAGCTTAGTCACCAAGGTTTATCTCCCTAAAACAGAAGAATGGATAGCCTGGGAGGAGGTTACAAACGAGGAGCTAATTGTTCATCATTTGTTCATTGTCTCATGGTTACAAACGAGGAGCTCTTGCATGTTAGTCTTCTTTTTCCCATTTGTTACCTAATTACTTCTTACAAAAAATTAAATAAGATTAGCTACATAATTTTTCTTTTCAAATAGCTGCTTGATTATTTTGTCATATCAGATACATATGGTGGCCAGATATATGCCTGATAAAGCTCTAATTCTTATACATACGCTATTTCTCGGTCCACATATTTTTTATCAACACATTTATAGTTATGATCAGATTTCCTTATCAAAAATCACCTCATGATAATCTAAATAAGCTGAATGTGGATGAAGATTGAGGTCATCTTAGCTGGTGAGAATGCCAAGGACAAGACAGTTCCTCTTTCAATATTTTTAGTTATTCACATACCCTTTTCACTGCTTCGTTAGAGGATTGGATATCGTATCCTAATGACTGCATAGCATCTCATTGATTAGATTCATTGTGAGTTACATCTGACAGCAATGATATATTTGTTTTAATTCTGTATAGGTAGAATCAATCGGGACACTAAGCTGAGGAAGAGAGAGTTTGGAGCGTCAGCATTGTTCACCCTCATCACCATTGCCATGAGTCTTTTTGAATGACTATTAAAAACTGCTAGGCTCTTTGTATTTAGGATATACATGCAATCTGCTGGAGCCTAAAAAAATGGCCTCACAATTAACATCAAATACATCTTTTTAGTTAACAGGTCAGTATGTGATACTTGAAAGCGCTGCTACTTTATTTTGCTTCGGATTAGTCAGTGCCTTTTGTTAGATTGCAAAATCAAGGTACCAGCAAGATATTTACTTGCTACAATTGGTCGATTTGCTAATCTTATACTTCATCTAGCTTAATTAGCAAAGTTGTACACTAGGATCAGGATATAAATCATGTTACAATGCGAAAGATACGATGCTATGTCACTTTTGGGGGAGTTTCTCTCTTCATTTCAGGTTGATACTTATGGGGAATACGATCTCCTGTCTTGATGGTACATGCACCTGAAAGGTGATGATCTAAACTCGCTGCAACCCAAAGACCTGGTCATGATTGATTACGCACCTGATAATGGGCTGACGAACCTGAACGAAAAAATGGTAACAAATCTGTTCAATCAAAGATCCTGTTGTTTTGGTATGGCATTGGTCTGTTTTGTTGAGGCAGATGGAATATTGGGAAAGGCACATGAGAAGCGTATGAGCTTAATCTAACTATGTGATTTTGTATTATAAACTATGTTTGAACATATGGCTGTTTCACATTCTTGATTTCTTTCCCTCATCCATTGTTTTCTTGGTTGACTGCAGAATAAGATGTTGGAAGATGAGAATAAATTGCTGACCTTTAAACTGGTAAGTTTCTGTTCTAAACCAGAGAGAAACCTGAAAGGCTACATCCTCAATAAACAGCTAATAAGTTATTGGCCTAAATTTGGGTTCCTGACAGATTAATCAAGGCCATTGTTATTTGGTGAAATATGCTTGTAAACTGAAAATCAGCCATACATCCCATTACTCTCTCTTTGGCATGTGAGATACTTTGGTAAAAAGAAAACTCCAAATAACAATTGGTAATCTTATTAATATTTTCACACTGCTGCTGCCATCCCATGCTTTGCACTTAACATGAAGCATTGATCATTGCAACTACTTCTTTCAAAAAAACATTTAAATGCTTCTCATTAAGTTATTAATCTAAATATTCAATTTTTAAGCAATGCTTTCTATTAAGCTGTTTTGCTCAACTGAAGCTTACGCACAAAACATGCACAAAACATTTACAGTTACGATCAGATTTCCCTACCAAAAATCACCCCACTCATGATAATCTAATTGATTGTAACTTTACCTTTGTACCAAATTTGATATTGTGCCTATCATATGCATCAAACTGCTGCATCTCACTCTTTGAATTTGGCTACGGGTCAATATCGCGCGCCAACGGCGTGCTATGTTTCTAGTCCCTGTCTGGTCGCGGGACAAGGACTTGGTGAAAGCTACTGTTGTGACTTGCGCGCCTGCCTGGACAACTCAGTTTTCTCTCGAATGCACAAATCCGTGAACCTAAAGTGATTCCGCCGCGCCGCTGTATTGGTTGCGACTGAAAAGCTAGGGGCGTCCATTCCAGGCTTTCTTGCCGAATCATCTGCTTTATTAGAACTTTTGCAAAGGCGCTAGGCATATCAGTCTTTTTTCTGTTCGTGTTCTATCCACCACCCAACTACAGTACTGAACTGAACTGCGAATCTACTGCAGGGTTCAAAAAACCGTCGGTAACCGCTCAAAAATCGCGGTTACCGACCTTCCTGGTCCGGTCCGATTTCAAAAACCGCTCGGTAACCGAAATTTGAATTCAAAAAATTCGAAAAAATAAAAAAATTTAAAAAAAATTCAAAAACATCTTAAAAAAAAACTAGACACAATTCTAAGAACTTCTGTGAAAAAAAATTTCAAAAATAATGTCGTTTGCATCATATTATATAGGGAGAAAGTTTGAAAAAAATGAAAAAAATTGAAGCGTGCGGCTCAATTATTAACTCACGTTAAGGAAAAGTGTAACATGCAAACACATATTTTCCTTATATAAAACGTATTTTAAGAGAACCTTTAAAATTGATTTCACTTTATTTAGAGTTTTATTAAATTCTCTATGATTTTTACAAAGTTCACAAGCATAAAGTGAATATGTTAAGAAAAATCACTGTAATTAATTTTTTGATGTCTACTATTATTTTTTCTACTTAAATCATAATATAAATAAGCTAATGAAAGTGGTTTCACTAATTTTTAAGGTGTGATGGGTCAGTTATGAATTAATCTAGTCGCAACACATTTACACAATCATGCATGTTACAATAACTAATTCATGAGTTCATATATTTTTAAAAGATATAGGATCATGTAAGAAGACTAACAAAATTAGTTTCATGATTTTTGGATTAGCAAAGAGTAAACTATGCATTTACCTTGGTTTAACAAATAAAATTTCTCACAGAAAATTTTGAACTTTTTTATGAGTATAAATACTTTTATCATGTAGATCATGTTACAAGGAAGCCAACAAAATTTGTTTCACTTGATTTGAAGCTCGGATGAATTAGTTATTGATTTTACAAGATTAAACCCTTTTTTAGGTTTTTTGTTGAACTGCGCTGAAATTCGATAAAATCGCTCGATAAATCGAGAAAACCGAGCGGTTACCGAGCCAAACCGCTTGGTAACCGACCGAATCAAAAATGCGAGAAAATCGCTCGGTAACCGACCCAAACCGCTCGGTAACCGATCCAAACCGCTCGGTTACCGAGAGGGCAAAAATATGATTTTTTTGCAAAAAAATAAAATTTGCCGAATGAATTTTCTCCGAATTTTTTTGAATTTTTGACCGGTAATCGCGGTTACCGCGGTTTTTCGGTTACCACCGGAGGTCGGTTAGGTCGGTAACGCGAACCATGATCTACTGGCAAAACAATTCGATTCGGTCACAACCGTAACATGCATTCCTCGGGAAAAAAAAAAGACTAACGTGCATTGCAAATTACACACGCAGGGAGATGAGAGATCATACACTCCTTATCAAGTCGACGACATGGAGACCAACTAGGGATAAAACAGACGAGAAACATCAAGAAAACATTTAACCGTTTTCATTTTCATATTTTTCTCTCGAAAATGTAATCAAAACGAAAAAGCCGAAAATATGTAGATCTCAGGACTATCGGAATATCGAAAACAAACCAATCTAAACGGAAACACATTAGTATCTATCTAGAATCAATAATTCAAACCCATAATACAAACCCATAGAACCATAACTTTAAACATTAACACGATATATGATTAATTCACATCAATAAAAATAATTTATATTATACACAGATAGACCATGTAATGATATAAATCTCAACTGAAAAATATACAATATATCATAACTCGAGTACTTTGACACAATATACAGTCACAAAATAGGGTTAGAGGTGGCTCATGCGCATGACCTTAAACAATATTGGTAGGTCAACAGCTGACTAAGACTAGGCAAACCACTAGGTTTGGGTAAAGTTTAAGATAAAAGTGATATTTAGAATGGCCGGCTAGGCTTAGCTTGTGAGTTATATTGTTATTTATGAAGATTGATCTTAATTGAAAAAACATGATACTAAAAATATGATGGGGAAATAGCGAAATCGTTTTCATATAAGTCCTGAAAATCCAAAAAATATTGAAAAATATAAAAAATAATCAGAATAGGACAAGATTTATACCATCCATTTTCATACCTAAGACCAGCTGTAGCTGGCAGCAGTAAGAATACTACATAGCATGGTTAATTGGAGCTCCATCCAAAGTTGAAGCTGTTTGGTACACGCAAGCAGGGATTAAATTTTGTCAAAATTTTATAAATTTTAGAGTGAAACAAAATATCTAATTTTAAATTTTTGTTTTACGGAAATATAGGGGGAAAATAAGAATAAAAAATAACCAAAATTTCAATAAAATATCAAGAATTTCGGTTTTTTCATCAATAAAAAAATTATAAAATAAAATTGAAATTCCTGGACGCAAGAGAAGACCAAGCCGGATCGTCTAGTCACGATCGATCATTTGGGGCTTGGCGCGATCCCTCGCCGATCGCTGGACCAGGACTTGGCGAAAGGGTCTGTGACCTACGGAACTTGGCAGCTCATATGTTTTGTTCAAATGCACGTGTCGTCGCACGTAAAACGTTTCCCCTGGAATTCCATGGATTGGTCGTATTCCGCCGGCATTGGTCGTGACTAAACGGTTAACCGCATCAAAGACTTTTTCCTCCCGAAGAACCCGCTTCAGCGCTTCAGCTTACCTTTTGTGTCCATGGTTCTCTTCTATCCACTCGATTACTAAAAATATTCCTTGCATTGAACCAAAGAAATCAAAAGCAAAGCAAGAAAACATGTGTACTGGTCTGCCAAAGTAATCCAGTAAGAACCATAAACATGACAAATTACACACACGCACACACGGAGAGAGGACGATAGATTAGAAGAGATTACACACTCGATCGAGATACATATGTAGAAACCAGCTGCAGCTAGCACCTAGCAGCTGGCAGGAATAAGAACAATGGCAGATAGCGTAGTTAGAGCTTAACAACATTGAAGGCGTGCTTTCTATTAGAATATATGAACTTTGATCATTATATTTGTATAATTCTAAATGAACTTTAAAGGTTTAACTATGTATGGGAGGTGTGTTTCTTTAAACTTATCTTGCTAAGAGATATAGATAGAGACTAACTTTAAAGGATTTTCTCCTTTATTTATTTAGCATGTGTAGATAAGAGAACTAGAAGAATATATCTATGTGCTCGCTCACCGGGCCGGGTCGTGGCTATAACAGGGACGGAGGGTGCGGTTGCACGACATACGCGTAAATAGTCTATCAAAATCGGGTTAGTTGTTTACGCAAATCGGCTTACTTTATAGTTTTATTCATTGTGTGCTACTTCGTCTATGTTGCCATCATCATCGCTGTCTACTATATTAAGATCAACTTCGACTACTTCATCTTTATCATCACCTACTGTATCGATATCATAAGGGTTTATATATCTCATATCATTATCAGATACGTATATTGTAATCCTACTCAAACGTTTAATCGAGTGAACTAATCAATATACTACTCGAATGTTTTAGTCCATACATTTTCGAATGTTTTAGTCCATATATTTTTTATGAGCTAGTCATCAATCCTACTCGATTATTCGAGTGAACTAGTCAATATATTATTCGGGTGCTTTAGTCCATACATTTTTAGTGAGCTAATCAAAATCCTTCTTAGTATCTACATGAGGCTGATTAGAATTGATCGAATTCTAATTGATTTTATTTGGATCTTGTCAGGACTCATCCGGGCTAATCGATAATTAATTATATGTATCTATTTTTTCATATTATATCAAAATTAAATTAATTAAATATTAAAATGCTATTATTTCCAATATTTTTTGTACTCGCAATCGCAACACACCACGAATCGGGAAAAAATAATTAAATAAATATTAAAGTGCTATTATTTCCAATATTTTTTGTACTCGCAATCGCAACACACCACGAATCGGAAAAGAAAATCGCAACACACCACGAGCTGGATCCTCTAGCTGACGAATATGATGGACGGGTCGCAGCAGCACTCGTCGATCAAGCAGCAGCAGCAGAGCGCAGCCAAACTGCAAACCAGCCAAAAGAAAGAGAGAGAGGGAGAGAGAGGACATTAGAACAGGCACGAAAGTGAGATTCAGTGACGCTAAATTTGTGCTTCGCAGTGAGCTAATCAAGAATACAAGAACGAAGAGTAGCCATACCAGCCCTCGAGGAACCCTGGCTCCCTCCTCGGCGGCGGCGCGGCGTACTGCGGCGGCGCCATCACCGGCGGCCCCTGGTACGGCCCCTGGTAGTAACCTTACAGAACAAATCAAGAAAGGGATCTGTCAGCACCACAGCTAGCTTTTCGATCTTCAGAGTTTTTCAGACAAGCCTGCTAATACCTTGCGCAGGGTAGGGGTAGGCGTACTTGGGATCACTCATCTTCCCCGGCGCGCCCTCCTCTGGTCTTCTTCCGGGCAGGCCAGTTCTTGAAAGAAAGCGAGCAGCTGGAAGCAAAAGGTGACGACGCGACGATGGAGACGGCGGGTGGCAGCGGGTAATGGAGCAGGTAGGCGTTGGCGGTCGCGGCCGGGTGCGCCTTATAGGCCGGGTGGTGCAGGGAGGGACGTGGCGCGTGGTGGGATCGGTCGTACAACGTGTCGACCGAGCAAGGGATCTGGAAAGCCCGCGAGAGAGGTCGAGTCTAAGCAGAAGGGCGCCACTTTTGGAGGCATGCAGCCTTGCAGGATGGTTGGTTACTTCGGCTGCGAGGTTTCGCATGGATCCCTGCCTTCTGCGATGACAATACGCGTTCTCCTTGCTCTGGTGGCCAGCCGGCAGCCGGCATGGCGGCGGCTTTAGGTTGTCTTTGGTTATATAAAACTTTCGATTTTTGATTCGGTGTATATGTATAATGTTAAAAAGAAGTATATTTAGTTATCTATATTTAATGTTTTTATCTAACCTGTTAAATGCAAATATAAGATATTATCTTGACCCGGGAGTGAAGTTTCACTTTATAGTTCTGACTGATGGATACAGGGCTCTGTATCCGCTCATATAGACAGACCTATTTATCAATATTAAATAATTTTTATACGAGTAAACAATCACAATATACCAAATTTCATTGAGTTTTAATAGGAAAATGCATTGTCATTCAAATATGGAGGAACTATGTTGCCCAGATACCCGATGCCGATACACCATTTCAAAAACATTGATACGACCCTATGTGTATATACATATATCATGAAAAATAAAAATAAAATAGAATATAAAAAAATGCTTATAAGAGATCAAATTTGAAACAAGAAGAAAAAGAAGTGTATCACGTTTCAGATTCTCTGATGATTCTCTAGAATTCCTGCCAAATGCACTAAAACGTGAAACGTTTCACCTTGAATCACCAGAAACATTTCTTATTTTTAACACTACGATGAGAATCACCCAAAATGGTGTTTCACTCGTTTCGAGAATCGCTCAGGTCATTTTTCTTCAAGAATCTGAATCCGGAATTCCTACCAAACGTTTTCAGAAAATTGAGAGTGATTCACCAGAGAAACGTTTCCAGAGAGAATCTGAAACTGAAACGTTTCTAAAAGAATATGGAGCCCTGCCAAACGAGCCCTCAATATCATAAAGAGCGGAGAAGAGAAAGAAGTCATTGCTCACAAGTCCTGTGGACCAGAAGGTGGGCAAAGGTGTGGGGTTTGCTCTATCTGTTACTGCCTGCTTTCCACGAGGGTGGGTAGGGGAGGGGAGAGAACTAGAAAGGGGGTTTCTACGTATTGAATGAGGTGTTATTTATTTATTTATTTGAAACTTAGAAAAATAACTTATACTTATCCGCCATGTATCTGAGGAGTATCGGTGTTTGATACGTATCAGATGAGTACTGATATCCGATACGAGAGCTTTCCTAAGTATTCGAGCATTTTAGCGGTAAAATACATGCCAAATTCATAAAGGCAGTTTAGCATGAGTTCAGTAGGCGCTTCCCAATTAAAATCCTCACTTTGGTATATAAATACAGTTGAACAGGATCCGCCAAAGCCCAAAGGTCCAGCATCCTGCACTCAAAAAGAAAGAAAGAAAAGGTCATAATGTGATTAAAAAGAACCATCATTTTATCTAGCTATCAATATATGCATTATGGTATCATATGACATATGGCAAAACAACTGAAACACAAGAATCAATATATTATATCGTATGGTAAAACAACTGAAAAACAGTGAATCAATAAACAAGTGAGCTGGCAGAAGAGATCTGAAAGGAAAACTTTGATATCGAATATTTTGGGCATTAGTTAGTAGTTAAACCTATACAATCCAGTATCCACCATGCGACAAGAAAGACATAATACTCTTACAGCCTTGCCAAATGCCAAATCTATATAATTGGTGCCATTCAATCAAGGACTCAAACTTAGCAGCAGATAATACTTATAAAGTATAGTACTGCAGGACTAAAGGACCCTCCTGAACTGTAGTATTTTCATTAATTAGCTGGAAGGAACCACTCTAACATAAGACCACTCTTCATGTAATCGTGCCAAGCATCTATATCACAAAAAAACGCATGTGCGTATATCAGAAGGTTCAAAACTTCTCAGATGTTGATAAAGTAGGATACATATCAGTGGTTAACCCTATGATATACAAAATAGCTTACAAATCTGAGAAATATCCAATATAGTCCATTTAGAATTCCTATGCCATTACCTAATATTCATACGTGGAAAATGGAATAAAAGGGACACAAACAATCAAGATAGGATGAATTGAATACACTAAAAATCTCGGTAGCCAGAACAAATAGTAAAGTTGCGCATGTCCTCACATGTAACTCATGTCCACTGACATCTGAAGCTGCAGCATAATCAGAGCCGGTGCTATGCATCTGCGAGCTTCTATTGCTGATTCAATGTCCAGCATGATCATGCTGAACAGTCATAGTCATCTACTCGAATGAGAATCTGCTAGCTCAGATTGAGTGGCTTCCCTCAGGCAAATTGGACCACTCTACCTGAATTTGAGCTTGACCGGCATTGTTCTTCTTCACCAAGCGCTGATCCAGAATCGCCTTTGGCTCTATCTTCGACACTCCTTGCAATATGACCAAGCACACCGATCTTTCCTCGTGTTCTTCACATAACAATGTGGCAACGTGCTTTGGAGGTCAGTTGACCTACTTGTGAAGGCCCAAGAAACCTGCACCTGCATGCTAACATTCATTGGCAAAACAAAAACCTCAGCAGATGAGGCATCCACATATTTTTAGCCCACATGTGTTTGTGTTTCAACGTTCTCTAGTACAGTGCAAATTTCATCATGCTGAGGATGCTGAAAACCACCAGCGAGGAACTCATGCACCTGGCCATCGAGTTCGATTGAGCTGCACCCAGGCGTCTTCTTCACCTGCAGGCTGTTCACCTCTCTCCTCTCCCTGGCGAGACCACTCCAATCCTGCACTTTTGCATACATGCTGGATAGCATCACCCTCGCCCAGGGGTCATCTGGTTCCAACCTGCTGACTTCAGCTGCAGCAATCTCGCCAAGCTCCACATTGCTGTGAACTTTGCATGCACTCAAGAATGCACCCCAGATTACTGCATTAGGCTTCATTGGCATGGTCCTTATCATGCTGTATGCTTCTTGCACTCGCCCGACACGACCAAGAAGATCGATCATACACCCATAGTGTTCAATCTTGGGTGCAATTGCGTATTTCTCCATGGAGTAGAAGTAGCAAAGGCCCTCATCTACCAGCCCGCCATGTGCACAAGCATTTAGGACCCCAACAAGAGTAACATCATCAGGGTGTATGCCATTATCTTGCATCATGTTAAACATTCGTAGAGCATCGGCAGCCCTACCATGCATTGCCAGTCCACAAATCACCGTTGTCCATGAGTACAGGTCCCTCTTTCCAGGTGCCTTATCGAACACCTGGAGGGCCTTTTCAATGTTTCCGCATTTTGAGTACATGTCTATCAAGGACCGATCCAATGAGCCGTCATAATTCATGCGGTTCCTGTCAATGTACGCATGAACCCAAATCCCAGTCTCCAAACAACCTGTACCCGCGCAAGCAGCAAGGACAGTGCTCATTGTAGGTCCATTTGGACGCACAGGACATGACGATGGCGACACCATCTGACGGAACAATCCTAGCGCCTCCCTGCTCCGGCCAACAACGCAATACCCGGCCATCATTGTGTTCCATGACACCACATCCCTCCTTGGCATTGCAAGAAAAAGCTCATACGCAGAATCGACGTTCCCATGCCTGACATACTGATGCACCATGGCGTTCCAAGAAACGGTACTCCTCACCGGCATCTGATCAAACACCCTTCTAGAAACTGACACCTCGCCGCACTCCCCGTAGACTCTGATCAGTTCAGTGGACACGAACACGTCCGGCACAATGCCGCTGGTCACAATGAGAGCATGAACCATCTTCCCATGGTTCCTGGCCACGGAGGAAGAGCCCACCCCGTGGCAGGCCGCGAGCGCGACCGCCAGGGCCACGTTGTCCGGGAGGACGCCGTCCGCGACCATGTCCCTGAATACGGTGAGCGCCTGGGCCGCCTGCCCGGACGCCGCGTGCGCCCGCGCCATGGCGGTACGGGTGACTAGGCCTGGGTCGGGCATTTCGTCGAACAGATCCCGCGCGTGCCGCGGGCTGCCGAGCGCCGCGTACGCGGAGAGCAGCGCCGTTGGGAGGTGAGCCCCGGCGTGGAGGAGCCCCTCTTTGAAGAGGAGGCAGTGGATCGCTAAGGCCGACAGGTGGGACCCGGCTACCGCCGGCGAGAGCGACTTGATGAGGCGGAGGAGCGCGGTGGAGGAGAGCGTGAACGGGTGCATGGGCGACGCCAGCGGCTGCCGTGCTCGCTCCCAGAAGAAGAATTCTTCAGATCCAATGGCTGAATTGCATCAATCAATACAGGGTTCCCCACACGGACGCTTACGGCTGGGCCACGGATACTAATCATCTGACAAGTGGGCCTAGCACTTGGCGTGCTCCGAGCAGCCGTGCAGCTCGATGCCCACCTGGCAGTGACACTGTCTGCCCCACGGGCTCAACACTGTCATGCTGTGTTCATGGCGGCGGGCACGACAGGCGCATCGGATGGCTCCGATCTGATTGGGTCGACGACTCACGAGTCTGGTGATCACAGCAGCAACAAGTCACACGAGGATTCACACGACTCGATGGTCTCAAGCGAACGGGGAGCGGGCGGCCGTGCGTGGCGCGACGCAATGCCATCGACGCCGCGCATCGACATCGATGGTCTGCGGCCCACGGGGCAACGGGTCACAAAAAGAACCCCGAGGAAATTGGAATCAGGAGAAATACTTTTTGGGACTGTTGTAATGGCAAAGTCACTATAGTATTTTGTAGAACTTGTACATTACAGCAGGGCTAAACTGCACGCATTCTGGTGAGCTCTAGTACAGTAGTGCTGCAGTTCATAGAAGGCAGACAAATTTGCTCATACAATTTCTGCTCACAGAACCAGCACAGGCCGATATCCTCCCACAGCTGAGCACAACACTGATAATGTACCTTGGATTGCGACATTCGTCGCAGAAATAGACGCTGTTCTTCGTGATCTTGTTCTAGATGAATTGCGCCTTCAACCATGAGATACTTGTCTTTGACAAATGCCAATACAAGCATTAAACGTGTAACAGACCCCATGTGGGTGCGAGTAGCACTCAACTTACATCTTCCTCATCGTTTCGTATAAAAAGTTTAACTCAAAAATATTAGTTTGAAACACAAATACTAAGCTGTTTCGAACGTATTTAAAATACTAAAATCACCGCACCGAAATATTTGGGTCATACGGCCAGAAACCGACCAGGATATTACAAAATGTTTAAGATGTTATGCAGATTCTTTTGTCAAGAGGTCAGCATTTGAGTCACAGGTTCTGAGCACTGAGATTGAGCAGAGCTAGCTCAATTCTGATGCAGACACCATTCTGCGCAATCCGAATCAAGAACCCTTGCGGCCGGGAAGCTCGGGGAGCATTGTTTGGATTCTACTGAGCTCGACCAGCACCTCCCGGGAGTCGGGCCGGTCATCCTTGTCCGGTGCCACGCACCGGAACGCCAGCTCCGCCACGGCCTCGACGCTAGCCATCACGCCGGGGCCCTCGCCGAGCACCGGCGGGTCCACAACCTCCCTGAGTTCGCCGACCTGGATCTTGGCCACCACCCAGTCCGCCAGCGTCACGTCCCGCCGCTCCCTGCCCACGTCCACGGGCCTCAGCCCCGTGACGAGCTCCAGCACAACGACGCCGAAGCTGTACACATCGCTCTTCTCGGTGAGCTGGAAGGAACGGTGATAGTCAGGGTCCAGGTAGCCCGGTGTCCCCTGCGGCGCGGTACAGCAGACGAGCTCGCGGGCGGCAGCCGTGGAGCACGCGTCCGGCGGCGCGAGGAGGCGCGAGAGGCCGAAGTCGCCGAGGCGGGCGCGCATGTCGGCCTCGACGAAGATGTTCGACGAGGTGACGTCACGGTGCACGACGGCGGGCTTGACGCCGAAGTGGAGGTACTCGAGCGCCGACGCGATCTGGGCCGCCATGGCGAGGCGGGTCCGCCAGGGGAGCGGCGGAGGCGTGGTGGCGGTGACGCCGACCCGGCGGTGGAGATGGTGGGAGAGGGTGCCGTTGGGGACGAAGTCGTAGACGAGGAGGAGCGCGCGGGGGTCGGCGCAGAAGCCGTTGAGGCGGACGAGGTGGGGGTGGCGGAGCGCGGAAAGGATGAGGACCTCGTTGCAGAAGGACTTGGTGATGGTGGCGGAGGCGGAGGGGAACGATGGGGACGGGGAGGGCGGGACGTGGAGGCGCTTGACGGCGGCGGGGCGGCCGCTGGGCGGAAGGTACGCAAGAAACACCGTCCCGAACCCGCCGTCGCCGAGCTTGCGGCCCGCGTCGAAGCCAGCGGTGGCGGCGCGGAGCTGCTCGTAGGTGAAGGCGGGGCGATGGTGGTGGAGGCCGTGGCGACGAAGAAACGCTGCGGCGCGGGAAGCCGCGGAGGAGGAGGAGCCCGTCATCCCCGACGGGTCCCGCCGCCCCATCGCGCCGCGCGCGCGGAAGCGGCGGACGGCGATGGCAGCGCAGAGGTAGAGCAGGAGCAGCGCTAGGAGCGACGCGGCGGAGATGAGCGCGGTAGTGAGCGCGCTGCTGGTACTCTTGACGTGGAGGTGGGGCGGCGGCGGCGGCGGCGATGGAGGAGCGGTCACATGGTGGTTTTGGCGGGACGCGGCCGGAAGCGGGAGGGCGGCGGCGGCGGCGAGGAGGAGGAGAAGGAGATGGGGTCGCATTTGGACGCCGCGATCCAGGCCCGGACGAAGCGAGATGCGCGAGAGAAAGGCGACCTGAGGAAAGTGCCAAGACGCGGCCGCGCACGGCTACCACTTACCACGACACTACAGTGCGACACTCTCGTTTTCACACCATCACATGGCCGGGGGGCCACAGGGGATCCTCCGCATTTAGATTAGGTCACCCTTGTTTGGAATACTGAAGAATTCCTAGATTGCTGGTAGAAACAAATGGTTTCTTATGGATTTTCTCAAAATTTTTGCGAGATTATTCCGTTCCTAACAAAATGTGACGTGACGTCTGAAAGTATCTAATGGCCCCATAGCGATGAATAGGACTCTAATTAAATCTTAAAATAACTAATGATTTTTAAATAAGAATAACCTTAGTCTAGAAAGAAAATATAATTACTCGAACAAGCAAGCTAAAATATAAAAAACAAACATACAAATATATAACTTAAGAGTAAATTACGAAATTAAAATGTGTATGAAAGTAAATGCTAAAAGTAAATTACGGAATAGAAAGAAAGTAGGAAAAAAGGACACCGATTTTTCTTCGAGATATTAAAGAGTTGGCACTCTCTCCTAATCCTCGTTGGAACATCCACACAAGTATATCGCTCTCACTTGAGTCACCAAGACCCAAGTGCTCACTAGTGATCGTCACTTCTACATCTCCGGATTGGCGAATATCAAACTAAGTACAAGCTCTTTCTAGTACTTCCACAAGAACTTTAAGAGCTCATCGGGAATACCTACAATCACCACGACCGACTAGGTGTTGCTAACCACCGAGAGTAATAAGCTAACTGGTTCAGTTGATCCCTATCAAACCTAAACAACAGCTAGATGCACACTCGCTACTCTTAAAATACTAATAAAGTCCTTAACCTTCCATTAGAGATATGAAAATCAACTCTTAGTGTTGTCTCTTGCTTCTTGATAACACACACAATGTATGAACTCCTCTGGGTTGTAAGAAAGATGAGTGAAACCGAGTGAGGGGGTATATAGGCTAAAGGTCCAAATCTAGCCGTTGTCCAACCACCCACACTTTCTGTGAACAACGAATAGTCTAATGCACACACCATTGTACACACCGGATAATCTGGTGAATAACCTTTTTCAAAAACTGGTCTACCGAATGTCAGTTGTCGTTGTCTGAAAAGCTCTAATGTTCTTCATACCACATCATCGGACAATCCAATAAGTTCATTTTCCATGCACTGAGACACCAAGTCTGAAAATGCTTTAGTGTGTTACACATCTCAACATCGGACCATCCGGTCTCTTGAATTCCAATTCCTCCAAAAATTATAACTTCTTGTAAAATGCTCCGATGTTCATCTTCTCTGAACACCAAATAATCCGGTGTACTTAACTTTAATTTTCCTCACAAAATGTCTCTTATATTAAATACTTCGGTACACATATTTACCATTATCAAACAATCCGGTGAGATCATTCAGCTTCTGCTCAGAACATGAATAAGGTCCAGTGAGTACAAGTCCTTTAGAACCAGACAATCCGGTGAGAACAAAAACTTTAAGGCCTATCCAATTCAATCGACGTTGAGCACTAACTTCATGACTTCTCACCCAAGAGCTTCTTTGAGATACCTAGTGTTAGATTTCTGTAAGTGTGTATCTAACTAAGTCTAGACTCAACTAGATCAAAGTTCAACACTTAGCTCCATTTATAGTACGATCAAAAGACTAGAAATGAACATATATCTATTCTAAGTATCTTTCATCACCTTGTGACACTTAGAATTAGAATATCCTTTGACTTAAATGTTCTTTAGTCGTCCAATATAATCTCATGAGGAACAAGAAAGAATATATAATTATTGTGAACTAAGTTTTTGATTCTCTTCAAAAACATACACATTAATCGCAATGATAGAGTTATCATTAATCACCGAAACACTTACCACCTAACTAGAGACCTAGATACTACAAACTTCATTTGAAATTAAATGAAATGGACCCAATATTACACTCCCTTTACATTTGAAATTAAATGTAGCTCTATTTGCGGAAGTTAAGAAGACTTGAAAGCACACACCCAATATTACATTCCCTTTCCAACTACCAAAGCACCTGAGTATCGGTGATTCCCAGTTAAACCTTGCCCCTTTTGAAGGAATTCTTTGTTCTTCAAAGCTAATGAGGTTTCAATGGATGTAACCAATTCAGCTATGTCTGTTTGAGGCGCCTCAATTCCACACAAAACGGTTAAAAAATAAATAAGAAATTAGCACTGAGGGGAGGATGTCTCTCTAAGATTTTATTAAGAGATGTTGCACCTCGAATCTAAACCGACTCAGTAAGACCATGCTCAACTGATCGTTAGTGAAATGTATGAGATGTCGCCTAAAGAGGGATGAATAGACGATTTCTGAAATTTAAAAATTTGACAGCGGATTACTGGATATGGATACTCTGGGTTAATCCGGAGACTCCGGGTTATACAAAACCCAGATACTCCGGCCTTATCTAGATAGTTCGGATTATACAGGAAAACGAAACTAAAGAACTATTGAGTAAATCTAAGTGATTCTCCATTGAGGAGCTCACAAAGAGCCGTATCTTTTCCAACCCTTTCATCTCACAAGCGACTACAAAGATAAGCGATGGTTCTTACTCAAATCAACGAGAGTAATACAAACTTTTTGGGGCACTTCACAAATTTGGGTACTCTCCGGGTGACGCCTTGCCATCTAGGAGCTCACAGCTCCAACAGAAAAGAATACGAATCGAAAGCTCGTTGATGACCTCAAGTGCTCAAAAGTGAATTTTTTCTTTCTATCACTCAAACTCACTTCTCAAAACCTAATCTCCAAATCTTGCACAAGTTTAAGCTCTAGAGGAGTTAGAAGGGCAATTAAATGGCTTTGAATGTACTTGTCCACGAGTTGGTTCAGTAACACCCCAAGAAGGGGGGTGAGGGGTATTTATAGCTCACTTCAAAAAACTAGCCGTTATCGTGTATTTTGAACTTATCCGGAGTATCCGGGTTCAACCAGAAACTCTGGGTAACACACGATAACCCAGGCAAATACATTATCCGGAGCCAATACATTGTCCAGAGCCTCTCCGGAGGGTCCGGAGACATCAGAACCTGGAGTATTCGGGCCAACCCAGAGACTTCGGATTAAGCACTTAAGGCCTACCCGAGACTCTCTAGAAGAGTCTCACTCGGAGACTCTGGTCACGAACAAAACACTGGAGTATCCGGGCTAACCCGGAGACTTCGGGTTAAGCACACAAGACTTACCCGAGACTCTCTGGTGAAGTCTCATTCGAAGACTCCGGCCACGAACAGAACGCCGGAGTATTTGGGCCCAGAGACTCCGGGTTAAGCACACAAGGCTTACCCGAGACTCTCTCGCAGAGTCTCACTCGGAGACTTCGGCCACAAACAGAACCCCAGAGTATCCGGGTTAACCCGGAGACTCCAGATTGAGTTTCTTAGACTCAAACTGAGACTCTCTGGCGGAATCTCACTCGGAGACTTCGGCCAATTGAACAGAGTCCGGAGTATTCGGGTTCACCCGGAGACTCTGGGCTCAGACAACAAAAACTATTTCCCGGTATCCGTGAGTAACTGTGTCTCTCATCTTTTGGTTCTAAAATGATATTTTGAGTACTGAGACATCTTTAAGACTATCAACATGCATCTCTCTTGATAGTACGGCTATCCTTAACTCAAATTCAAAATAAAATAAAATAAAACATATTGAGTAACTATACGTCGTTTATCTTTTCTTTTTGAGGGACGTCAACATCTCTTATCTTAACCAATATGACTTAAAACTTGTTCATAACCTCAGCAAACTCATTAGTCTCTTAATCGTTTATCATCAATAAACCAAAACCCACATAGAAGATCTAAATGTACTTTCAGTTAGCACCGTGAGAGGTTTAACCACACGAAACAGTTCAATTCCAGCATGAAGGGAACCGAAATATCCATATGGCTAGCAATCCAAAATTTTCATTTTAGGAAAGGGTCTCCCCCTTCTATTTGTCAGGTCGTGGGAGGGGTCACAGACTAGAAAAAGGGGATTTTAGGGAATGACTTAGACAAGACTAAAAACTGTACATGTGTGTGAAATAATAGAATCAATTTATGATATAATAATATGAAAAAGTAAAATAATATAGCATAACAAAAGAGATATTTGCATATCGGATTTTCAAAACACACATGTGTAATTGCTAAAAAGATAGCACAGTTACTATTAATTCCTTGATTTGTAGGTTGAAAGATTGAAATTATTTTAAAAGGAAGAACGAGATCCTATTTTACATAGTAATCATTTAATTAACTCAAGTAGATAATAAAGATCATTTAAATATAACAGGACTAGTCCACCTCCATTTTGGGATGGGATCATCCCTCCTAAGAAATATTCTTTCAATATGTTGGATGAAGCTATTTCTCCAAATCGATAGGATGAAACCATACACCTTTGCTAATTATGCTCATTAGTAAAATAATTAGTGATATTAGTATGTTTGTATTACTTATTAGTATATATTACTATGAGATTAGAATTTGTAAGGATTAATGTACTAATTAGTGGTAATTAATGAGCTAATTAGAATATGATTAGGATTAATTAGTATATTTTATTTTTAATTAATAATGACTATGACAAGAGTAACATTAATACGCGTTAGTGCATGTTGATTAGTGTATTATTAATAATTATTATTTAAAATTAAAAGATATAATTAGGTTATAATTTTCATCCCTATCCGTTATCTCCAACCAAATAAAAAAACGGCTTATCCTATCCATCCATCTAAATAAAAAAAATATTATCATATCCTAAAAATAGTAAAAATGCTATCTTATTTCACTTTTCTTCCCAACCAATAGATGCAACGGACGGGGTGCAACTGCTGCTGGTATAAATAATCATCGCCCGGCGCCGGATTAGTGGGCGATTAGCTGGTCGTCGCAGGTCAAGCCATGAACAGTAGCAGGAGTTGGAGAGATAGAGGAGAGGAGAGGCGGAGACAGCCAGCTCATCAATTGTCTATTTATGGTGTTCCGTGCCACGACTTTCTTTGACTAGGAGTGGCGCCGTGGTGGCATGTTGCATTGACCGGCTCTTTGTCCGGCACAGGGCAATGTAGTTAACGACAACGTTGCTTGCGTTCGTTTGATGGTAGTCCGTTCCAGAGAATGAATTTTGTACGAAGTTTGCAGGGAATAGTTCGATTCCAAAGTGATTGAGAAGAATTCGTACCTTCAACGTTGCAGCAGCCGTTAAACCTCGACGTGCTTTAGAACTGTGTCTGCCGTTTACTGCACTTCCCATCCAGTCATCCTCTTCTTTTGACGCACCAGGGAAAGAAAAAGAAAAGGTTGTGACGGCGAAGGCGGCACGCACTTTACGACCACACGGATTCGGTTGTTCATCTCAGTCGCAAAGCAAAAAGAGCAAGACGTATCTTCAGTAGGAACAAGGATGATTCCATTTGGAGGCCGGGACACAGGGACCCCCCACAAGAATGGGTAGAAATTCAGAAGGTTACAGTCTTACAGACTAGCAGTTCGTATCAGAACCCCTTCAGAAATTCTGGGACAATGCCCAAAGTACTAGTACTGAAGCAGAACCGTCTGCATGCGCATCGTCAGAAAGCTGCTCAATTGCACAAGTGGATGCATCCGATGGCACCGCATGCCCAAAAGCATGATCGGAAACGCTACCCGTGACGTGTTTGAGCGTCTTCACGGTTGCAACTTTCTTTATCCATACACATCTGTTATCTATTTATATTTATACTTATATTTATACAAGATAATTTAAATCATAAAGGGATTTAGTATTACTCGCCCCAAAAGTCAATGTCAGATGGTTCGTAATATATTAATACGAGAATATATATGCTGACAGAATACAACTGGGGAAAGAATGAGCCTGCTGATGGTGAGTCTGCTGGAATAGGAAATTATCTTCGAGAATTAATAAATCAAGGATATAAGATTCAAGGTCAAAATCTCAACTATAAATATCTCTTCAGATTTCGCACGATCAATCTACTATAGCACTTTGTTACATGTACAAGAATGAGATCCCTGGAAGCACAAGAGAACAGCACTTGCTTCTGACACCCAATACAACTGCAGAGCTGGCGTAAACGGACAGTGTATGCGGAACATATGCACAATCCACTCAAGGCACCGTCTTCACGAAAATTATGAACCATATGGCCATGGAAATGTTTTCACCACTGAAATTCACAACAAAAATGAAGGTCAATGGACGAGGCGTAGCAAGACCCAAGATCACAATTTGGTTGAGGACTCCAACAAGCAACTACACACTAAGTCTCAAACAAAGAAAATTCAAGAAAATACATGAATAGATGGTCATAGGTACCGATGGGATACAAACAGTAAAATCACATATCTATCTACAATATTTTAGCTAGATGTCTGTATGAATGGGGTTGTTTGATTAAACCAAGATTCAGTTCATGATGTACCATGCAGGACACAAGATAGTTGCTTATCATGAGCAGCAAAGCTTACACTGTCTTTAGAAACTGTATTTTGTTTGTTACTGACAGAACAATAACATCTTATTTTAAAAGACAAATAAGTAAATAACACCATCTTCAATCTTCAGTATATTGGACCGAAAGCGTCAGCAGGACTCAACCCCATCTAACATGCATAATTGTGGTCACGCAAAGTAATGCCGTGCAATCCATGATATGCAAAATATTATACATGCACTGGTTTATTTCTCCCTCTTCTATTCTCGAGAAAATAAGGTTAACGTCAAGGATACGTCCATGAAAAAACGGTTAATGGCAAGCATACTGTCGGATGTGGACATCATAGATAGATGGAAGGACTCCACAATTTTTATAGTAAATTGCTTATAATGATAATTCACCGAGTGGAGGAAAAAAAAAGAAGGAATAACATATATCAAAGGAAACTTTCATACAACTTCATTAAAAGCTATCATACGTTTTCACTAGAAAGATGCCATGGCATTGTAAATTTAGTTACGTGTACATCCACTATTGGTACCCAGCCCATTAAAATGGTGGTTGGCATCATGAAAGTATTAGGCAAATAAGTAGCCAAGTGAGGCTCCATAAGAAAAAAAATGGAACTATATTTAACTCTCAATGCTAAAGAAAGCGATCTATTTGCGACAGAAACAGAGAGAAGGAATGGTAAAGTCACCTTTTGAGGACTCCTGGACGAGCACAATATGCATCGCTGCATTATTTGGTGGCAGCTGCAGGTGGAGAGGAGTGAGCTTCCCATTGATAGGGCTGCGTGTGCATATGATTATGTCATCGAGGCCTGCCTCCTCCTGTAACTTGTGGGTTAGCTCCTTCAAGTTGCTGCCATTAAATATAAACAAGTCTCCCTCTCTGTCATCATCCACGTTGCCCATATCATCTGCAATGCGGTAGTGGATTGCACGCCCCTCCACCTTGTGCAATGGGGCTGAGAAAGAATCGGATGACTGGAAATACAAGAGAGTTCAATGTCAACTCTATTCTGAACCATCCTAAAGAATTAGAAGTAACATGACAAAAATATCCAAACAAGCAGAGATGACTGATCTAAAAAATGAAAGAAAAAAAAATGGAAATTCAAACAGTGCAGAGCAACGTTTTGGTCTATGGTTCACGAATTCAAGACTATTGCCTTTGCCTACGAGGGAAACGAGCTGATTCAATCCTACAATTATGACGACAAGCATTCCCAATTACAAACAAATCATATACCTTTCACAGAATGACAACATTGTCAGAGGAAAACAAACGTGCACGTGGTCCAACAAACTAGACCAAGATTAGGATTATGAAACCCACAGACACAATGATATCAGGGAACAGTCACAGTGTCTTGTGAGAAGCCCATTTCCCCCCACCATGATTAGCATTTCAAGATCAAACAGTTCTGAAGTTTCCAAGTCACATATGCATTTCAGTCTGTCAACAGTCAGAGCTACTAGAGCCTAATTAGCCACGATTCGATAAGCACAGCGAAACCATGCCAAAGTCAATGCCTTAGTCAAGACGGCATTGCAACCAATCCTAGGTGGGTACACGCACAGGCCGATTCAATCAAGCGCAAGCCAGCGAGCGAGCGATTCTATGCACAAACCTGGAGCTTGGAGAACTTGCGCTCCGGCCGGGCCTCGGGCTCAGGCGGCGGCGGGGTCGGCTCCGCGGCGTACGAGTTGGAGGGCCGGTGGTGTACCCCGTGCAGCGGCGGCCTGAGCACCGGAGCAGGCGGCGAGGCCGGCATCGACGATGCTGGGGCGGAGTCCGCGCGTTCGGGCCCCGGCGTGAGCACCTGCACGATCTCGACGTCCCAGAGCACCCAGTCCTGGGTCGCCGTGCGGTGCGGCACGTCGTGCGTGACGGAGTTCCGCCAGGGCGGGAGCCCCCCGTTGGCGCGCAGGAAGTGGCCCTGCCGCGTCTTGAGGCGCGCCTGGAACCCGTCCCGCACGGGCTCCCACTCCACCGTCGAGTCCGGCCGCGCGGGCGCCGTCTGCAGCACCTTCCGGCCCGTCATGCCGAGGAGGAACGGCTCGTTGGACGCCGTGAGGTACCTCCCGTACCGGCTCCGCAGCCGCAGCACCCCGGGCGAGTGCGGCACGATCTCGACGGTCCACCGCGCGTTGGGCGAGGCGCCGTTCCGGTCCTGCGTGACGTGGTGCTCGTCCTCGTCCGCGTAGAGGAACTTGTCGTGGTGGCTCTTGAGCCGCACCACCTTCGCCCGCGCGAACAGCTCCATCGCCTCCTCTCGGCGCTGGTGTCTTTGGGGATCTCTCGAGTTGGGTTCTGCGGGGAGGATGGGGTGACCGCCTGACCGGTGGCGAAGAGGGTGGGGGCGAAGGGGAGCGCGCGGAGGGGAGGTGTCGGCTGGTGTCGCTGCGTCTGCCTGTGGAGCCCCGGTGCGGGAAGGGACGCAGGTTTTGACTCGTTCGCTGGGGCGGCGTCAGGTCGGATGCGGAGCTGGCGAGAAGTTCCAATCGTCGACTTTGTTTAAGCTTGGCACGTTTTTGTTTCGGTTTCCTGTCAGTTTCGGTGCGTTTCTTCAGTTACGAACAGTTAAGCGTGACGCTTGTACACAGTCCTCACGCGGCCGTCGTAGTCAACTCTTATTTTTTTAACATAAGTATTACAGAACTTAAAAATTGATGCCATAATACATAAAAAAATTCACATTTATAAGACACATAAAAACAAGCTTGAGTTTAATCACTGACCTTCACTAATCACCCCTTGGTTCTCAGCCGTCGTCGACTATTTGTGAACGAAGTACGGAGAACGACCGGATGGGATCACGGGAAGGGGCTCGTGAGAATTTCTGACGCGGCGCCTGGCAAGTTTGTTTTGACCTGAAGCCTATGATGTCCAGTGCCTGACTGCCGACTGCAACGGCCCCACGTCCCGTCCGGATCTTCGTGGGGTTCAGCGCGTCCTGCCGTGCACTCAGCAGTCACACGGAGAATTCGGCGACCTGCCGTGCACTTAGCTGCCAAGTGGTCACCACGGTTCGGATGAACCAGGAAAGAAACTAAGCTGGCCAACGAAGGTTAATAATCTTCAGATAGTTAAGACAAGATGAACAGCTAAACCTTTTCCATTTCTTCTCGGTTTCTTGCCAGTTTCGGCTTGTTTCTTCTATCCCTTTCTTGGTTACCACTGTTCAAGCCTGCCGTAGACCTTGTGCCGAGTGCCTCATGCGGTTGGCTCGCAGACCAGCCCAGGGCAAGGCAAACGGGGCGACCGCCCAGGGCCCGGAGGGTCCCATCTTATATGCTGTTAGGATAGTGCTAGTTACAGAGATCTAATACTAGTACTTCAATTACTTGAGTTCAAAGCTGAATTCTCTGGCTCTCGCAGTAGACAAGTAGCAACAGGAAGCATGCAAACTTGTTTCTTGGCCAGTGTTGTTGGCTATGAATTGAGGCCCAATTAAATACTCGTCAACCAGATTGATAGAGTACCTACCTCTTTACTTCTGGATTAACATTCTTCTATGGTTTTTCATTAGTTTTTTATTTTTTTATTTTTTCTCTTTAAATGTTTAGGAGTTTTCAGTTCTATGTTGGCGAGAGAGCAACCAGAGTAAGAATTAAGAAGTAAAATGAAAAAAAAATATCATTACATCTATTTAAATAAAAAAATATCCATAGTAATATCACAAAATAAATATATGCTCGGCTCATTTATCAATATAAAACCAACGATCAACGATATTTGTAAATATACGAACTTATTCCATAACTTATAAATAATAGTCTTTTAAATCACGAGCCTCTTATTTCTATTCCATCTCTAGCTCACCATATGTCAGGACCGGCCCTGTTGGCTCGTCGTGGAGTACGGAACGGAGAGTGATGGTACCACGGATTCACGGGGAGGGACTCGAGCGGGTTTCTGATCCGGCGCCTGGCAAGTTTGGCTTGCCTGCAACCTGTGAGATCCTTGTGACTGACCGCCGACCGGCCGACCGCAACGTGTCATGGCCCCCATCCTCTTCCAGATCTTCATCGAATTCAGCGTGCACTCAATCACGAGAAGGTGCTGTGCCTGTGACTCGAAAATGGACGCACCTGGCATCTGCTTCCGCGCGAGAGGTGGTGTCGTGCAACTAACATTTATATCCCATCATAAATATTTTTCATTTTAATTAAAATTTAGTTAATTTTTTAAAATTTTAACTGTCAATAGCTATAAAATATTTAATTTAAAAATATAAAAATCACACATATAAATTTATTTTGAAAAATATTTTATAATATTATATTTTATTAGATATTATAACTATATTCTGATAGAGAATAATAATTAAAGTTACATATAAAATCGTAAAAAATTAAAAATAATAAGTATTTATAATCAGAGAAAATATTTGATACTACTAGCACTTGTTTTTAGAGCTCATAGGAGTCGTTGGTGTGACCGAACTGATTGCATACGTCGACGATTGATCAATGCTACCTCATTGATCCTTGTTAATACGAGTGTCAGCTTGCTTATTTGACAGTACAATACTACTCAAAAAAGTTTGGAGTTCTGACACAGGAGCTAGTGACTCCGAGCACGTCACCTTCTCCTAGGTAGCAATCCACGTAGGATAGACCGTGTACCAGACTAGATGAGTTTGAACATGGGCTCCGAGATGTCATTTTCTTTCTGATTTAAATCTGGCGGTTGCGCGCACGCTATGCTACGTAATGAAGTTTCGAAGAGTAGTTTAGCTATCTAGAGGCTGCAATTAATGGTCCTGATGAAGCGAGTGCGAAAGAAAGCTGTCGAAATAAGAATAGTATTCAGATAATTAAGAGAAGAACAACAACTATATACTCCGTTTTCTATTTCTTGTATCTTCCATACCCACCAATACTGTCGAAAATTCTCTGATTATACAAGTATTCCAGATAACCTGTCTTGAAAGAGATATGCTATGCTTGGTGTGGTAACTTGTCGGATGCTTAGTATTACTAAATAACTAGGCGTGGTGAATTTCTTCCATGGCTATTGTACAACACATCGAGCAATCTACCAAACACCAGGGTGAAAGTGGTCCACGGTGAAAAAGACGACCAGAATTCAAACAAATTGGACTAGGCGGACGCGGGATTTGAAAACTTTATCTGTATCCAACATCTACCATAATTATTAGATTGCCTTTTCTATCCCTACGGCTAACCTGGATTGATTCCACGTAGAAGCAATGCTACGAACTTGGAAACCTCGTAGGTAAGAATAAGATGGTTAGGCCAGGCAAAGACCAGAAAAAACTTCCTTTTTACAGAATCATCCAATGTGGCAAACACCATGCCCACAAGAAACATACAGCTGAGAGCAGCACATTGAACCGAAAAGAATGCCCATCAAGAAAACCACGTCACGTCTGTATCACGCTATCAGGAAGCATCTCTCTCAATACGAGTCAATGCTACTACTTCACAAGCAATCAGGTACCAGCAACACACCTCATTTCCTGCAAAGTTCCATTTCCCAGTGCATTACCATACAAAAGAAGCACATCCACAGCCTTCAAGCATTTTCAGCAAGAACGGCAGGAGTTAGAAACAGAGCACCCAAGCATTCAATATGAATTGCCGGAGTTGGCACCAGAAAGCTGACTCATACAACTGTAAATAGATTGCTCGATAAATATCAGTCCCTGTCATCTTTCCTAACATACTATCAAAATTTTGGCAAACCCAACCACCCAAAAGGGCGGAAGAGTTTCGTGGAGACTACGCTCTAGGAAAACGTTAGCCTTTGACACCCTGATCCAACTCACCATGTTGCTCTCCCAATACAATCCCACTCAACTATCCCTTGGCTTTGCTCACACCGTGTTGCAAAAAACTTGGAACGATACTGCTCCACTAGTGATTCATCCACACAGCCTTCCCCTGCAGCTTCTTTCTTCGTCCTTTTTGTAGCCTTTCCTCTCAGATGCTCCAACTGACCATCCTTTCTGTTTTTCCTTTTCTTTGGAGCAGCTGCCTGAACATGCTCACTCGGCACAGCTTGCTGCATCAAATGAAACAGAATTTTTTTTACATTACTTAGCTGCGATAAAATTGGCGCATTTATAGAGTATAATCAAGAAAGAATCCAATAGATCTTACATTCCGAGAAGCCTTTGGAGTTTCATCTGTTTGATGTTGGTTCGACAAAATGGTCCTCTCATTTGACTTCCGTGCTCTTTTTTCAGATCTTTTAGCCTTGCTTTTACCATCCATGGTGCTTTGATTTCCAGCAACTAAAAGATCCTTGGCAGGGCCTTCACTAGAACCGGATGGTTTAGATGGTCTATCATGTGATTTCCGCTTGTTTCCTTTTCTAAATGTCTTTCTGTTATCTCGATGAAGACCATCACCTGCAGATTGATTTTCCAAAGGTCTCTGTTGATCTCCTGCAGCTTCTTCTGACTTCTGACCGCGTTCGTTCCAAATCTTCTGGAGCCTCACCTTTTCAACATCCTCAAGTGCGAACTCCACAATTGGACGACGCTCGGCTCCAAAAGTTTCTGCAAAGAATGAAAATGTTGATAAATGATAACAGGGACCAAGCCTGCTCCACACCAACATGTAAGGAGATGGGTCTCATTGTTTGGAAAAAAAGATTTAATGCACTAACAGTTTATCTTCAATGTTCTTAACAAAACAAAATGGAAATGATATAACCCAGCATTATTGCATAAAACTATTATGGTCAACATAAAACAATAAAGTATATCAAACAGATCATGACTGTACAAGAGTAAAGGTTGGTAAGCATTGCCATATAACAGCAGTATTATAAGACAGACAGTGATGAGACAGTTTTCCATAAGATGATAAGTATCAACATGCGATTTTGGACTGAATATGGTGAACACCCAATATAGCACTTAATAAAGAGCCGTTGCAAAAGCAATTGGCAAAATCAATTCACTGCAGGACACATCAAAAGGTAGCAAGGGAGGGGATAGAGCAATCGACACAATATGACTGCCGTTTGCTCACTTCCGCTCTGGAACATACTCACACTAGTGATTTCCCTATAGTCCAGTATGCGGATGACACAATTTTAATCGTCAAAGCCTGTCAAAGAGAATTAATTTTGCCTAAAAGGTCTTCTTCAGAGTTTCACACAATCCACAGGTTTAAAAGTGAACTATTCAAAATCCTGTGTAGTGCCGATCAATGTTACAAGTGACAAAGCACAACAACTAGCTGGAGTCTTTAGATGTCAAGTAGGTTCCTTGTCATTCACATATCTCGGTCTGCCTCTCGGCACAACAAAGCCAAGAGTTGAGGATCATGCCCCCGTCATGAAGAAAGTTGAAAGAAGAATAACGGCAATATCCTCTATGCTAACCAGCGCTGGCAGACTTACTCTTGTCAACTTTGCTATCTCATCTTTACCTACCTACATCATGTGCACTTTGAAGGTACCAGCCACAATGATTGAAAGTATTAGCAGAGCAAGAAAACATTGCCTATGGAGGGGTTCAGATGACAATGCAAGAGGGAAGTCTCTTGTTGTATGGAAGAAAGCTTGCATTCCAAAACATAAAGGTGGGCTCGGGGTGATTAATCTACGCATACAAAATGAAGCGCTCCTTCTAAAACATCTTCGCAAGTTCTACAACAAGATGGACATACCATGGTAAACATTATCTGGAATACTCACTATGCAAATGGCCAAATCCCCCATGCAACACAAGATAAGGGATCCTTTTGTTGAAGGATATCATGAGCTTTTGTGATTATTTTAGAGGCGTTGCTTCACCCATTGTAGGGTATGGTTCCACTATTTTGTTATGGAATGATGTTTGGAATGGAAGTTATCTCAAGGACAAACTTCCTAGACTATTCTCCTTTGCAAAAAATGAAAATATTTCATTGGCACAATTCATTTCTGATAATTCTCCAAAAATATATTTTCACATACCTCTAACTCAACAAGCTTACACAGAACTACACATTTTGCAAAACAAACTTCAAGAAATTCAACGAGCAAACAGACAAAGACAAATGGCAATATTGTTGGGGAACTATGTATTCTTCAAGCAAATTCTATGCTATTATTCCCTGCAAATCAATCACACCACCGACAACATTCCTATGGATATGGAAATCTAAATGTTGCAAGAAGCTCAAGGTTCACATGTGGCTCCTCTTTATGGATAGACTCAACACTAGAAACCTACTCAAAAGGAAGAACTACAAGATAAAGTGAGACAATTACAACTGTGTCATGTGCAACCACAATGTCAAAAAAACCACCTATCACCTGCTCTTTGAATGCCGATTCAGTGTCAGATGTTGGGATTCACTTGGTATAGCGTGGGGTCACTCTATTAGCTTCTTCCCAATGTTACAGAAGGCAAAAGATGACTTCCAAAATCAGTTCTTCATGGAAATCTTCATAATCTCGACCTGGGAAATCTGGAAGCAAAGAAATGCTCTTATATTTCGGAAAACAAGACCAAGTTTTCAACAGTGAAAAGCAAATTTTGCAGATACTGTAAACTTGCACCTACATAGAATGAGCTCTAACGTCAGCCTCAATGTTTCCTCATGGCTCAGTTCTTTCTTTTATTGCTCTTTGCTCTCTTATAGCTTTCCTAGTTAGCACCTTTTTGTTCAGTCTTAAACTCTCTAACTTTTCCTGTACAGCTGTCTCTCTTTTTACACCTTAATTAATTACCATAGTGAAGGTTTCACTTATTGTATTCCCCTAAAAAAAACTATTCAAGAGTGGAAAGTACCAGGGTTGTTGTTTAGAACCCTTAGAGCAACAAGAGCGTGCTCATGTTCTTCAAAATCAACAAAGGCTACACTGCAGGAATGCTTCTGTACAACAGCCTTGCCTTTCTTTTCATTCTTCAGTATATTCACCTGTTCAAGACAAATGCATAGGCACACGCATTAAAACATACACATAGAAAAAAGAAAGAGAAAAAATTGAATAGAAAACTCCATTAAACCTTCCGGATGACAGGGTTTTGTTTGGTAGCAGGAAATGACTGCTTATCTGCAAAGCTTCTTTACATCATTAATGGTCATAGTCTTGGGCAAACAGTAGATGATAAGCCTTGTTCTGGATACATGGAACTTTGGAGACTGAAGCATCTCTACATTCCTTCTAGCTAACCTAAAACCAGACAAATAAACAAGATAGTGTCTGATCATCGATGTAATATATAACCCAAATGATGCCACGAGCTACAGTTGCAAGTATATCAGAAAACAAATCTGATCATTGATATAATTTATGTTATGCTCGGAGATAGGGATCTGGTCTTCACTAGCAAATTATGGACGGAGCTCTCCCGCTTGTCCGGTGTTTAGTTGCGCCTTAGCTCCACCTTCCACCCGTAGACAGACATTCAGTCGAAAGCAACGAACAGAGTTCTCGGTGTCTACCTCCGCTGCCTTCCGGTGACCGGCCTCGGAGTTGGCTGCGCTGGCTGCCCTGGGCCGAGTTTTGCTACAACTCGTCCTATCAAACGGCCCTGAAGACCACACCCTTCCAGGTGGTGTACGGACGTGACCTGCCACCTCTGCTTCCCTATTGGCCCGGGGCGGCGCGTGTGGTGGCTTTGGACAAACAATTCCATGACCGCGACACATTCCTCGCTGGCATCCGTGAGCGCCTTCTTCAAGCACAAGATCACATGAAACAGAGCCATGACTGTCATCACCGTGCTCTGGAATTCGTGGTGGGTGACTGGGCCTGGCTTCGTCTCCATCAGCGCGCTGCAGCAGGAATTACAGATAAGGCATAGTCAAAGTTGGCTCCTCGGTACTTCGGGCCTTTCCAGGTCGAGGAGCGCATTGGTGCAGTGGCTTACCGCTTGCATCTTCCGCCCAAGGCTCGCATTCACAACGTCTTCCATGTGGTGTTCCTCAAGAAGCATGAAGGAGATCCTCCGGTCTCCATTGTTCCTCTACCTGTCATAGTTCGCGGTCGTGCTGTCCCTACACTGGAGGCTGTTGTGCGTGCTCATCTCAATCGTGGTAATTGAGAGCTCCTTGTCCGGTGGGTGGGTCACAGCGCCGTCGATGCTACTTGGGATCGCTTGGATGCTTTCACCACCGACCATCCAGTGTTCCAGCTCGAGGACGAGCTGTTTTGCCAGGAGGGCGGAAGTGTTGTGGACGCCTTCATCGGTAAAACATATAGGCGCAAGAAGGGAGGCAAGAAATCAGAGATAGGGATTTAGTTTGTTAAGTTCAAATATTGTTCCTTAGTTTGTTAGATTCGGAGATAAGCAGATTGGTTAGTTAATATTAGTAGATTGATTTCCTAAAGTGTGTTAAGTAGCCGACTATTTAATGCCAGGCCAATTTCATCTATGGACAAGCAAGAATTAAACCCTAAAGTTGAGAGCCTCCGAAGAGGGTGAGCCTGTTTACCCTTGCTCTTCCCTTTTTCCTTCGGATCCCATCTACTGCCATATCATTTATAACCTAAATAATGTCAAAAGCTATTGTCGTAAATATACACAACAGCAAAGCTTTCAGTCCAAAGCAAGTTGGGGTTATGGTCACTAATATATCAGTTTTAATATATGTAAGAAATGAAGAATGAAGTGCAGTTGTCTTTCAAGCTTGAACAAAGCATCCGTCCATGAAAAATCATTAACAGGAAGTGATGAGAGCATATTAGCAGATGGACTAGGAACCAATTCTGGCAACTTGGATCAAATCACAGTGTCTTTTGTTCGTGAAGTAAAATGGAAACAAAAGGTAAGGAACAATATTATCAACAGAAAAAATCAACACAGTGCAAATATTGAAAGTAGCTAGAATATGAACAGATGAAATAAGACAAAAGATAAAAATCAACTCTTACCAATTACGTTTGTTCATGTCAGCATCTGATACACCTTCGGCAGCTGGTGTTCCAGCAAGTATTTCACCCTCCTGCTTTAAGACTCAACTTTCATGAACTGAATAATGGAAGAGATTTACTACAGTTCACATGCCAAAAAGTACTGAAGAACTTGCCTTAGCCAAGTATAGTTTCCGTCGATCCTCAACCTCGTTCTTTGCCTTCTCAAGTGCCTTCTTGTGAGCCGAATCCTTGTCCATCGCTTTCATAACATTGAGTTCCCGGTTTTTTATAAAAATTCCTAACCCAGGAGCAGCATTGGCAGCAGAAACTGCTGCATCAGCTGCCTCTGGTGTAGAAAATTTCAGAAAACTAGTCCCTCTAGGTCTCCTGCATAGACAGTGCAAAAACTGTTAGCATCAACAAGTGTGCCAAGTAAATGTTCACTGGTCGATACAACTTGGGAAAAAATGCACAAATAAGTGTTTCTACCCCGATGGTGAAACATACTTTGTGAGTTTATGAAGAACCGGGAAGAAAGATTCAACCTTCCCAAACTGAGAAGCGCGCTGTTACCTCCTCATTACTTAAATCAAAAGGAAGATTGCTAATGAATATAGTCCTATCCAAGTCAGAATCTTTTTTTCTTGGGTTCAGAAGGAGGAACAGTAATTTCGTCATCTGCTACACGTTTGGACTTAGCCAACTTGCCAGATGCAGGTAAATCGGGTTTCTTCTTTTCTGATGTGTCATTTTCTGCTTCAGTGTCTGAAGCAACATCTGAACCCTCAACGCCAGATGGTTCGGACTTCTCCGATGACTTCATCAAATTTTCAAGAATTTTTCTAGAATTATCTACTTCGGATTTGAAATCATCCTCAGATGGATGATTAGAAGTCTCCTGATCAAGTTCAAAGCTCTCATCTTCTCCAACAAGGTTATCTTCAGAGGAATCATCATCACTGCCATTGTCAGATACATTCGCCATCTCTGAAAATACAACACAGCTCATGAGATTGCATCTCCCAAATAGTACACTCTGAAAAACAAGAAGCTCTTGTAGGATTTGTGATGACAGTGTACTAAACAAAATATTTGGTTACAAAACAAGGAACCAGCCTAATTTTTTGTTAAACAAAGGAATATAACCCTATTCCCGAAACCATGTCAAAGATACAACATGATAGCTCGTCAAATATCAAAAGTGAATAATTTAGATGATATTTACTATATCATTCAGGTAAATATAAATCTTGCATTAGCTTCGGGACAACTCTTGACTTTATGTAATTGATAAGCGGATGACTTAAGGAATTAACGAAGGGTGAAGATAACTGGTAAGAAAAGTTTGTATTTACCATTATCCTTAGCATCGGATTTTGCAGCAACAGTGTATACTTTCTTTGAAATAGCCCAATCAACAGCTACAGTTCTCTTCGCAACAACTTTTCCGTTGACATTTTTTATATAGCCTGGTTCAGAAAAAGAATCGCGGCGCATTAGGACTTTAAATGGATTTTTGTACTCCGACATAAGGCACTGACCATACATTTTCTGCATCCTGTTTGCATGTGAAAGATACAAAAGCAAAGCCTTTTGATATCCTGCAAACGACTAGATGTAACTTAGTTATCATACTTGCAAAATTGCTTAATCCACTGAAGGAATAAAAGATTTAATGGAAAACATACCCCTCATCGGACTTATGCGGAATAGACACGTCCCAGACAAACCCTGCCGACCTAAATATATCCATTATCTCCTTTTCTGTAATCTGCAATAATCAAATATGCACATGTAGCTTTTATTTTATGTGCCATATGGCGAGAAAAGATTAGAGGAAGTGATCATTTATTCAAGCACCTTGAATGGCAGGTTCCTGACAATCACTCACCATTTCCTGATCTTTGAACCCTAAAATAGAAAGAAACAAGTTTCAAGCACTTGAAAGCAAATATGGAACAGATATGATGCAAATGGTTGAATAGAACACAATGATAGTGGTTCTACAGATAGCCAACCTTCTATCTTGTGTGCAAAAGAAAAAGGAAACAAAAAGAAGTTAAGAATTAGAGGTTATGTGATATCATGCCAGCTCCTGCTAGCATGGTTACGCCATTACACTAGTAACCACTGTACTACAGTTACAAGCATACATGGAATCAATATTATATGCTGCATATCTCACCCCATTCACAAAACAATGTGATTCTGGGACGATCTTCCCAATCTAAAAGCAAAAAGGAAAAGAAAACGGAAGAAAATATCAAGAATTAAGTTTTGCAAGGGGGCAATGACCTTCTGGGCCTGTAAACTTCCTCTGAGAATTAAGTTTTTCTTGTGATAAATACTACACAACAAACTTCTTGTGTCCACCTCCCTCAATAAAAGGGGGTGGAAAGGAAGTTCAAAATGCTGCCTATGCAATAATCAGGAAGATGTCAATCACATTTTCTTCGGTTGTGTGTTGGCACAATTTGTTTGGAGTGCTCTGAGAGGCATTTTCGGCTGGAATGGGTTCCCGGTCTCGGTAGCCTACTTATGGGTGAGTGGGCTTCCAAAACAGTTTAAAGTCTCTCAAAAGCTGGGTCTATTTTTGTTTGCAGGGATAGCTTGGGCCATTTGGAGGATGCGTAACACGATGGCGATCGAAAAGAAGTTTCCCCACAAGCTTGCTGAAGTGCTGACTCTAGCCGTATCCTTCATGCAGAAATGGAATATCCTCCTCACCGACGATGACAGGGCCACAGCAGACAAGGCATCAACCCAGGTCCGGGAGTGGCTACGGAGCTTTACCCCAGCGGATGGCCCTTTGTCTGATGTCTGTGAAATTTGAGCTAGAATTCATTCCGAGCTTTGTAGATGTCCGCCCTGTATACTTGGGTTTGATGTCTTTTGGATAGTTCGCTGGTTTCCCCAACCTTGTATTTTTCTTCCTTCGCACTTTCTTTCGGTTGACGCTGTTGTCCTGGTTATTGGCTTTCAATATAAGCCGAGACAATCTCTCTTAATAAAAAATATCGAGAATTATAATTTTATGTGAATCTCATGCCAAGTCCTACCAGCATGGTTACACTAGTAGCCACTGTAGTCAGTTACAATCAGACATGGGATGATGGAATCAATGTTCTATCATATGCTGCATATATCACACCATTCACAAAACAATATGATTCTGAGAGGATCTTCCAAATTTGAAGCGAAAGAAAGCAAACTTGTCCTTCAGTCAATTATAAAAAATAGAGTTAACTCATCCCAGGCAATTATAGAACCTCTTATAGTCTACTGAGCAACATAAAACAATGACTAAATCATAACTCTAGAACCTATGTATCCTACTGAGAAAAATAAATGACTACTTAAATTATTATAAGATTTACTAATGCGAAATTGTAGCTAACTAGTTTATTTGAAACTGGATTCAGGAGATCTGTAATGTATGCCGTGTTGAAGATATTCCATCTGGCATAGCAGCAGAAATTTATTTAGACAAGAATTTGATATTGAAACCCATTGTACCACACTTAGACATTTTTAAATATGTCGCTATTTCACATCTTAGTATTTATAGAAGATTTTACAAATGCCGTTGAAATAGAACTAAATACCGAAGTGAATGTACTGGTAAATTAATGCAGGTAACAGAAGAGAGGCGTTAACATATTTCTTAAGCTGCAGAGCAGGAATAAGACAACCAAACTAGATAGCAGGAATAAGGCGATCAAATCATCAAACTAGGTAATGAAGTAATAGCAGAATATGCAGATAAATATAATGGGAAAAGATAGCTAATAGGTCACCTCCCCACCAAGTTGACGAGCCCAGACAACCGCTCCGTTGACCTCCTTACGATGCAAGCATACAACAGAATCCCAAGCTGATTTCACACTTGCAGCGCTCTGGGTTATGGCTGGTGCGAGAAATTTGTCTGCATTGTTGGCTTGAGGTGTGGTTCCAGGCTTCCAGCAAAGTCGGCCTACAGGTTTTTTGCTCCATTGCAACAAGGTGAGGAGTATTTCGGCATGGTGGAGATGGGCAGCTATGTCTTCTGGTATTTCTGTGCTCCTGGTGGATTCCAAAGTCTCCGGTATGGCTGCTTGTTCCTTCCACGGGTGCAGTCCGCCCCCCGGGACTTGTAGGTCGAAGTCTGATGGTGGTGCTTTTTCATTCGATTTCTTGACCTGGTGGCTTACCTTAGCTTCTTGTTGTATGTGTTGGGTGTGTTTTCCTTTTTTTCTCTCTCCTTTTTGTGTAGTGTTGTTTGTTTTTGGATCATTTATTTTGTTATTTCTTAATATAATGACGGGCAGCTCTCCTGTCGGTTCGAGAGAAAAAAATACAGCTATTGTGTCTCCTTTTATGGTTTAAGTTTGAGGACACTTGCAAAGAGTACAGCTAGAGGACAGAAAGTCTCTCCATGTCGTCTCTCTATGTCGTCCCTCAAACCCTCCAACTGCTGTGGTGCTTAGACATTCTGTCCTCCATGTCGTTCCTCCTTTTTATGGTTTCACCTACCTTACCCTCTTCTATTGGTACCAACCCTTAAGTCCAATACTCCATTTACGCAACCATTTTCATCCCTCTCTATTGCTTAAACGATGCTTAGAAGAACTCTTCCCATCAATGCAACAGCGAGGAGGTGGCAAGTTCACATTGCCTCTCCGACCTCGAAGTCTATGTGGAGAACACCACAACAGAATATCTAAGTTTGAGGGCGTCACCCTATGTTCTCTTTCTATGTAGAATCAAATCTTACAATGTTTGAAGTCTATTATAGGCTCTCGAACTTTACCATCGTATCGTGAATATTATTAGAAAAAAAATACTCTAACAAGTAATACAATGATATATGATATGTGTGGTCGTACACCAATGCTGCTGATGATTGTCACATTTTTTTCCCTAAATTACCTAAGATTAAAGTGATCAAAATTAACACCATACTTTAGCAAGACTAGGAGGAACACAATGCACTTTTTAAATCATTTACGCAGGAGAACCTATCTATATTTATATTATATATTTATAAAATACATGAGTTGTATCAGAAATGAACGATCTACGTTATTCACCCGAGTTGATCAAACGATCACCGTGTAAAGATTCTCTATGTTTCTCATTTTAAAAATACATTTAATCTTGTATTAATTGTTTTCCATATCCATACATCCAATATTTATTTTTCATATATTTTAAAAATATATTCGATCTCTAATACTAATATTTATCTTTCATATATTACTGTATTCTCAATTAATTACACGAAACACATGTGCAATTGCTTTAGTTAGCTGAAACGCCACAGCTTCGGCAGATCGGCTAATTTGAGGTGGCAGTCTCCCTCCGACGAACTCCGAACTCCTTTCCGTGGCCAAAAACGCCGTGGGCCGTGAGTCCGTGGCCTGTGCCTGTGCGTTGGAACCAGCTCGCGCCTCGCACACCCCCGTTCCGACCCGAGACGGCGAGACGGAATGTGCGAATCGCACCTCATCTAACGGGCGGCGGCCGGAGAGGCAGGCAGGCAGCCAGCCAGCCGGCAAGCGGAGAAGACGACGTGGCCAGCCAACCTCCCCGCAAAAGAATCAGGGGGACCGCGCGCCCGCGCGTGGTGGGATGGAGAGGGGCGCCGCCGCCGCCGCCGCCGCGGTGCTCGGCTGCGCCCTCCGCTCCCCTTCTCCCTCGCCGTCCCGGGCGCCCCAGTGGCGGCCTCTCCTCCGCTCCCGCCGCGGCCCGCCCGGGGCTCCTCTCTCCCTCTTGCCGCCCGCGCGGCGCTTCAGGTAAGGAGCTGCCTCCTGTTCTCCCTTTCCTTTGTGTTGGTATCAGTGTGAGATAGTCAGGTAGCGCACGGTTGCCCCGCGCTCGCTAGCTGTTCGACGAAACGATTCTTCCATTGAGCATCGGGGAAAGTCCATATTTGCAATCGGGTTAGAGCCCAGCAGCATTTCTGTCTGTATGGAACAGGATGAGAAACTTGGGATCTTTGAGCCTGCGGGTTCTGGATGCCGACGAAATTGAAGGGGTTAGCTTCTCTATGGCTGGGTTCGGTTTGGAGTGACCGGACAGTTCTTTAGGTTTTGCTACCACAGCTTACCGGCTTGCTGGGGTTCATGATGAGCTGTATTAAAGTGTTTCTAATACAATGAATCTCTGTGCTTCGAGTTTCTAGTAGTCGATGGGCTACAACAACTAGACTTTGGGAATTTATGTATGGCGTTCACGTTAGCTTGTTAAATGTACAGTATAGTTCTGTCATGGAAGATTGCAGTCTAATGATGCAGTAAGCATTTACGCATTTGCGAAGTTTTGGTAAAGTCACGTTCATTTAAATAAGATTTGTTTTCTATGTACATCAGTGCATGCACTGGACTTTGCTATTTAACATTAACCATTTTTAGTTTTAATCTTTATTAGCTTGAGGGTTTTGATTACACACTTATACTTACTTCAGTCAAAATTTTAGGCTTCTAGACATGAAGACCTTCAGTTCATCTGGGCATCCCGGGGTCAGTCTGAACAATGATTTAGTCAACGATAAGCTCCTAATAGATTGCGGAGAAGATCAAGATTGTGTGCTCGGTAAGTTCTATGCGTACAATTTGTACCATTCAAAATGACAAATTGCTACTTGATTTTGCAAATAAAACCAAAATCATGTGCCTTCAAACAGTGGTTATGGCATGCCAAACTTTTTGCCTGGCAGCTCTGTCCATCCATAACTAAAGACAATAACATTCTATGCTTTTGCCAAGAAAAATTATGCGCATACTTAAATTCTAAACGAGACCAGGATTAAACCATGTCAACCCCCCACTTTATATAAAGGCTAATTTAGAGTTTTGGAAACATCTTAAAAGATCGTGGGCCATCCTAAACACAACCTTATCCTGTAGCCATCTTCATGACTGCACAACCCCTCACTCGGTCATCCATGATCCATCCCTCATTTCCATGATTGTTTTGTGAACCACCAGCATCTCTTTATCTGATTGTATCCTTCAAAAGCCCATGGGTATCATGTGAAGTGCCCTCAGTTCACTCGGCCTCTTTTGTGTGGTGCCATGTCCATAAGGCGAATCGTTGCATAGTGCGCCATGTTGTGGGGAGCTTTGTGATGCTGACCCAAGCATGTCTGAGTTTGGAGTTGGGTACTTCGAGGTTGTGTGGGCTTCTAGCGGTGTTTATTGCTGCGGTGTAGCTGTCTGAGTACAAAACTTATTAATGGAAGGATGATACAATAAAGGAGCATCTCTGCTTCAGCCTGAACGGAAGGAACAAATGAGGCCTTAGCAGGTGTTGGTTCCAATTCTAACGACATGAGTTTGCGCTTGAGCCAGCCAAGGTTTATTCTGGTCAGTTATTCTGTTTCCAGCCCATCAAACATATACTTGCAGCTGCATCAAGTTATAAAGTTCCCAGCCCATAGAATTAGAACATAACTTACAGATTTACCTTTAAAAATAAGTAACATACACTGCTTTAAGATTTTTGGAAACATTCCCAGGAAGAGCACCGAAGCACTGAACAATTGGGGAAGTTTTTATTAGCCATGGTCTATGCAGCAGTATATGGTGCTTTATTGGCCTTCCACTTGAATATTGGTGACTGCCAGTTTTAGATTTAACCACCTGGTTTAATGGATTACGCAGATTCTAGGCCACAGTGCTGCGCAGAAGTATCAAATCGACATTTTTTACACTCCCTTGGTTCTAAACTGTTTGGAAAATATTTTTTTCTTGCAATATCTTTTTCTACTTTTCGGACAGATCTCTTCATCTCAGCATGGCAAGCTGTCCATGTTGAAGCACAACTGTAGAAATTGTTAGTATAGTGTAGTCGCATAATAGATCAGATAAGCAAAGGAAAAGACAACTCACTTGTTCAAAGTTCCAGGTTTCTATAATGAAACTTGTAATACCTGTTTACTGCTTTCCATCGATGCACTTGCTGCTGTTTAAAGTTCAATATTCCTAATGTGTCCCTGTCCTCTCACTGCTGTTACCTTGCTAGATCACATGTTTTGCTTTCTAGTTATGAGCTTCTGTTGAACACTTTTACTAACCAGTGATATTGCTAATTCCTTTCTGTCTTCATGCATAAGTTTCACCAAATACTCCATCCACATTTTAGGTGGCATAGTTGCCCTGGGAAAGTTTGATGCCCTTCACATTGGCCATCGGGAGTTGGCAATGCATGCTTCTAAAGCAGGAACTCCTTTTCTTCTTTCTTTTGTGGGAATGGCTGAAGTACTTGGCTGGACATATAGGTGAGTCTACATGAAACTTAACTTCCCTCGAGAGACTTATTCTTGGGAATCTTTAATCCCAAATAAAGGAAGGCCTTACATGTGGTAAACCATGGCTGTTTCCTGTTGTACAGGCCTCCTATAGTTGCTCAATGTGATCGGAAGCGAGTCCTTTCCTCTTGGGCTCCATACTGTAGGAATGTGGCGCCTCTTGAATATCAAGTTGAGTTTTCAAAGGTCAGGTACCTGACTCCACGGCAATTTGTTGAGAGGTTATCAAAGGATCTTAGAATAAAAGGTGTGGTAGCAGGTACAGACATGTTATTTTCTCTCGCAGGTTTAGTATTGTGCTGCTCTATCATGCCCCTTTCATAACATATTTGTTTTTGTACAATGACAGGTGAAAACTACAGATTTGGCTACAAAGCATCTGGTGATGCAGCTGAGTTAGTGAAGCTATGTGAGGAATTTGGCTTAAGTGCGTTCATAGTACGGTCTGTCATGGACACAGCAAAAAGATCTCATAATGGAGTAGCAGCCACCATAAATTCAAGTGATAAAGGACAGGTTTCATCCAGTCGTGTTCGCCATGCTTTGGCTATGGGTGACATGGAATACGTCTCTGATTTGCTAGGGAGGAAACATCGCCTTGTGCTAACAGTTAACGAAGACTGCCTTCATGAAGGGAAAAAGATCATATTCCCTAGCTCGTGCACTTTGAACATGCCACCAGCTGAAGGTTTGTACGAAAATTGTGACATTGTTAATGGAGGGTATCTTGGACCATGTAGGGTGATCATTAACTCTGACACAACAGTTGTTGAGATGAAAGATGAGAACAGTTTGTCACCAAATCCTATTCAAGAAGTTGGGCAATTAAGCATTGAGTTTGGATAATGTATGTAAACTTTGTTCTCTATTGGCGGGAGTCCATTTTTTGCATTTGCCATCTTTCGGAGATTGTTGCCAAAAGGAGAGGACTTTGTAGGGGGAAATACTTCAAGGAAAATTTCAGGACTATGTATTCAAGTATGCAGTATGCCTCATCATGATTGAGCCCAAGAGCATCTTGTAGTTTCATGAGAATGCTTTCTTACAGGAAATTCGTGATTCGTTCAAGGTTACCATACATACAAGGACTAGGGAGCAAAGTGGCATTTTTTTGACCTGGATTGGCAATAAATAAGTGGCCGGCTTCGGACAAGCTGTATCTATTGAAACTAATGCAGGGAAGGGGCTTGTCTTGCAACTTCACATTTGTAGCTTATACACTGTAGTTTTTAGTTTATACGTTGATAGGGAGCATAGTTGGTCATTTGTCAACGTTGTAGCATCTGTTGTTACTTGAATGTTCAGCTATTATAATGAGAACTTGATTCTGACAAAACATTTGATATCCTTCCAGATTCCTCCTTTGAAACATTATCTCTGTTCTTCTGGCAGTTGCTAATAATTATTTGAAGGAAAAATTATGTGTATACTACTGCAGAGATGTCTACATTGGAAAATACCATTGGCTGTAAGTATGACATGTGGACTCTAAGACCACATGCCATAGATACATCGATGGTACTTTCCAACTTAGATGACCTGCAATGGTATTTTTCAAATTCTCCCTTATTTGAATTACTTGTTGGGCGCCTGGAAGTCCAAGAGAGATTTTTTTTCTTGGTGCCTATGTGAAGATACTGGTAGCTGCTACAACATTAATCTGGGTCTACCATAAAAATGAAATTGTAACTGAATTAGTTTTGTTTTGATTTTGCCGTTTAACGTCTGCTAGCTGCAAAAGTGTATCATTTAGTCCATGTCAACTAGTTCAAGCAGGATGTCACCCATCCTCTAAAGGATGAAACGATCAAAAGGCTACTGCCTATGTCAAGATTGTTTTCCGCGAGAACTTGTGCGCAACGATGCCGGGCACACACGCCCCAGTAATGGGTAAGGGTAATAGTATGTTAACGTACAGCAGCCGACATTGTTAAGTTCCAACACCTTCATCACTAACAACTATGAACCAATCATTAATGTCCAGCCAGAAAAAAAAGTCTAATCACTATGAACCAATGATTAATGTCCAGTCACAGAAATAAAGATATGCACTCAGAGTGTTACAGAAACCTAAAATTCATGTGCTCTGCGAAAATCGGGGAAATATACAACAATGACACTCAGGTAGAACCGGTACACAAGTTATCCTGTACAGACCTGTGCTCCCCAGAGGATAAAGCTTATTGTCACCTGACTAAACCCCAAAATGTTGCCAACGGGAAAGCAGACCTGCTATGGCCGTGAGACTTGCAAATAACAGCCCATATAAACATGTTTTGGTCACAGGCAGCCGAAACCGACAGGCTATATTTCACTGAACACTGCCAAAAACGGCTCAATTCTCTCAACGAAATCAAACCTGTCACAGTGCTGAACTTGTTCCGAGTCATGAACAATCAGGTTGTCTTTATTTGCTCATATTTTTCGCTTATGCTTCCACCCTTCTGCTTCTGAAATTCAATGTACCGTAATGTGCTGGCAAAGAAGGCCTCTGTAGATGCATCAGCTACAGTATTGTCACTTTGCTTCTCAGTCCTAATCAATTCAATCAAATCTTGGATCACAGTATTTGTGATCTGTGGAATTCCTTTCTCAAAGAAGTATAAGTACCTGAAAATAGTGAAAGCATGAGGCTTACAATGGCACAAATCACTTACGCACCAGAAAACATATCAAAATCCAGTTCTCGACTTTACTTGTTCAAAATTTCGATAAATAGAGTAACAGAACCACTGCTTCCCCTGGCTGCGTTAGCCATCTGCTGAGCGGCATTTGCAATTCTCAAGGCACGCTTTAAACAAAGGAGGACCCTAGAACAAAGTTCAATCAGGAAGTCAGTAACCTCTTAATATCTCAGATAAGATTCAACAGCAGTTCTAAAGTTATTGTCAGTATAAAACCTTTAGTTACCATAAGTAGATAGAAATCCAAAGATAACATTAAATTAGTTTGGATGGCCATGAGGCAGGAGCCCATGACATCATGCAATTAGTTTGACTGGACATGAGCCCATGCATTATGATAGACACTTATCTCAGTAGCATTAGCAAGTAATGTGTTAACAATTTATTTGCATGGCTAAAAACCAAAGATGGACAACATGACCATGAGAACCAATAAAACGGCAGGTTTACACCAAGTAGATCAATTGAGACCTTTCACCATCCATTATTCCATCTTGGTCATCAGTCCAGAAAAGATGAGAACATGCATAGACTGCTCGGCATTGGTCGGGCTTCTTTAGAAGCTTTGCTGAATACTGCACAAAACAGTAGCATTGTTATTTACCTGAGAAGTAAACTGATTCCATGCAATAACAGGGTTTGAGAAGGCGGCATGAAGCAAGAAATCATTACCCCTGTTGTCTTATGAGTGAGTGTATCTCTATTTTCCACCCCAAATATATTCATCCGCTGAAGGGTTCCAATTATTAGGTGAATTGCAGTGATTTGAGCCTTTGAATCCTGCTTGTGGCACATAAACATTATAAAGGGAAAATATAACAAAATACAAAGGCAATCAAATGCCCTAAAAAGGCATATCACATGAAATTTACAATAGAACCCAGGGTTGCATCAAACAACTCAAGTATTGGAAGCACATGGGTCACATACACTGTTGCACAAAGAGGGAAGGAGGAGGGGGGGGGGGGTCATACCGCAATTTCTTCTTCATATAATATGAATGCTTGAGTAAAAAACTCATAAGCAACCGGTTCCAAATCACAATCATTGGCAGCCTGAATTAAGAATCACAATCATAAAATAGGAAAAATGTAAAAACAAACAATCAATTGTTACAACCATACCTCTGCACACTGCAGATATAGTCTCAGAGCTAATTCTGGGGAAGGAACACACAAAAGAGCTTCAATAGTCTGAAAAAAAATGGTGACAACAATGATGAGTGCGCAAGAATATAGAGATAGCATGAAATCTTTTGCAATATGTATCAACAATAATTTGGCAACAACTTTGAGTTAATTAATGCAGATAATCATGTGCTCTTCCTATTTGGTCATGGAAAGTAGAAAAAATAACAACACTAAATGCAATAAAAGAAATATTCTGTGGTGTTCGTGTCTATTTTGAGATTGGAACTCAAAGTTACACGCATGCAAAATAAATCTATGAAAAAACCTGATGCAAGATCTGGAATATTTTCTTCGGAGTTGCAGGAACATCCTCCCCAATGACATCTCCATCTTGGCCTTGTAATCGTCTGACCAACTGCAGATAAAACAAGTTATCTGCATATTAGATCCTTCAACTGATAATAATCAGTAAAGCAAAAATGCAATAAATTGCCTTCCTAATTGCATAGTCCATTGTCCAACAAAGTATGTGGTCCATTAGTTGTTTGCCAGGATCAAAATATATGTTTCTTCAATTCAGGAGGATCATGAATACAACCATGCATCTGTTCACTAACATAAATCTTGAGGAAAGGGCGAAAGGCAATCCAAAAGCACAAGTAGAAAAGGAGCCATAGTCTTATAGAGAGTAAAAATCTGAAAAGAAATCAATTGCCCACTAGAAAACAACCTTCTATGTACATTTCACGTTTTTTAGGAGCATGAACTTTGAGCATCAAGATATTTGGAAATTTGGAAACTCATTACATCATACCATGCTTAAAGAGTTGTAGAACAAACCTTAAGAGCGGAGAATACTAATGAAGGCACAGTGAAAGTTAGACGCTTGGGACCTCCCATAAGTATATGCTTCTGAACTGTACATAAGATCTGAAAGGACAAGAAGCATATTGCAATTAGCACTTTCAGACCAGTAGTGTTGAACACACGAATGCTGATATTGATAAGTGCTGCCAGGTGCCAATCAAATGTACCTTCAGCATCTCCTCATGATCATCATTGTGCAGCATGTGAATAAGACGTGCTACGGAATTCTGTTCCTCCTTAAAGTCCTCTTCATCAAGCTAAAACAATAAAAATAATATAGTTAAAGTTTGAGCAAACTTGATGAGAAAATGAGACCGAAATGTTTCGTGCTGATCTAGCTTCACCGAGCAGCGGAAAGAATATAACAGACCGGTCAAAATAAACTTTTACAACTAAGCACATGGTCTAACCTCATCATCTTGAGCCCCATCCATATCTTTTGTGAGCCCCTTAATTAAGTCGAATAGTGCCTCAATCTGTAAGAAACAACAAAACAGAGCCACATGCCACACGATGAGTTGCTTAGTAATTGGCAGAGCAGCATCGTAATATGAAATATTACCTTATCAGAAGTAGATATGCAAGTTGTGTTCTTCATTATGCTTTGTATTATTACCACAGCCATCACTTTGGTTGTAGCATTATCTAGATAATCCATAACCCGAGGATAGTTTGAAAGTTCTAATGCAGTAACAATATTGCTATATTTTTCCAGGGGAGCACTAAGAAGTGCAACAATTTGCTTTGTTGCCCTGCTATCTTCAAGTTTTGCCTTGCCTGAAAGTTTCTTGACACATGCACCCTGTCCAATAATAAATATAGCATGAGCTGGAAGGTTCAATATACATGAGATGATCGATGAATTTACGTCATCGGCATAATATCAATTATAGTACAACTAAAATGGCTTCGTAGAGTTCGTCTAAAAAAATGGCGTAGAGTTATATATAAGTAAGAAGACTTACCAGCACTTGGTCGACATAATCAAGCCGATCTGGATGTACACGGAGAGTAAATGTCAGAAGTGATACATATAAAGTTACTGCTCCCACAACCGGCATGTCAGGTTGGGCTTCTATGACCTGCCAAAAAGAACAAAAGTTAGCTGTTTCGGTTTTCCCAGAGGCACGGCCAAAAACGGCTTATAATTTGGACACTGAATAGAGAAATGAAGGGTGCAGTTATATTGCGCAGTATGTCATTAATAGTGGAATTTTAAACCTTAGATCAAATGCATATTATATGACCAATCACTAATAACCAGCAGCTAGAGTTTTACCTTTCCAATAGCATTGCTGAACTTCGCAAAAGCTTCAACTTGCAAGAACTCTGGCAATACCTGCACAACACATTAATGTCAACATATACAAAATTTGCCTTGATCAAGTGATCCAGGGAATGCTTACTTCAGGACTCAAGGCAGCATAGTTTGACAACCTGTCCATAAGTTGAGATAGCACTGTTTTGATATCAACATTTGACTGCAGAATAAATTTAGAAATGACTTCAGTTCTTGGTGAAAATAAATAGAAATACATAAAAAATCCCTAAATGAATCTAGCTTCACAGTATTCGATCAATCAAGCAAAGTAAATCAATCAATCACAAAGGTAACGCACAACTCAAGTCCTTGGCTGACAGAATCAACTAAAGGTGTCAGTATGACACATTACAATGGGGAATTCACACTGGCAAATACAGCATGGATCAAGCTAAGAAAATAAAGTTGCAAACCTGTAGCTGGGGAAATGCACTCAATAATGTTTCCAATGTCTGTAAATGGTATTCATCTGGAAAGACTTGGATTACGCAGTCCATCAGGTAGAATTGTGCAAGGTCATCCTTACAATTAACCACCTGCCAAGATATTACTAGTTCAGTTTCCACTACAATCAAGAAGGTATCATCATCATTTCATCAATACATCTTACTGCAAACCTGTTCTAATATTCTTGGAAGAACAGTTTCTTTGTACATATCAAGGTCAACACCCTCAATCTGGCTTAGAACATGAAGGTTTTTGCCTACCTAGAAGAAAATATAAAAAAAATGTCATTGAAATGACTCAGTATGGTTGAGTAGAATATGTAGATGTCATTGAGTTACCAGATCACGCAGTTCATTTCTTTCCTTCCCTCGCTTTTCCTTCTCCCGGACAGGCCCCTGCAGACCAGAAAAATCATTTTTTTTCTTTAAGCTAGGATGGTCTAACCAGATGAATGGCTTTAGTCACTTGTGTCATTCATATGATATGATAAAATGCATGATAAAAAGGAAACAAATGAAGGCAGGTTCCGCCTTAGGTTATGCAACAAACCTGATGCTGCATCCGGACCCAGAGTTTGTTCATTTCAATGAAATTCTGAAGAACAAATTCAACTGCATCATTAATGCTTTCAGCATCCCTGCATGATTAAAATTGCAAAACATGATGGGATATCAAGAGGCCATTACATAATAGAAGAACTGTATCAATTTGAAGTGGTATACACTATCGGGACAACTTGTTATGTTCTGCATGTCCCAACTCCCAGCTATACTAAATAGAACTAACTACACAGAGTTTCCACATTGTACTGATCCATAGTCAAGTAGGGCCACTAGCACTGCCCACTGGAGACAGTTTCGAATTGCAATATAGAAATGCACTTAAATATGGTTGAAAAACTCTGATTTATTCATGTCAGAGTTGGGTTGATGACAAAGTGATACCAATTAGTGCACAGGAAGTTGCAGCACTGAAATAAGTACAAAATTGTAAGAAGTGTGAACAGTACACAATGAAGGGGAAACGGGAACTAGTAAACACTAGTGCCAATGCATCATGTAAAGTCAATGTATTATATGATTTGTCAAAATTAATAATGCAAAAGTAATTAAGCAATATAATATTTACATAACCAAATGAAACATCACCTTGTTCATATTTAATGTTAAATCTATAGCCGCTAAATTGTTTTTTTTGTGTCAAGTCAAAATGTTCTAATTATTTTCAGTAGCTTCCATGTTGCGATCATTTTCAAAAAGAACAAAAATGAAAACATAGCACACACTTTACATTGTCGTCATAGAATAAGCTAATTCATGATGTCCTAGAACTAGTATGACTGAGGGAAATATCACCATTAAGATACTACTGAAACTTAAATCAAAAGTTACTGGATTTAAAAATAACATGGCATGAAGTACAGTACCCTTCATACTCAGAACCAATATCAGGCAGTTTGTCTCGGCTTATTTGAGAAAGGTAACTTCTTAGGAAAAGCCCGCGGAGAGGATGTTGAATGCCTCGGCACATTTCAACGAGATCTTTAAGAACATCTTTAGCAGGAGCCTCTTTTGATTTAATGTACACAGATCCTACTGTGCACAGGAGATAGCTGGCATGTAACAACACCAAATCAGATGTAGCTTTTCATAAATCATAGGTAATCTCACAGAAAAACATAGTTTCTCATAAGTTCCATAAATGTTAAAAATCATAACACAAGTATGCTAGCAAACATGATTAGCAGCTGGTCTGATATTCAGATATGGTGATTTTATACAAGTTGATTACATGAAATAGCGAACAGGTAAACCGGAATAATGCTTGCAATCATGGTCTATGTAGAACTCTATCATAACATACTGCTTATGCAACGCTGCAAGTTAAAAATAATACTAATAATAATATGAATTAATCAATAGCAGTGCCAAAATCTACAGATAAGGGCTCAATGAGGCTAAAAAACCTAAGTTTGTTTACAATGGATCAAAATTCAATGTATTTAATTCCAATGAAATTTGGAAAGTGTTCTCCATGAATCAAGTACTGTTAAAGGCTTCGATGCCAGTGTGAAAGAATTTCCAAGTTTTGCAGTCTTGTTTCAGTTTAAACCTAAGCCAATGCCAAAATCCAATCAACTAGGATACTACTGAACGTAAACACATCATGATTTATCTGGACCCTCATTGAACGATAAAAAGAGCAGAAGATCCAGCTCGATTGATATGCATACGAGTTAATCCCAGTACAAACTGAAGTACAATTGAGGAGATCTTGTTGTGACATCCTTACACATTCTCTATCAACTTAGGAACTGAAGTGGGAAAAAGGAAATCAATGTTTCCTCATTTGGGTTACAAATAAATAAAAGAATTAAGATTTTAGTGGCCCACTCACAGCTAAATTCTGAATGATGATATTCTACAGAAGTCAGGGAGGTTGGCTGTGAGCCTTGCAGGATAAAGTTTTTATTAACAGGCACTCCTGGGAACTATCCTAAGATAGTGCAAGATGTCCCCATGGAAAAACACATTTTGGCACTTGGGCATGTAACCACTACAGCAGAAAGAGAAATCACTACTGACAAACTGACATGATGATTATGTACTGAGTTCAAGAGTGGGTACTAGATATATAAGCACTAAGTCTACTTCTTTCATGTTGCCTCAGCGACATATGCACTTTATTCAAACTAGTATGTTAGGCACAGCAAAGAGGCACTCACAAGTTGCGCTATCAATCTTAGCAGACTATCTCATATAGTTGTAAATAGGGACATGTGCTTCTTTTCCTCGCTAGTACAGTATTTGCATGTATTTACATAGCATGAGAACTGCGTATATGCAAAATGGGGGCAGGAGCCTCACAGTCTCGGCAAGACGTTGCCAGCATGCTGCACGAGTTCGTACAGATCGACGACTGAGCAACTGCCGCGCCGGGTCTCCTCCCTGAAGAACATCTCCAGCTTCCGCAGCTCATCAAACGCCCTCATATCTGCAGCCCAGCAAGTGAATTGCATCAAACCCCAACCGATCCCACTCCCAGAATTTGACACGCCCAGTAGCTCAGAATCCAATACTCACAGAGCTCGTAGTACTTGTGCGGTGAGAGCCGCGAGGTGCGCAGCTCGGAGAGCATCTGCGCCGAGTACTTGAGCGCGTCCTTGAGATTGTTCGAATCCTGCACGCGAATTGCACGGTTGGGGCCAGACCGAGGAAGCGGCGGTTGGGAGGAGGTGGGGTTAGGGTTCCGCGGGCGCTTACGAGGGCGCGGTGCATGTAGAAGGCGTTCTGCTGGACGCCGGCGATGCCCTCGGCGAGCCACCGCTCCTCCTCGTCGGCGCCGCCGTTGGGGAGCATCCTCACCGCCGCCGATGCCGCCGCCATCCGCGCCGCCTGAGGAGGTGGATCTGGTCTGCCTCGCCCGCGGCGTCGGGGCTCAGGTTGGATCTCGCGTGGGCTGTCCCCGAGGGGTTGGCTTGGCTTGGATCGGAATCGGTTCGGGTGTTGTGTTCTGTTCGTCGTCGCGCGTATTTCTATTTGTTTTATTTATTTCTATTTCCCATTTGGTTTTATGGTGCGATCGGCATCAGATGAGTTGACGCGCCGGTGTGGTGAGGGATGACTGACAGTCCTGCTCGGGATCTGACCCAGTTTGCTTAGCTAAAATCAAAGGTAGCCATGTAGGCAGTTGAAGCGACTTCTAATGGATCTTCTAGTGTTTAATTCAAAAGAAAACTAAGAGCGTATTTGTCTTAGTTTCAGATTATAAAAATATATAAAAGCTATTTTTTTATTAGATGGTAGATTGTTGGATTCGTAGTATAATATGGATTATAAATTATAAGAATCAATTTTAAGATTTTAACAGGTTGCTTTTGTTTTTGGATTAGGATCTATATAATTAGAATAAAAAACAAATAGAGTATAAACCATATAACATAAGACGACATATTAATTCTTAACTTTTCTCTGATGTACATTAGTCATAAGAGCCATATCTAAATAAAGGTGACAGAATAGCATAAAAAAAGAGAAAAGGATAGGATTGCTCTCTAAGGTTATGTCCCTATCTACTTTCCCATTATCATCATTGAGGTTGTGCACTCTCGTTACCTATTGCTGATGTGTTGGTGCTCAATGGCACGGTTCAAAAATGCGACGGTAACCGACGAAAAATCGCGGTTACCTACCTTCTCGGTGCAGCTCGGTTTCAAAAGTTGAGCGGTTACCGAATTTGAATTCAAAAAATTCAAACCGATTTTGAAAAAAAAATCCAAAAATCCAAAAACAATCTGATAAAAAACTAGAGATAATTTCAATAGTATTTGTGAAAACCAAATTTGAAACAAATATCATTTAGATATCCAAATTGACGGGCAAACTTCGGATATATTTGTAATGGGCTCGTCTGTGTTCTGGGCCGAATGAATAGTCGCTTCCGGCCCGTTTGCAGCCCACGGCTAGTAGATAAGGTGGCGTCGGATTGGAGCTAGCTGTGCGCTGCACACTTTCCCCACTGCAATTGTCGGTGGATAAACACCGTAAGCAGGGATCTTGAGGGACCCCCTTTGAGATTCGGCCGGGGACTGGTCCTGGAACTACCTTGTACGTGGGGTTAATGCGTATGGGACTTAGGTGGAATGGATCATCGTCGGCTAGTAGCAATGAGTGCACCAAGGATTTAGACAGGTTCAAGCCACACGGAGACGTAATACCCTACTCCTGTGTGTTTTGTATGTTATCAATGCTCTTCGGATGTCACTATGCCTTTCTCGATCTCTAACTCTCTCGTTTTCCTCTGTGTTACGAGGTCTTCTTTTCTACAAAGTGCTCCCCCTTTTATCTACCGGGGAGAGGTCCTACAGGGAGTGCCCAAAACGAAGGTACAAGTTCCCGTAAACAATAAATGGAAAACGATCATCAAGGGTCTACAGTTGATGTTACAGAGGGTTGAAAATACATCCCTCGAACGGTCCCATCGGTCTTCACGTCCCAAGCTTTAGCAGGCGCAGGGGCGCTCACCGGCCAGTCTCTGAGTACTCTCTCATGCCAGTCTGGTCAAAGTAGGTCTGACACGGTCTGATGCAACAGGGCAATAAGCGATAAGCCTCAAGCCCATCGAAGATATCTTCAAGCCATCTTTCTTTATGGGCCCTGCGAGGGGATATGCGATAGGACCCGTCGTATTAATTATGCCCACGCCTTCCTGCCAGGCGGCGGCAGGGACTGGCATATTCAGTACGGCAGGCGTGGGGGAGAGTGGTTGGATGTGACCGTCCACGCTCCCCATTAAATGCAGCATTGGGCCTCCCACCGACCCACACCTCATCATGGAGTCCCTGCGGGGTCCACCGACAGCAACTCCAGCAGCTCCACACGCGGCGCCGGTGACTTCCCAAGCAAATCCGGTGAGGTCCGGCGCAAATCGAGTGCTTTTTCTTCGGTTATCGCGGTCGGGAGCTCGGTTATCGACCGCATTACTGCGGTAACCGACCGGCGGCCCCAGCTCGTCGCCAGACTACGTCGCGTGCTCGGTAACCGTCGCTATCTCTTCGGTAACCGCTGCTTGTAGCTCGATGTTGTGTGCATAACGGTCGGTAATCGTTGTAATACGGTCGGTAGTGATAGATTTCGTGGTATTTCGACGATGCATTGCATTATGAGTTCAGTTGTGGACTATGTAGTAGTTTTTTTGTGTGTAAAATGCACTGTTCGGTGATAAGTTTGGTTGATTCGCTGGGTTATAGACCTTATTACATTGAATTGTCCATGTACATGCGAATGATGGTAATATTCGTGCTAGATAATCGGCCATTTAGGTGTATACGGTGCTAATATTCGTTCAAATAAGTTTATTAGTTGGGTAAGCATTGATAAAAAATTTTCAATTGAGTTGAGTAGCGATTTGAACACGTGTGGACATATGTATTAGTAGGCTAACCATCGAGATTTCTTCTTCCTACAGAGAAATTGCAAACTAAGCAATGACAGATAAAGATGTGGTGTGACAGCTGAAAGTGCATCTAGGCCCCCCTAAGTGGGTTTTGGCTTATTGATGACAAAACGATTAAGGATCTAATATGTTTATCTAAGTCATGAACAGGTCTTAGTCTCAATTGAGAAGACTTATGACGGTTGACGCCCCTCGAAAAGAAAAGAGAAGCAATGAGTAGTACTCAATAGGATTAAAATTTTTCTATCTTTGAAATTGAGTCTAGGGTAACCGTACTATTAAGAGGGTTGCATTTGTTTGCTGTTATGGTGTCTTAATGCTCAAGATAACCTTTAGAACCAATAAGTTGAGAGACACACTCACCCACGGATACCGGGAAGATAGACAGAAGTTTACTGGGCCCGAAGTCTCCGGTGTTCACCGGATACTCCGGTCCTCAGTATTTAGACCGGAGTCTCTGAGATAGACTCCGCCAGAAGAGGCTCGGTTCCAAATTTCTATTTGTCCGGAGTATACGGTGTTCACCGGACACTCCGGTATCGGTGAGTTTTTAGGCCGGAGTCTCCGAGAGAGACTCCGCCAGAGGTCGCTCGGTTGAGCATTTATTTTTGTTGGAAAAAGGCCGGAGTCTCTGGTGTTCACCGGATACTCCGGTAGGAAAAATGTTTTTACCGGAGTCTCCAAGGGAGACTCCGACAAGGGTGGCACGGTTAGTATTTATTCTTTTATTAAAAAAGACCGGAGTCTCCGGTGTTCACCGGATACTCCGGTACCTGGAGAAGCCGGAGAGTCCGGCAAGTCTCCGGACCTTGTCTGTGTGGTAGCCCTGTCAGGGCCGAAGACTCCGGCAACTTAACAAAACCGTAACGGCTAGTTCTGACACAGTTCTGTGACCGTTCTGACGCCGTTTTGGATTTTATGCCAGAGACTTCGGTGTTCACCGGATACTCTGGGGTAGGTGTGTCAGAACAGTAACAGCTAATTTTTTAGAACGGGTTACATATACTTCCGCACCTCTAAGCATTAATGGCTTGCTGTTGCTGCTGAGCTCCACACTCACAAAACCTTCCAAGAGCATTTAAAAGCCCTCCAAACATCTATAGTGCTTAGTTTTGCGCAAATTTAGTGAGATTGTGTTTGAAGTGAAGTTGAGACACTTGAGCATTGAATTCATCATCAAGCATTCGCTGTAATCATTTCTCTTGGAGCCTTGTGCTCCTAGACGGCAAGGCGTCGTCCGTAGAGCACTCAATCTTTGTAGAGTGCCACGGGAAGTTTGTAATCGACATCAACTTGTGTAAGAAAATTCTAGCTTGATCTTTGTGTTCGCTATAAGAGGATAGGGTTGGAGAAGACCCGGCTCTTTGTGAGCTACTCAACGGAGACGTAGGTACTTCTTTGTGAGGTGGCCGAACTCCGGGATAATCCCATGTGTCTTCATTTGTGCAATTTATTTAATTGTGTAGGTTTGAGATTTTTCCATACAATTAGTCTTAGTGATCATCTTGCTAGTGTCTATTGTTGTTTAAGCTTTGTGCTATTAAGTAGATTTAGTATCACCTTTTAGTCTCTAGCTGTTCTCGTTAATTCTTAGTTGTTCTCGAGATCTTGTATAGACCGGAGACTCCGGGCTAGACCGGATACTCCGGACAGACCGGAGTATCCGACCTTCACCGGAGTATCCGGCATCTGTTTAATCCGCTGATTAGTTTTAATTTTCAGAAAAACCTATTCACCCCCCTCTAGGCACTTTTATGTACATTCAGCAGCATGGGGATAATTTGGCCCCGGGTTTTAGGTGTAATTATTGCAATAAGAAAAAGAGAGGCGGTGGTGCCATAAGGTTGAAAGAACATTTGGCAGGGCGCGGATCAAATGTTGTATATTGTGATAGGGTGCCTCCAGATGTACGTTATTATTTCAGACGTGAGCTGGATAGGGCAAGAGATAAGAGGAAGGGAAAGGCAGACGAGAGGGTTCAAAGGCAAGAATCAGCTAGAGTTCAAGTAGATTTGACAAGCGACAATGAGGACACGGAAGAGGAACATGTGCAGCGTGTCATGGCTCAATCGAGGGACGAGGAAGAGTTCAGGAGAGGGCAGGCGAGTCCTACGAGCATGGAGGTGGTAGTGGTACTGACAGAGGGGGCTCTGTGTTAAAGAGGATGCTTAGGAGAGCATCGTCAACAAGGGAGCCACCACAAAGTGTCCGAGATTACAATGTTGCTTTAGCAAAAGCCCCTGTGCAACCGAGGATTGACACCGGGTCATAGAGTGCTAAGGGAAAGAAAGCGAATGAAGCTATTGGTGTGGCATGGTCCAAATTTTTTCACACTTCAGGCATTCCTGACAGAATGGCGGACGATGCATTCTTTATCGCTGCAGTTAAAGAAACACAGAAATGGGGTGAGTGATTAAGTTTGTAATGAATTTATTATTGTCATACTTCTTTCTTTTTGACGTCTGATCATTTGTTCCGTAACAGGTGAGGGTGAACCATCTCCAACATGCCGGGATATAGATGGTAAGTATCTGGACGAGAACAAAAATGCTTTAAAGAAAATATTTGACAAGTGCAAGCTAGAATGGACAGAGTATGGTGTTACCATAATGTGCGATTCGTGGACGGGACCAACGCACATGAGTATTATTAATTTCCTCTTATATTGCAATGATCGTATATTTTTTCACAAGTCTGTAGATGCGACCGGCTACAATCAAGATGCAAAATATTTGAACAAGGTACATTATTTTCCTAAGTTGCTAATATAGTATTTCAATTGTTGCATATTTATGTTTGGTTCGTCTACACCTACACTATCAATGTTTGCCAGACGCCTAGTGTCACAGTGCGTGTCATCTAGTGGGTGTCAGAGGAACTGGAGTACATTTGCTTTCATCCACACCAAAATTCGCAACCGACTAAGCTACAAGAAGCTCCATAAGTTGGTATATGTCAACTACAACCTGAGAATACAAAACAACTTGGATGCAGGTATCAGGTCGACTGTTGATGATGATCCATTTCAGCGGTTTATGGAGCTCACATTGAATGAGGATAACAATCCGCTCCGGGACTGGATGGAGACCAGGAGATCAAATGCAGCCCCTGAGCTTGATGAGGAGGACACAGATAGTGACGTACCCTTGCCTACTCACCTGGTGACAGACATAGCGAACACACCTGACTTGCAACAATGGGTTGCTACAGTGGTTGGTGACACACACACGGGAAAGATGAAGAAGCAAATGACGCATACAAAGAAGAGCAAGAGGACTAAGGGCAAGGGCAAAAGACAAGTGCAAAGCGATGAGAGCACGGATAGTGACCCAAACAGTTCAACTTACCAAGAATCGAATGACAGCAGCTCAAAGACTGACAACGGTGATGATGATGGTCAGGGCGGTGATGATCCTCCATGCCAATCATCTATCGTTCCTCCTGTGCAATTCACTGGTGAGAGTCAGTTTTCGTATACCACGCAGGATCAGGACCATGATGCTCCATCCTCACCAAGGCATATAATACATGGTGGCCACGATGGACCACAAGATAGTGCGAGCTATTCCAGCAGCTATGACATGGAGAGTAGTTGTGGATCGTATCCGTACCACTATTCTGTCCCCGATGCTCAGTCAGAGCCTCCTATTCAGTGGGTCTATGAGTGGCAAGACCCTGAGTTTTATCCCATTTTGCAAGGACAATGGTCAACCATTTTTGCATGGACAGGGCAAACATGGGCTGAGTTTAAGGCATAGTTGCTATTGACACGACGGCTAATGCTAATGTCCACCGATGAGTACAATATGTCCGAATGTAATCGGCCCCCAAGCTGGTGGTTCTAAAGGTGATGCAAATTTACCTTTTGCAACTACTTTATTTTCATACCATGTTGTTACACTAATTTTTTCCATCTCGTAGGTTGCACGTTGCATGGATACCATGGTAAGTACTCAAGGATTAGATGTAATGGCGTTTTTAGCTTTACTATGGATAATTCAATATATATTTATTAATTTCAGGTGCTACATATGTAATATACGCATATATTCGAAGCAATAATTATATGTTCGTACTTGAATTGCTATTACTATCTATTCGTTGCCTTCGAAACTTCCAAAATATAGCAAAGGTCATGCCAAAATTTTATATGATATTAAAAAACATACCATGGTTCGATACTATTTTTTCCATGATTTAGTGGTCAATTTTTTGTTTATTATGATTTTTCTACTTAATTATTGATAATGCGTCCATACATCTCGGTAATCGCTTAAAATCATTCGGTTATCGCATCAATTCGGTCGGTTTTCAATCCCTCGGTTATCGACCAAACCGCTCAATTTACCGAGGAAACCGCTCGGTAACCGGTCCAAACTGACCGGTTATCGATCGGGCAAAAACTCGAATTTTTTGCTAAATTTCAAATTTTGCCAAATGAATTTTCTCCGAATTTTTTTGAATTTTTCACCGGTAACCGCGGTTATCGTGATAATTCGGTTACCGCCGGAGCTCGGTAACCGAACTCCGGTCAGTAACCTTAACCTTGCTCGATGGTGCTCTCTATTTTAAACTTTGACCTGAAAGATCTAAAAAACTTCCGTCTTGGAGTTCTCGATCCTAGTTTATAAAAAACTAGAGCTTACACCTGGGAGTTCCGACTTTATGACGGAAGATTTCAACCCTTCAAACTTAAACTTACGGATATGATCTTTCAAGTTAGAAATTAGTGTTCCAAAACAAACTTTACTTTCAATAGGAGAGATTTTGAACTTGCAAGTTTGAAATTCCATATCTCAAGAAACTTTAGTGTCCAGATATTAAAATCATCTTTCAACTTGAGGATAAGAGCTGTAGAATCAAAAGGGATCCGGACTGCGGATTTTTGCGGAGTATCCGCGAATTTTTGCGGAGTCTCTGGACTTTCCAGAACAACTGTTCTTCACGGGGGGAAAAGACCAATTTGATTTGCGAGCTTCTCCCATCCAAAGGGAGACATGTTTGAGATAGTTTGAGTCTAGAATTCACTCATCAACTTAGCAACACGATTCTTAACTCAAATCTCCCCAAATCCTTTAATTTAGTCCAAAACCTCAAGAACTCATGAATTTCACAACCTTAACTCCAAATTCAAAATCTGTCCAACCAAAATATAGATTCTTGCCATAGATGTCTAGGGAACTCACCCAAGATGCTTTACCGAGCTTGGGGACCTTCGGTTGAACGAAGAAAGCTCGGGAAGAGAAACAACACCAATGCTTCTTGTGCTTCAACCATGAACACCAAAAGACATCAAAACCGGCTCGAATCCTTCGGAAAAACAAAAATAAATTGGAGGGATGGATAGCTTATGAACTAGTGATTGCGTAGACACCACAAGCGTACCTCGATTCCTTCTCTTGAGGTGGGATTTTGAGGGAGAAGGAGAGAGTGCTTGAGAGAGTGAAAGTGCCTAGAGGGGGGGGGGGTGAATAGGCTTTTCTGAAAATTAAAACTAAAAACAGCGGATTAAACTGCCGGATACTCCGGTATGGTCCGGAGTATCCGGTCTAGTCCAGAGTCTCCGGCCTGACAGGAATTTTCAGAATAAATTTGAACTAAAGACCACAGCTAGATTCTAAGAGTTGCACTAGGTCAAGTAGATATTACAAAGCTAGAATAACACTTAAAACTAGCAGGATTGACACTATAGCAATTTAAATGACAAATTACCAAATGCACACGATAAAGTAAGTTTCGCAAATAAGAACACGAGAATATATCCCGGAGTTCGGTCACCTCACAAAGAAGTGCCTACGTCTCCGTTGAGGAGCTCACAAAGAGCTGGGTCTTCTCCAACCCTATCCTCTTCTAGCGACCACAAAGATCAAGCTAGAAATTCTTACTCAATATGAAGTTGCTTACAAACTTTCCGAGGCACACCACAAGTTTTGGGTGCTCTTCGGGCGACTCCTTTTCTTCTAGAAGCCCAAAGCTTCAAAAGAGATGATCGCAGTAGATGCTCGATGAAGAAATCAATGCCCAAGTGGCTTTAACCCTCTCCAAACACACACTCTCAAATTTGTGCAAATTTTGCTCTAGAGATGATTGGAGGAGCTTTGAATGCTCTTAAAGTGCTCAAGAGGTCTCAAGAAAACCAGCCACAGCAAGCTCTAAATGCTATGGAGAGAGAAGGTATTTATAGCCCTCTCTCACAGACTAGCCGTTACTGTTTTTGTCAGAGCTTACCGGAGTATCCGGTGTACACCGGAGTCTCCGGTCCTAATTCCAAAAACGGCGTCAGAACGGTCACGAACGTGTCAGAACTAGCCGTTACAATTCTGTTTAATTACCGGAGTCTCCGGTGAACACCGGAGTCTCCGGTCCTGACAGATTTTCCAAAACAGACTAAGTCCGGAGACTAGCCGGATCCTCCGGCATCTCCAGGTACCGGAGTATCCGGTGAACACCGGAGACTCCGGTCTTTATTTCTTTTTACCAAAAAGATTAAATGCTAACCGAGAGCCTCTGCCGGAGTCTACCTCGGAGACTCCGACTGTACACTAAACATTTTACCGGAGTATCCGGTGAACACCGGAGACTCCGGTCTTTTTCTTAAAAAGATTAAACCGTAACCAAGACTCTCTTCCGGAGGCTCTCTCGGAGACTCCGGCTGAACGCTGAGTACCGGAGTATCCGGTGAACACCGGAGACTCCGGACTCTGAAGTTTTTCAGAAAGAGTTTCGTGTCCATGAGTGAATGTGTCTCTCAACTGGGTGGTTCTAAAGGATCTCTTGAGCATTGAGACACATTCAAGCAATTAAATTCATCCATCTAAGAAAAAATCTATCCTAGACTCAATTTCAAAAGTAAAATGAATGTAAGCCCTATCTTGTGCCCTTCGTTGATTCTTCAATTGTTTCGGCGGGCGTCAAACGTCATTTACCTTCACAACTAATGCTTATACCTGTTCAATACTCGCAAAGCATGTTAGTTCTTTAATCGTTTTGTCATCAATAAGCCAAAACCCACTTAGGGGGCCTAGATGCACTTTCAGAGAGGGAGAGAGCAAATCAACTGCTCTTGTGGTCGATTTAGCACGGGTGGGAGCAGGTGGGAGAGTGAGGGAGGGAGAGAGCAGGTGGGGCTGCTGTCTCTTTGAGTGAGTGAGGTGTGGGGTCGGGTGGTGGGTCCCACATGTTAGAGAGAAAGTTCGTTTCAACTGCGAATTACATTATTTTCTCTCTCGAATTTCTTTCTCTCATTCAAATGACTCGGAACAAAGTGCTCAAGTGTGCCAACATAATTTACAACAAAACTAATTATGGCGCTAATGATGCATGATTAAGCTTAATCACACGATTATGGATTTGGGACGTGACAAAGTCTAGGTTCGTGTTCGCACCCGAGTTGCTTGTGGCATTGGGTTGCACTGTTTGTTTCGCTTTGCTCCGTTGTAGGCTCTTATACTTGGCTCGTATGTTGTGAATCCTTATCCACAAGACCCTCTTTTGCCCCCTTTAGGTAATCATTTTTATTCGAAATATGTATTTGATACCATTATGTTGAATTTTGTGCGTATCATTTACTTGATCTAGGGACTGATACATGAGACACAGGGGAACCTGAGGTCAGGGATCCTAACAGCGGCATCCAGGGTTGTCTCCCTAGCAGATCTAGGCACAGGTGCAGCCATGTGGTCTTGCCGATGACTTGGCCCGTTCTCCACCAGCGTGGCCGACCTCCTCTTTGGTGTGGTTGCTTGGATTTGGTCGCGCGGTTGCCAGTTCTGGTCCCGCCCACGTGGAGAGGCCCTCGACAGAAGGCGTGGCAGTGGCGCGATCTGGCCACGGCTGCACATGGGGGGGCACGTAGCTGGCATGGACACATAGAGATTCAACCCTTTTGTGATGCACAAGGCACCCTAAGTGTCAACTTTGCCGGGGCTGGCCGACGATGACCGCCACACCTTGTCCAGACCCCCCCCCCCCGAGGCACTCCCTTATCTGTTGCGGCTCTACCTCTTTTCATGGCCATCCATGTTTGGTGAAGGCATTCATATCTTGTAAGCTGGTGCCCGTGCAGTGAAAGCATCGCGCCCAGTGCACGGGACGGAGTTCACCTCCGCACACCCCGACGTGGCTTCGTCGACCTTATGGCCTACCGTGGTCCTAGCGGCATGAGCATGTGGACTAACGCGAAAGTCGTGCAGCAAAAGCGTTGCACCCGTGCATGGTAGGTGCCCCACCTTCGTACGACATTGCAAAGGTCCTCTTTTACCTCATGCCCGTAAGTTCCATATGTGGTCTAGCGGTGTCCCTTGTAGCCTTCGGATCAACGAGGCTCTTTTGGAGTGAAGATGCTCAACTATTGCTCATGGGTTGGCCGATTGGGTCATCGTGTCGTCGAGCCCCAACTTGTGTGTGCGTTGGGGTCACCATTTGGTGTTGACAGTTGACTTTGCGGAGGGGCCTTCGTGTGGTTATGGTTGGCACAGATGTTATGCAGTCGTCTATCTATATTCGGTGGTGGCGGCTGGTCGGGTGTGGCTTTACAAAGGGATTATGATCATATCGGACGACGGAAGATTTTAGCTATGGATGCTTGTGGGCAGTTTAGTTGCCTATATTCTTCGCCTCCTATTTGTGGTTGGACATTGGATTCTTGTTTGTTTCGTGCATATTGAGTTTCAATCTTTTCTTTTATATCATTTTGTAATGGTTATGTGTACCATTTGGTGCAGAGATCATAAAATTATTTTATTTTAAAATAAAGCTTCCTTTATTAAAAATTTGCATAGCAAAAATGATTTTATCATTCTATAGGATCTCATGTCGGACCGTTCAACGGGCAGACCATGAACCGGAGTAAGCCAGGTCGCCAGGACGAGTTCCGGGCTGGTCCTTCTACCCTGCCCGGACCCCGGTACCCATAGCGGGTCCCCTGCTGGCCTTTGTCGGAGCTCCGCCACCGAAGCCTACTGCCTACCGAACCCTTCGTCCTCTTCCCCTGTCTCCTTTCTCCTCTAAACCCTAAACCACACACGCTTCCTAGCTCCCGCCCCTCCTCGAAGCGGCGGCGGTGGTGTCGGCATGGGCGCCCTCTCTGCGTCGACGTCCTCAGTGAACTGGCTAGTCGAGGACGACATCCTCCTCAAGAACGCCGTCGAGGTAACCCGCCGCCCCTACCCCCTGTATCCCCAATCGCAATTGGAAGAGTCCATCTATTCGTCTCGATGCGTTAACTGAAGCGCCAATTTGTTGTTCTCGTGTTTGTGCTGCTGAAGCACGATGAAACACAAGTTTTTTTAGCGGATAGTCAGAATTGATCATCTTCATACAAAAAATAAAAATAAAAATAAATTAAATCCTCTTGATTTGGAAAATTACCGACCTACAATCTGATTGGGATGAGTTCTCCTGGTAGCTTTAGCAATTTTGATTTCCCCCCAGGGTCCTGACCCCCCCCCCCCCCCCCCCTCAGTTAAGAGGAATTGTGATTCTGGTAACTCTGCTGGTACGCTGGGGAATCAAAATCTTGAAAATGGCGAAAGTTTTGTTTTCTCAGAAATTTAGCAATGGGGTGGCGTGGTTAGGGTGGTCATGGCACATGGTTTTCTAGACTAATTACAGTGGATTGAATCTTTTATTTAGGTGCTCTGCACTAAGTAGGAGTGAATCAACAGCCTAATCTGATTGAAACGGTCGCTTTTCCCTGATTTACACATTATTTTATCATGTGATTGTCATATAGCAACTTCTCATGTTGGTTGTACAATTTCAAGCTGTCACGGCGATACACAATGATACCATGAACTTCCACATATTTGCCTTATAGTTTTCTCTTATCCGAGGCAGTTTTTGTCATTTTATCTCATAGGTCAGCATATTGACCTTGTAATCCTAATAAGTGGGCTTGAAACCAACACTGTGTACCAACCCACAAAGTGTGGAAAGCTGCTCCAATGTTCGAATCTATCTGACTTTATTGCTAGTTCTCTATTTCGTGCTGAGTACTAACCGGTCCTTGTGATACTTGCAGACTGGTGCCTCATTGGAGTCCTTAGCGAAAGGAGCTGTATGCTTTTCCCGTAAATACACTCTTCAAGAAATACAGTATCGTTGGAATTCATTGTTATATGACCCAGAGATCTCAACACAAGCTTCTTCTCGGATGGCTGAGTATGAGAATGAACTTTCCACTTCCAATCCGGCCAAGGCACATAAACTTTTCAACTCAAAAGCAAAGGATTTTTCGTTTCAGAAACGGAAAATAGACAGTGTAAAGAATCTATATTATGCGATGAGAAAGAGAGTCTGCAATGATCCATGTAACACTGTTGACCTTGGATTTCTTATTGCCCCTTGTTCATGTATAGCAGCTGGTAGCGAGTGTGTATGTGAAGGCCTACCTAAACTTTCGCAAGGCCATCATGTCATTAACAATATTGAACCAGGGCTGAGTTCAGTGAGCCGCTATGGGCAATTGGGTGCAAGCTACAACAGTGGACATGTATATCCTGAAATCAATGGGCATTCTTTCCATGCAAAGCACACTGAGAGCATGGTAAGAGATGGGGACGCCACCAATAACGTCCCGTATGGTTACTCAGATGTAGGTCAAATATATGAACATCATGCCTACGCAGCAAAGAATCGTGGGAGTAATGAAGGGAACAATGTTATTCTTAAGGATATCACAGATTTTCAGGATTCTATGCAGTTTCAGCAATTGGACAGCAATCAATGTGGTAATGGAGTGGCAGAATCAAAGACGTTGGTGATCCCTAATCAAATTGGAGTTGAACATGACCATTTCAATGGAAGTGTGCAAGAACCTATCCCTCTCCACGTGATTGGTCAACCTGAGGGTTCTCAAACACCTGGTGGGGCAATCTGGAGCGCAGTTCAGGAAAGAGACAGACTCGCTCTTGCTGATGATAAGAAAATAAAGTCACAAAACAGACACCCTCTCACATTTCAAGCAAATTTAGATGGTCGGATTTGCACATCTGATTTAGAACACGCAGCAATACCGGAAGGTGATTTCATAGATTTTCCATTTTTCGGTAACAGTGAAGAATTTGATATCCTGAATGGTGAAAACTTTTTGAATTCTCCAAGTGAGGCAAATCAGGAGGATTTGGATGATCCTGCCTCCAAAGCTGTACCTGGGGTGAGATCAACCATGCAAAATCTGACACACCCCAACGAGGCCAATATGTCTTGTCATCAAATAGATCCTGGCCATGTGAAAAATAACGTAGTAGATGTTTCTGGTATTATCTTGGTTCCTACATCATTAGAAGTGCCTTGTCCTGGTCGGTATGTTGAGTGCATATTGAACACAGAAGATCCTGAAATACCTTGCAATGATGATGTTACACCTGGTGAGTATCCTCTTCACTGTTCTGCTTCTACCTTCGGCCAGAAATCCGAGAACACTATCTGTTCGGTCTCCCCTGGAACCAGCCCTCCATCAAATGCTGAACATTCCGAAGCAAGTGACTTGGCCCTAATAAAGGGGGAAGATATGGCAAATATCCAACCTTCATCACAAACAATGAAGCTTGGCCCATCCAATTCAGAACAAAAAGAAGGTTCAGTGGCACTTAATAAAGGTGGTGTCCTCGAAGCTAAGCTGTCAGAAGGTCCTTCAACAGCTGGAATCCTTTTGACTGGTAATATGGACAAGGATGATGCAAACACATGCATGCTAGCTTTGCCCTCTTTTAGTGCTGCTGGATTTGGTGAAGGATCAACTTGTAGTTTAGGACAACATGAAAGTTTTGATAACTCTCATGGATTGACTTTGCAAAATTCAGTTCAAGTTCCTGATCAGATGCAATACAACTCACATGATAATGGACCGGAATTAGGTGAGGAGTCTGCTCTGCAGAACTGTATGCCGTCCAATGTTCTATCAGATTTGGGTATTCAAGAACCTGTTGCAATTGTGCCAATACCAGCTCAAGCAAAAGAATGCTCTGACAATGAAAATGACGTTCCAAACTATTATGATATAGAAGCTTTGGTATAGATCTTTTATCTCAGCTACTGTAACCTCTTCACTATGATGCTTCTGACTAGTCACTTACTGTGTTCACTGCAGATTCTTGATCAGGATCTAATCCCGTGGGATCAAGACTCTGATTTGATGCATCCTGAAGGTAAATGTCCATGCGTTACAAAATGCTAATGCTGTCCAAGATATGATATACCAAAACATTCAAATATTGCATAGAGATGCATTTTTTTTTAAAAAAGTTTAGCATCAGTGGTACTGTGACGACAGAGTTGTCCGAAGGAAGTGTTGTGCTTAATTGCTTATGTTTATAGGCTGGAGTCATTAAAGACGAGATTGACCATTATAAGGGTATAGGCATTGGTTGGCTGAGAGGTTTAAAGGGTATATATTCATATTGTGGAACAAGAAGAATTGTTCTTATAATGGTGTAAGCGTGGGTGTAGTTTTGTCTGGACTCAGTATACTACATAAATGTGACCATTTTCCTCTTAATATCAATTTTGATGCAAACAACATTGAGGTGGTACATCATAAAAACTTGTATTTTTTTACCTTGTACTATTCAAGCCACAGTTCTGCATGTGCCTACTATGAACAAGGAAAAAAAATGTATTCTTATCTTTTTGTTTTTGTTTTGCACGATCAGTTACCAGCTTTCAGCAACCGGAAAGCAGGAAGTCATTGATAAGGCTGGAGCAGGGTGCTCGGTCTTATATGAACAGAGCTATCATGTCTCGTGGTGCCTTTGCAGTTATCTATGGATTGCACTTGAAATCCTACATAAAGGATCCTGAGGTAAATCAAAACAATGTTTTTCAACTAATTCGGTCTATGGGATATAATGAGAGGGGGGACAATTCAAGAGTCTGATTTTTTTCCTTGCTCATGTAGGTTACTCTTGGAAGAGAAACAGAAGATGTAAAAGTTGACATTGATTTGGGAAAAGAGGGGAGGGCAAATAAAATATCGCGCCGACAGGTACTTGCTTGAATATTCCATTCTGCGTTAAGAAATGTCAGTTACATTTTCTTAGGAAATGGCTAATGCCCAATAATTGTGGACTTGACTACTTGATTTAAAAACAAAAGATAATAAACATATATGCCCTGTCGAATGCGAGGTTAAATTTATTATATCTTGTTTTTCACTTGCACACGTCATTTACATTGCCCTGGTGTGGGGTGTTTGAGGCAAAAGACTTTTTTAGTACCTCCGGTGGGTCTTAGTCTGACTGGCAGCCGCAGTAGGTCTATGTTATCTTGTTGGCATTGATAAAAGTACAACATGTGTCGCATTGCTGCTCTCCAAACCCATTTTAGCGTGAAGGCTGTGAGGTTTGCTTGAATTAGTCAAGCAGTCAACTTTATCCAGTTGGCAATACTTGGGGCTGAAAAGGCTGGCACTGTTCTTTATCATGTGTTTGTGTTTTCAGTTGGGAAATTTCCGGCCTTAACACTCTGTTGTTTCAAATGCTATGACTAGTGTAAAAAACATTTGCAGCTGTTTAAGTTGACCACAAGTTTGTTCTGGAACTGCTGAAATCGTGGCATTTGATGCTTATATTGTTACTTGCAGCATAGCTTTTGCAATACTTCTGATCTTGTCATTCTGCTTAAAGAAATCATTTTTAAAAGCAATTAATGGCAGTGCTCTCTGTTCACATTGTGATACCCAGTTGTTGCATCCTACTGACCACATCATATACTTGTTCCCCTTTTGTATGCACATTTAGATATCAGGCTTGTGCACTGCCCTAAAGATAATATTTGCCATGTTTTGCTAAGTCAGTTCCTTTTTTACTTTGGTACCACTCTTTGTATTTTATATTCAATCCATGTTTTGTTCTGACAATCAGGCGGTTATCAAGATGGATGAAACTGGGTGTTTCCATATCAAGAACATTGGAAAATGTCCAATATTTATTAATAGCAAGGAGATTCCAAGCTGCAAACGCATCAACTTAAGCTCTGACTCATTAATCGAGGTACTGATATTTCCTTTTTTAATTTCTGATCGAAACCTTCACTTTGAAAACTAATTTGTAACTTGGTGGTCAATCAATGTTTCTTTGTGTAACTATTCCAGTGATCTTGTCATACTCATATCATCTTCTGATGCAACCACAGAGTGTTTCACTTCTATAGTCTTTGAGTTTAATCAATATTCAAAAGCTATTACTATTGGCTACTATATAGTTTATGGTTCTACTTATACGACTTAACTGCCGTTTTACTGCTTGTTGTTCTGTTATTTTGGCCTTTTTGTAGCATTTAAAATAATATGCATAAATACGGTGGTGATTTGTAAGCATATATCTAACAATTACTTTTCGATAAGTTAACTGCAATGGTAGTTTGCTGTTCTTCCCCCCCCCCCCTGGGGGGGGGATTCCTTTTCCCATGTTATTTGTTTCACTGAGATGTTAATGATATTATATATATCACTAAGTATCCTCACGCTGGACTTATTTAGCTGCCGATATTTCTTGCAGATAAAGGAAATGCGGTTTATTTTTCACGTAAATCAGGATGCTGTGAGGCAGTACCTTGCTCGTGACCTGAAGCCAGAACGCTAGTTTCATCTTGGTTTTGAGTCAGCACGCTGCGAGTGAGCAGCTCATTAACAACGATAGTGGAAGTAAATGTTGAGTGAGCCAGAACGCCTGTGTCTGTAGTCTGTATATAGATGTAGTGTCACGTGTGTTGTGTCATTCTGTGCCGTTCAATGAGCATGATAGATCCTTCATGTCCAGTACACCATTGCTCAGTCTGTACTGACACTCCGAGAGTCCCAGTCATATTTTCATATGAAAGTTGGCACCCTACATTATGGTGAGTGCCAAGAGCCAACCATCGTAGTAAGTGCAAAAAAAAAAAAAAAAAAAAAGAAGGCAGTTTATAGGCTACAACCGGAAAAATGCACTTGTGCAACAAACCATTGGATTCTTGCAACGTTATCACCATACTTTATGCCTAATCAATCCTTGACGGTGGGTTTACACATTGGCAGATGTTGGAAAGGATTTCATGGTGGTGGTACTTACCTAAAAAGGAACTTCACAGCCATTTGCCGACACAGTTTCGGCGCAGCATATGCGTATATGCGCATTTCGATTGAGTGTTGGTGGAAAGAACGGCACTCGCATTGCATGATGCAACCGAAAAAGCTTGACCAGAAAATTCATATCGGGAGGAACGTTTGAGGATGCTCTCTACAATAACTGACTAGTCTGATTGGTACATTTACACCGTGTCCGTTTTTATCTCGCTATATAGAGCACGACAAAGAAGACCGCTATATAGAGCACGACAAAGAAGAAAAAAAAATAGGTTTACAAATTTTGTATATTATAATATTTATTTATAAAATTATTAATATTAAACATATTCAATTAATTATAGAGAAAATAATACTACTTTTATGCATACACATAGTTTTAACATGTAAATGAAAGTAATACTAACGTAAAAAAACTTGTTTCATATTTTTTTAGTTCATATATTTTCTTTGCATTTTAGATTTTTTCTAAAAATTACTAGATTGGCAAATTGAAAAATCAAGGTCAAATCCGAAAACCCAAGTGTCTTTCTAGCTCGAATTTAGAGGAAAACCTTGGGTTTTTGCTTGTAAGGTAGAAACATACGTAACCTATCCAAAACTTGAGGCATAGGTCACACCAGAAGGTCAACTTCTCTACAAAGAAAATAGTCAAAATGCGGGTTAGCACCCAACCATTAAAAATGACAAGTAAAATCAAGTTCTAGCGATATTAAAAAGATATGAGACCTTTTAGCAAGGTTCAACTGGCCAGAGTTGACCTTTTTTAATCATTTAAAATGATCCATTGAACCCTTTGATGCAACAGGAGTCGTTCCCTGAGAAACCCTTTCATTGTTAATTCTTCATCTGGGCGTGGTTCGATTCCACCAAGAATGATATAGCAATGAGGGGGTCTCATCTTGCCGATTGCTAGCTTGGAGCGTCATAAGAACTTGATTCATTAATATAACTAATATTTATTTCGATATTTTTCTAAAATTTCTCAAAAAAATTACATACGTATCTACATATATGTATACATATCCGTGGCCCACTGCCACGTGGCATGTGTTATCTCCGTGGCATGGTGCTATGCTGCTGCTGCCTGCTACACAATCGTGGAGGGTGCAAATCCTGCTGAACCACTAGCTCCTGCGATTGGTAATCGGAGCATGTCATCGGGTGTAATAGGATCACAAGTCACAAATCATGGCAGCTAAACAATGCATCGTCTTAGTTTTTGAACCGTTGATCGTATAATAGGAGACCCAAATGTCACGTGGGCAGTTACATCCTCTGTTTGGCCTTCAAAACTTTACTTCAACCACTAGTACATTTAGAAATAATTACTCGCGACTATGAGCTTATGGTCAAGCAAAAGAATGTTAAACGTCAGCACTAGTTTCTCGATTTGACAAGTCCATTCAATACTGGAGTACTCGATTACCAAATTTGACGCATAGGTCTTACAAGTCACGTTACTGAAACGAAAGGAGCAGTGAGACATTGATCCGGGCTCGCCTTCTCAAAACCCGGAAACCGACGCGATGCGAGTAAAAAAAACAAAAAAACAAAAAAAACCCTAAGGTAGCATCTGATTGTTTGAACTAAGTTATCGTTTTGGATAGGATGTTCCGGATAAAATGGTACAAGTAAGTTGTTTGTTACATATATGGAATGGTACGAGAATATGTTTGGTTGCTTAAAAATTATGTATATCCATATATAATTTAATTATATTATAGGAATAATAATTTTTATATTTATTATTATCAATAAACTATGCTAATTAGTACTAATCATTACTAATACCAGCTAATTATTACTTAAGTTGTCAATAATTATCACTAAATACTCACAATAATAATTACTTATAGTTAATAACATCTAATTGCAACTAATGTTAAACTAAAAATCCTTAATAACCATTAATAATTACTAATCATAAGTAATTAGTGGAGTTGATAGAATTTATACATGGTTCGTTCAGCTAATTTTTATGCACGAGACCATCAACATCTGAATAGAATATTAGTGAAATTTGTATCACTCTGATTAGAATGATTTGTTTCAATTCACCCAACCAAGCGTGAGAAGAAAATCTCATTATTTAATAATCGAATCGAAATTTTCTGAAGTGCTGAAGTCACGAATAAACAGTAAAATATGAGCGATAAATAGCACCAGAAAACTGTAGCAGTGCTGTGACATCAGATTCGATCCGTCTATCTTAAATCCAATAATTCATATCAATTTATAGTCACCTCACCTCACTTCGTCCGTTGGTGAAGTGGGGATCCCATTCCTCTTGCTGCTCCACCGTCGCGCCGGCGCGGCGCCTATTTCTTCGCCTCATGACGAGCGACCCGCGACAACCACGCGCGACAGGAGGAAGCACCAACTAACACACCAGCACAGAAACAAACAGGCAGAGCGAGCGAAGCAAGATGGGTTCCTTCCTCTCGAGCTTCTTGCCGCCCGCTCCCGCCGACGACCCCGACTCCGCCGTCGTCGCCGCCCACTCCAAGGCCACCTGGGACGAGCAGTGGGAGGCCCACAAGAGCGCCGCCAAGCTGGTCAGCGCGCGCCCTCCCGCCCGCCTCCGTTCCTCTTTCTTTCTTTCTTTCTGCCGGTAAACCCTGCCTGGATCTGATTTTTTCTTTACTTGCTGTGCTGAAGTTGGTGATCGACTTCTCGGCGTCGTGGTGCGGGCCGTGCCGCTTCATGGAACCGGCCTTCAAGGAGATGGCCTCCCGCTTCACCGACGCCATCTTCGTCAAGATCGACGTCGACGAGCTCTCGGTAATCTGCCTGCAACCCGGTGCAACTTTTTTTGGTGTGTGTGTGTGTGTGGGGGGGGGGGTATCTCGTTGCGGTTGTGTGGCTTTTCACGACCTGTGTGGCAGATCAGCATACGAGGAACCAACACGAGCTCGCCTAATTTAGTTCAGAACATTGAATTGGCGCCTATTTTGGGCTAGGGGAAAAGATTCTGATTAGTCTGATATGATCCTGGAGTATCGTATAACAGTGTGGAGACTGGAGTGAATTCGGTCTAAGTTGTCCCCAATTCTCCAGATGTTCCAATACAGCTGTGTGAAAATCGAGCTCAGTTCTACTAATCAGGGAGTCTAGATGCGCTTGTGTTAAGTGAGAATGACTATGTTAAATTGCAGCGAGTTTGATTATTGAGGGTAGTAATTAAGGAAGCTAGCTGCTCGAGCACTAGAATTAGATTCAAGGTTTACTGTTTACTCACCCTTTATGTACTAAAACTAGTAGTTTTTATTGGTGCCATTTTAAGAGTTCACTCCAGTAGCACCAAATGGTCCAAATCAAGAAAAGAGAACTCATGAAGGCCTGATCTTTATAGAATTAGAACACATGGTGCACATCTTTTTGTCCTTGTGAGCCTGAAAGAAAAATACAGGCCGTCTGAATCTGATATTATTCTCTAACTAGTAGATCATATTCATGATTTATAGGGACTTGAATAGGACCAAAACTACTACTGGTAATCTGGTCAAGTTCAGCCTCAAATAGTTCACGTTTTCATCATATTCTTAGCTTAAATAAGTAGTGTTTTCTTCCACCTGAATGTGACGGATTATGTTTATGTGTGAGTGTTGATGCTAAGGTGCTAAATAAATCACTGTTAGAATGATGGTCTCATGGCACTGTACTTGGATGGATGAATTATATCCATCTGATTTATCAAGTTGCAAGGAGATACTAAAAAATATATTACTCCTTGGTTTCTTTGTTGATGAAAATTTTACTCGAATTATAGTAAATGAAAACAGTATTCAGGGAAATTTTATATATTCTGATCATGTGTCTAAGACAAAATTTGAACATTGCACAGCTCCACACTCGGGAGCAAAAAACGAAGATTGATTCATATAGCTGGAGGCAACTTTAAAAATTCCTTCGCAAGGCTGCCACGGCAATTTACTCATTCAGCACATAATGACATAATGTTTCTAATTGGTGACGCGTTTGAATTTCTCAGGAGGTCGCAAGGACATGGAAGGTAGAGGCGATGCCAACATTCGTGCTAGTCAAAGATGGGAAGGATGTGAGCCGTGTGGTTGGGGCTAAGAAAGACGAGCTCGAGAGGAAGATCCGCATGTTCATCTCATCTTCTTCCTCATCCTAACTTAATAATACATGCAATCCCATCTTAGTACCATTTCCTCGTTTCTCTCAAATGGTAGAGGGGCTCCTATGCTGCTCCCAGGTTGGAATGTCATTCTGTTTCGAAATGCTGCAAAACTGTTGTGAAATGGGGATAAATGTGCCTGGGCTAATAAAGCTTCTGGAACTTGAAATGCGAATGTGTCTGCTTGTTGTATTTACTCGGTACCTATGATTTGTATGAATTGATGAATGGGTTTCAGAATTCAAACAAAGCTGGAGTGATGATGTTGTGCTTGTAGTTTCTGCTTGGCAAAACATCAGGTTTCATATTTTTGGTGAGTTTGGAACAAGTTTATTTGATGTGTTTCAGCTTCTCGGGTGGATCTCGCATGTTTTAGGCGAGTCTATCAAGTATCTTGGCTAAGTTTCACCAAGTTTCGGGGACAGATTCGCATATCATGGCGGGTTTCACTCTGTTTGAAGTGAGTTTCGAACGTTCCGTGCGAGTTTGACTCGATTTCGAGTGAGTTTCGCGTGTTTTCAAGCTACCTCATCACCACAGACCCACACTCCAAAAGCCCACTGACAGGTGGCTCCCATGTCGCGCTACCCCACTTCCCAGTGTAACAAGCTAGAGTCCCCCGTTTCCGCTCACGCGCATAGTCCAGTCCCTCCATGGCGCGAGCAGCCTCGGTCTCTCCTCCTCCGACGCCTCATTACCTCGTAACCACCACCGGAATCAACCGATCCAAAGCTCCAAGCTCAATCCAATCCACAAGGGCGTCCCAATGGCCATGGCGGCCTCGCTTCTAGTCGCTGCTGCGTCCTCGCGCCCACTGACACCACGGAGATGGAGGCCTTTTCTTGCGGCACATCCACGACCGAATCCGCCTCCCGTCCTGCGCCTGAGGGCGCCCGCTTTTCCTCTCCTGACCTCTCCCATCCCCGCAATTTTGTGCGGGCGCTGCCGTTACGAGGACCCGGTGTGCGGCGCCGGTATTACTTATTAGGTGGCGTCAAGGTGGGGTTCACGGAGCGGGAGGCGCCCGATTGGGATGTCCTGAAGCGGGTGGCGGTGCTATTCGCGCTGGGCTGCTGCGCCTGCTCCTGCGCCGCCGTGCTCGGCTGCGGTGCGGCCCGGGCGGCGGCGGAGGGCTCGATCAGTGCGTCCGGGTTCGGGCTGCGGGTGGCGGCGTCGCTGCGGAGGCTCGGGTGGCCCGACGACGCCGTCGTGTTCGCTCTGGCGCCGCTGCCGGTGATCGAGCTGCGGGGGGCGATCCCGCTCGGGTACTGGATGCGGCTCCACCCCGTCCGCCTTACCGTCCTATCCGTTCTTGGGTTTGTCTCGCTCTCCTCTCACCCCTGGTGCTACTGTTTCGGTTGGTGAATGAATGCTAGTATTTGCCCACTAGGTGTTTGATGAATTGCTGGTGCCCCAGTGATACAGTCATACAGGGGCAGAATTACACGCCGAATTGTGCGTAATACCAATACATACTGCTGCATATATGCTATTTGTTCTGAAAGCAATGTCTAGAATAAAACTATCGGCGTCTGGCTTATCCTTAAGCTAACACAATAAAATTCACATGGTATGTTCTATTAGGTAGTTTAATAAATCCAAATACGACTATGTGATAAATCAGGGTACTAGTTTAATTTACCCCAGCTGGCCATCGAACTATGCATAGTCAAATTAGTGATAAAATGGGTTGACTATGTAGGATATATTGCATAACGGTAACTACCGGAACATACAAATTATGTGAAGACAATATATGCTGTCTCATTTTATTCGGTGTTTTAACTGAATGTTCTAGTTAACCAGATGCCAGATCCAGAACACCTTACCTATTATCTTGTGTATGCCTAGGATACACTCTGGGCTGTAAGTAATTGTCTATCCGTGAATAAGTTGCTGAGATCTGAAGATGATGACACTTGTTTACTGATTTAAATTTGCATTACCGAAAAGAAAATTTAAATAATTTTAAAGAAAGACGATGGCACCTGTTTACTGATTTTTATTTGCGCTACCTGTGAGAGAATTTAAATAATTTAAAGAAAACACAAGATGAGAGAGCTAGGGACTGAAAACAAGGTAGTGACCAGTTAGTAAAAGCTAATTAGTCTGTAGCTTATTCAGCATTTGACTGACTAGTTGTTACATGCTTGTAAGTGATAACTGTTGATTTTGCAGTGATGCTTATACTCAATTTTTAGTGACACGTCCGAAATTGTTGTCACAACTCACAGTAGTACAAAACACATTTTGTACTCTCTTCGGAAAATTGTTTGCGATAGATATACATAACTTGAGTTCTGTTGTGTCTTTCTCCAGGAACATGGTGCCTGCGCCATTCATCATCCTCTACCTGAAAAAACTTGCGACTTTTCTGTCCCGAAGAAGTGCCTCTGCAACAGACTTATGGACCTCCTCTTTGAGCGGGCGTGACGGAAGGCTGCTCCTGTTGAGGAATTCCAATGGCTTGGTTTGATGTTGTTTGTTGCCGTTCCGTTTCCAGGCACAGGAGCAAGGACAGGAGCGATCATTGCGTCTGTCAGCATGTCGTTTTGGTCAGGTTTCTCAGCAAATTTTGTGGGAGTCGTCCTAGCAGGGCTGCTGGTAAACTTGCTCATGAACCTCCTCTTGGTCTGAAGGATGCAATTAATCACTGGAGTAGTTATGTTCTTTATATCAACAATCATGTGGAGTGTCCTTCGATCTCTCAAGAAATCAGTGAATGCCAAACGATGTAATGACTCTCCATCAAATTGTTTCTAATGCCTTCAGAATTTCACTTTCAAGAGTTGACTCTTGTGTGGGAAGTGCAGTTGTAAAATACTCACCTCTTTTCTTCTTCTTTTTTTGCTTGTTTATGCAGAATAAACTCTCATCTTATATAGTCTTCGCAGTTGTTCATCCAGTGATTTCAGTACTTAGTCCTGATGTTTCACATGACTCCTTCAGTAATTCAGTTTATAAAACAGCAGATTATACTATAGTGGAGTAATTGTAGGAGTGCTACAACATTTTCAGTCAGGCTTCTTTTTGTTTCCTGTTGGATCTCTGCTGAAAATTACATTGAAGTTAAGCGCTTGTGCATAAATGAGGCTTGAAAGGTCCTGCGAAGCTGCAAGTACTGGATCATAATCTTGGAATGGAATCTTATCTCTGCATAATAAATATTTAGTGCTCTAGCATTGGGTTTCAACCACCTGAAAATATATTTCATCAACGTCATAATGTATTGGCAGTGGAATGCAAATTACTGTAGCTGTCTGCTCTCCCAAACCATCCACTCATCGAGAGGTCAAGCAGTATGGCTGCGTGACCAAGGATTGGACTGCTCGTCAAAATCGATGAGGTGACAGCCTCATGAGTCATGGATTTGTTCCACATCGTGAAGCTGCATCCCAGGTCTGATCGGCGTGGGCCACCAGGGCCCAAAGCAGAGAACAAGAGATGATCTGTCGTTTCCCAACGGACGACCGAGCAATAGCTCAATTTTCTTACCTGTTTCTTTGTCTTCTTTTTTTGTGTGAGACATGCTTGGTTTGGAATATTGAGCGTGTGCACTTTTTGTTGTACATGTCGAGTGAACGAGTCTGGTGCGCACATTTTTACCCATGTAAAATGTGTACACTCAAGGTTCAAAATCGAACTGGCCTGGTCAAAATTTAAAAAAGGAAACAGTTGTAAGGTTCGAGAAAAAAAACAAAGCCAAGCGACCATTTGCTGTTGAAATTTAAATTACAAATTTTCGGTGACCCACACTACAGAAAATATCCAAACTCTATTCACCTCTTATTTTTCCAAATCCCAACGCTTCACAAAGCACTACCACCCAAAAACCTTAGCTTCTTTGGATTGCATCGAAACAACATCCTGCGGCTATCCCAACTGCAAACCAGAGAGCAGCAGAGCTCTAGAGCGAAATGCCAAGTGGACCCCAACCTAGGGAAGTTGGTGTGGTTTGCGTGAGGCACCCAAAACAAAAGGGGCAATTAACTTTTTACCACCATAAATATTGTCGTACTCTTAAATAACATTGTAATCGCTGGCTTCACCAATTTGCCAATTGGGACTCACTTTTTTATCTCTCATGTGCCATTTATGTTCCACTCAGCAGCCAGGTGGCACTGTTCGACGCGGAAAATGATGTGAAATGACTTCTTTGCCCTGGCCACGCTTCCCTTCCTGCCTCCGCCACTGTGCTACACTAGCGTGCATTGGACAATTAGCGTGGCTCAATCACTAGCTCCCCTCGCCGCCACCGTCGGGGCACCCTCCTCTTCTCCGTGCCGTTGCTCACCTTCGGGGCGCGCTCCTGCGCCTCCTCCTCACACCCTCCCGCCCGGCTCCATCTCATCGTCGCATTGAAGCTCACAACGCACAAGGCCCCGGCAGATGCATCCCCGACCGTCCTGTTTGCCAGCTTCACGCCCACGCAAGCGCTCCTTGATGCGCTCGACGGTGCATGTCACGTCCATGTGGTTGACTTCGACGTCGGCTTTGGCGGCCACTGCCCGCCGCTCATGCAAGAGCTCACGCACCAGTGGCGCCGAGCTGCTGCGCCACTTCCTTCGACGCATAAAGGTGATGGTGTTGGTCTCACTAATAAGAAAATTAGACTTTCTTACACGAAGCTATTCACAACATATCGCACATTTTTTATTTATACTCTTTCCTTATTCTTAGAAAAAATTTATGTTCTTTTTTTTTAGGATCTCACGTGAAGCGAGATAGTCAACGCACCCCCTCGAGCTCCACCTCACCCATGAGAGCTTGACGCGCTTCGCTGCCGAGCTCGACATAGCATTCGAGTTCAACGCTGTTGTGTTCAACCCCATCGACCAATCCCTGCCCATGGGCTTTTTCGTTGCGCCCAGCGAGGTAGTTGCCTTCCACCTCCCGATTAGCTTCGGAACCTTCTCGTCGACACCGGCAACTCTCCGTGTCGTGAAGCAGCTCCATCCAACCATCATCCTTTGTGTCGACCACGGATGCCACCGCGGTGACCTATCGCTCTTGTTGGTGGGGCTACTGTACGATGAGCAGATGTGCGTGCACGCGACGCCAGATGGGGAGGAGCACTCGGAGAACCCCGAGCGATTGCACGCCTTCTGAGCACGGTGGCGGAGGAAGGAAGGGGAGCATGGCCAGGGGCAAAGAAGTCCTTTCGCATAGCCCTCAATGTCAGAAAGTGCCACCTAGCTGCTAAATAGAAGAGAAATGGCACACGGGAGCTAAAAAGTAGGCTTCAGATGATAAATTGGTGAAACCAGCCATTAGAATGACATTTGAGAGTGGGGCAATCTTTGCGGCGGCAAAAATACACCACACATGGCTTGCACCTGTCATCCTTCATCAATTGGCTCAGGCTTCCATGGGTTTTTGCACGCTTTTGCGCCGCGCCCTGGTCACCTTGCTCAGGCCTGGCGCTCTGCTCGCCGCGGCTGCGGTAATTTTCTTTCTTCGGCTTCAAGCCTCTGTCGCGGCGTGATCACTGCACGGGCTGGCGGAGAAGCCAAGCGATGCACGGACACATTGCTACTTTGCTAGGCGTCTAATGCGCTGTCTCTCAGTCTCAAATACGTTTTACATTACCGATTTGCAGTAAATACGACCTAATCCAGTTAATTTAGCTTGCTGCCTTTTACCACTGGAGCTCGATGTCAGATTGATTCCAAAACTTTCCCCCAGCTAAAGCTGCAGCCTAACCAGCCAGCAAGGACTAGGACTATGCCACTTATAGGAGAAGTGCATGCACCAGCGACGAGAGTTCCAGCAAGCGGCAGCAACCTCGCAAGGACGTCGTACGCATCGCATCCGCTCTCGCCGTTCGCGGCTCGAAGGCGCGCGCTGGGCTGTGTGCCCGTGCCTTGCAGCGACGTGGCAGGCGTACGCCCTCGCTGCCGCTGCTGCTCCCTGCCGTGCCGGTCGGCCCGTCCCGGTGCACGGGCGCCGCAGCGAGCACGCCCGCCCGCCCGCCCGCCCGCGCCGTGCATGTTCCGCGCTGCGCTTTTCTCCACCAACCCCGCGAGGCTTCCACGGAAACGGCAAGCTGCCCCGGCAGAAAGTGGCTTCTCGTCTGCTCGCCCTTGGCACGACGCGCGCCTGACCGGCCGGACGCCCCGACCAGCTGCTGCCTGCCACTGCACCCCGCTGCCGCGCGCCTGCACGTACGGCCGGCCGCCCATGTGGCCTTGTTGCCCGCGCGATCTCGTCGGTTCGATCAGCTGTGAGCAACAGAGAGCACAGGGTGGTTGGTTCAAAAGAGCCGCGCTGCACCGTATCCGCATGCCCAGCTTTTGCCGAAGGAGTGGAACGGCGAAGCAAAGTGGGTGCTGATCGAAGTTTGGCTTCACCACAGCCCTTGGATCGGTTGATTTGTCTAAAACGGCAAAACGCACGGCTGTACTTCCTGTTGCACCATGGCTAGGATATGATGGAGTAACTGTAGGAGTGCTACAACATTTTCAATCAGGCTTCTATTCTTTTCCCGTTGGATCTCTGCTGAAAATTACACTGAAGTTAAGTACTTGTCCATAGATGAGGCTTGGAAGGTCCTTTTGGGAAGCTGTGACTGTGAGTAGTGGGTCATAATCTTGGAATGAAATCGTAATTTTGAATAAGAAATATCTAGTGCTCTAGGATTAAATTGCACCAACCTGAAAATACATTTTATCAACATCAAAATGTACACGGAGCAGGAAGGAGATTGTACATGCAATTTACAAATCGGCTGTTGCGGTTCTCCCAAACCATGCACTCATCCAGAGGACAAGCAGGATGGCTATATGTGACCAAGGATTGGATCGCTCGTCAAAATCGACGAGGCGACAGTCTCACAGAGTTCTTCCACGCCGTGCAGCGCCTGCTTCCAGTCCTGATCGGCGGGGGCCTGAAAAGCAGAAAAGGAAGAGATGATCTGCTGATTCCCTCGACCAAGCAGTAGCTTATTTTTCTTTCTTTCTTTTCTTTTTTTTTTGGGAGAGATTCTTATTTTTCTTTTCCCCAACGATCAAGCAATAACTTATTTTTCTTTCCCGTTCCTTTTTTGGGAGAGATGTTTAGTTTGGAATACTGAGTGCGTGCAATTTTTGTTGTTCATAGGTCGTACCGCAATATATAGATGCCTTGTGCAAAATTAAAATTACACATTTTCTCGAATACAATTATATGTGTACCATTGAAAACAGAATTAATGTTATATGTGATCAATATTTATAAATAAAAATAAATATTTGAGAAATTCATAAAAATATAATAATATCTAAACCTCTACTTGACAAGCACTAATTACCACTTATCAAACACGTTGGAATGATATTTGTAGGATATCGCATCTTTTCTTTTTCTACGGCTATGAGGATAAAGCGCACCCACCACACACTCACACACTCATGTCTACAAATAATACTATGTAAAACACTCATGTGTGTAATTCATGGGCACTAGGATTCGAACATTGGTGGCTGGAGTCGTATTCTGATGCACAATGTTGCAACTAGAGAAAACAAATCTAGGTGAGTTGTGATTTGCGAAGAATCTATTTATATTCTATATGCTATATCATATTGTCTAATTTGAACAGGTGATGAAAATCCAGCTGTACCTAAAGGTTAAACATGCTTAATACTAGTAGTATAGTTCTGGCTAATCTTTGTATGAAAATCCATGAGACATAATTGTTCGTAGAATAACCAAGTTAACGGGTTGTTGACCTAATTAATAACCTAAAATTACAAAATTTAACTCCATAAGATAGGATAGGATTGATGGCCACATAGGATCCTTGAAAGGTGGGTCACCCACCCTGCACTTGCTAATCGACGGCCCTGGTGAAGAGCCGGATCATACATTTTAACCCATGTAAAAGGTGTATCCTCAAGGTTCAAGTCGACTGGCTCCATAAAAAAGAAACAAAAGTTATCAGTAGGGGATCATCTTATTGTTTCCTTAAAAAAAGGAAACAAAAGTTAATGGGAAAGGGATATGAAGTGGGCTGTGTAGGGGTGGGTATGTGTTATGATTATGAGATTCTTTTTCCCATTTAATTGTTTGGTACGTAATGAGTGTGTGTTTGGGATACATTGCTGAGGGTATATTTGTATAATTTCTCATCCTATTCCATCATAACCCACCCCTTCCACTGGGAATGAATTGACGAGAAACGAAGATATCATTTTCTTTTCCCAACCCTCACTGTTTCCCAAACCCCATATCCAAACATAAGATTAAATCTATCCCACTCCACATATCCCATTCCCTGCCACCATTTCCCCAAATCCAAACGGCACCAAAAGGATTAAGACCTAAACAACCTCAAATCACCTCTTCAGTGTTGAGATTACTTGATCATCAAGACAGATCCTTCAAAACGGGATTAAGCACCCACTCACTCGTACGGACATGCATCTAACGGTAACGTTACCGTCAGAGTTGAGAGACGCCATCCCTCCGCTTCCATGCTCGTGTTCTGCCCACCGCATGGCGCTAGGGTTTTCTCTCGCCACCACCACGCCTCCTCCGCCTATATAAAGGCCACCTCACCCCACCAACCCGCCATTCCCTTCCACCTCCCTCCCTTCTCGTTCTAATCCTCTGCGAACCACCACCACCACAGCCTCTGCTTCCACCCTTCTCCCATGGCCTACCGAGGCGGTGGCCGGGGAGGCCGCGGCGACCGTGGCGATCCGCGCCCTCCGTACGGCCAAGGGCGAGGGCCCGGGGGAGCCGGAGGCGCCGCCCCGTACCGCGGAGGCGGAGGAAGCCGGCCCAGTGGCTTCGTGTGGCCGCCGCCGGCGTCCACGCCGCGTCCGGTGCCGCAGCAGTACCAGGCCGCGCCGATGGGCTACCGCGTGCCCATGGCGCTGCCGCACCAGGTCGCGTACCCACCGGCGGTCGTCTACCGGGCGCCAGCAACGCCTCAGGTCGTCTTCGCGCCTCCGCCCGCGCCTGTGACAGTCACCATCCGGGCGCCTCCGCCCTCGCGGAGGCCGGCTCCGTCATCGGCTCCGGCTCCACACCAGCTGGGGCAGGGCCCCTCTCGGGAGTCCGCTCAGGCCCGTGACTCCTCGGCGCCGTCATCGGCTGCCCTGGCCAAGGAGGTTGAGAAGAAGCTGTTCGTGTCCGAGACCGCGCTGGCGCCGCCCGCGGCAGCCGCGGCCGCGAAAGTGGCGGCCTCGCAGGAGGGGACGGCTTCTGCTGCTGCTGCGGAGGCCGAGTTGGAGGTGGATCTGGCGCCGGTCTCGAAGAAGGGGCTTGCGCATCCTGCTCGGCCGGGCGTTGGAACCATCGGGAAGAAGGTGATGATCCGCGCGAACCACTTCCTCGTGGACGTCGCCGACAACAACCTGTTCCACTACGATGTGAGCTCGTCCTCCTCCACACCCTGCTCTTCTTGTATCTGCTTCTGCATGCTCCTATACTGCCTGCGTAGATCTGGTGGTCTTGTGTGAGATATAAGTTTTTGCTATTACCTGTGCTGTACACAGTTTTTTGGGATGCGTTTGAGTTTTTTTCATGTTCATCTGCGTTCTACTTCGTTTATTGAGGAAATGTTTCCATCTCATCCTGTCTGTGGGTTCGTGATCGGCGCATATGTGGTGGTGGTTTGCTCTTTTGTTGTTGTTGTACTGATTTCTTAGATGCGGCTGTGTGCTGCTTGCTATTCTTTTGCTTTTTTCGTACGTGCATGGCCGGATTTGAGAGGGAACGTTGCAGCAGTACATGAACGGCGCTTCCGATCTCATCCTTCTCGTGGATGTTTGGTCGGAGCGCACGTTCATACGGGACTTTCTCTTGCGCCGTTGTGCACCATAGTTCCCTTTCCGCGTTTCCCCTTCTTTGGCTAGAGTTTTGGACTTGGTACATGCAGCAGGGTCGGTGATGCGAGAGTGCTCTATTTGACCATCTCACTAGCCTGTGTGAGGTTGGTCGCAGCACCCACACCATTGAAGCGAAACGAAAGGTTTCCTCCAGTTGCATGCAGATGGTTCGTTTTGGTGTTTGTTGTTGTGATGCGTGCACAGCGCGCTATCGTTGTGTTCATCGCCCAGCGACGATTGATGCTTTTCTCTGTAACAGATGCTCTTATTTTGAACGTTTCCTTGATGAAGTGGAGCTGCAGAAGTTTATCGTTTTTTGCAAAGTTCTTCGACTTTTTGCATGTTCTTCTGCTATGGATATCTTTGTGAATGCCATGGTCGTTTCGGGACAAGAAGATGGCCTTTCTTATTTTTTTATTCGTTTTTTGGTACAAGAAAATTGCATAGAGTGCAATATTTTTTCTACATATACTGCTTCTTGTGAGAAAGACGGCAAGCCACGAGCACGAAACTGGTAAAACAATAGCGCAGAGATGCTTTGTTATTCGCATTCTGCAGCTTCGGCCGGTTGCATCCCTGTGGTGTGTGCGTTCTTTCTTTGGCTGTCATTCAAGTAGAAGCTTTTGGTGTAGCTTTCTGCTGTTTGATGACTATTTGGTATCTTGAGTTTCTTTCGTTTTCCTTTTAATCTTTGCTCTTCTTTACAGCGGTCACTTTGATTTTCAAGCGTACCCTAGGTCAACTTTTGCTCTTGGTACTTTGTCAGATCTCATGTTCTGTTTGTAGAATGTACAAGTTACAAACCGTTTGATGGTTGCGCAGCGGCCCTGTGCTTCTTGGGTGCGCTCCGCTGTACGAGATATAGGTTCTTTCTGTTATGCTCTTTTTGGTATTTGTTGGATTTTTTTTAGTATTATCAGCTTTCCCATTAATCTATGTTGCTCTTGTCACGAACAGTATGATTGGCGTGATCTTTCTTATTGAAGTAGTAACATACTAATATTAGTGTGTTATTTGACGTATTTGTTTTTGGAACATACGCAGTGGTTTTTAGAGATGATTCGAGAGCTTATGGTGAACCGTTTCGTCTAGTTGCATGATTGATTTCATATTTCCACACTTGAAGGTTTCTTGGAATATTTGATTTAAGGCTCTCTGACTTAAACAATGCGGATTAGTTTCTTAGATTGTTAATTTACTATTGCGGTCACATATGTGCGTGAACATTTATCTAAAAAAAATGTGTATAAACGACCTGTCTTTCTTCCTAGATTCTTGGAATGTAGGGCATTATGTGGCGAAAAAAAGTACCTAAAGAACCTTTGCATGCGTAAGGGGTACCCAACCAGCACTCCCCCAACTCTCCCTGCTTCCTCCGCCGGCATCCAACCAACACTCCCCCAACTCTCCCTGCTTCCTCCCCAGGCCATTCGTCTGCCGCTGCCCTTGCTCCCAGACAGCGCCGCCTTCGCTCCCGGACGCAGCTGAACCCATTCTCGTCCCCGGTATGGCTCCTGTCCGCCGCCGCCGCCCTGTTTCCTTCGTGGCCGCCGCTAACCCCGTTCCCGCCGTGGATGTCGCTCTCAATCCCGCCTGTCTACGGTGACTGCGGCTGCCGGGTTGGGGCCCCTGCTCACCAACAATCCACGCTGCTTGATCTCCATGGCTGCATAGCCAACCAAGCACACTTCCCAGGCACCACTGCACCAGGCAACCCACGCGATAGAATCCACCCCTAAATGCTCTTCTGCCCCCACTGTGGTTCAGCTATCCTATGATTCCACCCAGAACGAGAATATTTTCTTCATACATTTGCTGTAAGTCACTTAATTTGCTTATCCATTGGTCTCTGATAGGATGTATGTGAAACAATTTGCACCCAATTGAATCCGAAGTTTCCTTTGCATTGATACCAGCACCCTGACCATCTCTGTATTTTTTCCTCACTCTAGGATAAGGAATTACTTATGCTGCGTTGTTTGCTGAATCTAGGATGAGGATTTAGTTGGTGATTTATTGTTCACTGAATCTTGAGTACTGGATCGCTAACGTTTAGTTGTATAATGATGCTGATCTGTGTATCTATGATTTAGTTGATCTCAATAAAATGTTATTTATCTTCGCTTTGTTTATCCATGGGTCTCTGATTGGATGAATGTGAAACAATCTGCACCCGATTGCATCCAAGGTCTCCTATGCGTGGATACCAGCACCCTGACTTTCTCCGTATTGTTTTCTCAGTTTAGGACAAGGAATTACTTATGCTGTGTTGTTTGATGAATCTAGGATACTGGATTACCGATGCTCACTTGTAATGATGTTGAGCTGTGAAACTATGGTCCGGTTGATCTCAATAAAAAGGTTATTTAACTTCGCATTGTGATTACTTGCCTTTAGGTTGCTATTAATCCAGAGTCAAAGTCAAGAGCAACAAATAGGGAAGTTCTTAATGAGCTCATCAAGTTGCATGGGAAGACATCTCTGGGCGGCAAACTGCCTGCCTACGATGGAAGGAAGAGTCTTTATACTGCAGGTTCACTTCCTTTTGAATCACAGGAATTTGTGGTTACACTGGTTGATCTGGAAAAGAAGGATAAAGAAAGGTTTGCCTAGTTTCTATTCAGGGCCACTTTTCTTTATTACAAGAATCTTGTTTATCAATTGCATTTACTTGTTCCTTCTCAATTTATAGGGCTGAGAGAGAGTACAAGATCACAATTCGAATTGCTGGGAGAACAGACTTGTACCACCTTCAGCAGTTTCTGCGTGGAAGACAGAGGGATATGCCTCAAGAGACCATACAAGTACTTGATGTTGTCCTCAGGGAGTCGCCATCTTGGAAGTACAACATCTAAACTCCTTGTTCTTGTCTTGAATTTTGCTTGAACAACCTTCTATCCAGGGTTCTGACAATTTATTGGTAATATCTTTTTCACTGCAGCTATGTTACAGTGTCCAGATCCTTTTTCTCTACTACTTTTGGTCACAGAGGAGACATTGGTGAGGGGCTTGAGTGTTGGAGAGGTTACTACCAGAGCCTGCGCCCAACACAAATGGGGCTTTCGCTGAATATAGGTACCACTTCCTTCAGTTTTTGTTGTCAATTTCTAAGCGTACTCATGCTTATATTTGATATGTTTTGAATAACATTATTTTGTTGTTACTTTCTTCAGATATATCTGCAACATCCTTTTTTAAGTCTGTGACAGTGATAAAATTTTTGGAGGAGTTCCTGGGCATACGTGATAAGTCACGGCCTTTGTCAGACAGGGACCGTGTGAAGGTTCTATTTCCACTCTTTGTACTGTCTGATATGCTATTTGCCGCTTATAGTTGACTAATCTCTTTGAATCTTCGTTGTGTCCAGATAAAGAAAGCATTAAGGGGAGTTCGCATTGAAACAAGCCACCAAGAGGACCAAATCAGAAGATACAAGATAACAGGGATTACTCCAATCCCTATGAGCCATCTGGTGTACGTATCTTTCATCGAACACTGCTCACCTTTTCTCTTTTGTCTACAGGCTTTATGTTGTTTATAACTCATTATCAGATTATCTTGAAGAACACTTGAAAGGCGTGCCTTGAGGATTTTGGGCATGCTGTATTTATGTGGATGTCTGTGCCTAGGCAATAAGAGAGTGTTGGGAGTAGGAAATACTATGTTGAGATGTGTGTGCCTACATCTTTGATATGTGTTCTTTAGCATAAATCTATCAATTCTGAATTGCATGCAGAAAACCTTGCTAGTCCTTCAGTAATGTGCAAATTAAACATTATATACAATTCACATGTTCTGACCCATTACAACATTGTGTCATCATACCTGTTTGTCTTTTTAGATTTCCTGTTGATGAAAAGGGAACGAAGAAGACTGTTGTGCAGTACTTTTGGGACAAATACAACTACAGATTACAGTATGCTTCTTGGCCCTGTCTTCAGGCTGGCAGTGATTCTCGTCCTGTATTTCTTCCTATGGAGGTACCACATCCATGATTCGTTTAGTTGTATGTCAATTATTCATTTTATGTTCAGTATTTCATATAAAACCGGTTGTAGGTTTGCAAGATTGTAGAAGGGCAAAGATACTCTAAGAAGCTTAATGACAGACAAGTGACAAACATACTTAGAGCAACTTGTAAACGTCCACAGGAGAGGGAGCAGAGCATCCGTGATGTACGACGCTTCATGCCTTTTATTTCTGTGTGATCTGTTAGAATGATTATCTGTTGCTCATGCAAATTATAAATCATAAATTTCTCTGTTGGAAAATTATAAATCATAATTTTCTCTGTTGGATATCATTTCTCATAACAATATTTCTTTTGCACCACATAGATGGTTCTGCACAACAACTATGCAGAGGATAGGTTTGCTCAGGAGTTTGGCATCGAGGTCAGCAGCGATCTAGTGTCTGTTCCAGCCCGTGTGCTGCCTCCACCCTTGGTAACTTTGATTAATGCTTTTTGTTTATTTTGCTAAACGTTGAGGGTTCATTGAGTCACTCAGTTTTTGTTTTTAGCTGAATAATTACTTTTTTTTGTTATATTTCAGTTGAAATACCATGACTCTGGTAGGGAGAAAATTTGTGCGCCAAGTGTTGGACAATGGAACATGATTAATAAGGTGATGCCATGTTTCTAGTTACAAATTTATGTTTGAAGTTAATTGAGCATTGCCTTTGTGGTGGTAAATTCATGGCAAACTTGTCAAGAGTTTTTGTCCACTGCTTGTCAAGCCTTTTAGAGTATGTGTCATTTTGTTTGATGTTGATGCTATCAATACCAGCTTTTTAGAGTAGGCTTTAGATGGAAGAAATCTTTCTTACTACTGTGTATTTTTTGTACATTTTTTTTTCCAGAAAATGATTAATGGAGGAACTGTGGATAACTGGACTTGTTTGAATTTTTCACGTATGCGCCCTGAGGAGGTACAGAGATTCTGTATGGATCTTATCCATATGTGCAATGCCACTGGAATGGTAAGTTCTGCACAATATTCATGTGTTATTAGGGCCTTCCAGATAGTTTGATATATGTTACAGTTGACTTGTTATCAACCTGTAGGCTGTCAATCCAATTCCATTTGTTGAAGTCAAGTCAGCTGCTCCTAACCATATAGAGAATGCTTTGAGGGATGTACACAGGAGGGCAGCACAAATGCTTGCCAAACAGGGAATGGGAAACCAACTACAGCTTCTAATTGTAATTCTGCCTGACGTTAGTGGTTCTTACGGTATGCATTCTGCTGGTTGGGTCATACAGAACTTTGAAATTTCTTGGGATTTTTGTTATATACATGATGTGCCTACTTTTGCAGGGAAGATTAAAAGAATTTGTGAGACAGACATTGGAATCATATCTCAATGTTGCTTGCCAAAGCATGCTAGCAGGCCAAACAAGCAGTATCTGGAAAATGTTGCACTCAAAATCAATGTCAAGGTCTCTATATTATAAAATTTTACATTCTATGTTTAATTTTTGGTTCTTTCTTACAGGAAAGTAACAATTCTTTGCCTTAAGCAGGTTGGAGGGCGCAACACTGTTCTTGAGCAAGCCTTTGTACGCAATGGTATACCATTTGTGTCAGAAGTCCCAACAATCATCTTTGGTGCTGATGTCACACACCCCCCACCGGGAGAGGACTCTGCATCATCCATTGCTGCTGTTAGTTTCTTCTAATAACTGTCAATTTCTATATCATGATTCAATCGTATGATGTCCTCTTACAGATGTGTTCATCGTGGATATTCCTGCTCATCATTTAGTTGCATTCTTTTCATTGAATTCATGTAGGTGGTGGCATCAATGGATTGGCCAGAAATCACCAAGTACAGAGGTCTTGTTTCTGCTCAACCACACCGACAAGAGATAATAGAAGATCTCTTTACTGTCAGTAAAGATCCACAGAAGGGACATAATGTAAATAGTGGCATGATCAGGTAAGTTTGTGTTTTATCTGAGATGACTGTCAGTTTTCACATGGTTTAACTGGGGAATTGACATGCTCTTGTTTACAGGGAGCTACTGATTGCTTTCCGTAGGAAGACAAACCGAAGGCCTGAGAGGATAATATTCTATAGGTATGTGTGCTAGATTCTCTTGTTCTCTTCATCTCCTTTTCCTGTTGAATAAAACCATTTTACTGATCAGTCCTGTATAGGGATGGTGTAAGTGAGGGTCAATTCAGCCACGTTCTGCTTCATGAAATGGATGCCATCAGAAAGGTATTCCCACATCATGATTTGCTTGTCTAAATCTGGTTTGCTTCTCCTTTCCCATTTTGATGGTTTTGCCCTTTATGTTTCCAGGCTTGTGCCTCTTTGGAGGAGGGATATCTACCTCCAGTCACGTTTGTTGTTGTCCAGAAAAGGCATCATACAAGGCTTTTTACTGAGGTTCATGGAAGACGTGATATGACTGACAAAAGTGGAAACATTCTTCCTGGTTAGTGTTTTTGGTGGCACACCGTTTCTGTGGCTTCTGGAATCATTTGCTGATTGGGTGTATTTTTTTGCTTTGTTGGTGATGTAGGAACTGTGGTTGATCAAAAAATTTGCCATCCTACTGAGTTTGATTTCTACCTGTGTAGTCATGCTGGCATCCAGGTAACTAAATGCTGTTACCTATGTGCAGTTCTTTTTCTAGAACAATTTTTTCTGTTATTGAGTGCATTTGCATATGTTTTTTTTTTTCAGGGAACGAGCAGGCCCACCCATTACCATGTCCTTTACGATGAGAATCATTTCACAGCTGATGCACTCCAGTCACTGACCAACAATCTTTGCTACACGTAAGTTCAGCTCTCCCTCTCACTCACACACACGTGCACACACATGACAGTCCTCTGACTCTTGGTTTACCTCTGATCAACGTTAATTGGTGAAATGCAGCTATGCTCGTTGCACCCGTGCAGTGTCAGTGGGTGAGTTTCCTTTTCTTGTACCTTGTTTCCTTTGTTTCCTGTCTTAATTTGCCTTGAAGCTTGATTCATTTTATAAACATCTTTATCTATGAACGTGGAACATGACACAATCGCAAGTTCTTTGATATGATTTTACTGTAAACCTTGGTAGCATCTCGTTTCAAGATTGGCCTTCATTTTTTGCAATCCACTTCAATTTTTGATGAACATACATAGAATATATTCTTACACATCTCTGTTTTGTGTGGTCTGAATGTTCAATGAATTGAACAAATAAGCATATTTTCTTCAGCCCTATACAATCATCTTTATCTGCTAGATTCATTATTATCATTTCTTTGTTATGTTTCATTGGTACTGTCTGCCCTGGAACTATCATATGGACAACTATTTTCTTGCACCATCCATCATTTCCTTGTTTTCATTTTTTGTTCTAGATGTTAAATATTTTTTTTGAACCAGGCATCATTTTATTGTTTTTTATGTTCTAGATGCTAAATAATTGGTTAACCAGTCATCACTAATGTGGTGCTCTTTTCTTTCCAGTCCCACCAGCCTACTATGCTCACCTTGCTGCATTCCGTGCACGCTACTATGTGGAAGGAGAAAGCTCAGACGGTGGCTCAACCCCTGGCAGCAGCGGGCAGGCGGTAGCCCGCGAGGGGCCTGTGGAGGTGCGCCAACTTCCAAAGATCAAGGACAATGTCAAGGACGTTATGTTCTACTGCTGAGCTGCTCCATGTTTGGCATACAAGCTTTCTTTTTGCTGGACGATGAGGTGTTCTCTTTTTTGGTAGGGGTAATGAGATGTTGGTGAGAGCTGGTTGATGGTTCTGGTAGTTTTTTGATATTGTCTTGTCTCGAATTTGGAGCTGTTTGCTCATAGTTTCTTCCGTTATTCGTAGTAGCCAGGTTATGACTGAGCTTTTTGGTCTTTAAGGTCTTGAAACTCTGTTTGAATGGAACCAATGCAGGTACAGTTTAAGGTTATGTTCGTGGTAGTTTGCTATTTCCTCTTTTGTTGTATGTCTGTCTTGTTGCTTTGTTCTGCTTGACATGTTTTTCTGGAGAAATCCCATGAATGTTTAGGCTTCATTTTGACTGCATCAATATTGATCTATTTGGTTCTGGGCATTGGGTGGTCATGTCCTTGTGCAACTGCTTGGTCCACATTTGGCATTTTACGCTCCTTTCATTATTTTTTTTTTGGGAATCTTTGGGTCTTCTTCACTGATCGCTTTGATTTGGAACGTACTTGTTGAACTTTTTCATTTGGTTCTTTGTCAGATCTCTTGTTGGTGCAACACACAGCTTCAAAGCAGTTTGATTGCTGCGCTGAAGCTCCGTGCTGTTTCGGTCAGGTGCGCTTATTTGTATGAGAGATATGCATTCCTTTGCGTTGTCCCTATTTGGGTAACTTTTTGGATACCCGAAGTACGAGAGAGTGGCGTTGGTGATAGACGTGATGCAGAAAATAAAACAGTAATCCCCACTCGGTCACTCCTGCTCCTGCAACTACTCGTATAGAATACAAATGTATTAAGTATTTTGTTAGCTTCGCTTAATTATTAGGAATTTGTTCGTTTCGCTTAATTATTGTCTTAATTAAGTTACTTTTCTTTAATCTTATTTTAAAGTTCGTCCTAGCTACTTTGTCCGGCTGGATCCGCCACTGCCCGAGATGCTTGGCAGCTTCCTCTTGCGTGTTGGCAGCTTCCTCTCGCGTGGAGGAGGAGGGTAGCACTTGGCGAAGAAATTGCAAGGCAAGATAACAGGCTCAGTGGTATCATAGTTGCGAACAAGTCCGAATCACTGGGGGCTCTTGCTGCACATGTCAAAGCTGCAGATGTAATCAGCCTCCACGAGAGGCCTCCTCCTCTGGCGCATGTTACGCAGCAGGAGGCAGAGGGCACCGTCCGGCATCAGGATGGGGTACTGCCGTACTGGGGCTCCACGTTCCTCAACTCAGCATTCATGAAGCCGACCTGCTCCAAGAACTCTTTCCAAGGGCAAGACAACCCCTTTTCTTCCTTCCACAGCCGGTGACCCAGGTCCAGAGTCCACACCTTCACCATCTCATTGCCAGGACGGGCCCGGCGGCGGTCGATGCAGACGAACTTGATGGAGCCCCCAACGCAGCCCATGGTCCGACTCATCGTGGTCGGCTCCGTCCGCCCACACACCCTATCGGGCAATTTGATGAAGTCGACATCCACGACGGAGCCCCCGTTGCGCAGGTCGCTGAACGCGAGGCCTTGCGAGAGATCAGCCCAGAAGACCTTGCCATCCAACGAGAACATCACGTCCGCCGAGAAGGCCTCAGAAAGCTCCGGGAAGCGCCGCAGCACCTTTATCTGCCACGGGCCGGTACTGTCAGACGCAGGATTTGCCCTCGTCGCCGGAGTGCACACGCAGAGACGATCCCGGTCGACGGGTTCGGGCCAGAACTTACGCGCCATGAGGGTCAGCTTGTGATCCCCGCCGTCGTCGGTGTGCACGGGGACGGGCGTCAGCGTGTAAATGGCCTCGAGGTCATCCGGTATGTACGGGATCATGTAGAGCGACGCGTCGATGGAGTCGTAGACGAGGTAGTAGGCGCGCTCGCTATGCAGTCGGCAGCGGAAGATCACGAGGAGGACGAGGAGTTGCCGGCTCGCGATCTGTATGGACCCTGGACCTCCAGCTTGCCGCTGGTGACGCCGAGCTCCGCTTCGATGCTTCGAACCGCCTCGTCGCTCAGGCCGATGGACAGGGAAGAGGTGAGATCCGGGTAGTCGACGAGGCGCCGCACGTACATCGCGAGGCCTTCCACAACCTTCTGGTCGTGCTTCCCGCATCCATAGGCCTTCTTGCTAACGCACTTGACGCTTGCCCACTCTTTCCCCGGCGTGACGCTTGCCCACCCCTTCCCCGGCGTGACGGCGAGTTTGTGGACAACCAGGCGGCCCTGCAGCACCATGAAGGCAGACGAAGATCGGGCCTCATCCATGGCTGACGCGCGGTGCTGGTGCGGAGGAGGAGGAGGGGGGCAGGGGCTCCAACAGATCGGCACGGAGCCGGTGAGGTGAGAATATATAGATGAGAAACCCTAAATTTAGTTCCTTATATTCTCGTATAGGGAGGCATCCAAAAAATTTACCTTCCTAAAATCTTTCTTCCTCCAGCAGATTAGCAGATTTCCAATTTATTATATTCTAAAATTGATCACGTAGGCAACTACCAACCGCCCCTCGTACGCGACTCCTGCACGGGCGACGCTCCTGCGCGGGCGTCGGAGGAGGCACTCGCGACGCGTTGGCGTGCGTCTCCTGCACGGGCGTCGGAGCCAATTGCGACGCGTGGCCACTCCTCCGTGCGTGGCGTCGGACGGGCACGGTCGCCGCTCCTGCGTGCATGGCGTCGGACGGGCATTCGTCCCGTGGCCGGTCCCGCGGCGTCGGACGGCCCTGCGTGCGCCGTCGTTTGTGACAACTGCGTGTGCCAGAGATCCACTGGTAAGCATCTTTTTGTTGTACATGTGTAGCCATACGAACTTGGTTTCTCTGTGGTTGATGTTTAGTAGATGCACTTGAAGTTTTTAATGATTTTTGTGTATTTGTAACAAAGTTGATCCACTTCGCAGGAAGGAGGAATTGATCTGTTTTGCGATGAGTCGTCGCAGCTTCCTCATGCAAGAGGTTTTGAATTCCTTGTCATCGGATGATGACAATGAATTCATTATTGTTGCAACACACGTAGCACAAAATAAATATCAGCTGGACAATGAAAAGCACCATGGTGGATTTGTCCTTGGCATCAAGTAGTTCATCAGAAAAAAAAGCAGGATATTTGAGACTTTATCAAGACTACTTCTCGGATGATCCTATGTACGGTCCTACTTTGTTCAGGCGTAGATTTGTAATCAACACATTTCATTAGTATTTGTTGTAGATCGTTATATGTATGCCTCAATCTTACCATACCCGCGTAGGTTTAGAATGGGGTGTTCTCTGTTTGTACGCATAATGTGTGCTGTAGAAGAACATAATGATTATTTTGTGCAGAAAAGAAATGCAGCCGGTAAACTTAGGTTAAGTTGTTTGCAAAGGTTACTGTTGGAGGATTAACTCTAGTCGCAGGGATCCCGAGAGACCCCTTTTTAGAGATTCAGCGGGGGGATGATCCTGAATAAGCTCGTCGGAGAAATAAATGGGAATGAATGTAACGGCCGGTGGTGGTGTGGTGACCTAGTGCAAGAAGAAGTAAATGCATCGGAATTTAGACAGGTTCGGGCCGCACGGGGACGCAATACCCTACTCCTGTATGGATTCTATAACTGTCCCGAGGAAGTCCCTCAAGGATGTTGCTGGTTACAAGAATCTTGATCTATCTAAGAGACTGGGGCTCCTGGTTCTTTGGCCCGTCTCGTGCTACTCATTTCTCAGCCGTGTTTCTCTTGTGCTGTGTTCTTCGTCCGTCTTTTTCTCTATCTAGCTCCCTTTCTCTATTCTTTTTCCGCCCCCTTGTTTCTGGGCCGCCGGCTGCCTTAAGTATTCGCCGGCCGCGATATGCCCCGAACGGAAGGAGGGGGCCCGAGTTCCGAGTCGCCATAAATGGAAAGGGTGTCATCATTTCCTCTGAACGAAGTGACCGGGGGTGGAAAATACGTCACACGCCCGGTCATCCGTCACCATAAATGCCCTGGTAACGGGCGCCGTGGAGAGGGCCCATCGGGCAGCCACAGAGCAACCGGCGTGCCCGCCCTGTCTTATTCCCCTGCCACAGCAGCGCGGCAGACGAAACGCCTTGGTCCTTACGACGTTATCCCGAGTAAGCCGGATAGCACAGGACGGGACCCGGGCAATTAATAACCCCACGCCTCTCTGTCAGAACGTGGCACGAACTGACGCTGAGCGCGGCGGGAGCAGTTGGGGGTGTCAGGCCACGCACACTCATTAAATACGGCCTCAGGCCTTTGACTGGTGGACACCTCATCGGCGGGCCCCTCGGGGGTCGTCGGGGTACCAAGTGCTCGGGGGTACTGTTCACCTCCCCGAGCACTCTCTCTCGAGAATGCGGGGGACCGAGTGCTCGGGGGCACTGTTCACCTCCCCGAGCGCTCTCTCCCGAGCACTCTTGTACGGAACTTCGGGGAACCGAGTGCTCGGGGGCTGCCGCACGCAGCCCCGAGCACTCTCTCCCGAACACTCTTGTACAGACCCTCGGGGATCCGAGTGCTCGGGGGCTGCCGCACGCAGCCCCGAGCACTCTCTCCAGGAACTTATCTCTTCTGGTCGTCGGGGTACTAGGGTGCTCGGGGGTGACCGTACACCTCCCCGAGCACTTTCTTCCCGGTACTTGGATTCCGTGGATCATCGGAAAACTGGGGTGCTCGGGGACCACTGACTGTTGCCCCGAGCGTCTTCTCCCAGGACTTAATCTTTTCTCATCTTGCAGGAGAGATCCCGCGGATGGCACCATGTGGCGCTCGGCCTCGAGTTTCAAGGACCCCCGGTTCCTGATACGCCGACAGTTACCGTATCATTCCGTATGCTAACTTATGAAGTAGCAGCGGATACTACAGATGATTATATTCGTATTGGAGAAAGTATCTGTCGGTGAAACAGGAACCAGGGGTCCCTGAATCCCGAGGCCAGGCCAGCAATCCACCACGTGACGCCCTCCCAAGGGGATCATCTCCGCGAGATAAAAAAGACTAAGTCCCGAGAGAGGGTGCTCGGGGGCCACGATTAGTGGCCCCTGGGTACCCCGGTTCCCCGATGATTTGCGAAAGCCAAGTGACCGGGAAGAGAGTGCTCGGGGTCACGAGTAGTGGCCCCCGAGCACCCGAGTACCCCGAGGACCCAAGGAAAGTAGTACCAGGAAGGATATGCTCGGGGCTGCGAGCAGCGGCCCCTGAGCAACCGAGTACCCCGAGGACCCAAGGAAGGTGGTACCGGGAAGGATGTGCTCGGGGCTGCGAGCAGCGGCCCCCGAGCAACCGAGTACCCCGAGGACCCGAACAGTCGATTCCGAGAGAGAGTGCTCGGGGAGGTGAACAGTGATCCCCGAGCACCCAATTCCCCGATGGCCCAAGAATTCCTTCGTCAATGGCCCCCACCGGGGTCCAACGATGAGGTGTCAGCTAGTAAAAGGTCCGATGCCGCATTTAAGAGCGCGCGTGGCTTGTCACCTCCAACTGCTCCCGCCACACTCGGTGTCAGTCTCTGCCATATTCTGGCAAAAAGGCGTGGGGACATTTAATGCACGGGTCCCATCCCGCGTCATCCGGCCAACGTCGCGAGGCCCGAGGCGCTCCGTATGCCGCCCTGCTGTGGCAGGTGGATAAGACCGGGCGGGCATGCCGGGCCATTCTCCGGCTGCCCGGTGGGCCCTCCCCACCACGCCCGTTGCCAGCGCCATCATGACGACTGAAGATCGGGCGTAGGGCGCGTTTTCAACCCCCGTCACTTCGCGCAGAGGCCATGATGACTGCCTTTCCCATTTATGATGCCTTGAAACTCGTGCCCTCCCTTTCGAGACACGCTACCGTCGACGGGTATTTAAGGCAGTCGGCAGGCACGGACGAAGGAGAGGTCGGAGCAATCCCAGACAGAGAGAGACAAGTTGAAGCTAACAGAAGAACCTAGAGCAGAGGACGCTCGAACTCTCAGGCATTTTGCTCAGAGAACGAAGAACATCTTCGTACAAGCATAGAAGCCTAAAAACGAGGAGCACGAAGCTCTAGGATAGACAGATATTCTTGTAACCAGCACATTCCTGAGAGACATTCTCAGGGCATTTATAGCATCCACATATGAGTAGGGTATTACGCTCAGTGCGGCCCGAACCTGTCTAAAATCCCTCCAGTGCATTTACTGCATCCTGCATTCGATCATTCCACCCCACCTGCTATCGCATTTACACCCATTTATTTCTCCAGCAAACATATTCAGAATCATCCTCCCTGCCGAATCTCTAAAAAGGGGTCTTTCAGGATTCTTGCGATAGGAGTTCACTCTCCGATAGTATCTCTATAGATAGTCTGACAAGGCTTATCAAATCTATTATTGAAGTTTTTGGGGACGAGCATTATCCATTGATTGTATGCATCGGAAGTGGAAGAATTATCTGGCTACATGGAAAGGTATGTACAACGGACATATTCACTAGCCTACAATAATACTAGAAGCTATTGTTTCACAAGATCTCTGAATTTGACATGTTTTTTTTTGGTTTACTTGGGTCTCACAATGATATCAATGTTCTTCAACGCTCTCCACTCTTTGCGAAGCTAGCTAAAGGTCATGCTTCAAAAGTGAATTATATCATCAATGGTCACAATTATACAATAGAATATTACCTTGCATATAGCATATATCCTACATGGGTCATATTTGTAAAGACAATATCATCTCAACTAGGCAATAAGAAGAAATATTTCGTCAAAGCTCAAGAATCAGTTAGGAAAGACGTGGAGCGAGCATTTGGGGTTCTACAATCTCGTTTTGCCATTGTTCGAGAACCAGCGCGATTTTAGGATCAAGACACGCTCAGACAAATTATGAGAGCATGTGTAATTATGCATAACATGATCATTGAAGATGAGCGGGAGGAATGACCGCAAAAGTTCAATTATGATCAATTAGGAGAACAGGTGGACCCTTCCCATGAAGATACGCCTGAACTTCATGAGTTCATTGAAACTCACAGAAAAATTATTGAAACTCACAGAAAAATTAGAGATAAGGAAACTCACTCACAGCTTCAAGATGATCCAATGAAGCACCTGTGATATTGTCATGGAAATCAGTATTAAGGATAATTATAGGGGGAGAATAGCTTGCACTGGTGTCCTGCAACGTTTCACTCTTTGCAATTCCTCTCACGTGTGCTGACCACAGAGAGAGGAAGGGAGGGCGGCTGGGCCAAGCTGGCCGAAGGGGAAAAGGAAGGCTGGCTGAAAGAGAGAAAGAAAGGAAGAGGGAGATGGGTTTCTGCCTATTAGACTTTGGGATTTTATTTCTTTTTTTTATCTTTTCTATTTCTCATTTATTTATTTCTTGGATTATTATATATATTATCACAAATCAAACAAGCATAGAAACAATCAATTTGGCAATCAATTAGGAACATTTTTTATATTTATATATTCTTATATATTGTAATTATTTGATTTCCTTTGTATAAAATAAATTTTCAAAGGTTTCAAATTTGGGCTGTTACACACAGAAGTTGGCTTCTGTTATGCTTTTCTCCATGAACTTGGTGCCTGCGCCATTCATCACCCTCTGGCTAAAAATTCTCGTGACTTTGAGCGGGCGCGATGGAAGGCTGCTCCTGTTGAGGAATTCCAGTGGCTTGGTTTGATGCTGTTTGATTCCGTTCCGTTTCCAGGCACACGAGCATGCAGGGGCGAAGCCAGCGTCGGAGAGAAGTATGTATGATTCTTTATTGTTCATCGAAGCTACAGTAATTTACTGTTTATTCAAACTAATATTAATATTATTTTTAAATAAAAGGAGGTGCATGTGCATCCATCCCCCATAACTTAGCTTCGCACCTGCGAGCATGGACAGGTTCTTAGGCATGCCGTTCTGGTCAGGTTTATCGATGAATTTTGTGGGAGTCGTCCTAGCAGAACTGCGGTAAACTTGTTCATGAATCTTAGTCTGAAATATGCCATTATCGCAGGAGTAGTTCTGTTCTTTGTACCAGAAGTCATGTGGAGTGTCCTTCGGTCCCTCAAGAAGTCGGTGGATGCCAAATAATGTAATGACTCCCTCATCATTTGTTTCTGATGCATTTAGTATATCAGTTCCAAGAGATCACTTGTGTGGGAAGAGCAGTTGTAAAAGACACTCCTTTGTTTCTTTTTTTTTTCCTTCTTGTCTGTGTAGATAAAAGTCTCAAGTTATATAGTCTTTGCAGCTGTTCATTCAGTGATTTCAGTGCTTTGTAGAAATGAGCGTTGAAGGTCCTTTTGCTAATCTGTAAGTACTGCGTCATAATGTCAACAAAACGTACACAGAGCAAGAAGAACAAAGCACGAGCAATTTGCAATGGTTGGACGACAACAGGAAAGATGGCAGGGGAATGCAAAATACTGTACCTGTTGTAGCTCTCCCAAGCCATCCACTCGTCCAGAGAGGACAAGCAATGTGGCTGCATGAGCAACGATTGGGCTGCTCGTCAAAATCGATGAGGTGACATGTCATGGAGTTCTTCCACACCATGAAGCTGCGTCCCTGATTGGCGGGGGCCACCAGGGCCCAAAGCAGAGAAGAAGTGATCTGCCGTTTCCTTTGTCGCAACCGAGCGGTAGCTCGACTCGGTTTCTGTCTTCTTCTTTTTTTAGAGAGAGGGATGCTTGGTTGGAATATTAGGGAGTAAATTTTATAAATCTACAACTATTTATATTAAAGTATCGTAAAACTATAATTTTGAATCATATTTTATAAAATTGTAACTATTTATAATCTGAGTAACACAAAACTATAACTTTTCGCTTCGGGTTCACCCGTCAGCTACACATGTTCGCAAAACTACAATATTTTCAACTCGTGTGGCTAAAAGGTGGGCCCAAAGCGAAAAGTTGTAATTTTGCGTTACTCAGGGCACAAATAGTTGCAGTTTTATAAAATATGACTCAAAAGTTGTAGTTTTATGATACTTTGATGCAAATAGTTATAGATTTGTGAAATTTACTCAATATTATGGGCCCGTTTATATTGGAGTTTTTCCCCTCTATTTTTGCGGAAATTGAACTGATTCCTGCATTCTAAACGGAGTCTGAGCGTGTGCAATTTTTGTTGTACACATTAAGTGAACAGCGGGGTGCGCTTTTTTATATGTAAAAGGCGTACTCAAGGTTCAAAATCTAACTGGCCCCGTCAAAATTAAAAAAGAAAACAGTTGTAAGGTTCCAAAAATTCCAATCAAACCCAAAGCCAAGCGACCATTTTCTGTTCAATTTAATTTCCAATTTTTCTGTGACCCACACCACAGAAAATATCTAAGTGCATCTACAAGAGACTCTAAAACTCACCTCCTAAATCCTCATATATGGAGCCTTCTAACAATATTTTCTCTCTAAATCATCCTCATCTCCAACAGACTCCCAATACGTCATTTCCTATATCTCCTCTTATATATCATCGACTAATAGACCCTACCACCCAACAAAGCAAAATCTCACCGGTTACGAGACATGCTTTCGTTCTCCTTCCACCATTTCTTTAGTGTTGAAAGATCAATTGTCTTTCCAGAGGAGATGACTATTGGTTGCTCCATGTTCTTCTTGGAGACGGGGCAGTAGAAGAACTCCGGCACCGGAACCGAGCCAATCCAGCGCCTCCTCGCGTCGGGGGCGGTGGATCTCGCTGGACGACGCGCCCTCTAGGGCCCGGAACGTGCACTTGAAGAGGTCGAGCGGGGGCGCTGACTTGTCCTCGTCGCAGCACAGGTCCGCGGACCACGCGAGTTCGGCCACCGCCTTCGACTCGCCAGATCCGAGCAGATGGACCAGTCCCACTTCGCACGATGGCGGCGAACAACGAGGGCAGCGCTGGATGGTGGGCGGCCGAGCGCGGGATGGCAGGGCTGGCAGGAGGGCGAGGGCGGAAAGACGGGTGTGGGAGGGAGGCTGAGCGCGGGACGAGATAGGGAGTGACTCTGCCTCCTCAAAAGTACATAGCGGAAGGGGTGGGATAGATGATTGGTAAAGATTAGGAGTAGGATAGGGGTCTGTTGGAGAATAATTTTGGTCTATAATTTTTTAAATTTAGCTATATGAAGTTGAATAGAGAGGTTCTTGGAGATGTTCTAAACTATAATTACCTCCCTTTTTCTCAATCCCCGCGCTTCACAAAGCACTACCACCCAAAAACCCAGGAAATTTCAAGAAATACTACTCTAAAGAGTGATGGTTTATATAATACCATTCTATTCATTGCAATTCAAAAAATACCATTATATCTATTGTCATGTCCACCAAATACCATTTTCTCCCCCTTTTACAGGTTTCCTGAATTTTCCTTCTTTTCCCTATTTTTCACCACTAGAATAGACCATTTTACCCCTATCTGAGCCAGATATGCTCCAGCCTGCAACGGAACCGCTAACCCCACCAACAACCATCTCATGCATGAAACAACCATTTAACCATGTCACATGATTGACCACATATATAGTTAATTCAAAGCATCACATTACATAATTTTTTTTAAGGTACGACAATACATAAGTAAATAAAAGAGCGGACTTTAAATTGTATCCTACAGGATGCAATGTAGCAGCCAAAATTACTTAAGATGTCTCAAGAGTGCATCACATTACATAAAGTCTAAACATCACAATACACACATAGCTCAAAGCAACACATCATTTTTCTTCCTTTGAGACTTCCTTGTGGCCGGAGGAGCTGATGTTTGCTGGGACAACACCAACAACCTTCTTACACCAGAAGTACCTTCTACAGAGTTGTTTTGCCTTGCCTGTGTAAGAGCAAGCATCCTCCTTATCATTGCTCCAGTACTAATGGCCTCTATAGGAACCGTTCTTGCTTGAAAAGGTGCCTTTTTCTTGTAAGTTCTTTTCCTAAAAGCAAATGAAGATTAATGTGTAATATGGTAAGGATATAAGGATATGTGTTTGTAAGGCTTAGAAATCACCTTTTCTTTGGAATGCAGCTTGCTTCATGATGTCCATATTCACCACATTTCTTACACCTATGTTGTTTCTTTGCTCCAGACTCATCTGCAGATTTAAACCAACTTTAAACGAAGGACATGGTCGAGTCGAACCAGGTAGAGGACAGGGTGCGCTCGGGCATGACCCACAGGGGTAAAAAGAGCAGCAGAGCTGCAGAACTGAGAGTACAACGCCAAGTGGGGCCCAAACGGAGGGCAGAGCGTTCAGCGTGAGGCACCCACAACAGCACACCACACATGGGTTGCACCTGTCGTCCCTGACCAGGTGGCTCAGGCTTCATGGGTCTTAATTTGCACGCGTTTGCACCACGCGCGTCGATACTTTAAAAATTTATCTTCTATAATATAAAATTTATCTTCTATAATACTATTATAATATTTTTTATTTTTATCTCTAACAGTTACCTATTTTCTAACTTTTAGTATTTTTCTCCTCTTTCTAAATTCATAATTATTCTCTATATACAGTATTGTAGATGTTATAGTGTAACAGTAAATTTAGAGTACTAGCTTCTCTATCCAACACTGTAACGCTCGATACAATACGAGAGCTTTTCCGGTTAGGCAAATTCGAGCGGCAGAGTGTTTTGTGTGGCACTGTATCACCGGAAAACAAATCTGCTGGAGATGGCCTCTGGCCGGGTGCTCGCCCTGGCTGCGGTAATTTGCTTTCTTGGGCGTCAAGCCTTTTGTCGCGTCATGGTCACTGCCCAGGCCGGGCCCACGCACCGGCCAGCGGAGAAGCCAAGCGATGCAGGATGCACGCACACATTGCTAGGCGTCTAATGCGCTGTCTCTTGCTAGTTACGTTTTACATTACCGTTTTGCAGTAAATATGATCTAATCCTGTTAATTCAACCGTGAACTTGCCTACAACGAAAGGGGTATTTTTACTGTTACCTTGCTGCCTTTTACCACTAGAGTTCGATGTCAGATCGCTTCCAAAACTTGCCCCCAGCTAGCTACGACTAGGAGTGCATGCACCAGCGAGAGTCGACCTCGCGCGGACGTCGTACGCATGTCGCATCGCATCCGCTCTCGCCGTTCGCGACTCGAAGGCGCGCGCTGGGCTGTGTGCCTGTGCCTTGCAGCGACGTGGTAGGCGTACGCCCTCCTCCCTGCCGCGCCAGTCGACCCATCTCGGTGCACGGCGGCGCGCGCCTGTGCTTTTCTCCACCACCAACCCCGCGAGGCTTTCACGGAAACGGCAAGGTGCCCTGGCCACGGACCACGCTAGCGCCCCGGCAGAAAGAGGTTTCTCGTCTGTTCGCCCTTGGCACGACGCTCGCCTGACCGGCCGGACACCCCGATCGACCAGCTGCTGCCTGCCACTGCACCCCGCTGCCGCGTGCCTGCACGGTTGGCCGCCCATGGGACCTTGTTGCCCTCGCGATCTCGTCGATTCGATCAGTCTGTGTGAGCAACTGAGAACACAGGGTGGTTGGTTCAAAACGAGCCGCGCTGCACCGTTTGTGCATGCCCAACTTTTGCCCAAGGAGTGGAGCGGCTGATCGAAGTTTGGTCTCACCACAGCCCTTGGATCGGTTGATTTGTCTAAAACGGATGCATGGCTGTACGTACTTCCGCTTACACCATAGCTAGGATATCTTACAGGCGCTTTTTTCTAAACCTGATTAACGTACGCTTTATTTATAGATCCAGCCAGTCTCATATGCGAGTTCAGCAAATTTCTTCTTGCTCCGTAGCTAGTAATGTTAAGAGTCAAATTCCTGCTCAAGAAATACGTATCTCTGTCTCTGGGGTGCAGTTCTATCTATGTCAAGTGGACCCATACGCTCACACGAGAGAGACCCGGTCGTGGCCAAGAACACACGAGCTAGACGGCTCCGGCCGGCGCGCGCGTGAGTGAGTATGCGACCAACATGCACGCATGCCCATGGAGTCATGCACGCATGGGTCATGGATGCTCTCTGTCTCTGGCCGTAGCACTCAAACGGCAACTCAGCGAGACAGGCGCCTCCTGCAGAATCTTCCCCTGTTTTGGCTTTAATTACTCGCAGCAGAAGCATGCTTTCACGAGCCTCTCCGGGACCATGGACTGACGAGAAGCGATCGACAGGCGGCGAGAAGCGATCAGGAGCGCGTGAGAGGCATTAGGTAGGTAGAAGGAGAGATGTAACCTCACCACCGCTAGCTCTGCAAACGCCATGTACCAGCACGCACGCGACATGTGCCTGTCTCCTCTGCATTATTGCCTGGTGTACGTATAGTGATAGTTTCAAAAGGAAAATGCAACTACGCTCCTCGTAATGTACACATCGGTTATCTATACCGTTTGTATGCTTTGAGATTCGCAAAAACTGTAAAACTTTTAAAAAAGGCCATGCAAATGTATATAAAACTAAAATATTTACACATCATACAAAATAACTGAAAAGTGTGGCCATCTCATCGGAAAAATACATTAAAACCGGAACATTAAAAAACTGAAAAGTGTGGTCATCCCACCAGAATAAATGTATAGAAAACCAGAATATTTACACATTATATAAAAAATCGGAAAAGTGTGGCTGATAAAACCGTAAAACTATCGTATCCCACCGGAATATGGTTGCACCGACATTTCAACACTTTTCTTTAGTTTGCTTAAGATTGGTGCATAAAATATACTAACGGTCTAGATAACCGATGTGTGCACACCATTCCGAAATTTCACTTTGGTTTCAAAGTAGTGCTTGGAATAGGTATGCAAATTGTGATGCATGAATTACTTGGTTTGGCCTCGAATATATTTTGTTAGTCATGCATTTGTCCAAAGTAAGAATTTATGATCGGACCACAGAGAGGATCGATATAGCCAACTCAATCTAGATTGCTTAACAAACTCGACAATTAACCCTTCTTTGTACTCTATATGGTGTATACTTGGTTAGATTTGTACACTAGCTTCAAGTATATGGGATTTGAGTTACAGAGACGATTGATTTACAATGTTTCAACAAGATCATGCCCATCATCTTTAACATGTTTCTAGCTATTTCGTCCATCCAATCTCTGGGTAAATGAATTTTAGGAAACACTCCACAACACATTTGACAAGTGAGAAAAACAATGCTTTGGTATCCAAGGCCACTGGATATTGCTCGAAAAAAAACCTTATTGAATATCAGGTACTGGTTAACCTAATCTCTTACCGATTATTGATATTGTCATATTCTTCTTCTCAAAAAAGGCCTATGTGGCAATCTGACATTCTACTTCTGAGGTAGCATATCAGTCTATGGTCTATATCTTGGTAAGTGAATTTACTAAAGCATGAACACACCAGAGTAGCATAGGAGAAGACAGTGGATCTATACATGATAAAACCCATTACTTAAGATAACTTCAGGAAGTACCATTAAGTAGAAAACCAAGGTTCGACTAAGTCTTTAGATATGCTCCCTATGTCCTTCTCAGAGAACTGATGGCATGGAAAGGGTCATGATTTGTTCAGTGACAAATTGAGAATTTTGATAACATTCAGTGGTACACATGCAATTATCTCTAAGAGAAAGCACATACTCAGAATGAGTCAAGGAGGTTGTACAGTGGTACCACTGTATTGTCAGGAATTATCTAAGGATAACATGAATGCAGGTTTTCAAAAGAGTATGATTAAGAAAGAGTCAAGTTTTAACTCCAAAACTCTACTGGTCCAGGCACCACATGATATAATCGGATAACGGTTCCCTTTCCTGCCGCGAACATAGATTTCTAACACAGAAGCAGTGAGTAGTAGTCACATTCTAGAATCTGGCCAGAGATGCATTATTGTACCCATAGAATGACAGATGGTCTCTATGTTTCATATTCCGAGATGTGCCTGACATGATCAATGCCAACATGTCCTTTCTCACACTATCGGTAGTTACTCCAGGACTAGACTAACAGCACCAAGACCAGGGCAGATTAGAGAATGTGCCCTCTCATTCCTTAGAGACAGAGGGAGTAGTAACCACATGGTGTTACCTATGTGCAGTTCTTTTTCCAGAACATTTTTTTTCTGTTATTGAGTGCTTTTGAATATGTTTCTTTCAGGGGACTAGCAGGCCCACCCATTACCATGTGCTTTACGACGAGAATCATTTTACAGCTGATGCACTCCGGTCACTGACCAACAATCTTTGCTACACGTAAGTTCAGCTCTCCCTCACATGCGCGCGCACACGTGATAGTCGTTTATGACTCTTGGTTTACCTCTGAACAACGTCAATTGGTGAAATGCAGCTATGCTCGTTGCACCCGTGCAGTGTCAGTGGGTGAGTTTCCTTTTATTTTACCTTGTTTCCTCTGTTTCCTGTCTTAATTTACCTTGAGGCTTGATTTATTTATATAAACATCTTTATCTGTGAACATGGAACATGACACAGTAGCAAGTTCTTTGATATGATTTAATAACTGTGAAGTGTAGTGGACAACACAAACTTGGTAGCATCTCGTTTCAAGATTGTCCTTCATTTATTGGAATCCACCTCAATTATTTGATTCACACACACACACAACACATTCTTAGGCGCCTCTGCTCTGTGTGGTCTGAATGTTCAATGAATTGAACAAATAAACATATTGTCTTCAGCCCTACGCAATCATTTTTATCTGCTGGATTCGTGACTATCATTTCTTTGTTATGTTTCATGGTACTGTCTGCCCTGGAACTATCATATGGACAACTATTTTCTTGCACCATGCATCATTTCCTTGTCTTCATTTTATGTTCCAGATGCTAAATAATTGGTTAACCAATCATCACTTAATGTGGTGCTCTTTTCTTTCCAGTCCCACCTTGCTGCATTCCGTGCACGCTAGTATGTGGAAGGAGAAAGCTCAGACGGTGGCTCAACCCCTGGCAGCAGCGGACGGCATCGATTTTGATCTACTTTGTTCTGGGCATTGGTTCGTCATGTCCTTGTAAAAGCCACCAACTTCATCAATTAGTTCGTGTCTTGGACCTTGACTACCAGATGAGTTCTCAGAACTAAATGGATGTCTGCTGATAGCAACTTTAGTCTTTTAACTGTTATTGCTAAAACGCAAGCTTCTTCAGTGTTATGCTACAGTCAGGATGGATATAGTTGTCAGGATGTATAGCGGTAGCAAACCTGTACAGATCCGCGATTGCTATTGTTTTTGCAATCTAATAAAGATCTCCATTCTACTGAATGTGGCAACTAGCAAGCATGAAAAAAATTGATAGAAAACTACCAGCTTGCTATGCTGTAGTATTGTACAACCTCTCCAACGGGAAAAAGAATCACTACAAGGAAAGTGTGTTCTCACTTGGCATAGGATCTAAATTTAAGACAGACAGAGGTTTGATATCCGTGCGAGCCTGTTTGCATAGGCTCGTAAGCAATGACTGCAGAACCACCATGCAGGGAAGTCCAGTTGATCCAATTCTTTCCTCTGAGGTATTTCAACGCCTGTAGCGGTGACGCTTGAAGTTAAAATAGAGATGGAGAATCCCACGCTCAAATGTACACTTGAACCCCTTCTTGTGTGAGTATTCCCACTCCTTGTTGACAATACGGAAAGCCTGTGGAGGAAAACAGAGTGAATAAGCTGCCCATGAAAAAGCTACCAAAAAAGGAACATTAGGAGGCACAAGGCTTACAATGTCCTCATATGGAGGGCCGGCGTGAAATCTGATATGGCAAGTCTCACCACTACTTCCGTCTTTCTCTATACTGTATGTTGGTGCCTTTGATTTATCCACAAGATCAGGGTAAAATATATTGAACTTGTAGCCTTGGACAATTTTAGGTGGTGGATTGTCATGATCATAATGAGTCTGGTTGTATTTGTTCCATTCATATCCAGTATGCACCCGATTGAAGTACTTGGGCTTTCTTGGTCGATACTTGTCATGCCACCAGTACACCTGCGAGTATATTCAACAAGCATATGCCATCAGCTGAGTGAATGTTCACTTGTAGTAGGTCAATTCACCAAAGTTGCTAAATTAAGCTTCTAGTGTGTAAAGCTGGTTACCACCCACAGTATCAAACTCAAATATAGCATTAGTCCTATATTTAAGTGCCAAATATACTCAGTTACGAATCAAATGAATTTGCAGTTCAATGGATGATTATTGGTCAGATTATTTGAGAATATTGATAAAGCTCAATGTTCTGTACGGTTCAGAATACAACAGTACAACCATAAGCTCAGAAGTTGGGTGGTTCCAGAGATTTCTGGAGCAGCGCTAAAAAATGGTCACAGGTATGCGGTCCCAGCTGGATTCCGAGAACCCTGGCCACAGGTGAATCCAGTACAAAAACAGAATATTGGACCATGCGAGTACACAGCTTATGTCATGTTTACGACCCTAGTAATGCAATGGAATCCATAGTACACCCAGAAGGCAAATGACACAAACCTGTGAATCGAGGTTCACTTCAGCACCCGCACCAAAAACTGCATCACCTTCCTCCATAGCTCCCATCGTTTTTACGGCTTTCGTCTCCATCTCATCAGGTACTCTTGCCTTTGCTTTAATGGCTTCCTGAGCTTTCCTTTGATGCTCCATAACTACAGCTTCACGTTTTCGGTCCTGGAGATAATTCAAAGCACGAAGTACATGTCTGAGTTGCCAACCTCATTCCAAATGTCTAATCAACTCATAAAATGAACCAATGAACCAAAGTGACATAACACAAAATTAACAAGAAAAAAAAAATCCCACTTTGCTCGCATAGGAGCCCTCAAATGAAAATCACCTCACACAAGGAATAATGCCTTAGGACTTAAGAGCATTGCCATCAAAAGTAAGATCTAAATGAAATAAATGCGCCTTTCAGGGTAAACACTAAACATGCACGAAGGCCTGCAGAAATTTGAAAGATCGTCCTAAGAGAAATCTCACTGTGGTTCATAGCTTTTTTTTGTTGCATAATTTGGAGTCCAATTGCTATCAATCTGTATCTGACAATTAAACTACTAAGCTAATTGTAGCGCAGAAAATATCTATTACTGTTTTGATCACATTTCTATTTATATTATTAGAAAAGCAAAAGACAGCAGGAAACTGGACTCTACCAGCTCAGCCTTGTCCTCTTCAGGATCAATTGCATCTTCATCTTCATTGCCATGCATTAGCTGTGGAGAAAAGGATCCATCTTCTTCTTCCAAATGATTATCTGTTTGCTCAGGGATCGGTTCAGGCGAATATTGTTTATCATCTACATATATAACACATATCAGAAATTGCTGAAGTTATATAAAAAAAAGGGTTGATAGAATGATCAGAAATGAAGATAAACCTTCATCAGAGTGCATATTATTCTCCACTTTATTGTCAACTTCTTTCTCGGATTCCACATCCTGTTCAGCAGCGCCAGGATGCTCCAAACGATGTAGATGCTTCCTTAGGATAGAAGCATGGATTTCCCTCAGGCAAGCCTACAGTGCAAAAGTATAAATTGCAACATCATAATTCAGAAATTTAATAGAGCAGCTCCACACGCATGCTCCCAGTTTGAACTGGACTCCAGATTTTAAGTCTTTAAAGAAGTTCAGATCATGCAGCTGCACCATAGGTAACCAACCAGTGGTGGCAAAGTAGAGCGTCTACAAATGAGAGAATGTACATTGGGATGAATGGGATGGCATTTGCAAAACCTTTTGGCAAATTGGCATACCTTTGCTTTGTAAATATGAAGCCGTTTCAGAATGGCCTCCCAGTATTCAACAACTTTCGCTGTTCCAGAGCGCATTTGGGACTCAATTTGACTTTGCATATCTTCTAGCTCTGTGGAAGTCTTACCATCCAGGAGACTTTTTACATCCCCTTCAATACTTGCATGCAAACCTCTCTCTTCTGCAAGAACCTCAGAAGGTGGTTCCTCACCACGCACCCTAGCCCGATCTAAGGCATCTCTTTTCCGAGCCTCACCTAGCTCCCAGTCGCATACCACCATGAGTGCCTGATGGATCCAAATCAACGTGGACATTAGGTTAACAGGTAAGTAGCATTCTAGGCTAAGCACTAAACCTCAACAGGTTAGCATTCTAGGCTAGCATCAACGTGGACATTAGGTTAACATGGACATTACAAGTTCTTCCTGTCATATTAAGCACTAAACCTCAAATTTGACACAGCTTCTGTAAGGAACTAAGGACAAATCGTATATAACAAGCTAGAGATTTTATCCTGACATACTATACCATTTTCCCCCTTGCCAAATAGAATCTATGATAGGAAAATGCAAAATTCTATTTTGTATCCTACCAATCCCTATTTAGGACTACACTGGTCCATATCGGTATTTAGCTTATTAAACATCAAAACTATATATCTTAAACATCTATCTAGTTCACAATTATTCAGGAAAAAGGTAATATAGTGGTGCTTCTTAATGCCACAAATATTCAGGAAAAGCAAAACGGTGAAAGAAAAAGACATGTACCTCCCAGTACTTCACATTAGTTTGGCTTTCCCTGTCCAGATCAAGATGCATCTTAATGTCATCACGTAGCTCTTCCATTTCTTTCACTGTTAATCCCTGATATTTTGCAAAATATTTATCATTCAGGAAGTGTTAAGTAAAAAGAAACAATCTCTTTCAAATGTAGCTAGTTGTACGGTGGCAGCGAGAACAGATGGAATGGCTAGTTATAAACCCGTTCGGAGAATTGCACAGTGTAGCCCTCTTTCTCTATTTCAATTGAGAACAGTTAGTAATTCTTAAGGTAGACGCTGGAATTAGCATGAATCTTTGTGGGTACAAATATATAACTACATAATGAAAATTGCAATCTAAAAGGGATAAAGAAGTGTTGCTTACCTTGAACACCAGATAGGGCTCATTTAACTCAACATCGAATTCATCTGAGAAATTAAGATTCTTCAGAAGAACATCAATAGGTTTTGTACGCCCCTCCCGCAACCTGATTTCAGACCTGACTTTGCTTTGATCAAAATGAAACTGCATTCCAAAATGAGAACTGTTAGATAAATAATTAATACATATTAACTCTAACAAGAATTGCATGTTATTTGTCAGGTTTTAACATAGTAACCTCTTCCTCTTTCTTCTCCCAGTCTTGAAACTCGGCACGTGCTCTTTCTCTAGCTAGCAACGCCTTCAAAATGCAAATACATGTATTTATTTTCACATGCAAAAACTACTTGAAACAAAGATATGATAAACCTGTGAAATTATAGTGAAACTGTGAAAGCGGTTTATTATCATCAAATACAAACCATTTCCTCTTCATGCTGCGCCTTTTCAATTGCTCTTTCTTCCCTTCTTTTCTTAACCTTCTCTATTTCAGCCTATATTTGACAGAGCGAGTATGAGGATTAGGCACTTCCAGAAAAACATAATCTTCAACTTTCTTTTGGAAAAAAAAATAAACAATAATTTTGCTGGGTGTAAGTGCACAAGTACGTGACAAAGCTTGTCTAAAAAGAAAGGGATATATGAACCCTGTTAATTCTACAAAGGTACATCTCCAAGTTCAGGAGTTACAACTATGACATGCTTTAAAGTTTCTATGGAAACAGATATATTATTAGTAGCGAAATTCATAGTTTATAATACCATTCTTTCTAGCTGTTTCTTCTTTTCAGCTTTGACAGAAATGTCCACCTTTTGTCCTTGAGATACATCACGCTCTATCTTCTTTCGCCACACAAAACTGTAAAGAAACAAGATAGAGGGCATCCTTCTTCAGTATTGTTTTGTCACAGATGAAAGCAACTCTTCAAGGAATCTCATAGTGGTAATGCAACAAATAGTGTAGCAAATAATCTAGTCTAGGTCTCTAATGAAGCCCCCAACATTTCATATCACATGGCAATACTGATGAACATGAGAAATCTTAACCTGAGTGTAGACTTACTACCGGAAACAATGTAAAAGTTAAGTGCAGTAGTATGCCAAATTATAAAGCAAAACATATATATCATAGAACAGTAAGGTCTTAACACACAACTGCACACAAGCCGACAATAACAACGTAAGCTTGAATGAACAATGCCATTAATCAAAAGCTGTGTCTAAAATTATCGTAAATGTCTTTAAGCAACCACATTAAAGCCATGTGAACAAAAAGAATCCCCATGGTCACGTCGGATTGTCGGGAAATTCTCATAACATAAATTTGGTCAAATTAGCAGTAAAAGAAAAGTTTTCATGGCGGCAATAATGATAACATATACTAACTGGTGCATCACTAAGCTGCACTTTTTTATATATTTTACTACAGCCTAAATTGATGTTCAACTCTTCATGAATTGCTCCACATAATAGCCTACTTAACCAGTAAGGCAATTATTTTCCTTGAGCTATTAGCTGCATTAGGCAACCTAAATCAACTTTCCTCCTGGTAAATACCATTACAAATTTATCACACATGCAAGTGCTTATACTATCGGTGTACCCAGGGTTTTTTACCCTTCTTCTTCTTAAATACAAAAATACGCAGCTCTCCTGCGTGTTCGAGAAAAAAAGTGCTTATACAGTATTGATGTACAAGTAAACCACCCCGATATATGCCCTAATCATCGTCCTAGAAGCCCAGGCATTTGGAAAATCTGATTGCACAGCAGATTTTAACCAGCAGCGTTCTCTAGCGCTTGCCAATAGTTGCTACAAGATGTTTGTTATGTTGTTAGAGCCTTATAGGTGCCAATAGTTGAGGTAGTTTTTATTTGGCTACAAGATGTTTCCCATGTTGTTATAGGTGCCAATAGTTGAGCTAGTTAAGTCAATACACCATAGAGCACCATTTTCTCAATTCTAGCATATCAGATGAAAGAACGTTTCACAAGCTAAAACCATCTCAATACACCATGGCACACCATTTTCTCAACTCTAGCAAATCTGAAGGAAGAACGTTCCACAAGCTTAAAACCCCTCAATACACCATAGCGCACCATTTTCTCAATTCTAGCATATCTGAAGGAAGAACGATCCACAAGCAAAACCCTCCGTTGCCCTTCTTTCTCTGGATTCCCCCTCTCCTCTGAAAGTTGTTGACAAATTTTGGCGTCTTTTTCCTTCACCAGCGACACTCTTGCCAAATTTGAGCCCAAATCTCTTCCCTAGATAATCAGTATCACTAATGCATTGCTTAATTTCGCAGAAAAGGAAAACGAATTTGCATACTTCTCTGTCAGGTTGGGATCGCCAAAGGGGTTCGAATCGTTGGAGTACCCCGAAACCGCATTCGTCTTCAGCTTCTTCGCCACCTTCTCGGCCTACACGATAACCAGCACCGAACAGTCAGCAACCAAATCCCTAACCGCAACCCTAATTCCAGCCCAACTAAACAGAAACCCCCACCTCCACCGCTCAATCTCAATACCTTCTTCTGCGCCTTCTTCGCCATGTACTCCACGATCTGCTCCTCGGTGACGTCCCGGCGCCTCCGGCTTCCGCTCCTTCCCTTGCGTCGGCGCCCTTCAGAGTCCGACCCGGAATCTCCGCTCCCGCTCCCGCTAGCGTCGCTGGACGAGGACGGGGTGTCCCTCCGGCGGCGGCTCCTGCGGCGGTGGCGGCTCCGGCGGGGCGAGCCGCTGGATTCGGAGGCGGCGTCCGAGTCGGACGGGGACGGACTGCGCTGCCGCCGCGACGACGACGAGGAGCGGCGCCGGCCCTTGCTGTCGCGCTCGCGCTTCGGCATGTCGGCGATGGGAGGGAAGCCGGCGCAGATTCGTTGATGAGGGCAAGGTGTTCATGTTTGTTGGGCTGGGCCATACGGAGTCCAGACGGAAGGCCCAATAGTTTTGCAAGGCACCTCAGGCCCAAATTGGACTCTTATGGGCTCCACTCTTCACAACCGGCCCAACTCACCACTCCGGTCTTTGTTTGCCTTAGATACGGACACGGGTATTAGAATTCAACTCGAATTTAAGATATTTAATTTGGTAAAAAAAATAGACACATATATCAAATAATACTGGAAGAGAGGCTTACACACTAACAGCGCCTGATCAACCCTCGACCCTAGTCACCGTCGTCGGAGAAGATGATCATGCTCACGATGAGAGAAGGGAATTCTAGGCTTGTACTAGGGGTCGCAAGCGCAGGTGCGTGCCACATGGTATGAGCTTGTGAAAAGAGGAAAAGTGTCCTTGGATGCAACGGCTGATTGGAAGGTGCCATCACCATTAGCGCCCCCAACGGTGTCCATCTTGTGGAGTAATTGCAGGTTAAGAATGTGACCTCCCGGCAGCCGGATCTTTTCTTGTCCCAATTTCAGTATCACTTTTGCATACAGCTTGTTGACAGCGAAATTTGGGACCCAAAATAGCTGGAAACATCAACCAAATTTTGTGTATATTTTTTCTCTGATCCACGGTTCTTGTAACATCTAATTTCAGCCGTGATGAAATGTTGGTTCCGTTTGGAACATTGGACTTCGATATGAATAAGGAATTACACAGGAAAAAGGTTGGTCGAGCCTGCCCAAGTCGCATTAAAATGCAGAAGAGACGACCGAAAACTCTGAAGACTATGAAGAACATAAGGGAGAGAGCCTATCCTGAACTCCTCGTGATCAGTATTCCACCAAGGGCACAACAAAGGGCCATAGCCTACTTCTCGTAATAGCAGTAGCCAAGCGTTGAAGCCTACTCTGTGTCATGGTTCACACATCGCTGTCGCCATTGTTGATGGACCTCCTGGAAAAGGAAAAGGGAAAATTCAGGACATGCCACTCATAAGGATGGCATTCCTTATGAGTTTTGAGTGGTTCCTGTCCTCTAAGGGAGCAATGAGTCACCCCTAAGGGTGGTCTCCATGAAATGTCACTCAAAGGGAGCAATGAGTTCATGTTATGCCACTATCCTCTCCTTTTTCTCTATTTCTGTTTTTCTCCACCTAAAAGGCCATGTGTTTTGACGATTGTGCCCCTTGCTCAAAGGTGGCCACTGGTGTGAGGATCGGTGATATTCTAAGAGGGGTGAATTAGGACACTTAGAATTTATTCGGCTCAAAAAATAATACAAGATAAATCTATATCAATTTCTATCCAAATGTGTTATAGATTTATCTAGTGTGTCTACTCTAACAATCAAAACGCTTGCAACCTATCTAATAAGGTAAATTATAAGTAAGTAAATATAGAAACATAAATAAGGTAGATAGATCAAACTCGGCACAATAATTTTTTTCGTGGTATCGATGACACAAATGTTACTGCTAGTCCACATTGGAGCTCCACCAAGGATATGTTCCCCATGGAACCCAGTCATGGCTATTGAGCCACCAAGTCACAAAGATAAGGTCTCAACCCGGATGAGCCACCAAACCACCAAGCTAAGACCTCACCGTAAGCCTCTCTTCCAGTATCTTACCGCCGTGATCACTTTAGAGCTTGAGCCACCAAAGCAAGGGTCTTCATGTCCCCGTACACGTGTCTTGCCTTAGCTCCACATCAAGTCGAAGGATCAACCAATTTGCCGAAGAGTCACCAAGACTCCAAGGTGCTGGCATACTAAGAGATATAAGCTTGGATCACTCATTGATCCACTCTTTAGACAGCAACAATCACCTAGCAACGCACTCTCTAGACCTATAAGCACTAATCACTATCTAATGGTATGCTTAATCGCCTTGGATGATCACTTTAAGCACTTTGATGGCTTAAATATCTTCTCAAGTGTACATGAACTTCTCAGGACTCCAACAACCTCAAATGACTGAGTAAAGGGGTTTTTATAGCCTCAAACATACGCACTAGTCGTTAACCCAACGACTCAAAAAAGTTATTAACACCGGATGATCTGGTGAGAACAAAAGTACTAACATCGGATCATCCGGTGAGTACACTCTCGCAAATCAGCCATTGGAATTCTTACTCAAGCCTTTGTGAACACCAGATACTCCAGTGTATACTTCTTCTCCATCACTGGACTATCCGGTGAGTTATCCTGAGCAATCCGAGCATTTTCTTCTTCTTTGTGTAAATTACTCCGGTGTAAACATCCGGGGCACATCACTTCATCACTGGACTATCCAGTGAGTTAACTTCAGCCAACCGAACCAATGCAACCCTCTCTGAAAATAATACTCCAGTGTACACATTATCCATCACCAGACCATCCGGTGTTATGAACTTCGTTCTTTAACACTTGGCACCCTCTCTGTGTAAATTAGTTCGGTGTTAAGCCTCCGGTGTGTACAATACATACATCGGACCTTCTGATGTATTGAACTCCTTCTGTTCCTTTACACTGTTCATTGTCCGGTGTGTGTAACACATGTATCACCGGACCATTTGGTGCATTGATCTTCAACTTCAATAACTGCAATCTTCTCTAGACAAAATGCTCCGGTGTGTATCCTCCTCCGATCACCGGACTATCCGATGGAGTGTTCCATTCTACCTTATGGGAAAAACACTCCAGTGTTACCATCCTTTGATCACGAGACTATCCGGTGAGGCTAACAACCTTTATTGTTCGGCACAACACCCTTCTCTGGAAGAATTGCTCCGATGAGCACACTTGCTAATCACCGGACCTTCCGGTGAGGTCTTCAGGCCTCTCTCACCATTTGTCAAATATGCTTCGGTGAATTCAACACCTAGAGCATCGGATCATCTGATGAGGCAAATCTTCATGTGACTTCTCCAATTCAGTCTAACTTTGTCCCGGCTGCGGTGGCTTCTTCATGTATTACATCCATAAGACCTAGTAACATATATTCTTGACAAATATGTTAGTCTCATTGACTATATTGTCATTAATCATAAAAATTATAATCATGACCTAATAGGGTTATTTCGCTACAACTAGAAAAGAACCTTCTCCGAGAAAAGAAGTTGACGACCCGTAGGCCTTCCACCTCCACGCGGCATTGCTCCGTATAAAAAAAAGGGTTGGATATAGCCCTCTACCATATCTATACAAATAGAATAGTCCATTTATATGGACTCACAGGGGAAAACTTTGCACAGAGTTCCATTACGATTATAAGCATGTCTTGGGTTGGCACGTAAATAGGATCTCCAATAGCAGGAGACAGGAGATTCATATGAGAAAACATAAGTAAACGGGCTTCCGCCTGAGCTTCCAAGGATAAAGCATAGTATCCGCTAAGTTCACGGGCTGGAGATAAGCGGACTCGAACCGCTGACATCCGCCACAGGGTAAACCACCGCCACCTGGTTTTATTAATTTGCAAATTCTTCCTCAGCTAGTTAAAAAAATGAAATTGGCTGATATCATGACAATATTAGGTAGTATAGATATCATTATGGGGGAAGTTGATCGTTGAAATGATAATAGATAGGTAGAGGTAGAAACTATCTTCGAATCAACTTTGGTTGGGGTTTGAAAAACTAATAAACAAAATAGCAAAATACATAAATTCTCTATCTCAAGTATGTCTCCAACTTATCTTGAGCCATCAGTTAATAAGAAAGACGTGCTTTTATTTGAGAATACGCCTCCTCAACGACCAATGGTTAACGGCGGTTCTGTGGAGTGGTTTTGGGTCAAACTCTTCTTTGGTGTTAAGGTAGTAGCTGTGAATAGCCATCGACAGTTAAGAATTGGGGCTTCACAATTACTAGCCAATATCTTTCATGCATACTCCACTTGGCTCGGGGGGGATATAGCTCAGTTGGTAGAGCTCCTTTCTTTGGTTGAGTGGCATGTACTTCCACGGTGCCCGTTTTTCCAATTATGAAGCATCGAATTGGGGAAAGCTGTAGGTATTATTGCGGGTCAATCAATTGGGGAGCCAGAGGGTAAGAGGATCAAGTATAGCTTTCAGGATCTGTCGAATACGTGGACAATCACAAAGGGTTCGTCCTCCTCACTGAAAATTAATACCCAACCATATGGGTATATGAAGAGCGTGCACTATATTTCTTACCGGGAACATGACCTATTACAAAAATATTTTTTTTATTGGGACGATAACTCTGAAAAGAGAGGTCTTATAAAGGGTTTAATCCTTTTACTCTCAATAGCAGATGAAGCTCTCTCTTTTTCATCTCGTGCCAGATGGAACAAAAGATTAGTCCTTTATCCTTCTCGCGAACCACGGGAGCCATTAGAATATTGATTGACAAATAATTAATAAAAAGAAAACTCTAATAGAAAACGAAACGGTCGACCCAGACATAGACGATCGACCCTGGAGGATATACCCTAGACCTTGTTACTGGAAGCGCGTAGACCGAAAGGATGAATTGAGCCACAGGTCCTTAGTTAGGGAGAGACCTTGTTTGTTGACCATAACTAATGAACCCAGTTATCATAGGGAATATATTCTAAATATCTATGATTTATGCATTCTGTTATCATTTCCAATTGGAGCCAAATTCGAACTTCCGTCGAAATTGTCTCTATTCATATGTATGAAATTTGAACTTAACGAAAAAAGGAAAGGTTCATAGAATTTTTTTCCTCTTCCCCTTTCCCCGAACTAAATCGACCTTAACCAAACTTGCCTGATGTTGAGGCAATCAAGAAAGCTGCATAAGTGAATATATAACCCACGGAAAAGTGCGCTAATCCAACCAATCTTGCTTGCACAATGAAAAGAGCCACGGGCTTATCTCTCCAGCGAATTAAATTAGCCAAATTCTCTTTAAAACATTTTCCTTACCGCTTTTATTTCAAAGAAAAGAATATCATATAGAGTCAGCAAATGAATACTCTTTTTGCTGATCAAGGACGATCACAATGTCAAGCAACCTCTCGAAGGAGATAATAAAGAACCTAAAGCAGACGATATCCTACTGCAAGGGTGGTCTTAAGGGTTGTGCTATATCTATCAAAGAGTATACAATAATGATGGATTTGGTGAATCAAATCCATGGTTTAATAACGAACCATGTTAACTTACCACTATTGCCTCACCAACTAGCTAATCAGACGCGAGCCTACTGAAGCCCTGTTATCGGACATTGCAGGCTTAGCATCTATTTTGCGTATATCGCTCCACCACACCGAGAAGATGGAAAAAAAAACTAACTAAGTTAACCAAACTTGCCTGATGTTGAGGCAATCAAGGAATGTTGCGACACGCAACTATTTCAGTCTTGATCCATGGTAGCTGCCGGATATTAATGATGTGTTTTGTTAATTGAATTCTCTTAGTTTGGTTCGGTAGATATATATAATCTTATAAAGAAGTGTGTTTGATTGTCTGTATCTGTGGTTTTCATCTGCATGAGCGGATGTAAATATATGGTCTCATTCTGGCTGAGGAGTGAAACTCGATTTAAACTTCACTCTTCATCCTAGCTGAGCGGATACAGGCTCTGCATTCGCTTATGCAGACAGATCCTCTTGTTAATGTCATAAAATCATTTTCATACGAGTAAACAATCGTAGTCTCAACTCTACAGCCTCATATTCAGTCAAACCAACAGAAAATCAGTTTAACCTATTCAGACAAATACAATCAACTAAATATTATTTATTTTAACATATATGACTCCACTCAACTATTTTCCTTTAATAAGGAGCCTTCTTCCAAAGCAGTCGTCTCAATGGTCCCAACGCGAAAATTCTTGCGTTGTCGCCGTACCTATATAACTACCGCGTGTAATGTTGCTAGTGGTAAAACAGAGCAAAAATCTTGCAACAATTTTACATGAAAAAGCTCGATCCTCTAGAGATTCCGTGTTCAAAATGTGCCTGAATAGGTGAAATAGTTCTGAAATTTAACAAGGATTTTGTACCTTTCCTCTCCAAATAGTACATAGGACTATAGGAGTGCATGTGTAGAGTAACAAGCAGTATCCATAGAACAGCAGAAAGAAGCGCTTCTTCTATACCAGTGCCACTACTCTTATGCTAACAATTAGTACACTCTGATCTTGCTCCTAATCACCTGCAGGCTGCTGTAGCCAGTTCTAGCTGCACATCAGATTAACCTTCCATTACCATTCCACTGTCTGCTGCTTCCTTCCTTCAGCTCTCTTTGAGCTTGTGAAAAGCATGGACTGGATCACTGGAAGTGGAAGATGACACGTATAAACCAAGTCAAAACCGAGCGTTAGCTCACTGTGTATGGCAGCTTCGACCAAGTCAGCGCAAGCGCCCGGCCGCCATGGACACTAGTACACTAGCCCTTCCTCCCATTGACCGCCGTGGACTCCGTTTCATCGCCCCCCTTCAGCTTCTGCCTCTCTGCGGAGCTGGAATCGGCGGCCGGAAGCTCCTCCTCGGCGGCGGTGTTGTCCCTGAACTTGGCGTAGATGTCGCCCTTGTAGAAGTTCCTGGTCCTCCACACGAGCACCAGCGACACGAGCGCGCCGGCCACCGTGGCGGCCGTGATGATCAGGAACGACTTCCGGAAGCACTGCACGCCAATGCAGGTCTTGTCCCCGCCGGCCAGGGAGCCGCCGTGCTGCTTTGCGGCCTCCACGTCGTAGAGGTAACCCGCGACGCGGACGTTGAGCACGTAGGCGCCGATGGGGCTGGCCACGGAGCCGAAGTTGTAGAGCGTGGAGTAGTACTTGAGCCCGAACACCTCGGAGATGATGGCGAAGAGCAGTGGCCACTGCGCGCCGAAGCAGAAGCCGATGACGACGGAGGCGGCGTAGAGCGACTGCGGCACGCCGAAGGCGATGAGGAGGTGGCCGACGCACGAGAGGAGGTGCACCAGCGTCAGCATCAGCGGCCGCGGGAACTTGTACCGCGACAGGAAGATCTCGGAGGCGAAGCCGGCGGTGACGCGGCCGGCGTAGTTCCAGATGCTGATGAGGGAGACGAAGGTGTTGATGCTCTTGGCCGGGTAGCCCAGCGACTGCCCGATCTGCCCCATGTTGTCGATAGCCGTCAGCGTGCCGCCGACACCGCAGATGGTCGCCAGGAACAGCACCAGCATGTCTACGCTTACCAGCGCCTGCAGGATGGTGTAGTCCTCCCCCTGCGCCGGCGGGTTGAACATGTGCTTCAAGCACGACCCGAGGCAAGAAGACTTCCGCGGCTGCTGATGCTTTGAAACCTCGGCCTCTGTTTCCGAAGTGGTGCTCTGGCTCGGCTCAGCTGCCGCCATCTGCATGGCGGCAACTGGTTTCTCGACGGTCACCATGGGGGGCTCGCGGAGAGACTCCTCGAGCTCCTTCTGGATCTTGTACTCCTGCTTGACGACGACGGCGAGCGGCAGGAAGAGGACGAGGAGGAGCGCGGCCGCCGACACGGCGTAGGCCGCGTGCGAGAAGTTGACCTGCTTCTGCACGACGATCATGACGAGGAGGTACATCGCGAGCGCGATGGAGATGTAGAGGAAGCAGAAGAAGGCGTCGTTGCTGGTCGCCGCTGACGAGGCGGAGCCGCGTCGGCTGGGGCGCGGGTACGGCATGATGCGGACGGTGTGGACGAAGAGGATGGAGATGGCGGCGGGGAGCCACGCGATGAGCAGCACGAGCGACTTGGCGTCGTCGCCGTAGATGGCGAGGTAGAGCTGCGTGAAGATGGCGCCGCTGAGCCCGACGAACCCCTTGAGCAGGCCCAGCACGATGCCGCGGCTCTCCGGGAAGTTCTTGACGCAGGTGACGAGCGCGCCCGTGTTGGCGAAGGACTGCGAGTTTGCCCCCACGCAGATGTAGATGCACATGAGCCAGACCGGCGGGCGCGCGGTTCGGCCGTCGATGGCGAGGTAGATCATGAGGTAGCCCGCCAGGTTCATGACGGCGCCCATGGCGAGCACCACCCACGGCGGCGTGACCTCGTTGATGAGCCCCGAGATGACGCCGACGTTGGCACCCAGGTCCTTGAAGAAGGAGAGCGTGTTGAGCGTGCGCTGGTCGTAGCCCAGCGACGACTTGAGCACCTTGGAGTAGATGCTGAAGATGTAGGTCGCCCCCGACGCCGACAGGATCAGCAGGCACGCGAACACCATGAACCAGCGGCCCAGCACCACCTGCAGCGCGAAACGCGCCGTCAGCACCGGCCCCCCGCCGGCGCCGGCACCGGCGCTGGACGCGAACACCATCGCGCGCGCCAATTACAGGCGCTTCTTCCCGGTTGTTCCTGTGTGCTCTGTCTCGGCGCGTTTGGTGGCGAGTGGGTGTGTGACACTGTGACTCGCGACGCGCGCGCTCGCCTACTATATAGAGAAAGGGTGAGCTGCTGAGCAACGGGTGGATGGTAGGGGGAGAAGCCTTGTGTGACCTATGGAGACCGGACTACCGGAGAGTGAGTATCACTTGCACTGCGCATGGAGATGTTTGGTTGGACGCAGAATTTTGACACCATTTTGCCGAAAGTTTTAGCAAGTTAGACATGCTATTGGCGTCAAAGCTTAAGGGGCCGATTCGTTATCCGTATGGTAGAATTCTGGTTCGATGGATGTGTATAATCTAATGAAGAAGCGTGTTTGGTTGTTGTATATATTGTTACAGTTTGGTTTGACGGATGTAATTGTACACTTGTAGCTTAATCTAGCGGATGCAACTCATGCAACTTCAGGTTCAGTCAATCAAACAAAAACTCAGTTCAATCGGTATAAATAGATAAAACTAATAAAACACTTTTCTTTTCAACCAATCACACTCTAAGTGTGTCAAATTTTTTGGATACACGACAATATTTTCTTTTGCAAATATAGTTGTCTGACTGATTTTTCCTTCGCCATAAGTTAGATTTGTTTGAGCATAGCTGTTTGTCACCATGGACACTCTTAAAGTCTTAAGCTGCGAGCTAAACAGCCCCTAGTCCACAATGAATTGACTGCTTTTTTGGCCTAGTCCTCAGGGAATAGAGGACAGCTTGTTTGTAGAAACATGGTGGCTTTTCGCAGCAGCCGTGATTCTTGGAGGCGCGCTGCATGTGGTTTCACAATTTTGTTTAGTTGCCATGATGCAATTCCTATAGATTAATCACAATCCGCGAGTTAGGACCGCGACTTCGACTTGGGAGTATATTGCCGAGGATTCGTACTGAGGAATGGAGAGTGATTTTGTGACCGGTAAATGGACGGGATCCACGCCCCCTGACATACGGGCCGGGCCCATGCGTCAGTAAGTCAAATAATCCGTATCCCTGGTAAATGTAGTGCGAGTGAGGGATGCTGATCTGGCCGCTTGCGAGTGGCACTTCTGCTTATCCTAAACCCTACCCCCACCCCCACCGTGGGGACCGGTTTTTCAGCGACTCATCTCATATTTTCCATGAGCAATTAAATTGTTTGTTGACTAGTATTTTACTTGGATTGGTGATGGAGAGCTAGATTAGACTAAGACTCCGACCAAGAGTATTTTCAACAATATAGATAGTTATTATTTATAAAAGTTGTATATGTCACTAATAGATAGTATAATAGTTAACTTCTCTAATTGCATAATTATATCATTGTCTATAGAATTAATGGATGCTCACACGTAATAGACTACAAGATCATTGTATTTAATGAGTAGACTATGTACTGATTAGTAGTAGTAGGTTTTCTCTCTCTTTATTCATTCCTTCTGCGTATGTAAAAATCTGATGTGACCTACCTTATAGATAGTTTATATGGATTATTGGAGACGCCCTAGAAGAATTGATGGGTGATTAATAGGGTCCAAGTTAATGCAACTGTGCCACATGGGAAGGAATAAGAAATCAGAGATATCTGCTGTACTGATCCCATGGTTAGTCAACCAAAGATGATTAAGTACAGATTAGGATGTAAACTAGGCGATAAAAAGGTGACTCTGTGTCCTCTTGTGCTTAGGAAATTGCCATGGCCATCTCTCTCCTTGGAGATTAAGCGAGGGACGGTAGCAAATAGGTATAGAGATCTATGGTCATCGAATGGCATCTGCCGCTCGGCGAAAAACTCCATGCTAGCTGCTGACAATGGCCTAAAGACAGTCATTGGATCATGACAGTAACAACGTCTATTCAGTATTCATCAAGTGCATTTTGTCAAGGTTTCCCTTGAGAAACTGGCAACAAGCATAGACCAGTTCCAGCATTCTCATTGCTCTGGGTCATTCAATCTGTTTCTTTCGAGGCAGAAATGCCTTAAAATGGGAAAGGTACAAAAGTTCAGTAATCTTCCATAAATTTACAGAAGACGCGGAGAGAATGGAAAATGTACAATGAAAAATCTTCAGGGGATCCTTCTGCAGGGAGGCACCTCGCCGAAGAAGATAAGCATGCCTAGCCGGGTGCCCTGTTGTTGAAGCAACCGTGCCCTCGTTGCTTAGGCAGCAAATCTTGGACTGCGAGGACCGAGCGAGACTCGGTTGGCTAACCGAGCATCCCACCCGGATGCGATCCTAATATTGAACTTGAACGCATCTTTTAGTGATGATCAAAGTGTATTTCTACGCTATAGTAAGATTTTACTTTCAATCTAAATTAAACATGTGTTAGGATACACAGTGTGAGCGAACGGACTTATAATCTGATGACAAACCTCCAAGGATGGATGGAGTTGATGGGGGCTCGAGCCCCTGATCTCGTATGCTCCATTAAAAAGCCTCCAACAAAGGCTCTGGAAAGAGTGTCTGATGTTAAAAAAAAGGACACACAAAGTGTGCTGTGAGTGCACGCGTGCATGCATGCTTCTTGCGCTCGCAAAAGAAAAAATTCTTGGGCTGCAAAGTGACAAGCCTTCTCCAGTTGCCTTGACATGAACCTTACTGCTTCGATCAACTTGGCAAGCATTTCATTTGTTCAGTGCGGAAGGCTTCAAAATTAGCAGTGCAACTTGTGCTTGCACATTAACTAGCATTGGCAACCGGCTACTTGGTTGGTCTTTTGTGCACGCTTCACAGCAACACGCATGTGTGGTTCACCGGTAACCAAGTCAAGATCTCTACATCCTAGGTCCAGCATCTATATTAGAGTAAACAAATGTATGGACCAGCAGCTAATAATGGTGTCACGAGATGCTAAACATTGTTAATTTCTTGACCGGCCAGCTAAGCATGGCTTATATAGTAGTGATGTGGGTGTACAACCAGGGTTTGAATACTAGACCCCGCGTTACGTGAGGCTTTCTGTGTGTCTAATAATTTTCTAGCGTGGGTACATATTAGTTATATTGATAAATCAGTTGAAAAAAAATCTAAAATGCAAAGAAAACTACCTAAAACTCAAAAAAATATGAAACAAATTTTTTATGTTAGTATTACTTTAATCTACATATTAAAACTATGTGCATACACAAAAGTACTACTGTTTTCTCTATAATTAATTAAATGTGTTAAACATTGATAAATTCATAGATAAATATTGAAATGCACAAAATTTGTGAACCTAATTTTTTTAACTGTCTTTTATCATGTTTTGTACAGCAAAATAAAAACGGACGCGATGTAAACACGCAAATCAGACTAATTCTGGTTATCTCTAATGGTTCTATTGTAGAACCATCCAAGACGGCTTCTTACCCATATGAGATAGCCGGTCATTAACAATGAAGCTACAACTTTGATGCCTCGAAAACCGTCTAAGATGAGAGTTTCCAAGCCGTTTATGATGCGCATGTGTGGAATACGTGCACATCTAACTAACCACGTATACGTGCGTGTGGAGATGTTGTGAGCTAAGCGTTTGTGCCTTCTATGTACTCTCCTAAAAATGGCCACAGTGCCTATCTACACCATTCGTTAGTGCATTGAGACATTCTCCTTTTGGACTCGATGCCAGAATAGTTGACACAAAATTTTCGACTTTTTGCTCATAATCACAAACTCTCAACTCGAGCATCAACACAACATTCAGCTCTTGTTAGCCCAAGAGCTCCCCGGCTATTTTGGTCCTGGCTGCGCCGGACCGGAGGAGGAAAGTCCACGACACTATTCACCACTCAGTACTCAGTGTGTCCCGGGTAAGTATCCAGAGCGCGTGCTAGACTTAGCATTTCATCTACATGCTTTCGTGCTTCCCGATCGACCAGATCCTCTGGAATAAAAGAGCATTTTTTTAAGACGAAACTATAAACTAAAATCGGTTTAAAGTGGTTGTAAGCAGGGATTAAAGTTTCACCGAAATTTCGCATTTCAGAGGGGACGAAATATTTAATTCCGAAAAATTCTTTCATTGACATGTGGGACTGAGGACGAAATGATCAAAATTTTGATGAAATTTCATGAATTTCGGTTTTTTCGCCGGTGAACGAAAACAAATGTAAAACAAAGTTGGAATCCCTGGTTGAAAGTGAAAAGAGATGCATGCATAGGTCGTTAAGTGAAAGTCATGTGTTTAACATTCTTTCACGAGAAGAGGTCATATGCTTATTTTGACAAGTTGGAAGCATGGCAGGCAGCTTAGAGTGTACATACATATCTTCTCAGATCTTGATCTAAATGACCAACTTTTTGGTTGGGTAGTTAGGATCTAGTACTTTAGGAAATGCATGCCTTCCTTATAATTGAACCTTTGGCCTGCCAAAAAAACTCCATTATTCCTAAAGGTACCGTTCCATGCATGACACTAGAAGATGATATAGTCTGTTCTTTTCCCAGATGTTTAAAGGATCTATGATGATTCTGGCATTCTGGTTAAACAAGCTTTTGCAAAAAGTTGGAACCTAGCGTTTAAGAGATGGCTAAACAATGACTTGTATGATCAATGGTCTTTTGTGCAATGGTGGCACATACTAGATTGTCTGACTCTGAGGATTTGATGTGTTGATCTCTTGAGAAGAATGACCGTTTCACTGTTTAGTCAATGTATAAGTGGCTAATGAGGGGATATCCTAATAAATCTTTCAGTCATATTTGGAATGCAAAACTTCCCCAAAAAATTTAAATTTTTTATGTGGCTTTTGGAACAGCATGCTCTTATAACTAAGGATAATATAAAGTGGATTGGTGATGGCTCTTTCTACTTTTGTACGCAACAGGAGTGATGCGTGCATCTTTTTCTTTTTTTTGTCTAGTTGCCAAAACTATTTGAGGCTTTGTGGCTTCCTTCCTTGATGCTGATACAATTCCAAGTTATGTTCAACAATATTATGAATGGATTCAGTCTTGGCTGAGTCAAGGTAAGTTTTTCATGTGGTTGGTCTTGCAGGTATTTGTTGGGCTATTTGGAAGGCCAGAAATAAGCTTGCTTTGAGAAAAAACATATAAGTGATCCTAGTGAAATTATTTTTCATACTTGCTCTTTTTTGAAAATTTGGGCAGATCTTTTGAAGGGCATGGACAAGGAAATCTTGATGAAGGGCGCACAAGGTCTTCTTGTGATGAATATTTTTGCTTCTCAACCAAACCAGATGTCTCTTCCCAGTTCAGAAGTGGTGATTTCTGATGTAAATGTTGATGAGGGCACTTCTAACTCGGCAGAGAACGATGAAGCGAATAACTAGTTTCTATTCTGATTGTTTGTCTTTCTGTTGGGCAATTTATCTCTTGTTTCTCGTATGGTTAAACTTGGCAGTTTAGCTTTTAGTTCTATGTTATGTTAGATATATGGTATGTAAGTGTTGGCGAACTCTCGATCTATCCTTTTAGTAAGGGTTATAAGATACTGTTAAGTTTTTTGTTTCCGTTACGTGGTAATGGAAATGGGTTACCTGTTCTAAAAAAATTAGATAGAGTGAATTAGATGGAGTTTAGGGACTTAACCTAGCAGGTCGGTTCTAAAATAGTACTCCATTTGTTCAAAAATGTAAGACGTATTTTATTTTTAAAATTTATGAAAATAAGCTTTAACCGATAATTTCTCTTATAATATGTTGTCAATTGCCATAAAATCAACATCCTATTGAAACAAAATTTGTATTCGTATTCTAAACATACATATAATTTGATTAATTGTCAGTCAATATTTATAAAATTTGATTTTTTTTAAAAACAAAATGCACATTACATTTTTGAACGGAGGAAGTAGTTCTCAAAGTAAAAAAACTGAGGAGGAAAATAACCTTAACCTCAAGTGAGTGAACGTGTTTTGATTTGATTCCTTTGTCCCATCTATTTGTCCTCATCTAACCACACGGATCGCTGATTAATTCGAGTGATGACTGATGAGAGACCCGAAAGCCAAGTTTTGGGGTTGGTTTTTATGGTGCGCCGAGAAGTTCGGTGAGCTTTTTTTAACTCTTTTTTCTGCGATGAACAGTGACATATAAATCTCAACATTTTTTGCAGCTTTTTTCTATTTCTTTCGGAGATAGAACAGTGTATTTGCAACTAGTGAAGCTCTACGCAACTGTTCAGGAAAATGCAGCTATAGCAGAAATGGCCCATGGCGGCTTCAGAGTTCAGGGGCATGCAGAAGAGGAGAGCGACATTTCACAACGTAGAAAGCGATTGCCAACCAAGTATATACATCTAGAATTTGGCCTGTTTAAAGGCGGCTAGATTTCTTCTTCTTTTCGTCATGAATCGACAGAGATGCATGTCGGTTTCGCCAAAACGTGGAGAGGCCCATCTATCCACATTGTGGAAAAGCAAAGAAAACCTTGCCGAACCTTTGGTTTTCTCTTGGCAGCATCATGGAGTTGTGCTTTTTTTTTTATCTTCTTTCGTTTGGTGCATAACACATGCTATGGTCTTCATAATTCCTACTCCTACATTACCCCATGTACATTGCCATTTTGGTGTTTTTTTTTTTTACCATTTGATGATGAACTATAGTTTCGGGAAATGAGCCGGATTGTGTTTCATTCCCGTGTTTTGTTATAAAGGAAAGTTGTGACGATGATTATAAAAGGAAGACGCAATTTTCAGGATGAAGTAGAAAGGTTCCTTGGCCAGCTGCAGCGCACTTGAGCTGAAATTTTCAGAGGCGCACCGAACAAACAAGATGAAGACGGCTCCCCAACCCCAAGCGTGCAAACGGAAGAGACACCAAGCACGACAACAGCTAGGTGACAAGAGATCGGCACTGCAGTACAGAACCAGCACGAGGGGACGAACGCAAAGAAGATTCTCCCCCCATTTGTGCGTGAAACTACTGAAATCCCCCTTTCCACCTTCCACTCCAAATTCTGCATGATTCATGACCACAATCTAGGAGTACGGAGGCGCCTAATTTCACGCCTAAAAGATTAGGATCGGGCCCTCTGACAGAGTACAAGGATGAAGGATCTAGAGTAGCTAGGTGTCTCTTGGAGAAAATAGTGGGCGTGTTTGGTTGGCCACCAAAATTTGCCACACTTAATTTAGACAATTCTGACCATCGTTGTTGTCTGATATTTTGGGTTCAGGGCTATAGTCATGGCATCATAGGCATGCAACACTTTCTTAGCTATATACCTCGCATGTCATAGATCTGATACTTAATCAGAGCTTGATACAAATGTGATGGCCAATTTTCTCGGTACAAACGTTGTGGCTTGCCAGATCTTTGGCACATAAAGTATAGTAAAATGTAGCCATCGTCCAAAAAATAACTCTGAACTTTCCATAAGCATAGTACGTTTCAGTGATAAAAAGAGGTGATTATATATCCATGTAACAAGAGAAGTGAAGCCTTTTCACCAGCAGAAAGTATTGTAACGCCAGTAGGATCTCACATCAAATACTAGCCCGATCATGATTGGGATCCAAGAAGTGGTAGTGAAAGGTGAGAGCGATGGAGCCCAAAAGGCGATTGAGATTCACAAGCTGAATAGTCGATGAAAGCGTGCTGCACAGCCGCACAAATTGTTCAGTTTTCACCATGCAATGCGTCAGAGCTCAGAAAAGATAGTAGTGGCACCAATCTGTATGACTTCAAGCAGTCAAGCACGCGCGCTCGCAGATACTCCTCCGCCCTGTCCACACAACGCCGTGGATTTGAGATAGGCGACAGCCTGATAGGTCTAAGCAATGCCCAGAATCGCAGTACGAGTCAGAGCAAAGTCTCTGTCTGAGCGTCGTCCTTGTTTGACAACTGGTGATCAGCAGCAGGGCTCGCTTGCTGCGAGCTTCCAGAAATCCTTCACACTTGGCACAGTACTAGATGATGACCTGAAGCTGATGCGCCGATAGCGTATAATCTGCAGAGACACAGGTCTTGTGACTGATCATCTGCAAGTAGCAACGCATTCCTGTTCACGGTAGGAACAGAATGTAACGCGTGTGTTTCTTTTTCACTTATTGAAAGCGTCAACATCAATCTAAGGCAAAATGTGACTCAATTCAGGTACAAAACTCGGTGGCGCTGTAGTAACTAGAATCGGGGTTGGAACAACATTCAGAAACGAGTAGTGGTTTGAGGAAAGCTCGACAGGACAACAGGGTGCTATTATCGCGGTCAGCGACAGCCACGCCGAAGGTAGCATGGACCTATCAGAAAATTGAGGTGTCCTCCATGGCTTCACAAGTTCTTTTCTGGAACGCATGGCTTCACAAGTTGATTCGTGCGTGCTTGAAGAACGCGTAGAAGAGGACGGCCGACGACACAAAGAGGCTTAAGAGTACTAGCCAGATTTGCCACACTGCAGAGGTGAAAAGGAGGCAGCATTTGGTAAATCATCAGACGGAGCAAGACCCATTTACAGAAACATGTACCTTTCCAATCAGCAGGAACGTCGAGTTTCGTTATCTCTGCTCCCCATTGATGTGAGGTGGAGATTACAACCCTACAATATCAGAAGACGATATCACAATTCACAATGCATCTTACGACTTGCACTTGCCACCAGGGCAAGGCAGAGCGTGTGAGAGTCAGACATGTTGAGTAGCATGTGGATGCATGTGGAGGAAACATTTTTCTTGTCCCATTGAAAACCCTGACCTATTTATCATGTCATGTGTATGCAAATTTAGTCTGAAATCATAATAGTTCATAGCCAATGATATGCTTTTCATCCTTTTAGGGTGCACCTTTTCTGAAACAATCTTGTCGCCTATCCAAAGTGTGTTACTCGAGGAACTCTAAGTTTACTAGCTACTGGTTCAAGTTCAGTGTTATATACAGAATATTCATTTTCGGAAACTTTTGTTCCAGATAAAACCAGTGATCATTACCAAGTAACTGGATGCTTAGTAATGCTACTTATCACTCTACTGATGTTGGTTTTGTCTGTGTTCTTGCAACAACGATGAACGATTACCTTTCAGTAGGGCAAAATTCAATGGAAGAAATTGGAGAGCCAAGATGAACCTTCTTGCTCCAGTGAGAAACTTCCATCTTCTTTACATCCACGACACAAAAGTCACCATCACGATTTCCTCTAAAAAAAGGGGGAAAGTACATCCATATTAATAACACAATATGAAATGCAAAGAAAGATCCAAGAAATTGCTTTAATTCTTGGAAAGGAAAACTATTATGAGCAGTTTCAAACTTTGGCGATACAGGTGTTCCTAAAAATGCTAGACAGAAATGTGTTGACAGAATCAATTCAATAATCAGCATCTCATCCACTTACAGTGCGAGATACTTCCCATCCAAGCTAACTGAGAGTGTGGAAATGGGCTTTGCCGAAAGTCTTTTGTATCCGATTCTCTTCCAATTACTTATGTCCAAAACCATAGTCAAAACATCATGACCTATTTCGGAGACAAAGATTTAATTATAGCTGGCTGTTGGTGCAGTCCTTTAACTTCGTTTAAAGGATTACCTTTTACAAGTGTGCAAAACAAAAAGGGTTTAGTTCCATCCCTAGAAAAGCGGCAACACTCAATTTTCTCATCCTGTAAACAAACAGAAAGAAGATCAGAGAAACAGTTCAGTGTCAAATATCATGAAGGGTGAATATAGCGAGTTATCATACTATACCGGAGATCTTGTCAAATTGACCAGTGGAGTCCCCTCGTTAATCTTCCATATTCTTGCAGAACCATCAGTGGATGTCGAAACTAAGAACTCCGAATCTAAGCTACATGAGGAGGCGAGAAACTCTATATCAGGATCCAAGGCTACCGACATGAGTTTAGGCACTTAGCTTAAAAAGTAACAAATGTGTAGTAATTTCCTCACTTCCAAGCAAGTAACTCTAACAAAGGCTATACTAAAACTACCAAGATATCTAGCAGGTTCGTGTGCATACTGCGCCAGAATGAATCCTATTAATCTGAATATGTAGCTAATAGACAATGTGATGTAATGATGCGTGTGCCAATTTATTCAATGTTTTTTTGACAAATAAAAGCATGCTTCCCCTTATCTACACCTGATGTCCATGTCACGGAAGGATTTATGAGCTTTAGGTTCGTCCAAAATCATATTGAGACTTGGCCAGTGAAATATTCTGAGATGTCCATCCTGTCATAGCGGAAAACAATAGGAAAATTTAGATAAGAAATCAATTTCTTATTGCAGTCTATAGTCCAGCAAAGAAAAGTATGTATTGAATTTATATAACTTTTGAACAAGAGAGAATTAACAAAAATCTATAGTTCGATAGATGATAGATCAATACTTCAAGAAAGCAAAATGGAACTCATATCATTTATACAGTAAACACACAGAAAAAATGACAAAGTAAGAGAGATTTGCAGAGTCAAAATTTAAAATAACAAGATGGAATTAGCCGATACCTCACCACCAATAGCAAACTTAGCACCATCGGTGCTGAATGCCAAACATTTCTGAGGCCCAACAGATTGGAGAGGTGAAGCATCTCTTGAAATAAGGTGAATACCTAATTCTTTATACACCATCTTGAATAGCCTACAAGTGTGACAAAGTATGACAATCTAATCCGGGTGATCATTTTACAGTATGACAACGAGTAAAAACGATGAAAAATTAAGTGAACTGGTATAGAAACATAAAGGGCTTCGTTTGTGATGTTACAAGCCTGAAGAATGGGTATGCTTGTCTACTAGTTGCTTCACCAGTAATTCGGTATAGTAAAACACAAGTTCAAACCAATTAAAACTGAAGTGCATGCAATGCAGCTATGCAAGAGATGATTACTCAATCCTTTTGTGGATACAAACCAAATTGACTTGGCAATGTGTAATGTTGATCAAATTTCAAGTAACTTGTCAGCTAAAAATATAAGCTTTTATCAGCAAGTCTCAGAGACCCAGACTAAGCACTTCTAGCATCCGCAAGGAAAATTTGGTACAATTCAAGCTGCTCATCGCGCAAATGTATTTCGAGGAACTCACCTGCACCCTTTAGCGGTGGCACACACGAACTCCCGGTCACCGGGGTGCATGGCGATCGCGCGCGGCGCGTCGGCTCCCTCCTCGCCCACCACGACCCTCGCCTGCAAAACCGCAAGCGCGTGCGCCGCGCCGAGCGCGCACACCAGCCCAGCTCGCGATCAGACTAGCTCCAGAGCTTAAAACAGCAGACACCAACCCCCACAGGGGTCTGGAGCGCGCAGAAAAGCCGCTCACCAGGGGCTCGGCGGCGAGCTCGGAGGCCCTGGCGTCGAACGCGAGGAGGTCAAGGAGCGGTGCGGACGAGGCCGTGGCGCCCCGGCCGCACGCCACGAGAAGGCGGCTGACGCCGGCCAGCCCTTCATCGCCCCGCCTCCGTATCCACGCCGCGCAGGTCACCTTCCCGACCGCACCCTCGCCGCCTTTCCCTGTCATGGGAACCAGCTGCCGCAGCGGTGGTGGACTGGTGGCCTGAATGGGGCTCTGCTCAGGTCGCGTTGGCGCTTGGATATTTCTAGGAGGAGACGAGACGACACGAGGCCGCCGAGGCGCGACGCGTCGGACGGAGGAGCCGGAGCAGGCGGAGAGCGCCACGGAATCGTCGCGCGGACGGCTGGATATGCTCGGGCCGGCCGCGCGCGGGCGCCGTGTCTGTCACGTATTCACGTTGCGTCCCCCGCGCAACCTGCCGTACGGTTCCGGCCTCGCGTCTAGGCACATGCGACCGCACCGCTTCGCGGCAGAACGGAGAGCGCGGGGCTCGTTCATGAGAATACACGTGTGCCTCGTCGCCGCCGGAGCTCGCTGGAGACCGTGGCCGGAGGAGATGGTAGGGCGGGCGTGCGCGGGGCAGCAGGGGTGGTCGGTATTTCGAATCTGTGGAAGCATGTTTGAATTGCAGAGCGAACGGACTTGCAACAGTGGAAAACGGTGGCGGCGGCGCACCCATGCCCACTTTTTTTTTTAAATGAGAATTTTGCTCGCTTTCTATTGAAAGCTAAATATGAGTCTTACAGTAAAGGCAACAAAATCAACACCGAAATAGGAGAAAAACAAAAAGGCTGGGGGTGTCCCCGCCACCAATCAGACGCACAGAAACATCGTAGCTCACCCATGAGCAACCACCTGAGAACTGACAGCCTAAGCAAGACTAAAGGACCGAATTACAGCTCCATAATATCATAGGCCATGATTTGACTCGGATTGAACGCCGAGATCCACTGAAGTATGTTGGATAGAGATGCCTCCACGTTTTTCCTATCCTCCGGTGTGAGCAGGATCTTTCATTTCTGCAAATACGAAATCGCAGAAAAAAGCACATCAATAGAAAGCGAACGAAATTTCTTTTCAATCATCATCTTATTACGAGCCCTCCAAATCGCCCAAACTAAACCTGCAAAAAAGAAAACATCTAATTTTATCGATCCTTTACGAAACAAACCAATCAACGAAGACAGAAACTCCCCCATAGAATTGGGCTGAGAATTCAACTCAAAGCATTTCTTGAGACAACACCAAACAAAACGTACTAAATGACAGGTAAAAAGAATATAATCAATAGATTCTAACTTCCCACACAGACAACAGCAAACACTTTCTTTCCAACCCCTCTTCTTCAAAGCTTCAGCAGTTTGCAATCTGTTGTGTAAAATTTGACGGAGATTTTTTTTTTTTAATTTTCATAGGCAGTTTGCTGGACCAAATCGCTTCAGCACCCTTGCTGATAACAACACCAAAGGTTATAAACCTGTATAGGGATCTAGTGGAAAACTTTCTAGTTTTATCCAAAGCCCATAGCACCTTATCTTCCTCACTGTTCAGAACCATCTTACTCAAATTCTCATAAAAGGGTCTCTAGGTTTTCTGCTCACTCAGGTTTAAAGACATTCTAAAATGAAGATTCTAATTATTATCTATAACACAGTCTGCAATCAGAATGTTAGGATCATCACAGAGTCTAAAAAGGTCAGGGAACTGAACATGAATTGGAGACTCTCCAAACCAAATATCTTTCCAGAGAGTGACCTTGTCTCCACTGTTGACCTTGTAGTAAAGAGATGTTTAACTCTGTGTAGCCCCTGCCAAAATTGAGAAGATCCTCTTTTCTTGGAATTAAAAAACAGACCATCAGGCATGTATTTAGCTCTCAGAATTTAACACTATGTCTCAGAACTGTTCCTAATAATCTTCCATGTTATACATAGGAATACTACTTAAGCAAGAATTGGTTAGGATCAATCTGCCTCCTGATGACATTGTATTTCCCTCTCAAGAGACAAGTCTTTTAGACAACTTTGCACTTATAGGATTAAAAGCTTTCATTCTAAGATTCTGATCAGAGATGGGGATACCCAGATAGCAGACAGGAAAGATGCCCAATTTACAGTTCATCATATTTGCAATCCTTTTTGAAAATCTTTCACCATATCCATGACCTCTCCTTTGATTACATCCCAGAAGTTCCTGAAAAAAACTACTCCAAAACCATTCGGCCCAGGTGCTGTATCTAACTTCATGTTAAGAACCACACCTTTCATCTCTTCTTCAGTAATTTCTCTGATCAAAGACACCCTGTTTTGATCTTATATTTGTTGATTCACGTTCCAAAAATCTTCTTTGATATGGATGTTGTTATCTATAGTAGAACCAAATAAGAACTTATAGAAGTTCACCACATGATTCTTCAAATCATTTTGTTCAGAAATCAAACAATGCTCGGTCTCCAGAGAGAAAATCTGACATTTTCTCCTTGTACCATTTGCACAACTACGAAAGAACCTTGTATTACTATCTCCCTACAGGATCAATCTTAACCACCTCTTTGTTACCAATATATTTTATCCATTAGATACAAATGTTCCATCTCCTCTTCTAGCTTATACCTAAATTCCCATTACTCAAAAAGCCAATACCGGCAAGTTCCGCCCTTTGGTGAAGATCACTTAAAATACCACTGATTCATTTCTCCTCCTTTTATTATCATCAATTTGGCCCCACTCCCATCCTCTCATGAACTATTTGGCCATGGACAGGCACCCATGCCACTTGTCCAAGGAATAAATCTGATTAGGCATCCTTCCTTTCCAGTCATTCCACTTAAGGGAGACCATATCTCTAAACCCTTCAATCATTACCCACTGTTTCTCAAAAAAAAAATATTTTTATCTAGGCTTTTGTTTAAAACCTAAATCTAAAATTATGGGAGTATGATCAGAACCAATCCTAGTCAAACTAGATATAGAGCTCAGAGGAAAAAGATATTCTCAATCACAGGAAACCAGAACCCTATCAAGTTGACCATAACGATATTTTCCTGTTTGTTTGTCCAAGTAAATCTCCTTTATTTTCTTCTCAACTTAATAAGATGATTTTGGTCTATAAAACCGTTAAACATATCAACCAGCTGAAATTGATATGTCCAGTACTAATATCCTTCTTAGTTCTAATCAAATTAAAGTCACCACAAAGAGCTAAAGGTATGCAGATACTGTCACATATACCTTGTAACTCTTTTATAAAATCATAGGATAGATCATGGCTTGTACGATCATACACAGTCACCAAACTCAATCTTACATTGAATCTCTTATTTCTCAAACAAATTTGAATATAGAAACCCACGCCCACTTTCGCCGCTGCCGTCTCCATCCGCGGCTCGGCACGCGCTCCTCCGACAGAACAGCGCGTGGACATCTGTGGTGCGGTGGGCTGGGTTGGTCCGCCGCCGAACGCTTGCCTACGGAGCGCTGCGGTGCGGCCGGAGGGTCTTCTCGTCGAAGCTACCCTTGCCGCCTACTGGAACCGGGTGATGAGGTGGCCATGCATCTCATAATACCCTATTCAAGAGCACCACCAACTCCAATCCCGCCGCCGCCATCCTGCGCCTCATCGTCGCGGACGGACTCACCATTGCTGAAGGAAGTTCTCGCCGCCGCAGTGAACGGGTACGCCCTCGCCGATCGAGCGCCGCCACCCTGTCCACCCTGCGAAACCGGCGCGGGGCCTCTGCTCGTGGTCGTCGCGGAGCTGCTGCTGCTTGGGGCTATCGCCACCTCTGATGAGATGTGTACGGCACGGCCATCGGGTGAGCGCGTCGCCTTTCGCTGGGTTATGGCAGCCACACCCAGCAGCGCCCCCTCCAGCGAGCTCCGGCGGCGACCAGGCACACGCATCTTCAGAGAAACAAGCCCGCGAGGTATCTTCCTCGACTCGATAGCCGCAAAATGAAAAGAAACGGAAACTAATTTCCTGACTAGACACAAACAGATCGAGACTACTTTTTTACGCGCGATGGCTCCATCAAAGTTACCTTTTTTACACACGATCGAAGTCAAGTTACAAATCTGAGCTGAGCGCAGGAAAACGAAACATTCAACGGCGCATGCAGCAAAGATGCATCTGTGCAGACTGGAGATTGTACACTGATGCGTCGAATAGCAATCACGTTCTCAACTCAAACTAGTATATTCACACATGTTGTATTGTCGTTTAAAAACGGCTTTAGTGGATGGAGCATCACCGCTAGAAATTCCGCCTGAAATCCCTGCGTTCCAAACGGGGTTTCCTGCGTTCCAAACGGGGCCTTAAAACCGACACGCTCCATATCAGACTTCAAGATTGGTGGCTTCGTCCTTCAGGAATTGTCAGTGCTGTTACTGCAAACCATGGGACTTACTGCCGTTGGAAATTCTTCAGCATTTGCCAAGGGGCATCCGGTTCACTCCCTTTCTGCTACTGGACTATGGTATTAAGACTATGTTACGCTGTCTTCCTATTCATGGTTCCGGGAATTTGTGATCGAAGCATTTTCTCAGGGCTGCCCTTATCTGCTTCAGCATCTCGTCAATCCCAATATGCTTTCTGCAGAACAAATGCATGGAATGAACTGATGTTAAGATCAAGACAGTGCGTTATTCCTTTTTTTAAAAAAGACAGTGCGTTATTTTGAGAAAATGTCATGATAGAACAATATTTCCTCCAAATAGTTTGGTAAAGTGATGAGACATACAATACGCTTGCAGCGACGACAGCTTGAGGTCTTGGATAGTCCCCAAGTTCCTTTTCACCGCCTTCAACTTTAGTCTCTGATGAGACCTGATGTTCACTTATGTTTCCATTTAGGTTATCTTTGCTGGCTTTTTTGTCATGGTCTTCTTCACATCCAATTGAAGATATTTCAAAAGCCAGTGATGATAGCCTATCATGGGCCTACAAGGAGAAAAAAACAATGCTACAATAGTTTAAACAGCGACCATGCCAATATGAGGTCAAATTTTCAGGAGATTAGTTGAAACAGAAAATCGCATCATGGAAATTAGGAAGACAATAGATTGAATCAAATGAAGGTACGGAAGTGCACCTTAGGAAGATCAATCTTGTTCAGGACCACAACGTAAGGTCGCTCCAGGTATTGGGGGTTATACATCCTTAGTTCCTGCAAAGAGATGCTTGTCAGATTGCTGTTCAACACTGCACCTTGACTTGAGAAACCAAAATATAGACAAATGATTCAGTTTTCACTTTCGCAAATCACAAGCCTCATATCCCCAATTAAAATTTACAATCCCTTAAGAGAATGTTTTATTCTAAGATCCTATATTTCTCCTAACTGGCTAGAAGCCTAGTATCCTCATAGTCCCATACTCTTAACTGGACCTCTCTTTCTTTACTGGACCTTCTTTCTTTACTGTAACAGCCAAAAGACATGGAGAGCACATTAATTACACTCATGACACTTGACTTCCCTTCAACTCGATTGATTAAACTTACCACATACAGATTAGCAATAAGATTATGACCCTGACAACATATAGAAAGGTATTCAAACTATGTCGCCACTGATGCTAGTCTAGCAGATTCAAGGCTACAGCTATGGACAGATAGAATGATAGGTAGTGAACACTGTAATACTGAAAACCAAACAGGACATTGGAATGTTGAAAGCAATTAGAAAATACTTCTCTGACAATCTTATAATCGTTCACAGGGTCATCTGCAGCAGCATCAACAACATGGACGATTACTCTAGTTTTCCTGAAGTTTAATTACACCACATGATGAGTCCAAAGAAAATGATGTGGGGAAGCAGCATGAAGCTTCCAAGGAAATATAGTGTAGGAACCAAGCAAAGAACATAGAAGGAAAAACAGTACCTTGCCCAGATGAGCACCCTCAATTAGACCTGACAAGTCTGCCAATGTTGCTTCTGAGGAAAACTGCAATGCGCCTAAAGCAGGATCTCCACCAAACCGGCCAAGATTTGGCATTAATGTAGTGAATGGATAATCAGAAATGTCTGGTCTTGCAAGCGTTATGGCTGATAGAAGTGTTGACTTTCCAGCATTAGGAAGTCCCTGAAGATGAAAGTAAGACAATCATACCGTGTCGACATGCCAAAGAAATAGCCCCAAAGCAAGCCTCAAAACATGCATGATCAAAGATCTGCAGCCTAAAAATTCAATATATGGACCCTCGAATATGATATATATATATATATATATATATATATATATATATAGGACACCTATTCTATACTCCTAGGAGTATGTACTCCCACATGCAATATACCACCTAAACAAACACTTTATACTATTTTATCATTTTTAGTATACTCTAATACTAATTCTAAGATACTCCAATATGAGTTGTATGAAAAAAAATTCAATGTTAGCCTTTCATTTTTGCTATATACTCTTTTTTATATATATAGGAAAACTAGTATGTACTCCTAGGTGTATGTACTCCCACCTCTCATATACCACTTTTACACGTGTGTTATACTTCTTTATCACTTTAAATATACTTCATTAGTAATTACAAGATACTACAATACAAATCCCACGAAATTTTTTATGAAATTCCATGATTTTTATCATAATTTGCGTATATACTTCTTTTATGTATAAAAAAGAGTATATAGCAAAAATGAAAGGCTAACATTGAATTTTTTTTCATACAACTCATATTGGAGTATCTTAGAATTAGTATTAGAGTATACTAAAAATGATAAAAGAGTATAAAGTGTTTGTTTAGGTGGTATATTGCATGTGGGAGTACATACTCCTAGGAGTATAAAATAGGTGTCCTATATATATATATATATATATAGGAAAACTAGTATGTACTCCTGGGTGTATGTACTCCCACCTCTCATATACCACTTTTACACGTGTGTTATACTTCTTTATCACTTTAAATATACTTCATTAGTAATTATAAGATACTACAATGCAAATCCCACGAAATTTTTTATGAAATTCCATGATTTTTTATCATAATTTGCGTATATACTTTTTTTATGTATAAAAAAGAGTATATAGCAAAAATGAAAGGCTAACATTGAATTTTTTTAATACAACTCATATTGGAGTATCTTAGAATTAGTATTAGAGTATACTAAAAATGAAAAAAGAGTATAAAATGTTTGTTTAGGTGGTATATTGCATGTGGGAGTACATACTCCTAGGAGTATAGAATAGGTGTCCTATATATATATATATATATATATATATATATATAGGGCGCTGCTATTCTTAGCGCTGCGCTAAGAATAGTTATTTAACGCCCCGGCCTTCCTGCGCCCCGATCGTAGCAAGGCTCCAGCGATCACCCGCAACCGTAAAATTATCATTCGCAACCGTAAAATTGATATTCATAACTGTAAAAACACAGTGTTGGTCCCTGATTTTTAACGTATTGAGTTCTGGCGAGCACCTTGCAACCGTAAAACACAGTATGATGAGCCCGCAACCGTGAAAACCCAGTATTCGTAACCGTAAACTCTATTGACTTTAACCGTAGAATTCCGTATTGCAAGCCGTATAATGACAAGCCTTTTATGGTTACATCAGAGAACATACTACTTGAAACAAAGAATGTTATCCATGTCGCATAACAGTGAAATATTGCATAGTTCCTGCACTTGATTATGTTCCTTCAAATACATGATTTCAGGAATTGTACTACTAAATTTTGTATTGTAATAATAATGAATATTACACAATACCTACTAATAGATGATATTAGTACATGTATTGGATTCTACAGTCAGCACTACTAAATTCTACACTAATATCTTTATGGATGACTGTAGTACGTTGTTGCCGCCGTCATCACCCTTGCCGTGGGTGTCCCTGTCACCATGTCTGCCTGAGGAGGAGAGGAGGATAGATGTGTAACAAAGCCTGCAGTGCTGGGGATTGTGCCGAGAAGATCCGACCTACTGGATTATACATTTGCAGTTACTGCATAGATCAAAACAGAGATAAAATACAACATTAGAATCTGCTCCATTGAAGAAGCCCAAAATTGACTAATCTAGCCAACAACTACATGTAATGGATCGATCAAGAAACCATGCTCGATTTACAGAAAACCAACAAAAACAATAGACCTAATTAGTCACATCTGCTCAGATCCATTACATGGGCGAGCCACTTCAACTCATATCCACACCCTTCACTCAGAAGTCAGATCCGCACTGATGGCTACCGGATCAAGGACGTTTGCCGGTGCTTCGCATCATGAGGGTGGCCAGCAGGGCCTGCGCAGTGCTTGTCCTACTAGTTGGAGGAAGAGGAAGATGCCTCATGCCCAATCTTGTCGTGCCCGCCACTCCCCTACGCGCGGGCAACACTCGACGAGGGAGGGAGGCTAGATGCGACCTCCCATGGGGGCTGCCACCGGTGCATCCAACATCCACATCTGCGTGCATCATGGCCTTCTTGGCATCCATCGTCACTGCCGCCGCCGCCGATCTAGATCAAGATTTGAGCATTGGATATGAGAGAGAGAGTTGGATAGGAGAGAGAAATAGGATGGAAACTGGAATGAAATAGGAGGAAAGAGGGGGTGGTTTCGTTTTTTTATTCACGGTGGTCGAGATTTTACGGTTGCGGGGAGCGTCTTTGTGTTTTTTATAGTTGCGGGTGGTGGTAACATCTAGCGGTAAAAAAATGAACCTATATAAGGTTACAATAACTAATGCATTACGGTTGCAGGCTAGGCTGGGGAGCAACGTGTTGGTTAGTGGGGAGGTTACATATGTACGGTCGTAATGAATAAGAATTTACTTATAGGAAACAATGCATTTAATGATAACGTCCAATCGTAAAATAATGAACAGATATACGGTTACAATAACAAATGAACTACGGTTGCGGGCTGGGTGTCTGGTTCGCGGGGTGGTTCAGGAGATCAGGGTCGGAGGGCGCGCGCGGCCAGGGTGTTAAATAGCTATTTTTAGCGCAGGGAGTAGAATAGACTATATATATATATATATATATATATATATATATATATATATATATAAGCTAATTAACTAAATAATCTAAACATTTTCTTGTTCCCAAAAACTCTAGATGCATGGATTATTGAAACGTCTTACCACAAGACCGACATCTGCAACCACCCTTAAGATTAACTCCAAGCTTACTTCCTCACCAGGCTGACCATGAGTTAATACCTATAGACAATGGAGGTAAAGAAATCACAAGTGTGATGAAATTGAGAGTAATAGCAAGAAAAAACAACTGCATGTGGTCCTTTGAAATTTTTGAACTATCAAAATTCATCACACCAATAATAGTTAATACCAGAAGTTCTGGTATGTTCAAGAATTTGTAGTTGACTGTTGGCTTTACCGCTTGAGCATCTTTAATGTCTTCTTCTCATGATCACTCATCAACCAATGAACCACAGTTTGTGGAAGTTTAGACTTTAGATCAATTTGTGCATAGGCTTAATATGACATTGCAGACATGCAAGCAGCTTGACATTTGCAAAGCGCATGAGAGGAGGCAGTCAACTCGATTGTACTATGTTCACTGATGGGCTGATTATACAAACCTAAGCACTAAACAAGCAATGGAAACACAACCATTTTTCCCCAATAAATCCTTCCCCGGCTAAAAAGATACAACAAAGGCAACATATTGGTAAAAACAACCTTGAAGCTACCATCAAATCCATTTGAAAGGCCATAGTGACAACTTACCTTATCACTAGCATCACACATGATGTTTGGGGATAAAGCGATGGCTTTCCTCTGTACTCGGACACGTCTATCAAGCTGATCTGCAAAAATGAACTAGACCTGTAAAACCATAAAATAAGAGGGAATAATCATAGTGAATGATAAAAGAAGTCCACAGTATGGCGATACATCAAGGAAGCAATTTTACAAAGCTAGGCAGTTAGGAGTTAGATCGAACTCAGTATTAAAGGAATCGGCATAGTTTCCATTGCTTTAGTAATCAGCAATAATAGAAATCAATCACACATAAGGTCATATACAAGTCTGACTGACACCCATATATAAAACCGGTACCTATCGACGACCAAATTGTAGATCTTTGCTAGAGCACTCAGCAAGCAGCCAACCATGTTGACTATCACACTAGGTTACACTTATACAAGTTTCAATGAATTGAAACTGTACAGCTCCATGTCTCAAAATGTTGAAATGCCGAAAGGGATGGCTAAGATTCTTATCACGCACTTTACACATTTGTGCTCAAAGTAATATTGAAAAATCTTGGCATGATGGTGAAGCATATGCTCCATAGCATTTGTGCCATCGAAAAGGGATACTTTTTTATGTTTCATAAAATTTCGGGACAGTATGCATTTGGGGCTAGGAATTCACAATTCGTCTTGCATTAGGCTGACACAACAGCCAGTCAGGAAACAACTCACCCCGCCATGTCCACCTCTAGCAAAAAGCACCTCGTCACCGGGATGAGCCAAATCAGCAAGAACAGTCCCCTTCTTGCGTTTCACAACAATCCCTGCAATTCGATGCGCAGGCATTGATTAAAGCCCCTATACTCATATCGCGAAAATGCTCGGAATTCACAGCACAGAATCACAAACCTAGAGGCACGGGTATCCTGAGCGTCTCCTCGGCGAAACCGTTGTGCATCCTCGAGCTCAGTGTGCCGCCGCCGGCGCCCACATTGCCTCCCCGCTCGGCGCAGTACCGCGCCTTCTCGTGGAACCGCAGCAGCGTCTCCTCGGCCTCGTCGGCATACACCACCACGTCGCCGCCGTGCCCGCCCGTCGGCAGTGCCACCGACCCGTCGTAGTTCCTCTTGTACGACACCTTCTTGCTCTTCTTCTCACCCTTGTTGAACCTGCCGCGGGGCTTGGCGGCGTCCGTCGAGGGGGCGGGCGGCATGGCGAGGACGGCGCCGTGGCCGCCGTCGCCCGCGCGGACGGTAACGACCGCGTGGTCGAAGTACTTGTGCGCCTCCTTCGCCAGCGACTGCGGCGGCGGCGGGGCACCTGCGGTCGGGCCGGGCTCCTTGAACCTGGTCGCCCGGCACGTCACCGCGACCGGCGTGTGCTTCCTGGCAAGGCCGGGGAGGGGAAGGAGGCGCACGCCACCCGAGATGGCGTGGTAGTGGTGGTGGTGGGTGGCCGCGCGGATAGGGTGGGAGGGGAGGCGAGGATCGAGGAGAAGAGCCATGGCTTCGCCGTGGTGTGGCTGCAGTGGCGCGGCCACGGTTAAAGTTACCGACCGGCGATAACCGCGATTACAGGTCAGAAATTAAAAAAATAGAGAAAATTCATTTAACAAAATTTAAAATTTAGATATAAAAAATCGCAATTTTAGCCCGATTACCGAGCGATTTTTACGATTTATCAAGTGGTTTTCTTAAATTTCCGCATTGTCGATAACCACTCGGTTTTCTTAATTTATCGAGCGGTTTTCTCGATTTTCAGTGGAGTTCAACCAAAAAACCTACAAATTATCTTAATCTTCTAAAATCAATAACTAATTCATCTAAACTTCAAATCAAGTGAAACAAATTTTGTTGGTTTCCTTGTGATATGATCTACATGATAAAAGTATTTATACTCATAAAAAAGTTCAAAATTTTCTATGAGAAATTGTATTTGTTAAACCAAGTTAAATGCATAGTTTACTCTTTGCTAATCCAAAATTCATGAAACTAATTTTTTTAGTCTTCTTACATGATCCTATATCTTTTAAAAATACATGAACTCATGAATTAGTTATTGTAACATACATGATTGTATAAATGTGTTGCGACTAGATTAATTCATAACTAACCCATCACACCTCAAAAATTAGTGAAACCACTTTTATTAGCTTATTTATACTATGATTTACGTAGGAAAAATAATAGTAGACATGAAAAATTTAATTACAGTGCTGTTTCTTAACATATTCACTTTATGCTTGTGAACTTTGTAAAAATCATAGAGAAATTAATAAAACTTTAATAAAGTGAAATTAATTTTAAAGATTCTATTAAAATATATTTTACACAAGAAAAATATGTGTTTGCATGTTACACTTTTCCTTAACATGAGTTAATAACTGAGCCGCACGCTTCAATTTTTTCATTTTTTTCAAACATCCTCCCTATATAATATGATGCAAACGACATTATTTTTGAAAAAAAAATTCACAGAAGGTCTTAGAATCGTGTCTAGTTTTTTTTAAGATTTTTTTATTTCAAATTTAGTTACCGTTCGGTTTCTGAAACCGGACCGGACCGAGAAGGTCGGTAACCGCGATTTTTGGACGGTTACCGTCGCATTTGCGAACCATGGGCGTGGCTAGCAGTGCGCGCGTTGGAGATAACCATTTTTCTTTAGAGGAGGTGGAGATAACTGATAAGCCGCGGCGCTGCGGGAGAAGTGGGGCGTGGGAGATTTAGGATCTGACGGGCTCGGTCACCCGCCGTTGGATTGCTTAGAGGACCTAATCAAGGCCGTTGGATGGTTATGGTGGGCGAGCGAGCTTTTGATGATTTGGACAATGGATACGTGCAGGTTCGCCAGGATTTATTTTGATTTCCTTTAAAATGGATTTATTTTGATTAAAACATAATTTATTTTTTACCATAACTTATAAATCAGTCTCCTTATACTGTTATTACTTTTATTTTTTTTTATTATTACTCTTACGTTTATATTATTATTATTTTCTCACTATCTTATCTTTTTAGTTAGATTTTATGAGTTTCATCTCTATCTTACCTAATTTACTTGAGACAAAAGTTGTTGTAAAAAAGAATTTATTTTTATTTTCCGTTCGAATTGAACTGTTTCCCATGGAATTCTTTTGTTCCTATCAGGCTTTTTTAAAAAAAAGGGGCGAGCATCCCCGGGCTCAGGCTTTGAATTGTTGAACATGTGTTCTGTGCAGAGTAAGGTGTTGTCCTTCGGACTTGAGCGACAAATTCAAAGGGATTACATTGTTTTCCATTATGTACAATCCTTCGGATCTGAATCGGATCTACAATTTAGAAGCTTGCTGGAAATTTCATTCCTTGGTACCAGATTTTATCGATTGTTTAAACGTCCAGAATCTTCTAGCAAAATGGATTATCTGTACATCTAGATGCCACCATGCTTGATGCTGAAAAATCTGCGGACGAACTTGGTGTGGAATGTTCATTTAACAGCACAAATAGAGGCTTACAAACAAACATTTTTTCATTCTGAGCATGCATTACCAGAATAATAACCACACAATTCATTCAGCTCCAAAGATGGATCCAGTCAAGAATAAACCATACAGTAAGGTACCAACAACGAAAATTGTGCGCTCTTGCATCCCAAACTCAAGCCTTATGTACTCTAACTACAACTCTATGAGGCGCTTGATGCAGTAGGTGCCCACAAGGAACCAGCCAGTCATCACGCCAGCGAAAGCAAGTAGGCCGATCAGGAAGGTCGTGCCGCCAAGGAGTGTACCAATGGAGAGCACGACCGCGAACGGCAAGAAGGTCTTCACCAGAGCCGCAAAGCTTACCCAGCGGCCTCTTAAGAACATTACCGCAGCCAGGCTGACCACATTCCATTTGTCTTGGCCGGAGTAAAACAGCCGGTTCAGATTGTTCGCAACAAAGGAGTGACAGTTGCAGGTGAACAGGTTGTAGTTCCTGTGCTGGAACTCCTGCGTACCTTTCTTCAGCGCATCGTCCCATGTGGCCTCCCCTTCAGGTTCAAGAAGCTTATCGCACTGCAGATTACACAAGATCAGTGTTTGGTGAGTTAGCTTGATTCAGTATTCAACATTTAAGTGCTACATGCAGGTGAGTAACCGTGACAAGTCATAAGAATAGCATAAACCAGAGTACTAACTTCACCACCGTTAACTTGAATGTAGCGTGCAACAGCTCCAAAGGCAAAGTTGTCAACTGATATAAAATTTGGACCAGCGAAGTCCAAAATTACACCATCTTCTCTGCAAATACCAATGTGGCCGATAAAGGGCACTAGCCATGTGATGAAGGGTATAGGAGTCCATACTATACAACAAGGAAAGCGGGCTCTTCGTGGGTCGATTGGACCAAGCTGGCTTCTGTTGGTTTCCATCGGATCGCTATTAGTTTGAGCTGTTGATCGATAGGCAGAGGCAATTCCTGCAAAAGATCGATGACGGAAAAAAGGATGAGCATTCAACGGAACAAGTGGGCATGCATGTGGTCAGGTAACACAAGTGAAGTGTACAAAAATGTATGACGGATAGTTTACGGTAGCTCATTACCAGAGCACATGACACTGGAATATGTAAAGCTTATACATACAGATTCCAAAAGTACTCAACAGCTTAAATCCACTTGCAGAATGTAAGCTCACAACTAAACTGACCAGGCAGATACTCTACTCTTTTTTTCGAAAATAGATACTCTACTTTTCAGGAATAAGATGTTGCCACGAACCAACCATTGAACAATACCATCTTTGCAGGCAATGGATACCAATGGAAATTTAGAGAGTGAAGGTGAATGATCGATATGTTCAAACAATTATGCAGGCATAGTCAACTGAGCAAGCCAGCGCCATGATTGCAGTAAATCTACACCGAGATCACAGGCTCAACTCCAACGAAAGATCGAAAGGGGGCGATGAGGCCTAGGCAGGTGAGCAGGCCAAGCAGAGCGGGTGTTCTCACCTCACCGGTCCTCGTCGGCCGACCGTCGCCGGCGCTGAGGGATTGTCGTCGGACGAGAGGAAACGAGCTTTGGAGGCCGTCGGCGTCTTCCTTAACCTCGGCCAGCCCGGCCGTCTCCGTCTGGCGCGTTGCCCGTAGCACCTCACGGCCCCTCGTCGCCCCTCGCTCGCCGGCGGCTCTCGGCGCCCTCGGAGTCGCGAGCTCGGGATGGGGATTGGGGACCCACCGGAGCAGGGAGTTGGGTTGGGGGCTCGGACGACTCCAGTGCGGTGGGAATGGAGTGATGGACTCGAAGATGAAGAATGGGCTGGGCCTTGGGCTGTCGGAGGCCAAATTTGAGAAGTGGGCTCTGAGCCGGTCTAGGCGGCTTTGGAACGTGGAAAATTTTGTTAGATTTTTTAAAACACCAATACAACGTATAGACACATGTAGATACTCGTATCATAATACATATGTGCTTGTACAGTTCTTACTGAATGCTGGAGATACAAAGGTGAAAAAATGACGAAGCCAATATAGACGTCTCGCTGAAAAAAAAATGTTAGAAATTAAATTTATCTCTGTTTTGAACTAGATCATAGTAAGGATTTGGATCCTAATAATTTCTCTTTGCAAATAGGCCCTTACCAGGCACACCAGTTTCCTTGCCACGAAAGAAAGGAAACCTGCACACGTCGCGTGGCGTCCGCGCTCGCGCCCCCAACCGAGTCGGAGTCCGAAAAGCAAACTCGCAGACTCCGGCGTCGTCGCGCGGACTCACCCGCTGCACCAACGTCGCCTCTCCCGGCTACAAATACCCATACCCATCCCTCGCCCTGAGGCATCGATCTCTTCCCAGTCGCGCGCTCTAGAGTTCAGCCATCTACGGCGAGGGAAGAAACCAAGAACTCGCGCCGCGCTCGATCGGCGACGGTCCCAGCCGTCGTCCGCCGTTCTTGGGAGGAGTTCTTGCTGCTCTTCTTGGCCGCCCGGGAAGAGGATGGGGAGGCGATCGGCGCCGATGGGCAAGTACGGCCGCGTGTGCGGGGAGCTGCTGGACATGGGCGCCCGGATCGCCGTGCGGTCCTACACGCACTGCCCCCAGACGGCGCGCATGTACTACAAGCCCCCCTCGACCGCCGCCACCGGAACCGGGAGCAGCGCCGCCTCGTCATCTCCCTCCCCGAGGGACGGCGCGTCCGGAGGGGCCGACGCGTCGTCTGTGACCGTGAGGACGAAGCAGCAGCAGGCGGCGGCGGCGGCCAAGGCGTTGTTCGATGCCTCGGGCTCGGAGATCATCTTGTACGGCGGCGCGTCGGATTGATCAGCACGTGCCCACGGCGGCGGCGGCGGCAAGAAAGAATCGAGACATTGTTCGAGATGAATTGAGGAGCGAGTTGTCGCCCGCACGATTCGAGTAGTTCTTTTGCATTCTTTCTTTCTTTGATTCGGCGATGCGACAAGTTTTTCCAACTCCCTCGATCATGTCCCGAGGGGGTTGAGAGTTGAGTCTGAAACTAATGTTCTTTAATCTTGATCGATAGAATTGGATTGAAACTTTTCTGAGAACGTAATCCGCAATTGCGTCTGGAGAATTTTGCTTGGCCTAGTTCCGGTGCTATTTGAATTTCAGAATCTACCGGGCGTACGTGTATGAAACTGTGAATGTGTGATGATCACGTATCATCGCTTGTTTCTGAAGTTGTCAATAGCTGACAATCTGCCAAGGTAGCGTAGAGTTCATGAGGAATTCTTAGATGTTTTGATGAGCATTTAAGCTGACAACCATTCATGGGACGTGGATCCTCGTTACTGCACAGAGGCCGACATGTGGGCCCGGGCCCACATGTCGGCCTCTGTGCATTACTGCAGAGGATACAGAACCCCATTCATGAGGAATTCTTGGATGTTTTGATGATGCCTCAACAAGGCAACAACAATCGTCGAGAGAGGTTGCTGACATTGTGCGATGATTGAAGGACAGAAATTGGAGAATAATGTTTGGTATAACAGCCACTTAAGTTAGTAGTGGCTAACGACAATTAGCTTATTCTATGGAGGTTCATTCGGGCCCATCGATGCCAACAGGTTCTCGTGTTTGCACGCGGAATATCTTCACATGGGGATTGGATTCTTGTCAAGAACATACTGCAAACGGTGCAACTGGCTTATTTTTCCTACCAGGTTCGTGCTCGATCCACGGAGCGGTCGCGACGACACGATGATCGTTTGCTGCACAGTTGAAAAGAAGAAGGAGGAGGAGGAGGAGGAGGAGGTCAGGCGAGCTGTAGCGTCTGCTGGAGACGTGAGGCGTTGGGCGGTGGCCATGGCCTGCGTTGCTTGCAGTTTTTCATCAGCCTTTGCCCTTGTGGCCGTGATATGTCGCTCGGATTTTCTTCTCCATCAAGCAAGCGAACTCTGTCGTCACGACAAGGCAGGCTCTGTCGTCCGTGATATGCCCTGCTCCCTTCGCCTTTTCCCTCCTGTCCTAGAAAAAGGCACGCGGTGTAGCACGGCATGAGATGGCATCCTTGTCCATGAACGATGGATGACATCGCAAACGTTTCAAGCAAACATGAAGCGCGAGTTTAGTTTTGGTAGCAGCTGGTTGTAGGTCACCTTTTCTTATTTCTGTAATCGCAGCTGAGGGCTTTCTTCGCTTCTTCAGTTTGCCTGCTTGCCTGGGCTTCTTGCCGTTTGTTGGACGAGGAACAGGCCGTCTGTAACCTTTATTTCAGTTTTTCCTCTTAATGAAAAAACACGCCCAGACCTATTTAAAACAAATGAAGCGCAAAGGCAGGCTCCTGTTTCAAGCAAGATTCTCAGGACTCAGGAGATTAAAGAATTTTTCGCCCTACGATAAGTGTTCTCCGCCAACACTCTGGTTGGGCCTAGGATTCTAAAGCTGTGGCTCAATGAGCGCACGAGTTCTTAGCTGCAGAACGTCGAGTTAATCTAGTTACTTTTGGTTAGGAACTAGAGTCTTAAACAAAGTAGGCTTAAATTTCCTAGTTAAAGTAGAAATTAAGTCCGCATTATAGTCTGACCATGATAAGTTCAACCTGCATGAATTAACAGGGCAAGGGTCTAGTTTTGTACCAAGTAAGAAAAAATGAAAAACAAAAATAAAGAAAGTGGAGGTGCGATACGCATCTCTGGCCAAAGTTGATTCTTTCAAGCATACGTGAGTTTTGCGTGAGTTGCAATGTATATGTGAGATCAGAGATAGTTCATCAACTTGTATATGTGAGATCAGAGATAGTTCATCAACTTGTCTTATCTTGCTGTTTTTGCCATATTGGCAAGTACAGCTCGAGTCCGTTATGCGCGTCAAGCCCCTGGACTAAGAACCAACACAGAATCGTTTCAAAATTCGATTCAAGACCGATTACTGAGCCCTGGCGATTTCTTCTATATTCACGGTTTTCGACGGTAATTCGGTGAAATTCGGTAAAAATCGGTCGAATTTTGTCAAATTTTTAATTTTTTGAATTTTGAATTTAAATTTAACCGAAATCGGTCGATTTTTGAATGCGAACCGCAGTGAATTGATCGGTAACCGTGAATATCAAGTGGTTACCGACACATTTTGAAACACTGCACAGAATACCCTCTGCAACTACATAATCAAATCCAGATTCCTCACAAATGAAAGTTTGGCCAAATAAAACAATCAACACTAGCTGCATGAGCTTTTGCTTCAGCTATTCTGTTATAAAAAAAACTCCATGGGCCAACAAGAGGTCCGTGGGTAAATCGACTAACCGGACCTTTTTTTAACTAAAGCCCAACAAGCTTGTTATGATCTCAAATGCAGATTGCTATATCTCTTTTTTTTCCTCCTTTTTTTCCCTCCTTCTGGTGAGACCAATTCGGCCTGACAAATTTGATGGGCCCCTCAATTGACAGAAACGACTATACAGACGAATTATAGTCTACAAAATCCAGCACAGAAGAAATTAAAAAATGGTTGATACGTCAAGTTAAATCCAGCACCACCAAAATCACCAGCCCAAATGCCATGAACAGTATTCATGAAAGACTTCTGCAGCTGCTGACATTTACTTGGAACATAGATGCATATATGAACGGATAATGTCCAACATTGGAATTTCACGAATTGTGAACTTTTGGACCGTCAGTGGCCAACACTCGGAGTCGGAGGGCACTGGCCGCCGACGTTGTTCCCGTAGGTGCAGTTGGACGGCTGCGCCGAAGAATCGGTGCCCGTCAACTCCACCAGGACGACGTGATCCAGCGCCACTTCAGAGCCGACCTCGCTCACCAGCGTCCTCGCCGCCGTGCCGCCGGAGGCAAGGAAGACGAGCACAAGAACCGCAGCTACAAACGTCGGAGATCTCATGGCCGATATGCCGATCAGTTCCTCGCGAAAACTCGGACGCAACGATGCGGACTTGACTGTATGCCTGAACAAAACAGGCTAGCTATGTTGCTTTCAGTGTTCTTGCATGGTTCCCTCGACGAACCTCGCGTTCTTGTGAGCTGTGTTGTGTTTACGTGTATAAATACACACACAAACACAGGCCACAGTCTGCTAAGTGAGGGAGACTTCTTGCACTGTGATGTGACCCTGGAATGCTTGTCGTCCAGGGGCAGAAAAAACTGGCATTGGTTCTGGTTTGGAATGCGTGTTACGTTCCACTATATCTATGACTGAATGACTGATCACTGTCCTCAGGTTCAGACTTTCAGTCTGCATGCAGCTAGCAATTTCTTCATTTCAATCAGTGAAGCAACAAGGGGATGCATTCTAACTCCTTTATGAACGTGACAATCTGAGAACTCTCTCTCTCTCTCTCTCTCTCTCTCTCTCTCTCTCTCTCTCTCTCTCTCTCTCTCTCTCTCACATCGTTGTGCGCATGCTTGACTCTTGGAAGCTGGAAGCAGCTGTTGGATCGAGGTTTTTCAAAGAGTACGGCAAGCACTCCGGAAGGCAGGGAGCACTTGGCAGTTGGCACTAGCAGAGCTCGGCAAACCTGGCCGTCTGAACTGAAAGACGTGGCTGCTCGCTTTGTCAGGGAGAGATGGATCATGGAACGGGCCTAACACAAGAGCCCTTTCGGTTCTTTTCTGGTCCGCGCGTGCGCGTCGGATTCGGAGCACCACCCCAAGCCAACGTCGGCGCCGGGAAACGCACGTGGACCGTGCACGCACCGCGAGACGCGCGTGCTGATGGATACACGTACCGTCTGCGAAGCCCCGGTTGGATCGCGGGAGTTTTGCCGATTGGTGCGAGAACGAGACTGTTTTCTTCCAAATTCCTGCGTCCCAAACATGCCCTTAAATTGGTCGTGGAATGCAGCATTCATGTATCAAAATATGGGTCAACTCGCGTTAGAAATTTTTGGATCAGACGTGTTTGGTTGTTCCAATAGGGCAGGAAGATGCATCTCTGATTTAACCGTTCATTTAGGCTAAGATTCGTGCCGAGGATGTTGGTGAAAAAAAAAAGATAAATAAGAGAAGCAACGGATCGATAAGTATCCGGCAGGAGGGATAGACAATCGAGATAAGCCATGTGTTTATAAGAACATACGAAATTGCATTCCTATACTTGCAATTGCACCCGCAATTACAGCCAGATGGCAGGCTGACACCAACCGTATGCATATGCTCCGCTATAATCAGTTCATCATTGTTTACACACTGCAACAGGGACAATGGTCAATTAGCTCACAAGGATCACGAGGCTGATAACCAGAAAAAAGTTATCATTGGATCAGAGTTTCAGTAGAATTCAGAAGCTTCCGTTCATACAAGACCAGCTTGATTTTATTTTCAGTCAATGAGAGCTTCAGATGAATAGATGATTGAAGCATAACATTACCTCTGCTACAATAGTCGCCACCACTGAAGCAGTGTAGCTTCAGCTAATCGTATTCCTTCCAAGTGATCCCCATCTTCCGGAGCTCTCTGAGGCTGCCAGCTATTTCGCGGATCAGCTCCTCGCCTTCCTTGCCATTTCTCAGCGAGTTCACGCTGTGCTCCAGGAAGCTCCGGTCTGCTTCCAGCGCCATCAGCCTTCCACTGACTTCAGAAATCTCATCTTCAAAACAAGCCAAGTCGTTCGCACTGACCATGGCGTGGTACTGCCCCTTCGGATCATCTTTACCATGTGTCAAGTCTCTGAAGCTATTGCCATTTCTTCCTATATGCTTGTGGGATGCCAGATTATCTGTTTCGCCATCTTCGTAAGCATCGTCACTGTTTGTGTCATCAACTGAATCTTGTTTGTCATCACTATCTGGCAATGGAATGTGATTGCTGTTGTTCGAGAATTCCTGAAGCTTCTGTCTTAGCTTCCTCAAGCGTTTTGAGATGTATGCCTTCTCGTCCTCAAAACCGGAAAGTGATTTAGTCGTTCCGGGTATGCTAGACTCGTGTTCTTTTAGACATGAAAGGCGCATGTGGTCGCGTATTTCATCGACGAGCAACTGATCTCTGAGTTTCATCTTGTAGCTTTCGACCTCAGCTTGAAGCGTCCGGACCATTTCAGCCATCTTCTGATGGTCCTCGCGGTCGTACTCGCTTTGCTCTTCCATCATCCTTTGGTACTGCTGGGCTTCCATCTGCATTGCTGCCTTCTCTTCCTGCAGTCTAGTGATCATGGCCATTGTTTGGTTCGCCGCGACAGCTGAAGCATTTCTTTCTTCCTCCAGCTCCTTCCAAAGACGGCTTATCGACTTACGGTCCAATTCTATTTGCCGCTTCAGCTGGTCAACTGTACACTCTCCTTCAAATTCGTTGACCATGCTCTCGGAAATACCCGAGTAATTCCTCTCAAGGGAGATTGCTCTATTGATATTGTGATGTATAGCTTGTTCGCCTTGGTCCTGTACAGTATGACTATCAATGTCAGGTGCCTGTGAAGTAGAAACCTGTGACAGCAGTAGCTTCAAATCTTCATGAACTTTCAAAGAATTCTTCCTTGTGGTTCCCTGAGAAAAATCAGCTTTCATTTCAATTGGCATGGCGTCTGTTTCAGCTGATTTAGCAACTCCTGATGAATCCTCAGTAGAACTAAGAGCATTGTGCCAAACATCATCTTCTGATTTATCTACTGGAAAAAAGATGGCATTGTCAACATATGCGAACTAAAGAATCACTTGAAATAAAAAAAAAAAAGGAATTTTGGAAGGATAAATGGATAATGCACACCTCTTGTGTCAGAATCTTCAGTAATTTGCTGATCACCTTTGCTGGGACCATCAGTTGACTGAATGTTTGCTTTTTCATTAGCTTGGATCTTGCACAACTCTCCTGAATCTTCAAAAGTCTTTTTGTTGGCACCACCATTCTGGACTGGTATCGACTCAGACTGCTCACGTACGTTCTCCTGGGCATTGTCATCTGAAGGATTGCCATCTCCAATCTTTATTTGTGGATGACCAAAAGTAAAGTCTTCCGTAGAATTATCGGTGGCATCATCCAGCAAACTTCTAGGATCACAACCGCGATGCCAGGGTTCTGATTCACAGTCAGAGGTCTTCAGCTCGCTGTACGCGACATAATTGATCTCATCGATACATTGATATTTTGAAACATCTCTAGAGATCTCCTCAACATCAATGCCACAAGCTTTGCTCTGAAGAACCACAGAAGGATATGATTTCACCTTCAGTGGCCTCGAGCAACATGAGCATACAATATCCTCCTTCAGGACTGGTGCTTCAGTAGCATCAGTCCTCAAACTGAAGTTATTCCTGCAACCCGTGTTGCCGATCCTGATACTGAGTTTCCCTACCAAGGACTGGTACGTCTCCAGGTTCGACTTCTTGTCAGCAGCAAACGAAAGAAGGCAGGCCTCACACATGCTGTGGACATCGGCAAGCTTTTGGTGATTGTGGCAAAATGCCCACGATGATGCTTCTGCCTTGTGCGTACTGCACATGAGGTCACGGTAGAAGCCCGGATGCGCCTTGCCCAAGACATGATCGAGCCTTGTGCACATTGGGCATGGGGGTTGCAGCTTGCAAAGGCGCACAAATGTCGTCACCAGGTAGGAGAGTAGCCCCTCAAGCAGCAGTAGAAGCATCAAAACCCATTCAAGGACTACTGAAGATAGCAGAGCAGAGAACTGCTGAGTTCTCCATGGTTTACCAGCGCTTGTTCTTGGAGCCATTGGTTTTAACTCTGTCACCAGATAAATAGTCTGTGTCTTCCCTGGGACGACAAGATCTCGAGGAAGATCTGCAAATTATGGTATTATCATATTACAGGCAGAAGGGGTAGCCTAAACTCTGAAACTTAGATGAAGTAAATGGTTGCAACCTACTAAGAGTCTACTAATTAGATTCAATACAAACATACCCTACTCAAATTTCCATTCTTGGCAGAGAAATAGGGTTGAGGGTTTTAGGGATGAAACTTGTGACCCCATCCATACTGAAAGAGTTCCCAGAGTAGAATTTTCAACCCAATCAGCCATCTTATGCACAGGATTACCCTAGATTAACCCAAATTAAGAAACTTTCCACAGCCTTCAGCTTTAAAATTCAGAGAGAAAAGGGTGAATTATGACCAAATGCCTACCAAATTGCGCAAGAACGCGGGCAATTTAGCTTGCACAAGATGAGCTCAAAAATCGACAGCAAGAACTCAAATGAAATTCCTACAACCCAAGCATCCAATCCTACTATCCTAGTACACAGTCCGATCAAGCAAACCAAAACAAATCAAGAACTACCAATCTGCATCGATGATCAAAGAAATGGAAGATCAAACGAGCTATCTAACGCACCTTCATCGCATTTCGGAGTTGATCATCAGATCATGGATGTGTCTGCCTGCTTAGGATAAGAAAGAGGAATGGGGAAAGAAACAGGTTGCTGAGATCTCCCCCTTTCCTTGTCCCTGGAGCACCACTCGCCAACTACCACGAAACCCATAAATAAAACATAAAACAAATATTTACTTGCATCAATATACACATTGGAAAGGACATGGAAGATGTCAAATGGAACAATTGGAGGTGGGTACCTCGGAATTTGTCACAACAGGCTGTGATAGTACAGAAGATTAGACGAGGAATAAAGAAAAGAGGCGAGTGAACGCTGATCTTTTCTTTTATTTCGGATTAAGCGCCGTGTAGGTTGCTTTGTCGATTTTCAATTCAAATATGCCATCATGAACTGACGTTTTTTTCATTTTCTTTTTGCTAGCACCGGGTCACAAACTGAAAAGACGGTCAAACTGCAAGCATCCATTCCATTCCCATATCAACCTTGACCCTGACGCTGATGTGTGGGCCAATGTCATTAGTCACTACTAGCGCATCAACCTGTGCGATTGCACAGGCTAGAAATTTAGCATACAACTGAATTTTAGATATTTGTGTTAATAATAATGGTATGCTAAGATACATCAGCTATTTATATTTAAATATTAGAATATAAAATATAAATGTAATTTTTATTCATAATATTGAAATCATATTTATTATTTGTGAATAGATCTAATTTATAATTTTCATTTTATGTGTTATGCAAATTGATTTTTATTTGTTTCTTGATTTTTTGAAATTATTATTATTTTTAATATTGTCACCGTATCTCATATTATTTTTTTGAGATACATTATAAATTTTTTGATATTACTTTTATGTGATAATCCGTAATATGTTTGCGTTCTGTTGTTTTAATTTTGTAATATCTGATTACACGTATATTTAATTGGTATATTTTAATTGATTTGGAAAAGTGTGTTTATTGCTAACGTAACTAAGTTGGAGTTTGCTAACGTAACCTTGTTGGACAAAGTATATCTATAAAAAAGAAGAAGGAAAGATCAGGAAGGAAGTAGTCTTAGAGTTGGACTCTGATTTATTTTTTAATCTTTTATTTCTTCTGGTTGTTGATCTATGGTTACAGTTAGTCAATCAATCAATTCGACGGTCGGATGTTTTACTTTTTTATGAGAATTTCTAAGATTTTTTTAGGATTAATATGGAGACATCAAAAGGAGCCTCCAATTAGTAAATATAAGATAGCTTCGAGAATATTTGGCCAAAATCATCCTAATTGGTTTACGAGTGAGGCGTTAGTTGCAGGCATCATCCACTCTGATTTTGGTTGGAGTTTATGGAAAGATCAGTCTGAAAGTTCATTCTCGATCTTCTCCCTCCATTTCAAGGAGAAATTGGCCACCATTCAATGCAACGAGCCACCAGGGGTGTCGAAGAACTGTTGGTAGTTTGGTACATTACAGTTGAAGCTCACACCTCATAAGATGGAGGCATGAAACTGGATTTGCAGGCACTACCCACTGCCCACAGGATTTGCAAACCTAGAGACGGGGATACGGAACCATTCTCCGACGAAAAATTCCCTATTGACATAGAAACTGTCGATGCTCTGACAGTAAATCCAACTGCTGGAACGGTTCTTTTTTCAAAACAGTGACATGAACGTTGTCATCTATTAAAAAACAACAAGAGTTTTTATATTAATAGAACAATTGCTGAGTGAAATCAGTAGGGAGGAATAGCTAAAAGAAGGACAAACAGATATAGCTATAAAAAAAAATAGCACCAAAGAAATAACATACAACATGTTCTCGTTGAGATCACAACTTGAACCCTGGAAATTACAGCTTTCCATTTGAGTAACGAAAGTTCAGGTTGGCGCAAGCCTGCTGTAGTTTCCTCGCAAAAAAAAAAAAAAAAAAAAGTGGTTCCTCGCAAAAAAAAAGTATAAAAAGGTGGTTACATTTCCAGTAGAGCTGCTGAATCAAGTACTCAGTGAGGATCAGGGACGGAGCTAGGGGTAGCTGGTAGGGGCGATGGCACCCCTCATGCTTCACGTATTACCTTCATATATTTGCTAATTAGACCAAATTAGAAGCTTTATTTGCCCCTTTCAACATAATTATATTAGCCTTTGGCCCCTTCATTTTAATATTCTAGCTTCGTCCCTGGTGAGGATCATTAGTAGAGAGATTCTAATCTACTAATGGTTGTCGTAGAAGATCCAGAACCTCAGAGCTGCAGAAGATGGTGAGGACGGCGACCAGTCGTCGGTCGCACGATGGAGAGGGTCAGGATGCTGACAATTACTGATAAGCGGGTCAACCGTAACAATATCCCTAACGAATTCTCTTCGTGATCTAGAATTATTTTTTAAAAGGAATTTTTGTTTTTTACATTCTAACAATTTCTCTTCACGGTTTTCTTCACAAAGTGATTCTAAAGTTCATTTCCTTCGAAACGTTATTTTCTCTTCTTTCCCTTTATAATATCTTCGAAGACAAGCTGTTATAGATGAGAAAAAAAAAATATGAGAAAAAAAAATAAAAAGAGAATGAAATGAAAAGTAATGGTTGGAATGATATAAGCCTCACCATTAGTCGGTCTCGGACGTGCTCCGAGTATTTAAATGCTCCTGCCAGGTTCGGCCACGGCCGACGACGTGTTTAGTAGGTCCTGCCAGGCTCAGCACGTATACCGGCTCACTGAGCCCACGGCCTGCGATCAGAAAATTTCCATGGATCCATGTGGGGAGTTAGGGCTGGTTTGGAGTCCTGTAGCTCTAATAAATTTTAAAGGTAATCTTCTATAGCTTTAAAAAAAGTTTGAGCTGGCGCAATAGATAATTAGAGGTATTTGGTTGAGATATATTAAACATTAAAAATATATATAAACTATTTTATTTTATCCAATAAACTTTAAATTCTATATAATTCTCGAAGCTGGAGCTCTGACAAACAAGACATTAGCATGTTTCTGATGACTTTTGTTTTCAAAAAGAAAATCTTGAATATGCGAGAGAGGTTCTTTTTCTATACTGAACAGAAATGTCATTGTACCGTGAAGAAGTTGCTTGTATCTCTTCTAAGACTTTGTTTTCCTCTGCAGGCCGAGCCAGCCACAAGGAATCCATGCTTTTTCACAGAATTAAAACTACAGGTGAAGAGTGCCGAATAATCTTTCACGATGGCTTGTCTGATTGGATTAGCACGAAGGGCAACCTTTACACAAAAAGGAAAGCTGGCGCTTCCAATGTTATCTTATCGTGCAATCTATTTCTAACTTTATCTTATTTAAAGCAAACCTGCTGTGGCAATTTGCACAGGGAACTTGCCGGTGAAGTTTGGTCGAGAGGATTGGAGGACAACTGGTGTGGAAAACGTCACACTTTTTATCAACTGAATGACTCAGAGTACTCGGTAGTCCAGTAATCCCTACGGACCCTACCAGTATAGACGGGCTGGCCGAGATGACTGGTGGCAAGTTATGGGCTGAGCTAGAAAACACCAATTCTTAACAAGAATTTGGGAACCAGAAAATGGGCTAAACGAACGTGACGACCAGACTAGGCCCACCGAGCCGAATTCTCAAGTCCGGCAGAAAACCCTCGGTTCCACCACTCCCCTCGGCGGGAATTTACTTGTGTCTGCAACCTATCCGTAGTGTGATACATAATAATTTATTTTCTTTTATGTTTCTTTATATATGATTTTCTATAGTTTTATTAAAAAAATTATATAAAATAATTTTTATCATGTGTCACATTGTAAATGCACATAAATGCATAGTGTGGTGGCAAGACACTATAGGTGGTTGCAAACCAGCTAGGTTTTAACTCCTGACAAGTCACAATTTAACATACAAAGAACGCTGAGGTCTTCTAAATTTTTGGAAACAGGTAGGTAGCCTCATGGCAAAATCTCCAAGGTGAGAGTGAGCCGATGGGGTTTGAGCCACCGTTTCACACATATCTCCGTTGAGACATCCAACGAACGTGGATAAAACGGGGCTCTGGTCTAAAAAAATCAAGACCGTAAAAACATAAGACCGATTTCATAAGTTTATTTTCCTCGGCTGGGCCCCCTACCTTCGGCACGGAACCGGCCTCGTCTCGTGCTTCCTGCTCCCGCTGATTCACCTCGTCCGGTTGCCGCGCGCGCGCAACACACACATCAAAACGTAGCCGCGGACGCGGCGGAGGTGCCAGGCGGGAGAGATTCCACGGGACGCGAGTGGGAGGCGGCCGGTGGTTGCTGATGATAGCTGCAGCCGGTAGCGGTCGTTCCGGGCTAGCCGAGCCCGAGCACGTATTTCCCTTGCACCGAATTGTCGATAGATAGGTTCGGCCTTGTTGAGAGTGACCGCCCCAAACGGACCTACTAGTTTCGTGCAGGCCTCAAATTGGGCGTCGCATCCAGCATCCGGTCTAGAAGTTGGAGTCGCAGGTCTTCACAATCTCGCATATGATGCCTGCTCGCCAACCTGTGCCAAGACTTACGTGCCATCATGCGCGTATACTAGTAGTACGTATGGCCAGGCATAACATGACTCGTACGGGAACGACATTGATGGTTCGAATTTAGACGAGGCCCGTCCTTCGCGAAGGTTTACAGATCGGTATCGCGTACGCGGTGGTGAGTTTGATTGACCGCTGCGTGCAACCACTGCTAAAAAACCGACCTTATATATTAATTCATCACTATTTATTATTAATAGTCCGATATTATTGTCGGTTCGTAAGTCACGTGAAAAAATAGTTATCGTAGTTTATGAACTAGCGGTGATAGAAGTTATCACTGTCGACTCGTATTATAAACCGACTATAATACTATTATTGCCGCTTTAAATATGAGCTTGCAGTGATGATATAAACAAACCTGAAATTTATTTTCACTGGGTTTTGACTCATATACGTCTAGTGATATTTTCTCTTTGCACTCAAGTCTCTTATCTGGTCCACCTCCTTCCTCATTCACTGGTCTCTCTGCACTCAAGTCTCGTATTTACATTCGAGTGAACTAGCTCTGTGGTGTCACGCGCGACTTCAGCCAGCTACTCGTGGTTGGCGAAGGAGACTTCGGGTGCGTCTACAGGAGCATCCTATGGCTCCCCAACAGCGGAGAGGAGGATGGAACCCGCGAGGGAGATGCGGAGGATGCAAATGGAGATGACGCTCTAACACCTTGATGCATAGTGGTGTCTTGGACACTCGCCAGTCGCATCGTCGATGTCTTGGAGTGAAGTGGTGGCGCAAAGGTGTCTTCTTGCAAGGTTTCTTGCGTGTCTTAATGGCTTTTGAGTTTGAGTTTCTTAGCGTGGTTCATATGCAGTAGTTGTGGTGGATCTATGATGTAGTTGAAGTGGACAAAACCTTAGTTCTTTAGTAGTCTTGTATCTACAACCGAGTGCATCTGGTTTTGATATGTGTGCTTTGTGCCGTGTTTATGGATGCACTTATCGATGATGTGAATCATAGATGAAACTATTGTGCTTGCGTTGTGTTCGTAGATGTGCTTATCGATGATGTGAATCATGGATGAATCTGCCACGCGAAAGGGGGTCGAGGGTGGTGTGAACGCGGTTCGTCGGAGCTAGCGTCGGGGTTGAGCGGGAGCCCCAATTTTTATCTAAAAAAAGCAATATTATTGGTGGAAAAATTAGATAGTGATAGTGCTCAGGTTATCATTGTTGTTTGTCCATTATCAAGTTTAAGACCATCTTCAATCATATTTTTTTCATTTTATTCTCTTTTTGATTCCCTTATTGTTCTCATTTTTTTATTTTCTCTCATCTCCAACAGCTCTATTCGAATGGATTCGTGAAGTGAAAGAAGAGAGAATCTCGTTCTAAGAGAATAATCTTGAAAATCTTTTCGTGACGTGAACCATAAAAAAAAACTATTAGAACACCGAAATAACGAAAATCACTTCGTGGAAGGATTTTAGTTCTCGATGGAATCCGAAATGGTCTAAAACCGCATGTAACGGAGATTTTGGAACCGGCAGCGCAGCTATATTATGCAGTAGTGAATGCAGCACCGTTCGTCCGGCGATGTGCACCGGTCTAGCAGCGGTACGGGCAGCCTTGCTCGCTCGCTCTACATCCGGTAGTATTCCCCAACGCGAAAATGGAAACGACACGAGAAAGGAGCGGAGGGAGAAAGTGGAGCTACGCAGAACTTCTGGAGGAGGAACTTGCCAAAGATGAATCATGACTGTAACAAAAAAAAAGGAAAAAAATACTAGGGGTTCCAAAGTAAAATTTCAAAGCAAAAGCAGGCGCCTACCCTACACTGCTACATCTGCATCTGCTGGCACCTCGGCGGTCACTGCGAATCCACACGGGTTTCCGGTCCAATTCAAAAGCCGATACGACTTTGTGAAACCTTGAGCTCCCGCCTCCGACAGCTTCCATCAAACCATCTACGTGCGCCGTCACGAGAGATGGCGACACGTGTCGGCCAGGCCTCCGCCACGCCGGATTTGGCATCATGGCTAGGGGACACCCAGGGGAGGCACGGGCGGGCCACCCAATCTGAGCCGCTGGGACGTACGGGCCACAAGTATCGCCAGTTTTGAACAGTTTCCAGCCCAATCAAAACAATCCTATCCGCAGTTTTGAAAATTCAACGTAGCGATTATAAAACCATTTACAGCTCATAAAGCCACGCAGGAACAAGACGTAGAACGAAAGCAACAGGCAAAATGGAAGGACGCTGGAGGCCGTACAAGTTGAGCACGAAATGTCTTTCCAGAACTCAAATCATTCTATTTCAGATCTAGAATCCAGATAGCATACAAGGTCTGATCACAGGCACAGAGTGAAAGAGATTAGCAAGGGTAATTTCGACAAATACTTATCACATGATCCTTAACCTCAGCTACAGACAACCATCTAACAAACTCCACGACACCGTCCGTCCATCCGTCCTTTCAACCTGGGTACACAAATTTGCCCCCGCCTCGATAACAAATTTACAAGCAAGTACCCCTGAATGCCCCTCCTCAACTAAGAGAAAAAAAGAAGAGAAACAACCAAAACAGAACGAGAAGTGAACCCTAGACTGCTCGACACCGATCTCTACTTCTTCGCCTTCCGGGCCGGCACCTTCCGCGCCGGGGCCGCCGCCTTCTTCGCCGGAGCGGGCTTCTTGGCTGGTGACTTCTTCACTGCGGCAGCGGGCTTCTTGGCCGCCGGCGCCGCCTTCTTCCCGGGTGCGCCCTTGGCCGACGTCTTGGCCGCCTTGGCCGGGCGGGACCGGGACGAGGCGGATGTGGCCTTCGTCTTGGTCGCGGCCTTCGGCTTGGGAGCTGCCGCCTTCGGCTTCGGCTTCGCGGCCGGCTTGGCTTTCGGCTTGGGTGCAGCCTTCGGCTTGGCAGCCGGCTTGCCGGGGGCCTTCGACTTCGCAGCTACTGCTTTCGTCTTGGCCGCGGGCTTGGCGGGGACCTTGGCCTTGGGCTTCGCGGTGGCCTTCTTCTTGGCGGGGGCTTTAGCCTTGGTCTTCGCGGCGGCCTTCGCCTTCGGTTTGGGCTTGTCGGCGGCTGGGGCGCGCGCCGGCGGCAGCTTGAAGGAGTTCTTGACCTTGGTGAGCTTGCCGGCGGCGACGAGCTTCTTGAGCTGCACGAGCAGCAGCTTGCGGAAGTTGGGCGGCAGCTTGTCCTTGTGCTTGTCCTCCACAAACTTGGCAATCGCGTGCTGGCTCGACCCCGTCCTCTCCTTGAGCGACGCGAGCGCCTCCGAGATCATCTGCGCACCAACCACCACACAATTCGTCAGATCCAGACGCGACGCAAAACAACGACTACGCGAAAACCAATACAGCAAGGACGGGAAGAATTCAAGGGCCGCTCAGGCAGGCAATTACCTCGGCGTACGGTGGGTGGGTGGGATTGGTGCGCTTCCGCGGCGCGGCTGCCTTCTTAGCCTTGGCCGGCTTCGCGTCCACCGCCGCCGGAGCCTCCGTGGTGACGTCGGGGGCCGCCTCCGCCAACGGCGCCGGGTCAGCAGCCACGTCAGTCGCCATCAATGCTGAGCACCTCGACAAGGAAGAAGAGCCCACGCGCGTGTGCCGAGGAGAGAGAGAGCTCTGTGATGGGTGAGGAGGTCGGGGCGGAGGAAGCGGTGCTTAAATAGTGGAGACGCCACGAAGACGGGCAGAGCCAACGCCGCGCTCTGATTGGTCAGAAGACCCTCGCCTCGGATCGGCCCCCCTCGCGCACCACATTGAACCTTCCCCGTCCGATCCAGGCACATCCAACGGTCGTTGTCGCGCCTCCTACGGTGCCGCGGATTGCTGCCCCCCAACCGTGTCGCCGGGCACGCGAACTGGCCTCAGTGTGCTTCTCCTCCCGATTTGTGACCCAATATCTCTCGACAAGATCGATCATTTCGACTGTGATTTTTTCAGTCGTGTAGGCACGGGTCATGGCTTTCGAACGAGTGTAAGTTTTACGTATTTGGTTGAGTATTCTGGGAGATATTGATCCGGAAATCCGGACTGGTCCGGGTGGTGCTGTTGTGTGAGTTTGCACGGGATTTCCTGCCGGCGACACGGGGTGCACCGGCGAACAATCCGGTCTCTGTGCATGGACGTGTAGCAGGTTAGCAGAGGTAGCCAGGGAGCTTTGAATCTCATCAATCCGACGTCATTTCGATAGGTTACGATCGGACGAAACGCGACGCAACTGACACACCTCGGAACACTCTTGGTGGTGGTGTGCGAGTACAGCCAGGCGTGTGCCGTGCACCGGCGCGGTGGCCGGCCGGCTCGCCGGAGAACCGCCGTCCTCTGGCGTGTCGGTTCATGAGGAAGGCAGTCCCGCAGCTGCATTTACGTTGTCACATTCGAATTCAGATCTAATTGCTGGAGAGTGATTAAAGCTAGCTGTTGTGGTTGGGGAAAGCATACCGGGTGACACAGGTTATCTTGTTCTACTTGTGAGGCCAATTTTGTTCATCGAATCCATAGGCTGCTCAATGCACAATTCAATTTGCGTCGATTTCGCGCTGGAATCGTGAATTGGTTTGAAGTTGTGCAAGTTTTTGTTACTGATCTGACGAATCAATTGGTCCAGGAAGAGGTCAAAGTAGGCAGGGCGTTCTTTGCTGGGCTGTACAGGTGTATCATCGGCTCGTCCGTGCGTGCACCATGGAAGCTTGCTGAGCAGCATGGAGCGATCCCATCCATGGAGTTCGCGCAATCACTTCACCTGTTACCGTGATGGAAGCCTCTGCTGCATCAGTTGTAACCATACAGGAAAGATGGGAAATGGCTGCTTGCGCAGGAAGCACTTAACCGGCGGCTGACCGTTCCATACCACTCTAGGCTCTACAAAGGGCACACAATACCTATTCATTTCAGCATGTTAGCCATCTCCAATCTATACCGAAGAACATTAACAACTGTTTACGATGTATTAATTTGTAATTATTAGACAATCAGGTTTAACGAGCGACACAGGCGTGTGTATTGCCTTGCCCTCGCTCGCTCACTCGGTCGGTGGTGACAAGGACGTCCAGGGGACGGGATGTTGCGAGTTCGGTTTTTGTTTGAGGAGCTCTCCAGGCAAAAAGTTCATCATCGTCGTAAGCTCGCATGACACATGCATGTTACCGGCTTACGGCAGCGCGCCATACAAGACGCCGAGCTGTGGTGCGGTGTGAGACAGAGACACCGACCCATCCGTTGTGCTCCGGCGCTGGGCTTGCAGACGTGCACCAGACCGGATGCACTAGTACACGGACGGATTTGCGATGAACCGAGCGATTGACGCGATGAGCTACCTGCTCGCCAGGAGCTTCACCGCACGGTCGGTCGCCGTTGCCTCTCCCGTGCGAAAACCCGTGCCATCTCGAGGCATATTTGCGCTGCGCGTATGTCCCGAGATCAACGGGTCTCGCCGCACGGACGATCGATCCAGCCGGCGTTCGCTGCCGCGGGCCTGATCGGGTGCGGGTCGAACGAACTGCTTGACGGTTCATGCTGCACGCGGCCTCACGTAGTCACATGAGTATGCCGTCGTGCGCTCTTTCTTCACGGTGAGCCGCCTGCTGCTCTGGACGCGCGTCGCTCGAACACACGGCATGACTGAGCTCGGTTCAGCTCGTGCTTTTCGGTCGTGTTCGTCTCGATTCATCAGATAAAATGATCGAACGGCACACCGAGCCAGGTATGTCCGAGTGCCAAGCGTGCAGTGTGCTATTCGTGAACCTGATCGATTTTTCAGTGCTGGCCTGATCAAGTAGGACGGTCTGCTTGCACAGATAAGAGTAGGAGTAGGTAGGCTATATGTGCTTGACCGTTTCATCTATACCACTCTAGGCTCTACAAAGAGCATCCCTATCTCTATCTTTTCCAATTGGTTTTAGCATCTCGACTCGAATTGCTAAAGAGAAGAACCTGCACAAACCACTAGCCTTTCTGTTTTGGCTAGCATCAGAAGTCGTTGGAATTATTGACGAACCAGTTGGTTCGCTGAGCAAGCAACTCGATCTCCATCACACGCTGATGCATGATGGCACAGGTGATGAAGTGAACCAAGCACGGGACAGAAAGAACTTCACAGATCGGTGGCGGTGAGTGGCTGGGGGCAAAAGCAGCACTCCGTTCATGGGCTGTTCGATCTAGCCTTTCTTCAGACGCATCTCGCCGTAGAAGCCACAAAATAGCACGGGACGATTCTGCTGCGTCCGGCCACTCACCAATCTCTAGCCCATCGAAGAACATTAGCAGCAAGGTAGTCAAACAAGTGCAGGATATATAACCAGGGCATGTGCTGGATTGATTCGTGCTTTAGACAAGCAAGTTCGGTCATCAGACGAATGAACCGTCCGGCGCACAGGCATGTGTTCGTGTTGCCCTGCGTTCACTCGCTCGTTGCGTGGTGACAAGGACGTCGCACGAGAGAAAAATGTTGCGATGCCGGTTCCTATTCGGGGCAGTCTCCAGCCACACAGCCCACGGTACAACTTGCGTAGGTTGCGGACGCAGCGTAGTCATAGAAGGGGTTGATCTTTTTCCTCATACATCTCATCTTCCTCTTCTTCCCTTGCAAAAAATGAAGAGAGGGGACTACAGCCGGAGCCCCTCCTGGCCCGCTAAAAATCCGCCGCCGGTGATAGCCAAAGCCAAATCAACGGTAGTGATGGACGGGTGATACCGATACACACAGATACCAACCAAACAGGATTCGAATCCTCTAACATCAACGTCACGGTGACTTTATCACTGACGTGTGAGTCCAACTTCATACGTCAGCAACGTCACGGATACTTGTCCAACCAAGCAGCCCATCCATGGTGGTCAGATGCCAGATATCCGAGAGCAACGGATGACACAGGTACTAGCACTTAAACTGTGGTTGACCGTTCCATAGCACTTTAGACTCTACAAAGAGCCTCTATCTTTTCCCATTCATGTTAGTATCATCTTATCTCGAATTCATTACAGAGAAAAATCTGCTCACACAACTAGCTATCTGTTTTCGTATTTAACATATTTGCCCAAAATTCGATGAACCAATTGACTCGCCAAGTAAGCAACTCCCCACATGCCGATGATGGTACAAGTGGATTAACCGAGCACGAGCTCGTTGTAACCTGCAATTTTACAACTTGCGAGAAGTGAAAATCTTGTGTGATTTTTTTTTTGAAGGGGCTGGAAGCCCATTAAAATATATTAAAGGAAGCACCATGCTTACATCCCCGCTTTTCACGTAGCACCCTGGGGAAACAAGAAATTACAACAAAGCCCAACAGACAAGGTTCCCCAGTTACAACATATTCAGAGAAGACCCTAGACATCATCAAATTCATGTTTGAGCTACACTGGGTCTTCACGACAACTCCGGTGACCTTCGCCGTTAGGAAACGCAGAAGCCAAAGCCGAGTCCCAACCATCCAGTCGACGAGAAGCCACAAACGTTGGATCTGCTGCAAGAGCCATCGCCTTAGCGAACCGAGGCGAATTTGGAACCGAAGAATGCGTATCGGCGTCTTCTCGTCGGCGAAGATGGGGGAAGAAAACTCCACCGTCGTCAGTGCCGCCGGCGACGAGGAAAACAAACCCACTAAAAGGGATAAGCAAGGCTTCCCTCCTTTTGCAAAAAGAGGAAGCAAACTAACCTCCAAGTTGTCAACCCAGTGACGAAGAAGACGCCGGCGCGGCCATCGACTCTTGCACCAAGTCCGTCTTGGAGGGCCAAAACCTTCCGGTGAACAACACACCGTCATCATCGGGGACCTATCCCTAGAACCTAGCAAGCTAAACTAGCAGAAATAGCTAAAACAACCTAGTAAACTACGATTCCGTCACCGACGGCCGGGCCACCCTCCACATCCAACGCCGGCGAGGCCGTCGGAGGCGAGGGGGCCGGCAAATCGGCGGAGGGAAGCAAATCGCCTTGGAGTCGCCGCTCTTTCATGTAGCAGAGGCGAAACAAGTTTATCCTGTTGCACAGGCTATTAAATCTTGTGTGATTTTAACTGCCAGTCTTGTGGTACAACATCATAGACCAAAACTTGGCAGATTAATGGGCCACATGAGTGAAGGAGGAATATAACTCCACGTATCCTTGCGTATGCATGATCTATTTTGTTTATCCATATCTTAAATGATACTTATTCGTCTGTTGATTTTTTTATTCAATTTTTTTTACCTATTTTTTAAGTATGAATCTTAACATAAATAAACGACCCTGATAATTAATACTTATGCATACCCTATTGAAATTTTCGTGTTCGTGGCTGAGGGCAAAAGCCGAAAGTAGCACTCGATAGACACTCACATATAGCATATTTGGTATGTTTCTGCTGCTATCTCTCTCGTTAGCCGTGCAATATCTATCCAAGAACATTAGCAGCAAACTAGGTAAACGATTAACTGTTTCTAATACCTTTCCGATCAATATTTAAACCAGCAAGTTAAACAATGAACTGGGGCAGAAGCTTATGTTTCTGATATCTTTCTGGATTTGATACGGGGCTCGGTGCCGACAGCGGCGAGGCGGGGAGTGCAAAGTGGGCAGGGACCACCCTCGCCGTGGTTGGAGTTGACACTCGCGAGAGAGATCCATTGGTGACGCCGTCCGCGAGGATGAGTGACGTGAGAAAAAATGTTTCCAACCTAAGCTAGGGTTTTGTTTTCTCTCACATATTGACGAGGTTCAAATCAAATTTATTCTACCCCCGTTTATACCAAATACATTTTCGGCACACCGGATCTGTTCCCACATGTGAATTCTGCTCCCCGTAAGGGCGGGATCGAGCCTCAATCTCGGCCGATCCCAAGCGAGGCCTGAGGTGTTATGCGCCCCTGGCGACACAGCTTGCATCACCGTAAGCTCTCATTTTGCTGGCTCTGGCTATGCATCATGCATGCAACTACGGCAGAGGACAGTCAAATTAAGTAAACCGCGCCGGCCGGTTGACTCGACGTTTCGAGGCCGGATCACTCGCAAGTGTTTTCACCAGACACGCACGTAGCGCAGCACAGATGAATTGACCGGACGCACCCGATGTCTGCGTCACCATCGACCGGCCGGCTCGTCGTGGGTTTCACTCGCCCGCTGACTTCGACCCTCCGGCCAGAACGACTGGACGTCGCAACGTACGCGAGCGAGGGTACGCTGCAACATCCGAAGCGGAGGAAGCCGCCGAGCGGAGGGAGGATGATAGCGAGAGGATTTCAAGGAACGTGCAGCATCGGCCGGCCGGACCCATTCGGGATCTCGTTAATGCACATACTAAAAGCAATGGTTCCAAAATATAATCCAAAATTGTTTAATTTATCCAAAAGCACATCCATGCAAGTTTACAAAATTTGCATCGTCATCCGTTATTGAGTTGTGATAAGTATGTGTAAACATACATTAACTCATGCTCAGCAGAAAAATAGTTGTGGTATGTATCTTGCACAATATGTACTAATCTGTCGCTATTTAATTGCACAAAAGAATAGTTCCAAAAGTACGACGCAATTGTGAAGAACAGGATACTTTAATTCCTAACAAATCATCTATATTTAATCCTGAGTGATCAAACAGAACGCAGAAAGCAGAACATTAACATCGTCGCTCATCTAAGATTCAGTTTAGCATTGGCAAAGCGGCAGAGACAAAGAAAATGATCATTGCAGTATGCCTGTGACTAAAACTGAGATAATTTTTCACATCGCAATATGATTAGCAGCTGAACCAAATTATCAAGCTAAACAGATAGAACAATTTGTACTACAACCGGCAGATGTCTACACCAAGCACAATTACCCATACTTTCAATGTGGCATTCGATGATAAAGAACATTAGTATGCAACACTGTGAACATTCACGTAGGCATGTAGCTTACCAATTGGTGTAGAAGTAAAATGGCAGCACATTTAACACCTGACCTCACAATCTTATTCCATTACCATGAGAGAAGCCCCTTTGCAAAAATCTACTGTCGAAAAGGGCATAAAGCAGAGACGCTTGAGATCAGTTATTATTCCTACAAATTATTTGTACTGCCACGAACAGTCAATGACTTTATTTTGATTTATCTGGGCAATGTTGGGGTCACTCAAGCATTAAACAAAGAAGAAAAAACTTTACTAATATTCCATGTATACTAAATCATTTAACGGTACTGATAAAATTTTCAATGACCAATGCACATATGTAGGTGCGTGTGCCCACACTGATTTTCTAGTTAGCTTCTGTTTTTTTTTTTTTTTTTTTTTTTTTTTTTTTTTTTTGCAGGCAGGCCAGATAAGATTGACCAAACCAATTACTTATTAATGGGTTTATATGCAATGCACTTCAAAAATCAACTCTTTCTTCAAGCATTATGCAGAAGGCTAAATAAAATTTGGCAGTTGAATTAACTAAAATATAACATCTAGATATAAACGCCTGGAACCATGTATGAACATATTGTAGTGTCCAATCCATGGAGGCATTTTAACCTGAATAGATGAATCTCTATTTACATAATCTCTTAATAGCAGAATTGAAAAAAAATCAGGATACAAATTGATAAAGATTAAGAAAGCACAAGAGTTAACTCACATTACTGAGGAAATCGTGCAAGAAACAAGCGTTGTGAGCACATATTTTCCCTGTTGATGATGGTTGGCCGCCACAGTCACTGATTCGCCGCCTCCCTGCTGAACTCCGAATAAGCTTTCTGATCACCAAATCGAGCACCGCAAGGACCAAATCGAACTACAATCCACCAAAAATGAAGTACAGATTCACCAAATTGAACTACACATCCACCAAATCAATCTACAAATGCACCAAATCGAACAAGCAAGGACCAATAAAGGGGTTCGTGACGCTGTAGGAGGCAACCCAATGGTGTTCCCGGACACAGGGAGGTTGAACGATGGTCCTCCTGCTGCAGCTCGCTCGCCGTTGGGCTGTGGGAGGCAGAACGGGTAGCGGCGATGCCGGAAGAAGATCGAGGCGTGGGATGGCGGGGGAGGCACAACGGTGTCATCTCCTTCGGAGGTGGCTATCGACAGAGGAGGCACGCAGGATGCAGCCGGTGTGCGTGGAGCGCAGCCGTCAACACCGTGGCGGGTGATGCTCCTCGGTATCGCGGTGGCGGCAGTAAAGCGGGGCGGGTGATGTTCCTCGGGATCGTGGTGGTGGCGGTGCGGGGTGGGTGATGCTCCTCGGTATCGAGGCAGCATCAGAGAGGACCATGGAACTGCAACGACGGTGGGGAGGCGTACGCGAGCATGGCGGCAGGGAGTTTTTCAAGATTAACCTATTCAAGTTCAAAATTTGGCCTCGCAGCACCATCGCTTTGCTATGCCTACAAAATACTTCCCAAAACTGTTCAACAACTATTCAAATAACTATGACATGATAATTATGGACTCAATGTTTTGCGCAAAACTTGCTTGTGTAGGTTAAATTCAAACCAGCAGACTGAAACAAAGCATTTTGTTAGTACTTCCCATTTCCCAATTTCTATCTTTAGAAATTATTTTTGAATCCACTTCCATAGTTCTTAAAGTGACGGTCACCAAAAAAAGAAGTTCTTAAAGTGGTCAAGTCATTCAGGGATATAATAATCATAGAATAGTTTCCTAACAGATCTTGAACAATAGTGACTAAAGGGTATATTGCACCCATGTACCAGCACAGGAGCACAATATGTTAGATAAAAACTACTTAACAAAGTTAAGCAAGAAAACACTACAACCATAAACTACGCAAACCCCTCAATCCTCTTCAGATACTTTGAAGAGACAGTTCAATTTCATCTTACAGAATCTCCGGTGAGGCGTTGCTATTCACAATGCAAATTAGCAAGCATATCTATGAATCCTCGAAAATGTCATGTGCCAGCATTCCAACAAATCAATAAATAAGACAAAACAAACAAGAACGCAATGCACAATGTACATAAAAGAAGCAAGAAAGCATACCCACCTTGATGGCGATGGAGTTGATGAGGAAGTAGTCAAGGTGTACGACGACATTTTATCATATATATGCACAAGACGCATGTATATGTGTGTGTGTCTATATATATATATATATGTATTTAACAATATAAAAAAAGGAAGAAAAGAAGAAGCCTGGGAAGCACATTTTCTTTTCAGCCCATGTGCATTTCTTTCTCCTGTTGAACCGGCCCATGCCCTCCTCTTCTCCTTTTCTGCAGCACAGAACCAGAGAGCAGGCCACGTGCTTTGTCTCCTTCCTCCAGCCGCAATAACATCAGCCGAGCTGCACCTATACTACCTCAGCCCCATGGCCTCAAACCAAATCAAATCCGGATTGAATTCCTCTCTATCTCCAAGCCAAACCACCATAGATCCTCTCCTCTATCTCCAAGAGTCCACGTGAGCCCAGCTGCAATCTCTCTCCTCTATCTCCAAGAGTCCATACAGGATCAAATCTCCACCCAAATCCAATCGGATAGAGCTGCAACCAAATCTTTCAAATCCCAACCGATTTACCTTAGCTACCACCTATATAAAGAGGAGGTCTTGATCTATTGAAAAAAAGAAGAAAAATTAGAGGAGGGGGGAGGCTTGGACACCTTGGTGAGGCCCTATCGCATCCAATTGCTGCTGCACGAAATCGCCGCCGCCGCGCAAGTTCGCCGCGTACCGTGAACACAGAGCGCAAGCCGTCGTTGCCATGAACACCAGCTGCATCTCCACCGCAATTGACTCGCAAGGTGAGCCCCCGGCATAATTGCCGTTACTTCCCCTCTTTATGTTCGTGCACGGCCGTGCCGTCGTAGCTGGTGCTCCGGTCGCGCCGTTGCGCTTCTCCCTCTCTGCTCTGTGATAGCCCGGCCTTCGCGCCGTCGTGCTTTTGCCGTGGCCGGTGATGTTAAAACTGAGGCCCGGTCGCCATTTTTTTTTGTTCTTGCCCGTGCCTCTGTGCGTGCCATCGTGCCGCCTTGAGCTCACTGTGATGTCGTCGTGCTCGCCGTGGCCGGTGATAAAAAAAACTGAGGCCCGGCTGTGATCCCCTCCTTCTCTCCGTGATGGTCGCATTGCTATTGCGCTCACACTTCTCCCCAGTCATCGAGCCGTGGCGCTGCTGCATATGTTGTCTCTGTGACGCCTGAACCCGGCCGTCATGCCGTGCGCATTGCTTGCCGTGGCCAGTGATGCTAAAACTGAGGCCCGGTTGTCGCCATGTACCTGTCTGTTATGCGCGCTGTTGTGTTTCAAAAGAGCCCAGCCACCACATCTTGGCCACCGTTAAAAATCATCTTCTCGGTTAATCTTGCTGATATATGGAGATTATTGCCATATTCTTGACTGATGGCTGCAGATTGCCATTTGATGCTTGATGGCGCTAATGTTTGGGTACTTTGTGATGACACAACTGTGGTTGCTATCCAGATTGCTTGCAGTGGCTATGCGCAGGGATAAGTTATTTAAAGGGCTTCATTTGTGGTAGCCCTGTTGATTTGTTCAATAAGCCTGATGGTGACTTGGTGGTATTGCTAAAGAGCTATCTGTTGCTAAAGGTGTTGCTGGGTTATGATCTATTGCCTGCATGTTTGACCTGCTGCTACCTAGTTGTTATGGCACTGTCAAGTGGCTGCTTGTGTTGCTTCCCTGTTATCTTCCTGCCGACAGATGTGCTATTTGGCATGCTCTTTTGCCCAGCTGATGAAAGGATGATGTTGTTGTGGGCTTCTTCTGGCTGCCCCTGTATCAAGTGATACAATTGCAGAGATTCTGTTGCTGGTTGCCACCACGTCATTGCCTTTGTGGCTCTGTTGATTGGTTGGTACTGTGGCTTCGCCTTTGTGGCCCAAAAAGTGATCACCCTTGTCTTTATGGTCTTCGCCTTTGTGGCGCGTTGCCTTCGGTCGGCCGATGAGGACAAGTCCGAGGCCCAAAGAGGAGCTAGTGAGTCAAGCACGGCATCGGAGCTCCCGGTTGTGGCCATGCTGCTGCTTTCGGTCGAAGCTATGCATCGTGCCGCGCTCCTAGCCCACCTCTTCATAAAAAACACAATTCTGAGGCCTATGTGGCCGATGATGACTCGGGATACATAAACAGTCCAAAAAGCTCATGCTAGACTGTGGTCCCGTTCTTTTCTGCTTTTGATTTCTAACGCTTACTTTGCTTGGTCTTTGTTGCGTGTGACTACAACCTTGCAGACTCGGAGACGACCTCGATATGACGACCGCCAGCGCACTTAATCGGAGGTAGCCCAAAGACGGGCGTAATTAACCGGAGAGCCTCACGAGGCCACGGGAACCAAGACAAAGCAATCGCCAGATCATGAAAATAGTCAGATATCGTGTGCGTTGTGGAGTAAAACTTTGTAATTGAAATATGTACTTTATGAATTCAATATGAATGAATAAAGTTTACAATTTCATTACATCGTCTCCTGTCTCTTGTATACTCTGTATAGTGGTACGCCCGCAATATTACATACACAGTTTCAAATACAAATTCAAACGCGAGACATTTCGAATCCGCGAAACACAAGGCATGCGATGATGGCAAACATGGCACACTCCACGAGCTGCAATGTCCTCGCCTAAGTCCTCCTCTGCGTCATCATCACCCGTGAGCCCCCGTTGCTGCTGTTCTCCACTCATCACATAAGGTCATCGTCTTCACCAATACCAAGAGAGAACGACGGTGAGTTAGGCGCCACGTGTCCTCACGACTGCTCGCGCCGGTCGCTCGTGGCGGTGGGGGAAGGAGGAGGGTCATCATCTTCTAGATCTAGTCCTGATCCGACGGTGGTGGGAGCCTCGTTGAGGAGGCAGCATCGTGGAAGGTTGGGGGAGCATTGATTACCACCCAATTTGGGGGTGGTGGGCACGTTTGGCCTAGTTGGACCTGATCCATTGGAGGTGGGCAGCCTGTCGTCACCAACCATGATTCATTGGAAGGAGGTAGTGGGCTGGGCCGACACCGGTCCGATTTGCTGGAGGTGGGCGTTGTCGTGAACGATGGGGAGAGGAAGCTAGAGCCGCGGGGTAGGGTTTGGACAGAGGAGCGGAGCTGGAGGAATGGGGAGGGTGTGCTAGGGTTGTGACATCCTGGATAGAGAGGGAGCAAGCGGGGAGGATGGTGTGGATCAGGGAGGGACGGGTAGGATCGTGAAGGGGATGAGTGGGGTTAGGGCGGACATACGAGATCGGGTGGAGGCGGGGGTGTGGGGCCAATGAAACAAGCAAATCATAGTGCTTTCCTGCATATTTTTTAAATAGTAGAGATTTTTTAAATAAAAAAATGTAAATATGCGATGTTTCCTTCTAACATGCGCCATGTTGAAATTAAAAAATACTACGTTCCAATTCTTTCAAAATTAAAAGATTATCGAAATAGTCATGAAAAATTCTGTGGCATAGATGATGCTATCTAGCTCAAAAAAATTTCAACTCAAACAATTATTTGTGCAATGAGAAAAAAAGACAATTTTTAGGCCATATTTTTGTCTGCAATTTCTAGCCTTCGAAATGGGGATATGAAAATTTTCAAAACGGATGTATATATTTGTAATTTTTTGATTTAAAAATATAAAAATAAAAAATATCGCAAAATGACAACGCAACTCTCTACCGGCCCATGGCGCAATCGTCTCACAAAGAGGCCTTCTCGAATTGCCTACATGGGCTGAACGGGCCCATCCAGGCCCAGCAACCGGACCACCCAAACAATCACTAGCGCGCCACGTGGCATTCCCACTACTATATAAATCCCCACGGACGCTCTCCCCAAACCCTACCCGCCGCCGCCTTCTCCTCCGCCTCCAAGCAGCGCCTCCACTCGCATCTCCCGCTCTCCCCTTCGACCATGGTGAGCAGCGCCTCCCCTGAAACCCGCGCCTCCCCCAATGCCCTAGCCGTTTGGTCGCCCTGCGCCTTGCATCTGATGCTCTTGCTGGTGTTTTGTCGTAGGCGGACGTGGATGTCGAGGCGGAGGTGGCGGTCACTGGCCAGCCGAAGAAGAGGACATTCCGCAAGTACAGCTACCGCGGCGTGGACCTCGACGCGCTCCTTGACATGTCCACCGACGACCTCGTTCAGCTCTTTCCCGCACGCGCCCGCCGGAGGTAACCGACTGCTTCTGGTGCTGTCTCTTGCGGATTTGGGTTTGGTCTGATCTGGCGTGCGATGATTAGTTGTGGTGCTGGGATTGTGCAGGTTCCAGAGGGGTCTGAAGAGGAAGCCGATGGCACTCATCAAGAAGCTGCGCAAGGCGGTGGGTGATACATTTACTTTTGTCCTGGGTTGGTTTGCGCACTGTCGATTGCAAAGCTTGTGTAGATCTGCTTGGTCCGTGTGCTGAGCTCCGTTTCCGTTGAGTTGAGCGATTTAGCCTCTTATCACGCCCTTAAATCAGTTGTATATTAAACTTCCGGCTGCATTTGTGCTGCTAAGAACTAGCATATCCGCTTTAGAAACGGAATGTGCCTGTTACTTGAATAAAATGTATTGTGATAGTAAAACCGTTTAGGCTCTACCATGTGAGGTGAATTGTCTATAGAGCTACGGGACTGATGTGTATTGGTCTCTAATTGTTGAATATGCGTTTCCTATTGATTCATTGTAGATATGTGAAACTCTGATTTAGTATTAATATAATGTAACTTGTTTTGGTGTTTCAAGTAGTCTATAGGCAATAGCTGTATGCCTGATGTTGGGTAGGCAGAGGAGGACGATAATTCTACAGTAATTTTTGGTGCTTGTGTTCAATTGAATTTCAAATGCATTTTCTTTGTGAGTTTTGGAAACATATGATATGATGCATTTTAACATTTCTACCCCTGTAATTGCCTGTTCTATCTATTAGATTATTTCTTTCTACTAAGTTTGATTTCTGAATCTGAAGCTTTCTGGCTGAAGCTAACCATCAACCTGAAGCATCTTTGTCAAATTCTCGCACCCACCTTGTCTTGCTGATCTGTTGTTTACTTATCTGGAACAACTGTTTACATGTTTGAGTTATCGATATCGTTTTCCTAATAGGAAGGTACACAATGTTAACAGAATGTATTGATGGCCTTACTGTTAGTTTTATTTGGAGTATATATGACTTTGGTGGAGTATATAAATCTTTGTTTGAAAATTATTTTTCTTTCTGTAACTGTAGAAGCAATTGACCTTTTGAAAGGTTTTTTTGGAGGTAATGGAATTTCAGTTCCCAAATCCTTGTTTTTGTTCAGTGAGTTTGAGTTATCATTTATAAGAGGTGTTGCTGTTTATTTGTTTTAGGCATCCTTAGAAAATCCTCAGTGCTGAGCTTCACAGAACTAGATTTAACAATATGTTGCATTCTACTCGATCACTATTTTTTTTTTTGCCTCAGTCCATGTTATATAACAGTATGTTAGTCTTGACTCTGACTCACATTTCATAGGTTAGCATTGCTGTCCAGTTTATCTCTGGGAAAATATTTTTCCAATTAACTTTTAGGTGGATAGGTAGTAAGGATTTTGGTATTGAAATGCCAATTCATAAGAACATGCCAGTTCCCAGTACGATCAGTGGCATCTTAGCTGCTATCTATTCTACCAAGGATGGATCATTTTATCCTTTTTTGCCAGCATTCCCTGTTTGATACTGATGTTACATAACACTGCCAGATGATTGATATTTTTTTGCTACTCTTTCAGTATTATCTTTGCATACTTGGTTCCTACATCTCAATATTCATTCTAACACCTGGCTTATTGATTATTTGTCCAGAAAAAGGATGCTCCAGCTGGCGAGAAGCCAGAGCCCGTGAGGACCCACCTCCGCAACATGATCATTGTGCCTGAGATGATTGGGAGCATCATCGGTGTCTACAATGGCAAGACCTTCAACCAGGTTGAGATCAAGCCCGAGATGATTGGCCACTACCTTGCAGAGTTCTCCATCTCTTACAAACCAGTCAAGCACGGCAGGCCCGGTATTGGTGCCACCCACTCTTCGCGGTTCATTCCTCTCAAGTGAGGCAGACATGGGATTTTGTTCTCTTCCAGACTTAAGATTTCTCTATGTAGTTGGGCTGTTAAAGTGAACTCAATATGCCTACCATGTACTGGGCGTTCTCCTTGGTTGCCTTTATTAACTATGGTATTATTTTGACATATTGTTTCTATTGCAAATTTCTGTTCATTTGCATGAAAGTTTACAGCTCGTCGTATCAGTGTTTCCTTGAAACTGCTGCTGTGTTGCTCACTGCTCGTTTGGTCATCAATTGATTATCCTACTGGCCTGGTCTGGCCTTGTTTTTTTTTTCCATGTTTGGATGGATTGGTTTGCTTGATTGACTAGTGGTTGATGGATAGGCTATTGAGTTGTTTGAATGGTGAACCTGACCTGACTTGCCTGCAAGCGCATGGACGTTGCATGCTGTTTCTGAATTTTGTGCTACAGGGCCATATGGGGGGTTTATGCAGTGCGTATTTCCTCTGGGCAGGAAGAGTGGATTGTGAAGAAGATCCATTCGAGTGACCTTGTCGCTTTTCTCCCTAGCAACCTGTCTCCGGTTCAGGGATCCTTGAAGGATTAAACCTCTTCCAGGTTGAAAAGAACACAACAGACAATCGACTGAACACAACAGGGATGCTGCGTTTCTGCATGCATCCACAGAGTCTGCCCTTTTCCTGTGTATTACTGCAGACCAGCTAATGCTTCATCAGTTAGGCGGCGCTTCCATGCGATTCGTGGTCGCATATCCTGCATTTTATTCAGCTCGCCCCTGCCCGAAGCAGCTTGTTCTGAACATCCTTTCCAACTTCACAATTCCAAAAATGTCTCTTCGTATGTTACTGCACCGAACTAGAGTGATTCGGCTGGTGTTTGGTTGAATTTTATGTTGCATCCTCGAGCAATGCCTTTTTGTTGAACGAGGCCACATTCTGGAAAGGTTCTTTCGTGTTTTGTAACATGTCATGGTAAATACATCGTGTAAAAGCGAGATACGTATTTATTATCATCTATTTTTATTGAAGCATGATAATGTCAAAATGATTTAAAATGTGTACCAACTAGAAGTTTGTTGGACCATATAGTATAAAGTACGCTACAGCTTGTGGTGGTTAGATATATTTGGAGTGCCTACAATTGTAAACCTGATAATTCTTGTACTCATATAACAAGACCTTGATCATTCTCCTTGCAGCAGATTATATTTACTGTACTACAGCTGCATTGCTTGGAGTATAACTTATTTTTATGATTTTATACAGAAAGACAAAATAATGGTCAAATTCCCATTCCATTCATGTGCCCTGTCAACAACTACCAGTGTTACTGAAATATAATTATATCCCTAGCTAGCCACGTGGACCGATGCCTTTCGCAATTCACGGCAAGACTAATCTATTTACGTTTTGAAGCTGATTTGTTTTCTCCTCTAGGCATCTCTTATCATTCTGATCCTGCTTTTAGCAGTGCAGCTGGCATCGATAGTCAGATGGACAACAGTGCTGCAAGCATCCAAGTACCCGGCCCTGAATAAAAACAAATCAACAGTGCTTGCTGTCACTAACTGAATTATTGAGGTAACCAAATTGTGACTAAAATACCATCCTATTGCACCGAAAAATCATACGTTATACAGCCAATAGACCAATATACTACCACAAATTTCCAAGCAATTTGTGTACTGCTGTACACAGAGCAACTAGGCTGTAATCAAAGAACAAGCTGCATGGAAGCTAAAACACAGACTGTAGTACTGTACACATCACATTAGCCATCTGGTTTTGATTTAGCATTTTTGTTCATGATACAAGGATCAAACCTGCCTAGATTTGTTAAAAGCGCGGCTGATAAACCCTGCAAGTGATCAATAAGCTCATCAAGCAAGGCCGAAATAATTGTTCGCCAGCTCGGTCTCCCCTGAACATAATCAGTTGCTGTGTCACTAAGATCCACGTCACGGAGGTAGGGATTAAAATTTCGGCAAAAACGAACGAAATACCTAATTCCTATGTAAGACTCACAGAGCAAATGATGAAAAATAACCAAAATTTTACGAATTCCCTTTTTTCACTGATGAACTAAAAAAACTATAAAACAAAATTGAAATCCCTCCACGCACGGGGTATGCACATGCTTAGCAACACTAAACATCGGCGCTCCTCGTGGTGGTGGTGCATTTTATACCCTAAGATCATGCTGATCTCCCTTCACGCACGCATGTGGGTATCCTCAGGAACCGATGGAGCCAGATTAACAGTTGCCTCATCTACTAAAAGACCGTGATTCTGGTACGAACGGTCGTGATCTCTACTTTTGACTCCAAAAGACCGTGCCCCTTGTCTGCGTTGTATTGTCCTCCGGGGCCCCACTGGATCCGCATATCTCGATTAGAAGAAGGTCCGCTCCCGTGGCCTCGTCCATCCCCACCTGGTAAACCTGCCGTCAGCTCAGGGATCCTTGGAGGAACAAGCTAGTCGCGGTAACTGAGGTGCAGGTGCAGCCTCGCATGGTGAGTAGGTACTGCAGCTCCAGGACCAGTAGGAATGCATCGTCCATGGCTCATCATTCAGCAGTCTGCAGCTCATTAGCCAGAAGCAGCTTCTTTTTCTGTTCCTTCTATGCAGCTCCACAGTTCAGAAGCCGTTTTTCTGTTAAATAAGATCGGTTAATAAATTCTAGAAAGGTTCTGTAGTATTTTTTTTATTGATATAGCATGGTATCTGAAAGACCGGGTGATACTGCGCTGCGGAGGGTTTTATTATCTTTTTTTATTAGGGGGTGACTAGTTATCACTCGATTAAAATTAAGAGGTTATTTATTCTCCATCCAACGGCTCTGCACAGTTCTTGTTCCTCTAGCCGCTCTCTTCTCCGATGCGACAGCTTCCAATACAAGCTCATCGTGACAACCCCGCCTTCCACCCGCCTGCTTGCTTCCGTCCCCAGTGGCGTCCCCGCCGCCGGGTCCGACCCCTCCGCACTAAGCCATCGGCACGTGACGCCCTCGCCCTAAGTCCACCCACTGGTGCTCTTCCCGTTGCCCGTGACGTCGCCCGCCACCACCGTCTGTCCTACCTCCCTCACCTAAACTTCTTTCTAAGCTTGGAATACATAGAACCCCACCGGAAAATCTAAAACTTTAAAGCCCACCGTTGCTTACTCGTCGGCGTTGCGCATTCACACGGTTAATTGAGACCTCGCTCCATTTCAGTCAATTGTTACTGTCGGAGGATTAGCTTCTGTCGCAGGGATCCCGAGAGACCCCTTTTTAGAGATTCGGCCGGGGGATGATCCTGAATAAGTTCGTCGGAGAAATAAATGTAAGTGGATGTAAATGCAACGGCCGGTGGTGGGGGATGATCGACCTAGTGCAAAGAGAAATAAATGCACCGGAGTTTAGACAGGTTTGGGCCGCACGGGGGCGTAATACCCTACTCCTATATGGATGCAATAACTGTCCTGAGGGAGATCCCTCGAGGATGTATCTGGTTACAAGAATATTGTGTCTAACTAAGAGCTTGAGGCTCCTTGTTCTTCGGCAGGAGCTCTGCTCAGGCTTGTTCACAATATCTTCGTCTGTTGGCTTGGTTCGTTGTGGGGTTCGTCTTCTTCGTGAGTCAACTCGTGCCCTCCGGTTGATTGCTTGAGCTTTTTTCTCTCCGATCCCCACTCTCTTCTGTGTGCCGACTCTTTTATGCACTCGCCGGCTGCGACATGCCCCGAACGGGAAGGAGGGGGCACAAGTTCCAAGACGCCACGACTGAGAAAGACGTCATCATTTCCTCTAGGCGAAGTGACTGGGGTGGTGGAAAAAACGCGGCGCGCGTCTGGTCACTTGTCACTGTGGACGCCCTGGCAACGGGCGCCATTGAGAGGGCCCACCGGGCAGCCACAGAGCCACCCGGCGTGCCCGCCCTGTCTTGTTCCTCTGCCATGGCAGGGCGGTAGGCGGAACGCCTTGATCCTGACAATGTTATCCCGAGACACACCGGATGATACGGGACGAGACCCGTGCAATTAATAGCCCCACGCCCCTCTGCCAAAGCATGGCAGGAACTGACGCTGCGGCGGGAGCAGTTGGATATGTCAGGCCACGCGCGCTCATTTAATGCGGCATTGGACCTCTGACGGATGGACACCTCATCGGTGGGCCTCTTGGGGGCCTCTCTAGGTCGTCGGGGAACCGAGTGCTCGGGGGTATCGTTCACCTCCCCGAGCACTCTCTCCCGGGAATGCCTATTTTTGTCTTCGGGGTATCGGGTGCTCGGGGGTACTGTTCACCTCCCCGAGCACTCTCTCCCGAACACTTTCGCACTGGCCCTCGGGGAACCGTGCGCTCGGGGACTGCTGTGCGCAGTCCCTGAGCACTATCTCCCGGAACTTAGCCCTTCTGATCATCGGAGGACTAGGGTGCTCGGGGGTGACCGGGCACCTCCTCGAGCACTTTCTTCCCAGTACTTAGACTCTGCGGGTCATCGGGGAACTAGGGTGCTCGGGACCAGAGACTGTGGCCCCGAACACCTTCTCCCGGAACTTAGACTTTCCTCATCCCGCAGGAGGGACCTCGCGGGATGGTGACACGTAGCGGATGGCTGGCCTGGCCTCGGGACTCAGGGACCCCCGGTTCCTGATACATCGACAGTTACAGTGTAAATACGTTTTTATTAAGGCATGAAAAAAATTATAATATTGAAACGACTTTAAAAAGTATACCGATGATAAGTTTGTTGGATCATCAAGTATACAACAGCTTGAGGAGGTTGAGAGATGTCTGGGGTGCCTACAGTTGCAAACCTTGTTAATTCTCTCCGTGTTTTTTTATTGGTAAACTTTGTTAGTTCTTGCCTTCATATAACCAGGCCTTGATCATTCTCTTAATCTCTTTGAAGATGATTATGTTAATATATAGTACTACAGTTGTTTTGCAATGGTTTGTTCCTTAGTAGTAGAATTAGTTTTTTAGATTTTTTTACGAAATGACAAATCAGTGGTCAGATTCCCATTCTTTGGCCTTGTCAACCCCTGCTAGGTGTTAGTGACACGCTTGTATCCCTAGCTAGCCGCGTTGACCGTTGCCTTTTACAATTCGGAACAAGACTGATTATCGTTTTGAATCTGATTAGAAATTTAGAATTCTCTTTTGGCATCTCTTTGCATTCTAATCCTGCTTTTAGCCTTGCAGATTGTATCGTTAGTCAAATGGAGACAGTGCTGCAACCTGCAAGTAAGTAGGCAAGAATAAAAAAAAATCAACAGTGCTTGATGCCACTTAAATAACCAATTAAGTCGTGAACAGGAGACAACCCTTCTATTGCACAAAAAAATACAATATAACCTATACAGCCAGTAGCCAGATATAGTATTGCAGATTTTTTTTTTAAAAAACTCGACAATTGTGAGAAGACGTGCCCTTGCTTTGTCTTTAAGAGAGGGAATTATCAAACTTTTTTAGTGAGTTACTCATCTAACCTGCGAGCATTCGGTTTCAAGTTTGAGTGGACGGATTCTCAATTGGAGGTTCTACCGACCGAGCTATTGTTCGGTTCTTGTATCGCAAATTCGTAAGAAAATTCTGTACAAATGTATACAGATCAACTGAGCTATTTATACAAGTTGCATAGAAGCTGAAACAGCTTGGATCTATAATTTTTATTTTTATTTTGATGGATAATCTATCATTTTTATCCACTACATGGAGAGAAAGTATGTCTAGATTTGCTATAAATGCAGTCGATAAACCCTGCAAGTGATCAATAACCTAATCAAGCGAGGTCGAAATAATTGCTGGCCAGCTCTATTCCTCTGAACTCGATCAGTAACAGCGTCAGTAAGATCCACAGCACGGGGGTATGCACATGCTTAGCAACACTAATCATCGGCGCCCTTCGTGGGGGTGCAATTAATGCCTTAACGATCGTGTTGATCTCTCTTCTCGCACGCATGTGGTATCGTCAGGGAACCGATCGAGCCAGATTAGCAGCTGACAGTTGCTTAACTGCATGCATATTTCATCTGCTAAAACATCATGAGGGGAATTAATTTTGGATCCGGTCAATGCGCTTAACCGTACGTTGGTGGCTCGGAAAAGACGGGTGATAGCTATTAGCTAGTACATCTAATCGCTGCTCTTAGGCCTTAGCTACTAGAAGAATCTGCAATAATTCAGCAGCAGCAGCTGATGTGTCTATAATTCTATATTCTTAATTTGCCTCACATCTACAGTAGATGTCAACAAATAGACTACCTCGGCAGAGAACGAGCCGAGATCATGCGAATTCTGCATCATGAACTACCACAGCTACACAGATACTTAATTTGACAAGATCAAACATAATCTAGGTAACCAGCAGTTACAGAGTATAATGAAGCAATCTAGTTCTTGGAATGCACAATTAATCAATGTAGCTGAACAAAGACAAGAAAAAGCCCGAAAAAGCAAAGGCACTAAAATGCAATCAACTGTTCACTATACATGTTGGGGATTAAAAAATGCTGCCAAATATGCTGCTATTCTCAGCTGTAGTTTTTCATTTCTGTCAGACTGAACAATCGAACAAGAACTGACATGTATTGTCCTGCACCTCCTGTTTCATGAGACAAAGCTGAGCTCTGAGCATGATCCGAGCGACAGTGCAGGCCGCACAGGTTGTCCATGAATTGCAAGGACTCTGTGTGCGTTGCTCCCGGCGTCGACAACCTCGGATAGGCTTATGTAGTGTTTGCGGCTAGCACTGACGGGTCGAGCGGCTGCGCGTGGTTGTGGTCGTTCTCGTAGGTGACGATCAGCATGGCAGGGTTGCTGCGGCACCGCTCGACGTGCTTCCTCGCCGGGCAGTCCTTCTTGCTGCTGCACCTGTAGTATCCCCTGCACAGCGAAGACAGTTTCAGTTGCAGTGTCCTGCATACTCATTCAGAAATGTATAATGATGAGGACAGAGTTTTTATGACTGATAATCCCATTGCAACAGTTCAGCCTGACCGATTACTCCCATTCGAAGTTTTGATCAAACCAAATTGGTCAATGAAGTTGCGATTGGAATTGGTTTAATAGATGTCAAAGGGTAGTAGTTGGACTTGGACAACGATGAACATGAGTAATATCGGCATTCTTGGACTTGGATAACGACAAACCATGCTGTGGTAGAAGCTGCGCCTAGCGCAGTTAGTCAGTGCGCATACCCTCGTTCGAGCTTTGATCGATGTCGGTTCTCACCAATTTCACAGAAGTTTCCCTTATGTATTTCTTTCAAAAAAACAAACCATGCTGTGAAGAGAGATGCTCAAGATAGGATACCTTGGATGAGGAGAGCCTTTGATGGGTTTCTGCCCATACTTCCTCCACGAGTAATTATCCGCTGGAATATCGGCATTCTTGTCGCTGATCGCTGGCACCCTCACCACCCTCTTCTCCCTCGGCTTCCTGCAGAGAAACCAGAAACAAACACCACATCGAAATCACAACACCTTCGCAAGAAGGGGTTACCAGCCAAGAACACCAGTGTTGCAATTGGCACTTACTTTTTCTTTGGGCAGTGGCACTTGCCATTGCCGTCCTCCGCTCTCCTGGCGCACGGCTTCTTGGACGGGAGCGCGGCGGAGCTCGTCGCGGCGTCGGACATGCTGATCAGCTGGCTGCTGATTGAGGGGAAGAAGGATGTCGCCGCCGACGAGGTGCACACCGAGTTGTTGTCGAAGCTGAAGCTGATCACCTCCTTGCATGCGCCGCCGCCGCCGCCCCGGGGCAGCGGCACAGGCACCTCGATGTGGAACTGCTCGCCGCTTGGCGCCTGATCGAACTGGAAGCTCTTCTGCTTCGTGTACGGCTGGAATTGGATGTGAGTGGTGGTGGCGCATGGATTGGATGCAGGAACGGCGGTGACTGTTGGGCTGTTCTTCTGCACCGCCATGGCCGTGGGAAGTACGCTGCAAGAGTGCAAGTCCAGCAGCGGCGTCTCCATGAACATGTTCCTGTCAAACTTGGCCGGCGTCAATGTCACGTTGGCACAAGGCGCCACCACCACCGCCGGCTCCACTACCGTTTCTTGTCTGCTTGTCGGAGCGACGTTTCGCATCGGCGGCGGCGGCGGTGCCGGAGTACTAATGACTAGGGGGCCACCGTTGGGAGTGTTGTACGGCGCCAACGATGGGTGATCCAAGAGGCAGCTTGCGTCAACAGGAGGAGGATTCCTCTTGCCGACCCTTGCTCTGGCATGGCCTAGCCTGTCGCTCAGGACGGCGACCACCTTGCCGAACCGGGCGATCGCCTCACCGGTCTCCGCAGCGACGGGCATGGGCTGGAAGGGGTCCCCAGAGCGCGAGAGGAGGGTGACGAGTTTCGTGCAGCTCTCCACGGCCGCCCGGTTGGCTTCCTCCACCCCCTCCATGGCCAAGAATTTGCACCAAGGATCTTTCGAGAAAAAGAGCTTGCACCAAGAATCAAAGATAAGATTTTGACTATGGATCAGAAGATGAAATCATGAAAACACAGAGACCACCAAGTAAGATTGGAGCAAACAAGATTGCGTTGTGAAGTGAGTGGGAAGAAACGGTCGCGAGAATTGCAGCAATGGTGGCGTTAGAAAGAGTCTTTGGTAGATCTTTCTGTGCTCTTATACAAGAGCATATATGTGATGTAATCTCATTGGGTCCTTCACTTGTGCAGGAAGTAATTCGTGAGTATGATATTCCATGTGGGAGTGAGAGGTGGAGCACGATCGGAATAAAAATTAGGAAAGTCAACCAGGTCGCTGATCTGACGGAGATCACAGCCGTCAGTGCGATGGATGGCCAAGATGCCTTTTGATTATATAAAATGAAAATTTTGAACTTCTTTTAGAAGTCAAAACATGCATCCCAAGTAACCAACTTCTTTTGCAAGGCCCAAGTTATCAAGTATATTTTCTTCTTTTTTGGATTATTCTAAAGCTGGTCACAACGCGTAACGCTGAGAACGAAGATATTCCCTCCAGTAAAAAAAGTTTGACGTTTTGGATATCATATGGTCTTCAATATATAACTTTGACCACTATTTTTAATTAAAATATATTTATAAAATCTAATAATATTATGATATTATAAAAGTATTTTTAAAAAGAAACCCATACATATAATTTTCATATTAAAAAACTAAATATTTTAAAAGTTATAGATGATCAAAGTTTTAAAATTTTAATTGGAACTTGTCTAAAACATCATGTATTTATGACCGGAGAAGTAACAAAGAAGATGAACAAAATGATTTTAGTATAGCAACTTATTTAGTGAAGACTGAATTGATGTTGAATTTATAGTTTGGCCAGCTCAGTGGTTGAATGGATCAACGTGGTGTGGTTTCTGGAAATTTTCAATTATTTTTGTCCCGTGTACGTGTCACCGGTCTAGCCATCCAAGTACTCCAGCTTGACGTTATGCAAAGGATATTGATAAGAATTATCTTATTAGTTTATCAATCCCAACCTCCTTTAACTGATATATGATTACATGGCCATTTTTGAATAAATAAAACCAACTGTTTATTGAGCTGTTCTAATTGTCTAATACTAAAAAAGAATAATGTGAAGTTTCAAAATGGACGTCTATTTTTACAATGCTCTGGAATGGAAACGAGGGAATGTCCATAATACCCGGATTTAGTTAGATCTAATTTGAGGGATTTTGTAGGTTCATTATTTTGGATTTTAAAGCATATACATGAGACACAATCTACTATTTTTTCTTTAATCTATATCTCGCCTGCTAGTATTTATAATACTTCAGGAGCTAATGAAACTATTTTAGTAAAATTCAATTCTCCTAATTCCTCAGCAATCGCGCCAAAACTCGAGATCCTTTTGGATTTCCTTTTTGACCAATGATAACTGCTACATTGCTATCATAGCGTTCGGAAACCTAAAGATTCGATCGTATGGATATGGAAAATACATGATTTCCAATCCTAGCGGTAAAAGGAGAGAAACAGATATTCAATTTAAAGTGAGTAAACAGAATTCCATACTTGATCTCATAGATCCCTATAGAATTTTGTGGAAAGCCGTATTCGATGAAAGTCATATTTGGTGGCATGCTTAACACATGCAAGTCGAACGGGAAGTGGTTTCCAGTAGCGAACGAGTGAGTAATGTGTAAGATTTAGTTAGGAACTTCTATGGATTTTATTCTTCTTCTTTGATCCAAAATAGAAGAATAAAAGAATAGGTATAAGAGTTAAGTTAAGTCGATCCAAAAAAGAAAAGAGGTTCATGGCCAAGGGCAAAGATGTTAGAATCAGAGTTATTTTGAAATATATCAGTTGTGTTCGATTTCGATAGTTATACCGGTGATTTGGAGGAGATCTCAATTAATTGGAGTTCTGGGCATGGGCTTATATGCTTCTAATGAAAAGAGATTAGATTTGGAAATATTGATTAATCCCTACAATATTGGAAATACTACTTTCTTTTGGCTTCTTATTGCTTATGTTGTCAAATTGCTATTGTCTAGTGATGCCCCTATCATCTAGTGGTTTAGGACATCTCTCTTTCAAGGAGGCAGCGGGGATTAGACTTCCCCTGGGTAGGGGGTATTATAAAAAGAGGTTAATTATGGATTATCAAAAAACTTAGAATAAATTCTTCTTAGGTCAATGCCTGAGCGTTTAATGGGGACGAACTATAAAATCGTTGACAATATGTCTACGTTGGTTCAGGCTATCATGAGACAAAAGATCTTCTTTCTAAAGAGATTCGATTCGGAACTCTTATATGTCTAAGATCAATATGAAATTGTTTCAGAGGTTTTCCCTTACTTTGTCCGTGTCTAAAGATTTGGGACCAAAAGCAGTTAGTAGTGACCATTGAATAAGTTTCTTTAGCTTGAGTTGGGTTAAAAGCGTGGAAGGCCTTTGCACCATCATCATCTTCGACTATAGTGTTTTCTACGGTAGCCCCATGAATAGTGCATAGCAGAGCCACGCCTAATACTCTAGCAACTCCTATCATATGAAATGGGTTCAACGTCCAATTGTGAAAAGAAAAAATTACCTCTTTTTCGAGAACATTGTAGAAGTTCTATCCATATGTGTTCTCATTGTCGATTGATATTAAATATACTAAATCCAAGCACTTGCTGCAATCAACCATGTAAACCAAAAGTCTATCAATAAATAGGAACACATTCCCCCAAGTTCCCACAAAAAATAATTTTGAACCTTTTCGTAGGCATTCTTGAATTGACCCCAGTGATCGAATTGATTATAGAAACATGAGTTTAATTAATCGATTTATTAGTGAAAAGGAAAAAAATATTATCAAGATGAATAAAGAGGGTAGAGCCTAAAAGACCACGACTGATCCTCAAAGGTAATGAACGGGAAAAAAATAGCATGTCACAATAAAATTCTGATTTTCTAGGTCTACTTCGATTTAAGAAATAAAAAATAAAAAATTCCTAAATAGTTACTATAGCGTCATGGGGGCCCAAATCAGGCCCAGTCATCAACCGAGCCCATCTTTTCGAAATTGCTTTGGGCCATTGGATCGTGATCGGATATGAATCACAAGGGGAATGCCATTTTTGAGCAGTTTTTCGAAGTTCCATTTTAGAGCGCATATGATCATCTACGAAAACTTGACCACTCACGTTAAAATATGCTTGTGCCGAAATGAACACTTAACATCTTGCAAGGTGAAACCAAGAGTAGGGTCCGAGCATTGACTTCTGTTTGTCTGCTTATTTTCTCTTGTTCATCTCGACTTGGTCGGCCCGCCATGGCTTTGTTTCCATTTCGCACTTGGTCAACGACCTGTGCACTGATCAAGTTTCACCGACTTTATCAGCTAGTGTTACAAGATCATGGAAAGAAAAATTATAGTCAAGGATCATTTTTGGTCAATGGTCCAGAGCAGCTTGCGTATCTCGCGTGACGAAAAGCTAGCTCCGTCTTCCATGGGGACATTTCCGGTAGACCAACCGTGGTCACCATCGGTAAAAGGGGCAGAACAACGCTCGAGATATCAACCCTGCGTAGGCCGTAGGGCAGTAGGGAAAGTGTGTTCTACCTAAGTAACCACTATAGTTAAAGAAAATAATTCTGTGGTAACTAACTAACAAAAAGAACTACTCCTTAAAGTTTAAAATAAGTGTTTTTTAATTACTGTAATCAACTATTTCAAACTTTGGTTATAAATTACTTTTTATGAGTTTGGATACTTAAAAATGATGTGGATGGATTTATCTCAAAAAGTACTTTCACAATAGTATAATTTTGCTATATTTTATCAATATATTAAAACAAAAAATAGTAATTAAAATTGTATTTTAAGAACCATATCGATATCTAAAACGATACTTATTTTAAACCAGAGGAAGTAGTAATTATGTGCAATTGCATTTTTAGTAAGGTGGGGTGGGTTTTAGGTCAAAAAAAACTTGCGTCTCTTTTTTTAGAAAAGAAAAGTTGCATCTCTAACCCTGGAAAATGGGTAAAGGTTGTCATCCGTAAAGAGCCAAGAAAACCCAGCAAATTTCTAGGAATGCCAAGAAATGACCCCTTTGGGACTGTATGAATTTGACATGGGACGATTTGGGCTAACTAATAAAATGAACTACTCCGCCATCCGTACGTGAAGAGCCAAGAAAACCCAGCAAATTTCTAGGAATGTCAAGAAATGTCCCCATTGGGACTGTATGAAATTGACACGGGACGATTTGGGCTCCAGAGGAGCCACGGAATTTGGGCCCGAGGCCCAGGATATTTCATGTTCGGCTGGGTTGGGTATTCTCCGCTCAAGCAAAGACTCACAAATACTCCACGGAAGACGCCAATTGGTTCTGCGATGAGCCCCGTAAATCACGCGCTCTCTTTTTCTTCTTTTCATTTCCAGAATGGTCCCAAACGAGAAGTATTTTCCGAGGCGTTTGGATCTGTTCGCACCTTTCTGCGACAGGTAACTGAATCCATCTCGATATATAGCAATTCGAAAAAATACGAAAGATAAATAATATAAGATTAAATCTATTCTTAAATGTATAAAAGTCAAATATTAGATGTCTACACCTTATAAGCAAATAATATAAGATTAAATATATTTTTAAAAATATAAATATGATTTAATTTTTTAGATGACTGTTTGATCAATTTAGATGAATAACAAAAATTATATAGATTCGTTATAACTAATAAATTATATAGGGATATAGATAAGATCGCAAATCTCTCCAGCTTTTTACGCTGTTTGGGTGGGATATGCATAATGCCACAGTAGCATGACTTTGATGGTTGAGTGCTACTATACTCGAACTACAGTGTTCTCGCTACAGTACTATCGCTATAGTGAAAACTGCGCAGACATTATACCTTCCACGTCAATTTCTATAGCATCTCTGATTTCACTGAAAAAAGTCAGAGAATGCGAATCCGTTGGGCATCCGGGCACCGGACATATCTTAGTTTCTTGCCCATTCTGCGATCGTGAAACGGCGAAGGGGTCTCGTGGCCGCTTCTGCAGCTGTGCACAGCTGCCGTCCAATCCAACCCGCCGAGACGAGCCTGAGGACAGACAGGTTAGGCGTGTGCTGGCTGGAGGCGGGAGGACGGGTTCAGCCAACGTGGGCACGTCCATTCGGTAGGGTGGCTGTTCTTCCGAGTCCGGAATCAACCAACATACCTTTTTTTAAGAAACCCATCAAACAACATACTTTGCATGACAGATCTGTAGGCATCAGCCAACATATCGTGATGTCTACTGTTTACAGAACTGTAGGCATCGACCCCAGATATTGAGAAAGCTATGTTTCAGCGAGTCTGGATAGCAATCTCGAGGGTGGGTCTTTTGTATTGTTGGTACGGTTCATGTTGCCAGCAACAAGGTCATGTTCAGAAACGTACTTTGTCCCGTACTGGAACCTTCTCGCTACAGTACCCAACGGCGATTTCCAGCGGTCTCTCTGCTCCGGGTTAGATCCGGCCCCTCACTGCCTTCTTTGGCTTTTCACCGGTGATCTAACAGTCGAGGGACCCATCCCTCTAAATTATTATTAGTAGATCTATGGTTTGTAAGTTATGTGAAGCTCCAATTTATTTATTGTTCGCTGCTGGTGTTAGGAAAGATTGTCTCCGTTTCTCTTTTTAAGGGTGTAGGTGGTATGTTTTTTGATTTCACAGTCGGATTCCTTCTTACTATACGTGGTTTTTTTGGCGTTGGCGACAACATCATGAGAGTTTTTGTTTCTCCAAACTATTTGTGATGATAGTGCCATCTCCAGTACCATCTCTATGGAGAGCTGTACGAGGTATGTATGTGCGTGTATGATATGTTTATATGGGATGTTCTTCATCCCCTATTGTGTAAGCTGTTATTTTGGGGCCTGCATCTTTGGTTCTGATGAGGGTGAAGGCACTAGGTTTGAGCTTCCTCTATTGGATTCGGTGACGAAGCCACCGATGTTCTTTCAGTGTGTAAGATGTGCTCCGGCGGAGGCTTTTGGGTGCTGAATATTGCAGCTAAATAATGTTTGGGCTTCTTCATCAACACCGGTAGGAGGAGTGGAAGAAGAGTGCACCCTACTTTCGATGTTCTTCACTACTCTGCACTTCCTCGTCTACGAGCAAGTTGGCGGAGGCGGCGGAGGCTATCAATGTGGAAGAAGATTACGAGGACAATCATGTACTCTTCTATATTTTCTTTTGTTTCTAGAGTGCTGGATGCAATTTGGGGATGTACTGTGCTAATAATTTAATATAATTCCCCCTTTCGCATAAAAAATAAGGTCATGTTCAGAACACAGTAAATTCATAAGAATCTTTACTATATACAACACGAGTTGATTTTCACATTACATCTTCTCTCTACTCTTCTCTCATCTAATAAAACCTATAAAATTCGAATAATTTACCCATTTTTCCTATCCACTCTTATCTTTTAGTCTCCCTGCCTCGTTACTGGCTATAGACTCATTTTACTAATAAAAATAAATAAAAAAATTAGAAGAAAATTTAGCAGATAATCTCCCCTCATTTTTTGGATCCTATCTAAAATCAAAATACGTCATCGCTCCTGACGTATTTATTCGGCTGTTCTACCATAGTGTATCTATATCTATATACTTAAGTTTGTGCTTATATTACTGTGTCTAATATTTATATTTTCGTTACAACACATGGACACTTAGCTAGTTTGGTAAGAAATTCCTGCAGCAAACGGAGCACAAACGACCACTTGAGGGGGTGGGTGGGTGGGTGGGGTGGATATTAGAAGGAAAAATCTCTCATGAACAATGGGACAAACTCACCATCAAGACCAGGAGTTTACCATGGATTCAAGTTACCGGAAAATCGATGTGATATTCTTATACAAATAAACACTCATTAACTTATTTAAAAATTGAAACACATGAATTTTATGACACGAAAGAACTTTGTTTGTGGAGGACCCTGTGAGTCGTCTCCTTGAGAGGCGGCACAGGGGGGGCAACTGCACCGCCACCGTCGAAACCTCCCTCACCATGACCTTGTGCAGGCCGCTGCCAGCCAACGGTGGTGGCAATGGACGGTGATGGCACCAAACGACTGTCATCGTAGTCTCCCTTCCTTGCCCCTCTGAAGCGCACCGAGTCATCCCTGATGCTTACAACTTTATTATAATAATATCTGAATCAGTTGTTGGTAAATACAAATATTACAATATGTGATATCACAATCATATAACAAAAGGAGTAGTGAAATAACTCCACCAAGCTAGGAGTACATAAAGGATTATGCTAAGGCCTGTTGAGGGACATAGTCCATGACACCAGAGGGCACAACAAGGTTAGCATGGGGAACATGCCACTCCACAAGCAACTCAGGTGCGGACGCAACCAAAACTTTTTCATCAGCATCACCGTTGGCGTTGGTGCAGTCTGGATCTTCCTCTGAAAACATAGGTAAGCACGAGTACAAATATACTCAGCAAGTCTCAACCCTCACTTTACATCATGGGGTATAAATGCATGCATATAATATTGACAATTGTATAGCTATTAGTTTAATTTTGTGAAAATACCAAGGTTACACATGCAAGGGTTTATTTTCATAAGGTGGATTTTGTGAAACACCATATCATCAATAACTGATGGGAGGGAGGGGGGTTCAGCCGTAGTGGAAGGTTACAAGGGCCTAAGTTTTAATGTTATCGAACACTCCCTCCACAGTAACCTACGACAAACTGTTAGACCTATTTCCAAAAAGGGGCACACCTTGCCCACTCACACTCCATGAAAAACGCATATAACCCATGCTAGTTGTTTGATCGAATCATAGTTCATCAGTGACCATGGACACGACTATTCAAATAATTTTACCTCTACAAAGTGTTACACTTTACTCACAACTTGAGTTTGGCAACATACCACCGTCGTAGCAGTGCGACTCAATAAAGCCGTTACCCACCACGACATCATCCCACTAGCTGTATACGGGAGTTAACTAGGGGTTCCTGACCTGTACCAGGGCTACAACCAAATCAACAAGCCTACACATGCTCCATGGTCTCCCGTTGCACTCATGCCTCCGAATAACTAGTAGACTAGCTAGTGAAGGTTTAGACTAAGCCCTGCCTTATACATGGTCGAGTGGTTGTACTGAGAAGACTAGGTAAAATATCACACCAATTCAATTCTTACTTGAGTCTAGATAAATATCTCCACACTAAGTCTGCCACACAAGCAACACTTAAACTCTAAAGGCATTCCTAGCGAGAACCTCAATTTGCCCTAGCTCTAACAGGCTCTCTGTTGTTATCAATATCCGATAAGTCTTCCCATCCGGATGACTCACACAACACCAAAGCACTAAGTCTCACAAATTTCGCAAAACAAATTATGATTAAATATGAAATGACAATAAAGTATATAGTCCTAAGCATACTAGTAACAAGGTGTTCGTCTTAGCGTAGTTAAAGTTGCCAAGATGAATATCTTAGGTTTCCAAGGTTATATTCAAGTCGAAAGCAATCTGACTGGCTAATGTAAAATAGGACTTAACTAGATCAACAATTCAAATTACGTCGATAAGTAATACTTCATGCAATTATTTGGTGGGAAATAACTGCTACACGTTGTGGTGATAAAACTTGGGTTCAATATGATCAACGAGGGGAAACATATTGAGACTTGCCTCCACTAATGTCCTCGAGAGGGTCTTGCTTGAAGTCATGTGCTCTCAGCTCTTCATTTTCCTCAAACGCTTCGTTCTCTAAAGCACGACACACAACAAGCAAAATAAATACACACAAAAACATAAATAAACTTCAAAAAACCATGAAATTGATAAGAAGGGATAGAGGTTGAAATTAGATGAATATTGGTGAAAGAATTGTCAAAATCGAAGCTGAAACGGGCTTTAAATCTTAAAAAAAGAAGAAAAAAAGGTTATTTCCAAATTATACTACTCCCAACGCCCCAAAACCCTGCCTGGGCCGTCTCTCTATGTTTTTTCCCTGTCAGCCGTCATTGCTCCCAATCCCAGCAAGCGACTATAGACACGTGAAACATGTCACCTAAAAAAGTTCCATTATTTTCTCATACTCCCTAATCTTCAGCCATCTTAAAATAACAGATGTCACTCAAACGATGAAGAACGAAGTCGAGGGAGGGATCTCCGTGCTCGGTTTGGTCGGTGAGGCACCATCGGCGGCCGACGATGGAGGCAGAGGTCAGCGGCCGTGGTGCCAAGGTGGCGGCTTGGGAGAGAGGAGTGGTTAGGTAGAGGGACGAGGGAGGTGAAGGGTGGCCAGGTGAAGCTCGTCGTGGGGCCTGATTGGCCAGCGGCGATGTCTCGTGATGGATCGATGAGCTACCAGGGCCTTTATAGATGGGTGAGGGCTACAACGGTCGGTGGTGGGGTCCAACAGCGGGTGGCAAAAGTTAGGGGGTGGAAGATTTAGGCAATGGCATTGTTGCGGCTTGGCGATAGGGCCAGCGGTTGGCAAGCTAGAGGGAAAGAGAGAAAAAGGAGAGAGAGGAAAAGGTTTTGATTTTTTTGGATCTAATTTCCTTGAAATGATTAGTTGATTTCAAAATTGTTGAGAATTTGGGATGTTACACCCCCCCCCCTTCCTTCCCCCTCCCTCCTCTCCCCCTCTTCCACTCGTTGAGCGCTGAATTGTATGGATCCGACATCTCCAAGGTTGGATCTAGTTTTGTAGGGGGTTTCATGTGCCGACGGCTGGCTCCATGCAGATCCGACGCCGTGTGGTTCTCCTCCGTCGGGGGCAGGTGGGGTTGACGGTGTCCCTTGGGGGCCTATCCAGTGCTCCCTCTTCCCTCGTTGATGGTGGCTCAGGGCCAACGGCGGTGGATGGTGCTACGTCGTGTCAGCCGACCTGGGCGTCAACGCCTGGTCTTCTACCCACCGTGGGTGTCCTCTCCGCGCGTGATGGGCGCATTGGGCTGCGTCCGACGGTTTTATGGAGGGCTTGCGGTCATCCTCCGAGTGTGCATCTGGAAGGCCGTGGAACGCGTTGCATTCGTGAAGGGTACCATGGTGTGGGTGCTTTGGTTGATGGCCGTCTGCAATGGCCACCATTGGTTGCACTGGCAGCGGTGTTGCGCTTGGCCAATTCTGGCGGTGGTGGATTGTGTGCTTGGCATGTGTGCGACCAGTGTATGCTCCACCCTCAGTGCCTCGGCGACTCCTCCCCTTGCCGGATTTATTCTCCTTTCCAGCCCGCGGAGTGCCTTGTGGTGCGAGGGAGTGCACTTGTCCGGCCTCATATTGTGCTTGATGTGGTGCTACCGACTTGGTTGCGTCCCACTGCATCTTCAGTTGCCCTCAACCCCTCAGTGCCATGGTGGATCCTCCCTTTACTAGATTCTATTCATTCCCTCCGGTCCAACCCATAGGGAGCATCGTGGCATGAAGGGGTTTTGGGGCGACACGTGCTCGTGGTGTCTAATGGGGGTTGGGTGTCCAGGACGAAAGTCTTATCCAACTTTTGGCTTGGACCGATGACGGTGATGCCCTCGGGTGTCACTTCCTCCTTGGAGGCATTTGTCGAAGGTGCTCCCTCCTTTTGTCGTGTAATCTCTCTGGAGAAACCCTTGTCTGTATTGGGACAGACGATGATGGCGTCTGGTGCGTCGTGACCTCCATGTAGGCATCACTATGGAGTATCTCACACCACATTTGGTGACTGATGACTTGGTTGTGACGGGAGCCTACTTTAGCGACGGTTGTGACCACACCAATCTTATAAAGGGGCAAGTTGTTCGACGAGGTCTCTGCTCTATTGGTGCTACACCTTTCTACTCACTTGCGACCTACGGAGGAGTCGAAGCTACTGCATCAGGACGTCGATGACATTGGCAATGATGGCATGAGGAGTCGAAGCTACTTCATCAAGACGTCGATGACATTGGCAATGATGGCATGAGGTTGCTGTGGACGAGGGCATGGTCATCTACATAGAGGCTGAGATCTGCTACCGAAAGTCGAAATTGCTTGGGCGCAGCGTGTGATGAGCTTGGCAATGATGACTCGTTGGCAGACCCGTTGATGAACTCCGTGTGTGTTGTTTTATCAGTATGTTGTGGTGTTTAGCTTTTGTTGTCGAGGCGCTCAAGTCGTTAGGTCTTTCATCAGTTGGCCTTAAATCAATCGTACAGTCATTGTTATGATTTTTTAATCTGGTTTCTCTCATAAACTAAATCATTTTGAAAAAAAATGATCATGAATTTTTGAAAGAGATAACTTAACAACACCCAAGGCAAAAACACATGCCCGAATAATATGCCAAACATCAATCTCCACCGAGAAAAGTAAAACTTTTCCATTAGCATAAGATTTGGTATTGCATCTCAATTTCATGAGGCCATATGTTACATCCATTCGTGATCATTGTTGCACTTTTTTTAAGAGTAAAAGTCGGACGTACTTATACACACACATCACATTTCCGTTCTCTACACGTATATCCAACCACATATATGTGTACCATTTTTCTTAAAATTTAATCTTAAAAAATTACAAGCACTTATGTCAAATATAGGAGTCGAACTCGGATGGACAAATTTTACCCTGACAGCTCAGTTCGCGATCATTGTTGCACTTGGGAGGAGGTTATGACACAATGACACTCATGTTAGTACGTTGAAACCCATTTTTCGCTTTAATTAAACCTATTAATACCAGCCATTTTGATCTGCCGACGTTCCAACAAGTCGCTTTGCATTGCAAACGAGGGCATTTTACTTAAGCCCGCGAAGTGGCCAATTTGGGATTTGGGACCTTAAAAATCTCCAAACCTTTCCCCTCTCTCTTCGTCGCACAGATCCACTCGACAGCCCACCCCATCGATCGAATTCGAAGCCACGCCAAGCCAAACACAGCTACGCGAATCCCGCCGCCCGATCCAGCGCCACCGCCGCAGCCTAGGGTTTGCCTGCCATGCCCTCCTCCACCGCCTCCTGGTCGCGGTACGGCGCTGTCCCCACCTCTACCCCGCCGGCGCCTCTCAAGCAGGAGGATGTGGCTGGGGCGGTGGCGGTGAGGAACGGGGTGGGCGAGGAGGCGGCGGCGTCGTCTTCGTCGGCGACGACGGCGGCGGAGGCCGGGGTCGCCTTCTTCTCCCGCGCGCGGGCGTTCGCGGGGGCCGCGGCGGGGCGGCCGCGGGCTTGGCTGGAGGTGCTCGATCCCACAGCGTTCTCGCGCCCGGACAGCTGCGGCGAGGCCCGCGCGCGGGCGCGGCGGAACCTGGCATACTTCCGCGCCAACTACGCGCTGACCGCACTCGTGCTCGTCTTCGTCGGCCTCGTCTACCGCCCGGTCTCCATGCTCGCCTTCCTGGCGCTCTTCGTGGCCTGGCTGGGGCTCTACTTCGGGCGCGGAGAGGGGGAGCCGCTCTTGTGCCTCGGCCGCGAGGTCGACGACCGCGTCGTGCTGGCCGTGCTCTCGGCGGCCACGGTCCTCGCCGTTGCGCTCACTCACGCGGGGCTCAACCTCCTCGTCTCGCTCGTCGTCGCTGCAGCCGTCATCGGCGTGCACGCTGCGCTCAGGGTGAACTACTACCTCGACGAGAGGGACGCTTTCGATGGCGCCGGCTCCTCCTTCACGGATAGCGGATTCGGCTACACGCTCCCAAGATGAGGGAGCATTCAGCTGATGCTGATGACATTGTTGGTTGGTGTTCTTGAGGGGATTCTTGGTGGCTCTGATCCATCTGTCGGATTTTGTAAGGCGTTCTTGGAAGCTGTAATGTTCTAAATATTTCTTTGGTAAGGTGTCTTTAACCTTTTTGTAGTTTGCATGTTGTGTGTAGCCTCTTGCATCGATTTTTGGGAGATTTTTTATTTGTTTGTAGTATTGTGTTTGTTTGAGCGAAAATTTTGAGGTGATTGCTATGATTTAAATCTGTTTTCAAGAAAGAAAAAAAATTGCAATGCTTTCCTGGAGATGAAGGGTGCAGTGCAGGCAAGTGTAATTCATCCATCCATCTAAATTGGGAATAAAGCTTCTGACCGCTAAATGCAATGCTGTTTTATGCATGAAATTCACATCAGGAGATTATTTGAAGAACTTAGCTATGAAGGGGAACTATGATCAAGTGGCAAGTCACCTTAAAGTGCTTTTCCGCCACCCGTATGTTCATCAAAGGTAGATGGCCACATTTTTCTTTGCAATTTGAGAAAGAGACAGCAGTAGATCCTGATGTTGCTCGCTCATCCTTGCTTGTAGATGCCCGGAAAGGTTATTCATATTTCACCTTAAATAGTTCATGTCACCATATTACTGAAGTTACAGTGCACAAAAGATTATACCCCCAATGACAATGACTTAAGTTACAGTGCACAAAAGATTATACCCCCAATGACAATGACTTAAGTTACTGTCCACAAAAGATTATACCCCCAATGACTTGAATGACCGTTCACAAAAGATTATACCCCCCATGACTTAAGTTACTGTCCACAGAAGATTATACTCCGAATGCTATGATTTTGTTTCTATGCCACCAGAATCCTCTTGGTGTTAACTACTTACTCCTCCCTTGGTTAGATGTACAAAAAGCCATCCACGTAACCAGGCTACCAGCGTACCAGCCCAGTCAGAATCGAGTTCAGAGTTTGTTTGCTCACAAAATGCAGGAGTTCCAATAACTAATCACGTGCACTTGGACCAACCAAAAAGTTGGACGGCGACCAAGGCAAGCTGCTCAACGCCTCGCGTCGATGGCTTCCTTGAGCTTCCTCCCGAGCGCGTAGGCAAGCGGAGGTGGCACGGCGTTCCCGATCTGCCTGTGCTTGCACTGGATGTTGCCCGCGAAACGGTAGCTGTCAGGGAAGCCCTGCATGGTCCAGAAACATGTGGATACCATTAGATGGTTCAGAGATAAGGAAATTAGCAACATATTTTGTGCATTGTGCTTAAAGCTGCATAGAAGCTCTGGTTCTGGTTACATAATTCAGTCACTACCAAAGCAATTAAGCAGCCAAAAACTACTGAAGATTGCTTCGTTTAGGTTATTGATGTAAGACTACTTGTTAACGAACCAATGAATCTTTACTATGCATGCGAAGGTGGTTACCTGAGATCGGGCACATTCACGGACAGTGATGATCCTGTCTTGTTCAGGGTGGAAGCACATGCCGACCTTGCCCATTGGCTGGGGATCGGTCACGGAGGTGGGGAAGTTGCCCTCCCAGTCCAGCCTGCCGTATAGGCCTTTCCACTGATTGTGCCTTTTGGCTGTGTTGGGCAAGCACCAAGGTATCAGGTCCACCATTTGCCCGGTTGACAGTTTCACCTGTACTCGCACCATGAAAAGAGAGAATTATTCCGTTGGCATGGTTACCTAGAAGATGGAAAACAGCAGGTAGAGTGAATGCAAATCTTACCTTCTCTTCTGGCAGGTCATGCCAGTCACAGCCAGGTCTCTTTGGGATGTGCTTGCACCTTATGAGATTAAGCTCGTTCATCTCCTTGGATATGTGATCGTTTAGCAAAACTGAGTTGCCTCTAATCTTCTTCTGGAACCATGACACAGGCTCGCTTCCGTACTGCGCCATATAAAGGAGTAAATTCAGCTGATACTACAAAATCAAGGACATCGACAGAAGAAACAGGAGTGATGTTGGTGTGGCACTTACCTGTATTGTTGGTTTGCTGGCGCCATTTTCCACGGGTGGAAGATCCCCAACTGTATCTCTAACTGTTATTGACCGGAAGGGTGCCCCTGTGGCAGTGCTCTTGACAGCTGCGTAGTATTTGCCACCAGGGAGATTTATCTTCAGCTCAGGGCTAGCGAAGACGTGCATCGGTTCAGGCCACTCAGGAAGGGCCTCTCCAGGTGCAGCAGCCCAGATGAATGCCCTTTTCCTGGACTGTGCGACACCGTAAGCCCCTGCCTCTAGAATTCCGAATCGAACCTAAGAATATGTAAAGAAAAAGGTTAGAACATTCAGCGTTTGAAGGAAACGCTAGAACGCAAGAACTACAAGTAGAGAAGTAACAAGAACGCCAAGCACCTGGTATCCCATCTCCAGGAGTGATGCCAGTGTTAGTCTGAAGGTCTGGCCTTTGTTGAACGAAACAAAGTTCCTGACGTTTTCCAAGAGAAAGAATCTGGGCCGGAAATATTCTGCGAAAGACAGGAATGCTAGGATCATCTCACATTGAACTTTGCTCCATGGACTTTGATTGAATCTGTTCATTCCAGAAAATCCCTAAGAAAAGGATGCACAGAAAGTCACGCAATTGGTTTAGAAGGTTGAACAAGCGTAAAATATTTCCTAGTCAGTGGAAAAACAACAGACCTGACATGGAGGTCCACCATTGATGAAGTCTACTTCACCAGGCACAGGCAGATTCTTAATCTTCTCATCAGAAAGTTTAGCTGCTTGCTCAGCAGCCTCAGAAGTAGAGATGCAATCATCAGCATCACCACACTTATCCATTATTGCCCTGCATGACAGTACTCACAAATGAGTTGGAGATACATGATACACTATTAAGCATACCCAAAAGAAAGAAGTGACCGTACTTCAAAATCACATTGCAGTTCTCCACAAATACTGCTGCTTCTGGATTATTTTCACCAAATGCTTCCCCAGCAGGCTTTTCGTATTCAATTGCCCATTTTGTGAGTGACGCTCCTGTGGAATCGAATGATCAGAAAGTATGTTTAACTGTGGAAGTCAAGGTGTTCCCATCAACCAACATCAACATCTACGTGAGAAATACATACTGGCTTGCTGCAATCCTTCAGATAAACCTCCACAGCCAGCGAAAATGTCAAGGGTTGAAAGACAGTTCTCTTGGTGCCTATCCTTCTGTTTATCTGAACAAGCTAGGCCATCGTGACAAATTTGCTTTCCTTTATTCTTTTTTAAAGCAGAAGGTGCCCTCCTTATCAGTGACATGAGTTCAACATTGGTGGGAAGCTGGTTCAAGATCATGCAAGATAATCTCAGTTAACATTCTATAGAAATTTCTCAAGGAAAAATTCTAAACAACAGAAATTTCTCAAGGAAAAAAATTCCAAGCAACTGGGAAATGAAAAGGCAGGATTCAGAATATCTGACCTGTTTGAGGGCTCCAGTAACAGGATCATACAAATGTTCACAGTAAAATACATGCTCAACCACCACCGGAAGATCTGAATTTGGAAGGTCGGCCTTCATCCTAACCTCACATTTTCCCTCTGTCATTGCCACTGGCACAGTCATGATATCTTCACTGTAGTATACCTGGATCAAATGACAATAGTAAAGACCAAAGACATCCAAGAGAATGAAAGCGTGAGTGACATGAGTTCATCTATGAACTTTCAAGCAGGAATGATACAGTGATCAGACATAACAAAAAGGCAAACCTCTCTGATATCTGACGAATAGGCTTTTGATGATGATATATCATCGGGCCTGTAAAACCTTCTCACACTTATTTTTGTCGATTCAGGATGTGCTTTCTTAGATCCGGCGGGAACATGGATACTCAATACATGGCATACAACATAAGGCTTTAGGCCCACGTTTCTTCCAGCCTTGTAGGTCTCATGGCCCTCTCCTTGGGAGAAAAATTCAGGCCTAATATACAGAAAGTCATGAACGTTGTATCTGATATTCTTGAAGTCAAAACTAGTCTCTGAAAGTATATTGAATTCACCATCAACTAGTTTTCTTTTCTCACAGGAGCTACAAGCGCCAATTCCAAGGCCAAGCTTATCATGAGGGAGGGAGAAGAAACCACCGTTCTCTGGCAAGTATAAGCTTTTGCAAAAATATTCCACTGGTAGACCCTTCCTCTTCCTCTCCTCTGCCTTCGCCTTTTCAATCCTATTAGCTTCGAAATTCTCCTTTCTGTATTTGTGGCCCCACGGCATCAATTGGACATTGACAGTCACCAATTCTTTGATGTCGCCTAATTCGAACTCTAGACAATCATTAGTCAAGAAAACCTCCCTTTCATTTGCAGCATTGCCAAGAACAGTCTGAGGACCCTTTTGCAGAATCCTTCCATGAAACATTTTTGTACCGTCATGTTTCTCATACATATACTCAATAAAACACATGATGGGTTCTCCTGAATCATCTTCCAATGTGACTGTCCCACCAACAGCAACACTAAGATCTCGAACTGTAACACATTTGTACAGAACTTCTCCGGACACTGTTTTTCCAGCTGTTTGCCCTTCCCATTTAACTTCCTTGCAAGTATTTGATGACTTTCTAGACCGTGCTGATGGTGGGGTCCTCGCAGCTTGTTCCACTTCAACATTAACCTCCTCTTCAGTATCATCTTCATTTTCATCTTGCTCCTCATCAATTTCCTTTTGTTCATTTCCATATCCTTCCTTTGTATCCTCTGGAAAGTGCGTGGCATAATAATCACCCCATATCTTGCTGATCAAACTTGTAGTTGTCGCACGCATAAGCTTCCTTCTTAATATTGGGCCCATTTTTGCACTTGGGTTCAGATTCTCTCCTCTCATCGCTTGAGATTTCTTCTTCATAGCCAATTTCGTGTGCCTTCTTTCTTCCATCTTCAGTACAAGGCCTGTGACAAAGGCACTCCGTCGAATAGACGCATCTGGAAAGTCTGCAAACTGCTGAATTATTATTTGTCCATGCACCACAACATATCTTTCAACAACCGTTGAATTTGATGATATAAATGCAGGGTGCCCACTGTCAAGTTCTGCTACTTTTTTAATGACTTCGGCGAAAGAAAGCTTTGAAGCACGACTTTGTTCCTTTAAAAGAGTGATGATGCTAACAGCCAGCCTTGCTGTTTTCAATACAGGCTCACACCATGGAGCATATTGTTTTGTTGGCTGGCGCAGTTTGTACCTGGAGTAATGGTATTAATAACTATACATAAGTTGGAGAAAGGTTAAATAGAAAGGAACTGCAAGATGCCATGCTTAAAATAAAGCGTCAAATTTAAGGGCAGAGCTGTAATGCATGAGAAGTTATTTTAAACAAAAACTAGCATAGAATTGGTGTACTTAAGCTCAAACTATAATTCCCCTTTGAGGCAATTAATAATACATAATGAAATGGGGCTGCCAGGGTACTTACCAAGCTACATCAGTTCGAATGGTTATGCAGATCATAGGACCACCAAATTCTACAACCCACTCCTTGATTGGGCTCAGATAAATTGGAATTCCTGGATCTTCCTGATAAGATTTACTTGAGGAAGAAGATAACTGTGCTGGTTCAGCGGTGGAACAACAACTACCATCATCTTCTCTCATAAAACCTGATCCAAAGATCACTGTATCATTTTCGGCACCTGATTTCATAGGGACGAGCTCCAAAGGAATGAGTCTGGAATCTGAATTATATAGAGCCCAATTGTTGAGGATTCTCACTGGCATATCATCAGAAAACAAGCCAATGTCGCTATCAAATATGTACTCATCCATTTCTTGACTATATGGTTTATAGTAAGCTGGCAGTGGGTAGTCATTGGCAATCTCAGTTTCACTAATTTTGATGTAGACATTTTTCTGTGAAGTTCCACGTTTCCCTCTCTGCTTCATCATCTTCCACTCTTCCTCTTCCTGCAACAGTCTTGCTAATTTCTCATCATCGTCCTCATTTACTCCCTTACACTGCTCATCCTTTATCTTCAGAGTTCCACTTGAGGTCATAACTGAAAACATGTTGAATTCTACTCTAGATTTACTTTCGTCTCTTAGTGAAACAAGAACAGGGAGTGTGGCCAATATATCATCATTGCTGCCTGCTGTGTTATCTAATCCAACAAGTTGGTTGTATATGAACTCACCAATGGAAATCACAAAGTCCTTGCTCATTGTTCCACCAGATTTTCTGTTTGAATTAATGGAACGGACAACACTAGCAAGCAATTCTTCCAGGCCAAGCTGAGGATTTCCACCAACTGATTTAGCTATTTTTCTATAAACTTCAACACAGACACGAGCCTTCTCACTGAAGTGGTCAAAATAAGACCTGTAACTGCTTGCTGGCTTCACACATTTATAATCAGCTATTTCTGTTGAGACCCAAATTACTGCAGTCCCTTCATTGTGGCCAGAAATTGCCCAGTCCTCAATTCGCCCAAATCCTAAACAGCGTATACCCTTTTCTCTATCCTTTTCCAGATCATCATTCAAGGGCATGACAAGAGCTGTTATGAAAATACCATCAACTTCAGACATTTCAAAGGGTTGCAGATTACCATCTGCATCATGCAAGGTGAAATCAATGAGTTTTCTGCATGGTCGCCGATCTTCAGGTTCTGTTTTTGTCAACCTAACAGCATCTATTTCTTCCTCTTCCACCCGACTTTCCTTGATTGTGACAACTAAATCTTTTTCAGATAAGTCCAATTCCTTCTCTTTGAGGTTAGAACAGGCAGCTGCTCTCTTTGGTCTCTTGCGCGCAACAGGCTCATCAGCTATGCCATTGCTCTCTTTTGTAGCAATGTCATGTTCAGTTACCATTTCTTCATTCTCAGTGGATTCATCTTCCCTCTTATGCGGTTTTGCTCTGCGCTTCTTTGTTCCTGAAAACCAAAAGAATAATGCACACATTAACATAACTGAATGCAAAGGTAGGCAACAGATGAAACACATATGTCCATAGAAACACAAAAAAGAAGTTTGATAAACAGAACCACTATTTCATCCTAGTAAGTAGTGACGGTCAAGTATATCGATGCAGTAAGTAAAGCTCAAATCCAGCTTGTTGAATTCATGTGTTACATATAATCAAATCTAGGTAAGCCTGGCTTATGAGCTTGAGTACTCAGGCTGCCATTCCCAGATAGTTTAAACTTAAGTTTCTGGCAAGATGATGATAAGTGGATGAAATTGGGAAAGACAGGAACTGAGATGTATCTACTATACTAGTTTGGTTGCAGATTGCTAAATCACTAACAAAAAACTTATAAGACAAAAGTTGGACAATACTACAATAGCATAGCTGAATTTGGAAAGGAACGGTTTAAAAGTTTTTTCCCTGTTTGCCAGTTGTGGAACAGCAGTATTGATATTGCCTATTGGATGTTTGCTCGTGTAGCAGAGGTGAAGTTCTTCAGTGAGGCTTTTAGCGATTCATATTAAGACTCCATATGAGAGTGCAGTGACTAACCGTTGGGTGACACTAAGTGAAACTCCTCTATGAATCACAACAGCGAATTTTTACAAGGCACTGTAAATATTCTCCATAGCTACCTGATCCTACAAGCAGAACAGTGTAATTTCAAATAGGTATAGATGAATGCCACAAGGTTGCTCCTAGCATGTTCAGAAATAAGGATGGTACTAATCCTAACGTAATTATTAAACAACCTGGTACCCACGAGGCCTCATGAACATGTTAATCTCAGTGTACCTACCTACAGTTAATTTTGCATTTTGATGCTTAAAAAAAGATTGACCTTCTAGTGCTCACTCTAACACACCCATATACCAGCAAAGACTATTCATGTTTATGGTAGCTTTCCTCACCTACAAAAAGCAAAAGGATGCTGGCTAAGATTAGACTACAAAACCTAAGGCAAAATATTACTGTGGAAAAAAGAAGCCATTGGTTATATTTGCTGTATTAGTAGGTCACCGAAATGTGGGCGCATAAGGCGATGTTGTTGAAAATACATAAACAAATGCAAAAGGAATACCATGACTAAGGCAACGCACACTTTGCCTCATTGGCATTGACATGAGCGCACACTTTGGCAGGGTATGATAGAGGAAGGAGGCGGCATGAAAGGTATCAAGGAAGACGGTGGCGATAGGGAAGTAGCGGCAACAAGGACAGAGGAAGAGGTTGAGTTGGGCACACAGATTTGGGAGCGGTTTCATGTTGACCTAAATGCAATATTGCGATGAGCAATTTGAGGAGAATTTGTGTTAAGGAGTAATGGTTTTTTTCCTCTTTGATTAAAGAATAAACTGAATCCAAAACTTCCCTAATTCATTCGACACATATTAGAGCCGTATTGGTATCAAATATGTATCGCAATACAGGCATGATATAAACTGAAGTTTGGTGTAACCTAGCATTCATAAATCGGCCTTTAACAGTCTTTAGTGAAAACTAGGAAAAATATACAAGATGCCATATGCATAAAACAATGAACAGTGGAACTCTATTCATAAAGAGAGAAGTGCTATATTGCGGAAAACCACATCTTTTTGCATTAAAATATGCACATAGCTACTAGAGGGAGGGGGTAGTTGCAAGACATTTAGAAACAAGACCTGTGGCAACAGCAGAACATGGATTCTTCGCCATTACACCTCTGAAAAGTTTATAATAAAGCAAACATGTCAACTAACATTTCCAAAATAAATGTAAGAATCAAGCAGCAAACTAAAAGAGTTTAGCGATTAAATCAGGAAACAAACATAATAGGGAAAAAAGGTAATGACGATGCTACTTCGGTGCATATTTTGTTGTTTGAAAACCCTACCGGACTGTAAGCTTTGCCGGACAACTAAAACAGATTGACTAGCACGAGAGATTCATGAGTAAAAGCAAATGCATCATATATATACAACATATCATGTACTCCATTCAGAAACATATGATATTTTAGAATTTGGCAGGTCAAACTTCCTCAACTTTGACTATTAATATATTGATAACTACTTAGATTCATTAAATGAAAATAATACAATTAGATTTGTTAAGAGAAGCCCTTTCCAAATATCAAATTTTTTATACTTTACTAACGTATTATGATGCAAATTTGTAGTGAAAGATGCTTATTGGAAACTGTGTCTTGTCCCAAAACATCATATATTCTTGAACTGAGGAAGCACCCTGTGCTGCAATGAAATAATTTGTAAGTATGCCTTTTAATTCAACCATGTTAAAATGCTCCAATAAGAAAACACATTGTCACCACGTAACAGCTAAACTACACTGAAGTATACACCCGCTCATCCCTTAAATATGTTACCATAAAAGAGGCAATTTGTGAGGATTAGATCATTCATTAAACATAAGTACCATAGTCACATCAACAAAAGACCGACAAATAATTCATTTTCTAGTCCTGCACTGTGTATATCTGATTGCAATTTCAAATGGCAGCTTTGATGTGTTTGTATTTCTACTTCCTAGACATTAGGCCTGACTAACTAGGCAGGAACATTAAACCACACAAGAAGGTGGCTACAACATTAGGCATGACTCACTCAGACTACAGAATTGACTAGTTCTACTTTTGCAGACTCAGCAGGAGCATTGCTATAAGCCATCTTATTCTCATGACTAGAGCAGACAAATCCGCCAAGGAACAATGAAGCGGCAGAAACAATCACATAACTGATTCAAATTATGCCACCTGGGAAACGCAACCGCTAACTGAGTATGATTAACAACTCCACCAGACCAAAAGAAGCAAGCAAGGGCAACTCTTCACTGTTTCCACAAAATAATTCACAGACACCAAAGTACCCGGAGCAATTCAGTAACTACTTCATCTTTTTTTAACAAAATTCAGCAACTACATCATCAAACTACAAAGGTTGTTCGACCGAAGTGCAGCAATAATCACCTGAAAAATGAGATACCAGTATACAAATCGTAGGGACAGTATTACCAGCACGATCAGCAGATTCCGGCAGCGCAGGTCACCGTTTCATCACCGACTCCGCAATCCCTGCATAGCAAAACCATCAAGTAGACTGTCAAACTTGCATCGTCATCAGAAGCCAACACAACAAGAGAAATAACCCTTCGCGCAAAATCACTAAGTAAGCAGGCGATAAAGAGCGCAACCGAACAGAACGATCAAAACGAGAAGACGAAGCAAATGGATGGCACAGCCGAGGCAGTCTACGCACGCGACTCCGCAACAGCAGCAGCCAGCGAAACGAATCCCTACTTCCTGCCCCTCTCACCCGTCAGACGAGATGCCACAATGTGAAAATCACACCGCGCTCCGCGCCAGAAGCACACCGGGGGGGGGGGGGGGGGGGGGCTGGAGACCACAGATGAACGCTCGCTACGCGACTCGAGCCGCCGGCCTCCGAAAAACGCGGCGAGACCTCGGAGAAGGGCCTCCCGGCGGCAACCCCCGGCACGATCAGCAGAGCCACCCACCCAGCCAGACTACTACACCGTGGAGGCAAAACTGCATCCAAAACCCTCTCCAAAAGTACAAAACGAAGCGAGCGAGCAGTCGAGGCGGCGAGATTACCGAGGAAAGCGAGGAGGAGCGGGCTCTCCGGCGACGAGAGCGGCAGCGTGCGTCGGAGGTGTGGCTCGGCGGGGGCGACGCTGCGTGGAGCGGAGAGGCGAAACGACAAGGAGCGGAGAGTCGAGAATGCGAGGAGGCACTGGGGTTTTGGCCTTTGGGGTTTTTGAGTTTTGGGTGGGGGTGGGGGGACCATTTTGGCGCGCGAGCGCGGAGGACCGAAATTTTCCGCGTCGATTTGGGGAAATTGGGGTTTGGAATCGGGTACTGCCATGCTGGGTTTTGGAGAGGGAGCTTTTTATTATTCCCTTTCCGAATTTTCTCGTCGAGATAATCTGCAAAGTATTGTTTCTTTTTATATCAGTTTTGCTATTTTATTTGTTTTATCTCCTCCAATTTGATTTTATTTGTGGCACAATTCAATGAACCAGTAGATTGCTCTTAGGCTCCAATATAGATGTTTTTAGGCAGTTTTCCTTTTTTGAGAAAAGGGGTATTATATTAAAAAGATAGCACAGTAGCAATAATTTCAGATCATAGTCTCCTTCCTCATATCTGGTTGTTTCCGCCGTCGATGAACGCCGGAATTGAAACCAAATAATCCTACATAATCAACAGGGACACCAATGTACCTTGCCAGTTCGTTTCCACAACCAAGTCGTGGGCATAATAAAAATGGCAAAATTGTTCCATGCCATTACAATGTCTCTGGTTTGAAACATACCACTTGAGTATGTATTATGCATGTATCATAAAAATGTCTGGGTCTTCCTTCTCCAACCCTTAACCTCCCAACTACTTCCACCTCCTCCATGGAAAAATTTGCTTATATGCCACTAATTTAGTTGCATTTCAAATATTTACCATTATGTCACATATGTTAGTGAGAGAGGTGTAGCATTTTATCGAAATGCAGTTAAATTAGTAGCAACTGGGCAAATTCCTCAGCCCTTTTCTCTCTCGCCGATGGGATTTGCGCAGCAGTGGAGACCTCCCTCGTCCTCGAGCTCCACCTGGCATCGGTGCCATTGTGAACCCCCCACCGTATTTATTCATGGGTGCCTTCATAAGTCCGTCTTCCCTCCATAGCAATGAACATGAGCACGTCCGGTCGAATGCAGAAGGTAAGCTCACCACTACTTTCAGCCGGTGAAGAGGACGACACCTAGTGGAGATGGTCGAGGAGCGACTGTACATGCTTCTGGCCGAGGCTGTCGAGCTCGAGTGTCTATTCCAAGGTTGTAGCACCTTGTCAACATGGTCTATGGTAGCCACGAGTAGTAGGGCGACGACCTGTGGATGATTCAAAGGAAGGGAGTGTTGGAGGAGATCGAGCAGTCAAATGGATGAGGTCATCTGAGGAGGAGATCATGCGACCGAGGGAGGGTTGGAGCATATGGGGTCGTCGGAGTAGGAGCTTGGCTGGGGGTGGCCATGTTGGATGGGTAAGATGCTAGACATGATGGATGAGTTGGAGAAAAAGACGAGGACAATGTTGTTCAAATTTTTACATAATGACATATGTCAAACGTTAGGTAAACTGCACCGGCCCGATTTTGACTTTTGTAGTAGTATTTTTTAAAACATACAAAATTGTAATGGCATAGAATAAATTTACCCTAGTAAAAAACGTTACTTCCAAACCCAACACTCGCTAAAGCATGGGTGGGGCCAAGATTTGCCTTGCCAATAATGGGCCCACATGCTATGTAGAGAGAAAGGAGATAATTGCCTTACCAAAATTTGATCATCAAGCATATGCCTTAGCCAAAAAAACAAATGGCTACAATCTTGCCAAATCTTGCGTCATGCCAAGTTTTGGCACGAATTCAAATGGTGGCCAAACTGTGTTGGCATTACCAATTTTGGGTAAGGTTGGCTTTGGCTCCCAACCAAACAGCCCCAAAGCTCTTAACACGTACGAACATTTGGGTTCAAGGAAATATTACTTTTTGTTACAATTATTTTGTCCAAAGATGTCAGGTACGTGAGCGAAATCAGACGGGTGATAAGTTTGAACCCAGCAAGGCATGAAAATAATAGGGCAACAAAAAAGCTTCCACCAGTGCTCAATATGCTTATATCAGGCAACAACCTCAAGCAATAACAATTTCGAGTGCGGTGAATTAACTGAAAAAATTCCAGTGCCTAGCGTACACAAGTATAAATCAACATACAGACATACAGATGACTCCTCTACGGGCTCTGTGGGGGACAAGACAATGTCTCATACATATATAGTCACATAGCCTAGGTACAGACACTTCGTCAGTAAAAAAAAGTAGGGGTAAAAATACATTAAACTAGATAAGATCATAACCCAATGCCTTAAATTAGAGGATCACAAGCCCGATACGGCTTGTAACCTGACATCTATTTACATCTTAAGATGTGGCTTGATCCTTAATAAAATGGTATCGATGCTCAGATCAATCAAAGGCTCCTAAGAATGAAATGTGTGGTGCTGGTTCAGAGACGAGGGGAAGCTCTCGATCAGCTATTGGTATTTTTAGTATCAGGCGGGGGCGGTGCTGGCCTGCCATAGAATACTGTTGCCACAAATCCAGTGGCGGGCGTGCCCACCGATGACCGCACTCGGCCCTTTGGTCCTTTGTCGAGCCAGCAATCCGCTAGGTCGTGCAGGGTCATCCCTGGGCTCACTGGCTTGCCACCGCACAATAGCTCCACCTGCAAGCACACCTCGTTGGCTCCGGATGAAATTAGGAACAAAATGGCAGCTGTTGCAGTGAGCCAGTGGCCAATTATATTCTCTACCAGCAGTAACTATGTTTGTCAAAAGAAGCTTGAATGCATTCAGTTACTCAAAATTTGGGGCTACTGCACTTATGGGACCTATATACATGCTCGTTGCCTCGCTACCTTGTTACCACTTTGGAAGTAATCAGGGTTTTGCTGTATTGAACAAGGAACAGACGATGATTATGGACATTGGGCACTACTGTTTGTTAGCTTCTGTAGATGACTAGATGTTGCTCAATGCCAACAGAATGACAGGACACTCCCCAAAGTGGAACCAGCTTCAGGGAAGTACCGTTTGAAAACAATAGGTTGGACTTTTCTTGGATCTTTCAAATATAATCATGAAATGATATGTTTTATTTTTTATTTTTTTTAAAACTTGATCTAACGAAGTGCAACTAATTGGTACTCCCTCCATTTCAAAATACAAGGCATATTAGGATTTTAAAAAGTCAAACTTCATAAATTTTGACCAACAATTAGTCAAATTATGCTCATGTTTAGTGTACAAAAGATATATCAATAGGTTCGTACTTCACATATCATTTAATAAGATGTTGGTTTTATAACAATTGATAATATATTATAAAAGAAATTCAATAGTCAAAGTATACTATGAAGGACTTTCTCAAATCCTAATACGCCTTGTAAAAAGGAATGAAGGGAGTATTGATTATCATTAGGACAAATAAAGACAAACCTCAGCTTCACTTGAAAGATTAAGTTTCTGCACAAGGTACTTCTGTATGAAGGAAGCAGGCAAATCGACATCCCTAGGTTGAAGGATAAAAGCATCATGAGCTAGTGCAGAAAAACAAATAGTATTTTGAGCAAGAAAGCGCGAGATAACTCACTTGATCCTCAAAAATTTTGAAGGTACCTGCGGTAGAGGAGGCTGTCCTTTCCTGAAATGAGTGTAAACACAACAGCATGATTTCAAGTTTCCTTTAAAACAATAAAAGAAACATTGTAAGACAAGTCTAGTTTCTCACTGGTCAGAAGCAGCAACAAGGTAAAACCATAATGCTCGCAATCTCTTCTTCTTATTAGCAAGCTTTGCCTTGATCTTTTTCTGTTTTCCCTTTAGAATTAACAAATTCTTGGTTCCAGTTCTCTTCTCCAGATTTCCATGTCTTGTCAACTGCTTCTTAGTCTTTGCTTGACTAGCAGGAGTCCCATCAACTGCATCGTCAGACTTATTTTCAGTTCTATTTACATCCTCTGAAATAGATTTACGAGGGTTTTTATTTTTAGCAGCTCTAAAGTGACAGCCCAAAGGTCTCCATCCCCCAACTTTCTTTGTGATATTACTGCCCCGCAATGTTGAGTGCTGCATATCAATCACAAAAGGAGCAGGAAAATAAGAATTAATAACAAAAATTATTTATGAATTCAAATCAAAGACATGAATTTAAAAACATAAAACAGCACAGACATTTGTGTCATTGCAGATATTGAAGGAGGCTAAGATGTGGACAAGACTTCGCTAACAAATAGTGCAATTGCATCCCATGCATGTAGGGCTGGACGAAAAGCTCGAAGCTCGCGAGCTAACTCAGCTCGGCTCGTTCCAAAATTTAACTAGCCGAGCCAGAGTTTTAGCTCGTTTAGATAACGAGCCAGTTTGCGAGCAGCTCGCGAGCCAAACGAGCCAGGGTCATCATCTGCATCATATCGCTCCCTTTCACTGTGGTCATTAGTTTGCTCATTGGTCATCTTCATCTTCGATAGAGAGGCTCCTCGCCAGCCTAGTTGACTTTTTATTGGTCAGTTCTTCGTTACGATGCAACTCTTATCTTTTTTTCTTCTCCCATCAATTATTCCTTCAGGCTTCACATGCACAGACATATGTGTGGAGAACGTTGTTATTTTTTTTTGGAGGAATGTTTTGTTCCAGTAGTAGAACATATATAGGTGGATCTGTCTGCTTCTGTGCTGCATGTGGATTTGAAAAACATTCAGAAGAGATTTAGCTTACAACAATTATACCTCTAATTAAACCATACAAAGAAGTACTATAATTGTAGATGTCATTGCTATTCTTGTATGATTTTATCGATGCATTTTCAGTGGATGTTTATATTCTTTTCATCCTAGTAACGAGCTGCTCTCTTAAAAAAAAAAAGTAATGAGCTGCTCGCGAGCCAAACAAGCCGAGCCGAGCTGGATTTTCTGCTCGTTATATTAAACGAGCCAAATGAGTCAAGCCCAAACGAGCCGAGCTCAAACGAGTCGAGCTGGCTCATTATCCAGCCCTACATGCATGCATAGATCACATTCAGGTTTCATGGAACCTTAACAACATGGACACGATATTGATACATATGGAAAACTATTAAGGTTTGAAATTAAAAATAACAAGACTGAGCATGCAACACAAAGGAGAAATAAAAGTAGAAGAGTAAGTTCTGTCACTACATACACATATGGGTACACTAGTGAACTTTTTCAATGGTGAGATTTAGGGTGTGTTTGGATCACCGAATGGGGGTGAATGTGACCATCCTGTTCAATTTTTGGGGTCATCCCCATGTTTAGTTCAATGGATGAAACCCGAATGATCTCATCCACCCCGTGGGAATATTCCCTCCATATCATGTACCACGTCATTCGCCGAAAAAAGTTGAACGAACTCATCCAACTTCCTCCGCTCGATTCGTTGATCACATCGCGCTAGCGGCCAGCGGCTCGGGGTGCTCTAACTACAGCTAGAATGGGTTCCTGCGACCACCATGAGGCACGAGGCAGTAGTTTAGCAAATAGAGGTGGTTGGTGGCGCGTGCATTTTAAGCCGCAATGGCCAATTGCGGAGACAGACGGCTACAATGGCGTCGCAAAAGGATTCCAGTGAAGGCGATGAGATCACGAGGGTAGAGCATGGCATGTGGCCTATAATGGCAAGGCATCGTTGGAGAAGATGAATTTCTGTGATGGTGGCACCCAAGCCATAGTGATGTAGATAAGTTTGATGTAGTTGGATATCTACAGAAAAAAAAATCTATTAAATTGAATGGTCCATTAGAATAAGTCTTGTGATGAATACGTTACGACATGGTAAATTTTGATAGAAACTGAGAGCACATGGAAATCGGGATTGGCATCATTGTGTGGGCAGTCTACAACATTTCCAGGCAGCCATGAACTTTGCAGGTGGAGGTAGCTCAGGGAAGATAACGAAGCGCCGTTGGATCTCAATCTAAGGGTAAAAAGTTAATGAGTTTTAGTAGTTCTGTCGAATATCTAACTGTGGAGTATATACACATAAGGAGTATATCATATACAGACATTATATGTACAACACATATTAGGCAGCTCCAGATATCACGAAACCGAATCAGCGGTGCCTGATACATCCGAAATCAAGGAAGTACATACTAGGAAGGTTTAGATTGGTTACTGTTAGGAATTTAGCGGAAGTATCACCAAGATCATCAAGCTAAGCACAAGATCAACACACAAGACACGATGTTTTTTAACGAGGTTCGGCCAAGTTGCCTACATCCTCGGGGCATGACTACGGGCGCTCCTCCCCAATTGTTTCGTCTTGCTATGGTTACAACGGTGGTGTCTTCTATTTAAAGACCCGGAATTAGAGTTCGACTACAACTCTAATCCTAGTTCCACCCAATTACAACTCAAGTCTATCTGTAACCTACCATGTACACATATTCGACACATATTCCAACAAACTCCACCTTGACGAATATGCACGTCAACTTGAGTCTGCCATGTGTGAACCTCTGTGTACCTAGACTTGAGCCGTCTATCTCTGCTGCTCATCCTGAACAGTCCGACGAGGATGCCTCGCCGCTAGGAACGTATTCCGCAAAATTTGCAGCTCCCACCTTCATGACTTCACCTTTCAACTTGTATTGATGACCTCCCATCTTCTCACCTATCATCACAGTCTTGCCATCCTGCATCACACTTAAGGTCTTCTTATCTGACATCGCCTGATATAGCCAACCTTCTCCATGCAGAAATCCAAGCGATATTAGATTCTTCCTAAGTCCTGGCACATGCCGCACACCCTCAAGTAGCACTTCTTGTCCATCATACATCTTTAGTTTGATATTGCCGACTCCCATAACACGGTAACCCGTGTCATCTCCCAAGCGAGCAAGACCAAAATCACCTTCAGAGTATGAAGAGAACCACTCCTTGTTTGATGTTGCATGATATGAACTCGCCGAATCTGACAGCCATGCTTCACCACAAGACTTTTCACTTGATAGTACGAGAAGATCACCATCGCTATCCGAGTTATCTTTCTTGGAAACCACAATATTTGACATGCCCTTCTTCAGTTCTGGACAATCTTTCCTTACATGTCCCCAATCCTTGCATTTATAGCACTGTGGCCCCTTCTTCTTCTTTTTCTTGTTAGTCTCCCTGCCTCGATCACCTTTGACGAAAAAAGCATCTCCAGATGAACTCTCACCAGCATTGTTCTTCCTCCTTTGCTCATGAGCAAACAACGCCGTAAGAATATCATCCACTTTGACTGCCTCTTTACCATACGTCAATGTTGTGACCGAGTGCTCATAAGACCTTGACAAGGAACACAGAAGAATAATCGCCTTGTCTTCATCATCAATTGTCACCTCCACCTTCATAAGATCAGCGACAACTTGATTAAAGACGTTTACGTGCTCAGCAAGATCTGACCCCTCCTGCATCTTCAGCCCATACAGTTTTTGCTTCAGATACAACTTCCGAGTCAATGTCTTGGACATGAATTGATCATCTAATTTATCCCAAATCTTCTTAGGTGATGTTTCATCCATGACATGGTACATGATCTGATCGGAGAGACAACCTTATTGTCGTCGCCGCTGCTTATGCTTGCATCTCTTCCCACTTGTCATCATCTACCGTGACTAGCTTCTTGTCGCTAAGAGCCTTCAGGATCCCCTGCTGCGCCAGCAAGTCCTTCACTCTTGTTTGCCAAAGCCCGAAGTTGCCAGTCCCGTCAAATCTCATCACCTCGAATTTGGATGCTATCGACGCCATCTACCTGTTGCCGAAGACCGCCGAATCCCACTCACGTGTACCTCACGTGTGCTGAACGCGCCTTTGCACACTCGTGGACGCACCGCCACGCACACGCCGAACCGCGCGTACGCCAGCCTCGTACACCGCTCGTGCACGATCCGCCACTCTCAAGCCCCGTCGAAACCAACGCCGCTTGCACACGACGAAGCCGACCCGCTCGATCGCCGCCCACCGTTCGCCGTCAACCGCCACAAGCAACGGTTCACGAACAGTCTGATTGCAATTTTCGCAATCTCGTGGACTTCCTTCTCTGGTTGCCTTGCGTTCTGCGCTTCTGTTGCTGGACACCTCTGCTATTTATTTACCTGACCACGTCGGTACAGAAGACCAACTCGGTTTCAATACGTCGCATGCGCACGACAGTCAAATCCAACCCGAACTCGATCTCCAGATCGGCCACATCCGTGAGCCAACCAACGTCCGTCTGTCATCATTGACTATCCCCAGCAGCCCACAAGACTTTCCCACGCGTAACCGAACCGAATAACCACCGAGCCCATGCCTTGATAGATAAAAAAAACGGACAGCCGCACGCTCTCGCATGCAATCCATCTGCATGCATGCATGTCCACCTGGGCCCGTGATACCCTCTCACATGCAAATCCATCTGCATGAATATGCATGCATGTCCACCTGGGGCCCGTGAAACCCTCTCACATGCAAATCCATCTACTCCATTTTTTTTTTAATTCTCTCACATGTGACATGGCTCCCAGCATGCAAGATTCTGGCCCCAGCACTTGAATTACCATGCCATGCACATCTGACCGCATGCAAAACATGGGACCCACCTCTCCACATGCAGCACGTGTCCGAGCCGGTCCCACATGCGTCCGACGCCTCTCCTCGTGCATCAACTCCCATGCGCCACGCTGCCTGGGACTTCCTTTGCATGCCTGTTTTATTCGGTCTCATGCATGCATGCCTTTTTTTTATATATTTATTTGGCCTCATGCATGCATGCACCTCCATAGCAACTCACGCATAAGCTGCAAACCGCATGAGCCAATCCAGACCGAGCCACCTCTTGCATGCTTTGGCCTGCACTCGACTCCACGCGCCGTCTCCATCAACATACGTCTCAGCTCCGTCAGCACGCGTGCGCTATCTCCTGGCCGTCACACGCCACCACGCAAGTCGCCACAGCCAACACGCCAACGCCACGCACGAGTCCAAACCGATCACATCGCGCCTCCCGAACGCCTTCACAATCTCTGAAGTCCACCGTGCGCTTTCGTCACCGCTGTCGCTGCTTCACCTCGAGCAAAGAACAGCCGCTCCGATCTAGATTGACCGCCCGTCAATCAAACCGTGAGTCGAAGCCGCCGCCTTGTCCGCAACGTCTTCCAGTCGCACCGTCGAATCTGGTCATCACGTCTGACCGACCCCTATCGAACAGCAGCCCCCAGCCGCTATCAACATGATCTCCACGTCTGGACGGATCCCCATTGATGCAGCCCATCGGATGGTTCAAGCCACGCACGCTCGAAGTGTCCGAATCCACCGATCGAGTCGTCGATCGCCGCCATGCTCCACCTTGCGCCGTCCTTCTACAGACCCGTGCAAGCTTTGCGCGGTGTGGAACATATCCTCGTGCCTTTCCTTGATCTTTTAACATGGCTCTGGTACCACTTGTTAGGAATTTAGCGGAAGTATCACCAAGATCATCAAGCCAAGCACAAGATCAACACACAAGACACGATATTTTTTAACGAGGTTCGGCCAAGTTGCCTACATCCTCGGGGCATGACTACTGGCGCTCCTCCCCAATTGTTTCGTCTTGCCATGGTTACAGCGATGGTGCCTTCTATTTAAAGGCCCGAAATTAGAGTTCGACTACAACTCTAATCCTAGTCCCACCCAATTACAAGTCAAGTCTATCTGTAACCTACTATATACACATATTCGACACATATTCCAACAGTTACTCAACTCGATAAGATCATTATTCAAAATAGATCTATCTACTTAGACATCAAGGAAGACGCTCCCAATCGACTACGACTGGATATAAGTCTGTACCTCACCCTTATATAAGGCGGAAAGGCTTGGAGAAAAAACAAGAGAACAAGAGAGAGGCAAGCATCAAGACCCCAATAGATGAGCTACTGACAACTTTAGTCCTAAGTTAGATTAGATCCGATCTACTCCTTGTAATAGTTTTAGCCACATTGCTTATACTCGAGATCATCAATATACGGCGGCAACACTCCCATAGGACGTAGGGTATTACTCCAATCGAAGGCCCGAACCTGTCTACATCGAGTGTCTCGTCTCGTGATTAATCCCTGCACTCGAAGGTACCTAGTTAATTTATAGACATATTGTCGGGAACTAATCTTCGACAGTTGATGCGTCAGGTAGGGGCCTTCTTCTGTTTTGTAGGATTAATCATGCCTCGAGCTCACTTTGGCGCCGGTCTCCGACACCGGCTTCTACGACCACTTCAAGTCGACGGTGGACATCTTCGAATCCCCTCCCGTCGACTCGAAGATCATCTTCGAAACTATGGTTTTCCGTTGGGACGATCAAGATGGACTGATCCACACCGGTACCCTCGTACCGCGAGGTGGGACATCTCGAGTGGGATCCCGCGGAGCCTAATGTTCTCCACTGCATGGACACTGAGAGCGACGATGACTCTAACACTAACCAGAGCAGCCGGACAGATCGATTCGTGTTTATGACCAGATGCTCACGACTGAATTGCAGTTCGGATCACCTCGAGTGGAAGGTTACTCCGAAGAAAGGCAGGAGCAATTACGAGCGGACGACATAAATTTACTCGAGGAGTACCGAGATTGAGCATCTATTCGAGCAGCTAAGTATCAGCAGGCGTTGCGTAGATATCAAATCTAGAGAATTCAGCCCGGGAAACTCGCTGCTAGGGACCTCGTCCTACGAAAGGTGCAGAAACAGGCCCAGCACCACAAGTTATCGCCTAAGTGGGAAGGACTTTACATAGTAGTAGAAGTCACTTGGTCTGGATCAGTACGGCTATCTACTCCAAATGGCGAGATACTCGAGCACTCGTGAAACATCGACCAACTCCGAAAGTTTTATTTATAGAAAAGGTAGATTACAGGTAAGTCGATTACATTCGATTACATTCGATTCGGTTAGCTACTCGATTACATAATCTTTCCCTTTTTCTCTAATCCGTGTGGCTAGTGCAAAATTAGCAGAAAGGATCCGTCTACCTCTTGCAAATAATGAAGATCCACCACATCCAAAAGTTTGGAAGCGTATGGACCCTTATTCACTCTTGAACGAATCGAGGAACCTTTTTATACTCCTCCCTCGGGCGACAGCTGATCACTCCAGGAATCGACCGCTGACCAGCATAAGGGCCAGGAAAAGTGGCCAAGACGAAGGCCCTGCTGGAGCTGCTGACCGGTGCCGGTGATGGCGAGTGGTCTTCTGCGTGGCGCGAAAGCAATATGGCGGTTGTCGACGGAGAAGACGACCGTGCCTCCTTAGCCGACAATGACTCGAAGGCTCCACCGCCGAAGACCTCGATGGCGGCTTGGTCGATGATCCGGTCGAGATCATTACCATCCTCATTCCTCTGGTGTGGAGCACTGCGCCGTCTGTCCTGAAGCATAGGTCTTGATGTAATGGCGAACGCACTGAGTGAGGGGACGACGACGATCTACGATGTGCGTTTCTTCCCTCTCCTTCTTAAACCCGCCACTCGAGTCCTCATCATCGAAGGAAGTGATGATGACCTCAGGAAGTACCATGGCGAGAGGCCTAGCGGAGAGGACAACTTCGAGTCCCCTCTATTTATAGCGGGGGAAACGGGTCGTACTGTGTAAATGTAGCCGTCAAGATCCGAAACGATGGCGTCCCCTCGGGCGCGTAGCGCGTCTGGCGGAAGTCGAAACGTTATGGCTTGTCTCGTCTCTACAAAGAGGGATGGACGGCCATTACGACACGTCAAATCAATGTTGCGGTGAAAACGAGCACAAATGGGAGTTGAGTCTTTTAATGCCCACCTACCCGGCGGTTCGAGTTTACTCAATAACCACATTGCAGTTAAAACCATAACGCTTGGGGGCTTGCATTCTCGAGAATTTAGTCGAGAACGAGCTTTACTCTTCGTCCGACTTAGTCATCAAGTACATAGTCGAGAACGAGCTTTACTCTTCGTCCGACTCCGTTATCGAGTACATAGTCGAGAGCTATAACACTGCTCTCTGATCAATGGTACAAGTATATCCTTTTCTACTCTCCGATCGAGTAATTTCTTCTTCGACCAGAGTCGGGGGCTACATCATAATACCATATTTCTTTTATATGTTTTTTGCAAAATTTTATCTGGCTCTGCGTCGATCATGATAAATAGAACCAACGGAGGCATGTGTTGAGTTAATGACAGATAATTGTACCTCATGAGGCATAACGACACAGAGATTGTCAGACATCTCACGCCTAACGGCCAAAAGGGTTCCGAAGTCCTAGTCTGCCTCGCGTGTGCTCTCTATCGAGTTCATGTTTTTATACTGATCGAATGAGCAAATTGATAAAAGTTCGCAAAAATTCGATACGCTCTTTCTTTTTCTAGTTTTGTATTAGTCTTTTCCTCATTATTACGGTCTTCTCGAGTATTCGAGGGTCGCGCATCTAATGGCTTATCTAGTTAAGATTTCAGGTGTTGACAGATACGTAATCGTATGGTCTTGAGAACGATGGCAACATGTACCTATCAGTTATTGCATCTACTTATGCTAATCCTATTTTATCGACAAGGGAATAGCAGACAAAAGGATAATAGACTGGCAAAAATGTAATATTGTTGCGGCCATTCTCATATTATATAATATGTTTAACAAGTGTCAGAGTAGAATAGATCATCAGTCCGAGGGACTCCCCTCACTATCATCACTAGGCAGACTAAGCCTCAACGACTCAACAAAGGCTGTAACCACCGGCTGAATGCTTTCAACAAGTTTTGCGGCCTCCTCGGTAGTACAATTGAACCCGACTGTCACCAATGAGGTATCGAGCGTGGGATTGTAACTCTTGAGGATACCTAGCAATATGACGGCGCTTGCAAAGGCTGCTTGGGACATAAGGTCGAGTGTTTGCTCCTTCAGCTCTTGAAGAGCAAGGACAACAGCATCCCTTTCAGTCATCATGGCATTCTTTTCAGCTTGCGCGATGTTCACTTGATTTCTGAGTTTCTTCCGATACTTACCGTCATCGTTAATTTTCTTCATTACGTCAGAAGTTTTTCCTTGTTGTTACAGGAGGACTCAAGGCCTGAAGAAGGTAAACCAGAAAGTAATTTTTGTTAGTCACCCAATAATCAAATCACACACTTGTGATCAGGGACAGACTTACGTTTGATTTTATCCCTCTTGGCTTCGAGCTTCTTGTGGTGGTTAGCCTCGACGGCAGCTACCTGAGTGCTTGTAACCTGGAGAAGAGCCTTTATCGCTACCCACGGGTCATTGGTTGGGATCCATATTGAAGTTTCGTTTCCCTTGAGCTGCGGGTCTTCTTCAGGCGCACTTGAGGCAGGATCTCTAGTCTGAGAAATTGGAGCTGAGGCTGAGTCAACCGGGGAAGTCAGTCCCGGATGACTGATCGATACGCTGGCAGCCTGGGTTTGCGCCTCAGTCAATAGTCTGCAATCAACAAAATAAGGGAAGAAGAAATGAAAAGACTGCCAGTCGAGATCAGGATTCAGGACAAACTTCTTTGAAATTGGAAAGTGCGAAATGATGCTTGACTTTGGCCTTTTTGTGGTCACCTTTTTCGTTCTTGGACCGGCAGGCAGAGCCGGTGGAGGAGTTACACATGGACCAGGTAAAGCCAGGTCATCAGTAGCCTGCAAAGAACCAGATGATAAGAATTTATTATCGAGTGAAAGTATGACCAACTAAAAAGCAATAATTCGACTGAAATTACCTCTCTAGTCGAGTCATCAGGCATAACGGTCCCTCGAGTTAGCGATTGTGAGGACGCGCCAGACGTCCCCTAAAAAAGCCACCCATGCAAATTCGTCATTAGTAGAATGACCGAAACAAAATCGATAACTCGAGAAGAGTTACCTTTTCGACCGAGTCATCGAGAGTGACGGTTGCTCGAGTACGCTCGTTGTCCCCTAACAAAAGGCCACTCATCCAAACCGAACGTATTCAAGTAGCTACTTGATAATTTGAAAGAAAATAAGAAGATAATAAGAATTTTGATTTTAGTACCCGAGGGCTCCTTCGCTTGCGCTTGAGAGGACTCGGATCAGGCAGCAGGTGAGAAGACGAGGACGATCTCTTCGATCGAAGAAACCCCTCGACCTCATTGGTTGATGCTTTCCCCTTGTCAACAGCATCAGCAAAAGAAGTGCCGTCGAGATCAAAGACCTCGCTCGAAAGGATATGTTCTTAGCGGAAGATTGGAGTCTGCAGTCATACAGACAAGTCGGATCAAATAGACAATAACCGGTCCTACTTTTCCATTAAGAAAATCCTTACATCTAGTCGAGGATTCGCTAAGGAATAAGGCAGAATGCCACCCTCCGGTGCTTCGGAAGAGAAGAGCTTGTTCAATCGAACGGTGACACCCTGTGCAAGCAGGGCTAAAAAAGAGAAGAAAGGTTGTTCGACAAAGCTCGAAGGTTATAGCAAAAAGAAAATGGCAAAGTGCTAATAAAATCTCTAGCCACATGCCACCCAGTTAGGCCAAATTACCTCAGCATGCTAATCCTGTTGGCGAAGTAGGTGGTGTGGTCGGACTCTTGATGCTCGTGTCAAAAAAGATTTTAGACGGGGAAAATACCTCTAAACACTAAAGGAAAACCAATCGGGTCGGGATTGGAGACTTAAAACCAAAGTTTTTTTAATCCTTCGACCAGAAGGAGGTTAGGAGAACCAAGATATAGAACTTTTTTATTCCACTCCTCAATTGGAAACCACACCCGACACATTTATTCTCGGTAATCCTTTTCAGTTTATAAAAGTACTGAAAAAGATTTAAACTTGGCTTGATGCCAAGGAAAGCCTCACATAGATGAACAAAAACACTCAGCATGGTGACGGAGTTGGGGTTCAGGTGGTGAAGTTCAATTTGATATCGATCGAGCACATTAAGAAGAAATTTGGATGGAGGGATATTAAATCTGCAACGTAAGAAAGACTCGAAAACTATAAACTCGTGCTCGATCTTGCAGGAAGGAAATCTCTCACTAGATGACGTCCTCCATTCAACCAGGCTGCGCGGCGGCACCACTCCTTCTGCTTCGAGTTCCGCCAGCCGAGATTCTTGCATAGCCGAGGGTGTCCAGGCCTTGATCATGAACCGCGCTTCATCGTACTGATCGGGCGAGGCACCGACGGCTGCTACGTCTGACCGCTTCTCCGGGGAGGAGGAAGTCGAGATCTTCAAAGATGAGCTGGGATTCATGGATCTAAACTTCTTTTAGCGGTGGTGCGTACTCGGAGTCAGATGTCGACCATTTAAGTTCTTTAATCTTTTTCTTTAAGTCTTGAGTGCAGTTAGCCGTAAGACGCTTGACCCGACTAAGCTTCCACTCGATACTCGAGGAAGGATCCGTTCATACTCAATTCTTTCAACTATGAGCCTGATCCACTTTACTCGACCAAGCTTAAACTTGGTGATACTCGAGTCCTCTCCTCCTGGGTAGAGTTAGGGGGCTACTGTCGAATATCTAACTATGAGATATATGCACATAAGGAAAATATCATACACAAACAGGGTATGTACAACACATATTAGACAACTCTAAATATCACGGAACCGAATCAGTGGTACCTGATACATCCGGAATCAAGAAAGTACATACTTGGAAGGTTTAGATTGGTTACACAACGCGATACGGTTAATATTCAAAACAGATATATCTACTTGGACATCAAGAAAGACAATTTCCTATCAACTACGGCTGGATAGAAGTCGTTACCTCACCTCTATATAAGGCGGAAAAGCTGAGGAAAAAAAACAAGAGAACAAGAGAGAGAGGCAAGCATCAAGACCCCAACAGAGGAGCTGCTCGGCAACTTTAGGCCTAGGTTAGATTAGATCCGATCTACTCCTTGTAATAGTTTTAGCCACATAGCTTATACTCGAGATCATCAATATACGGCGGCAACACCCCCACAGGACGTAGGGTGTTACTCCAATCGGAGGCTCGAGCCTGTATACATCGAGTGTCTCGTCTCGTGATTAATCCCTACACTCGAAGGTACCCAATCAGTTTACGGACATATTGTCAAGAACTAATCTTCGACAAGTTCCATCCCTTCAACCAAAAACTAAACCGAATTATCCATCTCTTCAACCAAACACACAAGAAGGATCATCCCATCCCATCCAATTCCATACAAGTTGGTTCCATCCCATACCATCCACCCCATACACTCAACCAAACACACCCTTAGTGAACTAGAACCATTCTAATTCCCTACTAAAATTCAGTTAATAAGGAGATTCAGTAAAAGAAAAGCTACATACCAAAGAGAGGTTGCGTAAGCATGAAGCTTTCGTTCTCCTCTTTGTCAAGCATTTCTGCATAGACACTTGAGGAGCATGGATTGTCAACGAAGATAACGATCTTTCTTTCCTCTTGATAGGTGATGTAAATGGCGATGTGACTTCTTGGGCTTTGACCTTCTGTTTTTTGAAAGGAAATATCTTCGACCTTACATATTGTAGGCTATGATCAACTCTGTACAGAAAATCAGTTGACATGAGCCATAAGCTCAAAAATAGATCAAGTACCTTTTAAGAAAAACTAAAGTAACATAAAGAAAAGTAAAACTTGCTTGTAATATGTTGCTCGACACTAAAAGGAAACAATTAACTAGAGTTGAAATTAGTGGGTCAATCTTAGCACTGCAGAAGTTATAAAAAAACTTGAGCATATTCACAATATTATGGTCAGACTGTTGGAGGAACTACAATTACAGGATAACCAAGTAAAAACACTGCATACATGTAGCATGTTAAGACCATCCAATAGACAATGTTGAACAGAAGGAGATTGAACTGAATGCTAGCAATTCAAATGATGCAACCAGTACAGCGCAGTGATAGCATTGTGAAAGCAAGATGGTCCAATATGGCATGGTGTTGCATCACTGCATGCAAGAGAATGTCAAAAGCCAGGATGGCACACTTGCTATGGTAGATCATAAAGGTCGTAGGATAATCCTTGTGTTTCGCTGTTTGCAACAGTAAATCGGGTACTGTAGCAGTAGTACCTTGGTAATTGTGGGAACAGTAGGCCGGTTGCTGGCCTATAAATATGAGTGACCCCCCCCCCCTAAGGTGTGCCGAATGCACCGGATCATCCAGTGCACCGGATGGGAGTTCGAGAAGAGCTTCATCAAATTAGAGGTTGTTAAGCAGCTATAAAAATTTGGATGTCAGAACAAACATCAGAAGCTGTTATCAGTAAGAAAAGCATCGAATGTGCTTCATCCGATGTAATCCGTTAGTAGTTGTTTCTAACTATAGGCTTTTGGATGTTGAAATAAACATCAAAAGTTGTTGAAAGCGAGAAAACTTTCTGTGTCCAGTGTGTGCTCGCGTGTGTTCTATCAACCCACCTCTCGCAAGATCTGAGTCTAACAAAAGGCTATCTCACTTCTAAATACTAGTGAGGAGAGGCGTTGGAGAAAACATTATCCCAGATATGGTATATTGCGGACTTGCACTAGCTTACATGCATTAGCATTGATGCCATAACTCAAAAGGGACAAATTTGCAGTGACAAAACAAAAAATGCAATAACATCTCGAGTTGGTTAAAAATGCGTCAAGATTATGCAATACCACAAAACAACAATGAATATGAATATTTCAAGGAAACAGAAACAAACCTGAGCTTCTCCAGTGGAGCACAGCCCAAAGCAATGCTGCAAGTAGGGCAGTAGCAGACTTCCTTATTTATGAACTCCTCAGATATGCACTTCCTGCAAACTGGCAGAGGCACAATCATGATTTACAAAGAAAACTTCTTGGAAGATGCAAATTTAATGAAGATAAATAAACACTAGTGCAATATTGTCAATAGTTATGTTAGGAAATTAGCCATGAGCCGAAAAACAGATAGATCTACTGAGATGATGCACACGATCACAGATAACGATGTTTGTTAACGAGGTTCAGCCGAAGCCTACATCTCCAAGCATAACTACGTGCACTCCTCCCCAACTAGTAACACCGACTGCTTTCCGGGGTCCTGGCAGAACCACTGTTGACCCCTGCGAACCTGTCGCTATATCGTCATGGTTACAAATAGCGGTTCTCCTCTCATATTTATGAGGAGATTTGGATACATGAGTCCTACTAGGATTCCGCTATATACCGATAACGCAACTCCAAATATTATACGTAACCAACTCTGTACAATTATTCAACACATATCCAACAAACTCCACATTGGTGAATAATTTGCCACCTTGAAGCCGTTATACGTAAACCTCTCTGTACATCATACTTGAGTTGTCGCCTTTGCCGCTCAATTAGAGCTGCTCGATGAGTTTTACTCAAACGCATCACCTTCCAGAGACATTACTATCCCTGCCCTTCAGACTCCATGACTTCACCTGCAACTGAGTACATTTCTCTTCTATCAACACCTCTTTGAGCGTAATCAGATTCCTCTTTAGCCTTGACACATGCTTGACTCCCTAAAGCACATAACTCAATAATATATCTTGATTTTGATAGTACTTTACTCCAACAGCATGGTAGCTCGCGTCGTCACATAGACTTCTTGAAGAAAACTACTCCTTGTTGGGCATCACATAGAAAAACCAACTAAATCTAACATCCACGATCTCAATTGACTGCTTTCCGAGTGACATAAAAATTATCACACTAGCATTGATCTTTCACCTAACTGTTTAGGTTACGATTCTCCGACGTTTTACACCGTAGCCTCCTGCAGTCCAAACCAACCAGATTACTCCAGTTGCAAGTAAAGATCTCCATAATCTCTACATACTTCCAATTCAGCCCTTGAAGCTTCTTCACGCCCATCGATCCACACTTTAGAAACCCGTACGTACAACTCGAATCGATCCGCATCCTTGTTGATTTTGAAGCACGCAAGCCCTCTCCAATGCCATCTTGCATTCTTTGCTTGTGCCACGTGTTGCCACGCCACAGAGAATAACCACCATCGGCCCTCATGCTCCTATGTCGTTGTTGTCAGTCTCTTCATCTCTGCTACCTGCAGTATGATTGGCTTGTCGCCACCAGCCTGTCCGTCCTGCACCACGGTATGTTCACCCTCCGAGTGAACTGTCTGCCAGCCATCCTTAGATTGTCTGTTATGTGCCCGCAAATTGTCGAGCCACTACCGTCGAACTCTTATTAGTTGCCATGCGCATCACAACCAAACACCGTCGACGGCCCATGCTCATCACAAAGCACCGCAACACTGGCCAGAGGTCTGGCTAACCGGTCGATTGTCTCTCCTCTTTCGCCTGTTGCAATATTCATCAGCGTCTGTGACCACTTGTCGCGCTCCAGCATCTGCACACATCATGTCTGCGACCTCCTGTCGCACTCCAACACCTATGCACCTCATGCACTAGACCACACGACACGCCTTGTCACCTGTACGCTAATCCATTCGACGCTTGACCAAAATCTCAGTCTCACCTCGCCGAACACCAAACTATTCGCCCTCGCCGCGAATTGTCTGCCCGAACTCGTCATTGAACCCACCTGTCCTCGTCAGATCACCTTGCGCCAAGTCACTGGCATACGCCCGTTGCCTGCCAGCTAGGTCGGCTCCACTTGGGCCACATCAGACCAACGTCACCCTCATGGGCCCGCCTACTAACCTACCGCATGAACCATTGCACACCCACATGTCCGACCTATCTCTGGCTTCATGTGTTGTGTCGTGCGTCCGTACGCCCACCTCAGGCTTGGCCATGTGGCTGCTCGCACCAGCCACGACCAAATACTCCACTAGAGCCGCTTCACACGTGCCCCTCGGTGGGTCACCAGCAGGCCAGTCACGCTCGTGGGCAGTACCAGCTCCACAGCACCAAGCCGCCCGGCCCCAGCCACGCGTGCCCGAGCATGACCCCGTCAGCACCCATAGTCCGTGTTTGTTCCATCAGCACCTTGCATGTATGCATGCAACTTGCATCATGCTTCCATGAGCCATCACATGTAGCTTGGGCCCCACAACATGATGACAACCATGCATGCTGTGTTCTCATGCAGCAAACCAACACCTGGACTCCACACCAATGGTTAGGCATGCCAACGCGCCGAACCAACCTGTGGCCACACCGAGCCGACGTTGTGTCCCGCTCTAACTCCTATTCACCCACAGCTCTATCTCCAATGCTCAGCCCCGAGCGCCAGCGCCCACCTCTCCAGGCTAAGCCGCTTGCTGATGGCGTGCTCCCTACCGACCACGTGTACGCCGCAGCTCCCGCCTCTCGTGTATTGGAGGAACGTGAGCTATACACCAAACCGGTTCCCATACAGGCTCAAACCGTCCGATGATCACACGCGCCAACACATCCATCATGCCGGCCGCACGCGCTATTGAAGTCGTACACACCTCCAATGACTAAGCCATCGCACGCCACCGAAACAGTCTCCGCGAATCACCTCGTGCTGCACGTCCGCAACTCCTCAATGACATTCGTGCCGCCCTCAACGACGATATCCAGCTAGAAATTCTAGCCGTTGCTGACGCTCCCGTACACGCCTATGCACACCGTGTGTCTGGGACGCCTCCGCGCCACCATCCACGTTGCACTGTCAGTACACCTGCGTCAACCCGCCACGACCACACATGCCTTGCCTGAGCGCACCGGTCGGCACCATGGTCCACCTCACGTCGTGTCCGCCTCGCACCGCCTGTGTGTGGCATGACGCCCTGTAGAAGCATAATCCTCGTGCCTCTGTGTGATCTTCCACGCAACACCTCTAGATCCAATACAACCATGACTATAATATCACTTGTTAGAAAATTAGCCACAAATAGAAACAACAGATGGATCTATCGAGATGATGCACACGATCACAAATGACACCAGAGACACGATGTTTGTTAACGAGGTTCAGCCGAAGCCTACATCCTCGAGATATGACTACGGACGCTCCTCCCCAACTAGCAACGCCGACCGCTTTCCGAGGTTCCAGTAGAACCACTGCAGACCCCTTTGAACCTATCGCTATGCCGTCATGGTTAGAAACAACGGTCCTCCTCTCATATTTATGAGGAGGCCTGTATACAAGAGTCCTACTAGGATTCTACTAGAGTCCTACTAAAATTCCACTATATATCGTTAATACAACTCTAAATCTTATACATAACTAACTCCGTATAATTATTCGACACATATCCAACAAGTTAAAGCCAGGCACTACTACCAGCAGCAGGTTCGACCAGGCCACCCAGGCTGGCACACCCAAAGAGGAAGGCGGCATGACTTGAGGATGAATTCACAAAGGATTCAAATTAGTTAGCATATCTTCCTCTGTTAGTTGAAAAATGTCAAGAGCTCACCCTATAAATAGGCTAAGAGAATGTTTAGTTATCAGAGAAATAAGAAAAGTCCTTCCCCCTATCCCTCTAGCGCTATGCCATAGCACCTCACCAAAAGGAACATAACATATTTGCCCATATCTTCTCTAGATGATGGTGCGTTACAAAATCTCCAGGAGAGGATATATGAAAACGCAACTATTTTGCCCATATAAGCAACTCTTGAAGCGTAAAACCCCATAATTCATGCATATGAACAGCTAAACATTTGCCGAATGCACATTAGCCAAAAAAGCCAGCTCTACAAACAAACTGAAACACTCACCAGAATCTGTGAAGGAACAGGTTGGCCAACAGTTTCTATTTTTTAGTGGTGTCTCCATATTAGAAATTTCCTCTCTTTTTTTCCAACTGCTACAGAAATCAAACGAACAGCCAACCTAACAGTCAATGATCAACAAATTTGCCTTGCTTCCCTATGATTTAAGCATTTGCTAATTTCATATAGCAAGCATCGAAAGATTACTATATTAGCTTTTACCAGGGTGTAAACTATAAAATCATCAAACCACACAATAACTGATGATGCATCAGAAGTTCAAGAGTCAAAACAAACACACTTGACAAAGTTCCAAGAACGAAGCTCCATAATCATCAGGCAAAATAATTTTGCTTTTCATGCAATGCGATTTACACCTATTCCTAACACATAAAGAAGGTTTGCAACGGTTTTTGCCGCATTAGGGGACCACTCTAGACAATATGGCCTAGAACGTGGAAACGCCGCCTTTGCCGTATTATAGAAGCCTCCCATCACCAAATCCCAATAAAACAACTTAAGTAATTCCTTCTAGGGGGAAAACACTTAAAGTGAATATTATAGTTAGCACACACTCCCGGTAAAAGCAGAATCCATGTGATTTCTCATGGATCACGGCGTACATACAGAGAATCAGCCACCGTCCATGCCAAAGATGACTCCTATCGCCTAAAATCCCTCATAAAACAGTATAAACGGTGAGCTCAGCCTTCCAGCCCCGGAAATCAGAACGTAGCCTCTCAGCAACAAACTTACAGAGCGGACGACTACGCCAATTTCACACACCAAAACAGCACATCTTTACCCATCTAAAATGCAATTCTCAACGCCTGGAACGACCGAAGCTGCCACCTTTGGCGCATCACCGCAAAACCCACACAGATCACTGCAAAAGTTCAAATCAGAAGCGCGGAACAGTCGACGGGGCCACCTTTCCACGCTTCGCGACGCACCCCAGAGCCACGGAAACCCACACAAAGACCTATGCACCAGTGCCTAGCGTGAGGACAGAGGAGGCGGGTGGAGCGGCGACTACTCACATGTGTGGAGGCACTCAGTGATGGTGGCGGCGTCGCGGAGGAGGCGGCCGCAGAGCGGGCACGTGAGGCACCCCGCGAGGACCGACCGCTTCACCCTCACGACGCCCCCAGCTCCTCCGCCCCCTCCCGTTCCAGGCGCCGCGGCGCCGGCGGCCGTGGTCGGCGCGGCGCAGACGAGCACGGCGCTGTCCATGCCGGCCGGAGAGGGCGAGGGCTCCCGGTGGCGACGCGCGCGGCGGCCGCGACGCGAGGGTTTCCCTCCCGCTCTCGCCCTCCCTCCCTCGCGTCCAGCTCGCAAGCTTCGATTTCCTCGGCCGCGTGGGTGCGAGCGACAGTGACAGCACGCCGCGCGCTTGCGCTGTGTGTGTTGGGTTTGGGTGGGGACGAGACGACCTGAGACCGAGAGTGACGTGGTGTAGCGGCTAGGCTAGTGGGCTTGGTTTCTGGAACCACTAGCCAGTGGCACAATCTCGCCGCTTCGCTGGTCAACTCTCTCCAGAAAAAAGTTCCTGAAAATTTGCCTCTTTTTAATTTCTCCTGAAAAAACTTCTGTGTTTTTGGCACTAATCACCGGAAGAGAAGAGAATCAAACCTAGGCTTGAGTAGTCAGTGGAGGTGGTTTACTCTTTGCTTATCAGAGTCAAATTACAAGTTTGCTCGATGTGTGTCGTACTAAGGTGAAATTGTCTTTCAGTAGTAGGCAATATTTTTGTCGACAGCGAGGCACATGTGGTGATTTCGTTTATCTTTAAGTTTTGTATCTTCCATCTTCAATAGATATTATACAAATACGTACGTCTATGAGTTGTATTCATGTTTAAAAAAATCACCTGAAAAGAAATATACTATGGGCTTTAATTACACATCTTCAGCGTTAGATGGGCTAAGTGGACTCGACCCTATTTTGGATCGGCCTGATAGCCTAGCAAGCAGTCCGGGCTTGGCATCGGGGAGCAAGCAATGGGCTCGAAACGGCCCGCCCCAACAACTACCACTCGGCTCGGCCTGACCCGATCTAGCCCAAAAATTCTATACCTAGGCCTGGGCTGGGCTCTGAGGCCCGAAATGAAACCGTTCTCCTTTTTCTTTTTGGTATAGTTTAACTGTTCAAGTAAGGTTGCTACTAGTTCTAATGTACTAAGGAGGCTATGACACAATAAGAAGTTGCTCGCTTGTGTGTGATCAGCTTGGTGTGTGTGGAGAATGGTTTAAGTCCGGAGTTTAATTAGGAGCAAGAAACGTTTCTTCTGCATTGACATGACCAGGCAAACGCAATCCTATCCTCTCACCTACACGGCTGCACTAGTGACTCTGCCCCTGGTCATCACCAGGGTTCACCTCCAACTGCAACGTTCCATCTGTTTCTTTATCACAATCTTGTGCAAATTTTGGGTTTTCTTTCCATTGTGTGCATGCTTAATTTCGCAGTTTGAACTACCACGATTGGAGTGGGGATTGTACCAATTCTGTTGCATCTAAATTGCATTGTTCATCACATGGCCTGCACTCGATCAGATGAAGTACTAATATCTGCAGCAGTAAGATGAGTGTGAGCCAAGTTTGAGATTAAAGGACACTTTATTACCTCTTGCATGGAATACAAGAAGTCGTTTAGTATTAGTGATACAGTAAATAAGGTCATTAACGTTGTAATAAATAATAAAACATTAAGCTTCATTAAGTTGCTGTGTTGAAGGGAACAAGTCTTGTCTAGAACTCTATATATTACGGCCTTGCTGTACCATTCTTTTTCCGAGAGATGCAGACAGATTACAAAATTGCTATTTGATCTCTCTCTCTCTCTCTCTCTCTCTCTCTCTCTCTCTCTCTCTCCACCTTGTATAACTTCTGAAGTCCCCATGGATTTTAGTTTCTTTCAGCCCCATACAGGGAGCTGTAATTGCTTGCCATTTGAGTCCTACATGCAGCAGATTGGACACTACGAGATCCATCCTATTGCTGATAATCCATTTGAAGGCAATGGGGAATATACAACAGCTGGTTCCATGGTACCCTCCGCAACCTTCAACGAGTTTGGTCGTCAGTACTACTCAGAAAGCGAAACCACGAAGCCTGTCGTCAACCATGCTTCGTCTATTGATCATAAAGTTGGATCTTACCTGCCTTTGCTGACGCCCAAAACTGAGGTTTCTCATCTCATAGAAAGTGGCCTTGGATCATACAAGGCATACGAGATGAATTGCAGGTTTGTGCAAAGAAAGAAGACATCTAGTAATTCGTTGAAGAAAGCCAATGTTGTGAAAGGGCAATGGACACCAGAGGAAGATAGGTAAAATCTGTTGATACTTCCTTCTTTTTTATCCTCCTAAAAGTAAAAAAGTTTCCTAATGTAATTCAATGAGTCGATTCTTCGAATTTTAACAGGAAGTTGGTAAAATTAGTGGAACAATTTGGACTGAGGAAGTGGTCTTACATAGCACAAATGCTACCTGGAAGAGTGGGAAAGCAATGCAGAGAAAGATGGCACAACCATTTGAGGCCGAACATCAAGGTGCACCCCCACTTCCTTCTGTGCAATGTCAGTGTTGATAGCACATATATCCAATAGTGTTCTGTTGCTTGTCGATCTGTAGCGAAGTAAAAGTCTAGTGTTCTTATCAATTATACTACTCTAGTATTTCCCGTATTGCAGTGCTTGACATTTCTTTCTTTTACTTTGGCCTGCTTCAAGGAAAATTTTGATCTTAAATGGCAGAGGAACTGAGATTAACACATTCAGTCATAGGACCAACATGCGATGCATTATGGTCAACCTTAATAATTTTTTTGGTTTCGTGTTTGGTGAACCGAGTGCTTGTGGGGGGAGAGAGATAGGGATACTGAGAGTATTGTTTTCTTTTGTGGGGAAACAGATAGTATTATAGGGTATGTAGTAACATGTTAATGCATTTTGGTTGCACGCACTCAAAATGGCCTTTTTGTATCTCTTACGTATATAATTTGCCTTAAAATACAGGATACTTTAATTTGAACACGTCAGTTATATATTTTTTATTGGTCCATTAGTAAAAACTAAAGGGAAGTTCTTTCTACCTTGACATGGGGCAGCCAAAAATACAAGAGGGAAAGTTTTATTTAGGAAATCCAAAAACAAAGCACGGTTAAAAATCCATTACAATCAAATGGAGTTAGTAAAAAAAACTTCTTAATATGTTTATCGCCATTAGAAATCTAGAAAGTGTAAGGAGGAGAAAATAGGAAAAACACATGAAACAATTTGAGCCCAAAAATGGTATTCAGATTTTTTTACAGGTATCTATGATATAAAAACTTTCATGACATCATGATATCTCAATAGTACCATTTGTGCATGGGGTAACCTCTTTTTACGCAACCACAAATGCAGAAAGATATTTGGAGCGATGAGGAAGACATGGTTCTAATACAAGCACACAAGGAAGTGGGCAACAAATGGGCAGAGATAGCTAAGCGCCTACCAGGTCGAACCGAAAACTCCATAAAAAATCATTGGAATGCAACAAAGAGAAGGCAATTTGCACGGAGGCGGAGCCGTACTAGCTCCAAGGGTCCCAAATCAGGTACCCTTCTGCAAAACTACATCAAAGGCCTTGGAATTGGCCCAAGCAACAACGTCGCACCTCTTGTTCAACCTGAATTGTCGCCTTCACTTGCACCTGCACCTTCCAGAGCAAAGTCAGCAGAGACGAATGATGAGAGGCAAAAACACAATCCGTTCAACATAATAGCTACCCAAGGAAGAGGAACACTCAGCATACATGAGAATAATTGCGGCGAAACTCATTCTTGTGAAGAGCTTGTAGCTCCCATTTGTGATGATTTTTCAGTTGACATGTGTGACGGTTTGTTTGACACAAAGGAGGAGGCGTTCCAAGTTTACACCGTAGATGATGATGTGGACATGAACTATATCTTCAACCATCTCGACTATACGACCAAGGTTGATCATGAGCTAGATATGGAAATGGCATGGGACGACGACGCCTTCGAATTTGTTGAACCTGGAACGTCCCAAACCAAACCTATGCAGGTCAAGGAGGAGATGGATCTGGTCGAGATGGTGGCAGCCACACAGAATTGCGCTGGGGCAGAAAATAGCTAAATATGTAATTATACATATGCTAATTATAGATAACCGCACGACCTGAAGATGTAACTATATGTATGGTTTTTTACACCGCACGACCTTTTGGATATGTACCAGGGAATCCCTACGATCAATAAATAATGCTTCAAATGAAGCACGTACTTGGTTCACATTATATGATGTATATATATTGTAGATGTTATTCCAAAAGTGCTTATATGTTTCTTTGCTACTGTAACTTTGTTAATTGTCTGCTTTTAGCTCTGTTGAAAAACAAATTGAAGATGAATTACCAATAACATGTTTAATCACCACATTCATTAGCATTATGCGTAACATTTCAGATTACAGAATGTCAGCATCTGAGATTGCAACATCATGTGTGTTCGTGACATCCGCTGGAGATTAGGACTACCGAATTAACCCTGAACCGCGTTCGTTCTCCCGTGATGCCTTCGCTTGTTTCAGCGTGTCAAGACGCGGCCCTTCTCCGCACGCACGCAAGGTACACGCGGACGTGAATTTATACGATCGATCATGGTGAGAACTCCGTGGGGATGTGCCAGTTCCAAACATCGCATCAATCATGGTGAGTGTACTCTTGTATACGGTTGTACGCAACAATGTAACATGCGGGTTGTTCGCTTGGATCCACAGCATGCATGCCCACGCCACGACAGGGCAAATAGGGTTGCAAATTAATGAATCTAAGTGTACTCACCGATCTTTTTTTAGTTTAAATAATAGTATTATTTTAAAAAAAATAGATAATTTTTTAAAAAAACTAGTATAATTAATTAAACTAAAAATGATGGGTAGATACTTTTAGATCCACCTATTTGCATCCTAATAACGGGTGTGGTTGGCAGCGCTGGTCGGAGGTGGGGCCCATTCGCCGACGGGTGAATGCCTGTAAGCGCGGGCGTGAGACTTGTTGTGGTGGGCGCACGCACTACGCTCGCACGTTATGGGGCAAGCGGCGGCCGGCAAGAGAGTAAAGAGGCAGGCAGGTGCGCATCAGCATACGCACGCGAATGTCCTAACAATGCGACACTCCCATCCACCTGGCGGCTGGTACCGCGTCTCGCGTTACTTGACCCTTGGTCGTGCTGCAGCCAGGTGGGGGCACGAGCGGACGCACGGGTGCGTTCTGAATGTGCAAGTGTGCTTGCCTGTGCCTCGACCGACTGGATCGAACCCCCGAGCCCCAATGGGTCAAGCCGCCCTGACTTCATGCCCTGTTGTCTAGCGTACGTGTCCATGATCCCATGCACATTCGAACCCTTGTTACAACATCATACTTTGGTGACATGGAGTGGTATCGCATCCCACAAGATTGCACCGCACACATATATATCTTGGACACACACTCACGCCCCCAACACGCATAACATCTCGCATGCAAAGTTTAACCCCTCGCATGTCACATATTCACGTATGCATATTTTATCATGAAAAAAAAATCCACTTCTCATATGACTTTGAAATTCTACATCAGTTGTATTGAAGCTTCTTCTAGAATATTTTGCGGTGCTCGCATGCATCATTCGCAATGCCACTTGTGACGGATGGACCCACTCAAACTTGCACGAATTGGCTGGATTGCATGCATTATCACCCAGCAACTCAGCACAGTTATCTCCATTCTCCACAATGCCCTGTTGTGCTGTGCAGGCAGGAACCCCCTCGATTGACCATGCACCATGGACGGACCCCTCTCGCATGCCAAGATGTACCGAACAATCAAAATCGCCAACAATGACCGACAGTGCACACACATGCGTGCATGCGGGGCGTGACATTACGAACAGACTAGTGAACAGTGCAACAACGAGGACAATCGATCGGGAGGATCAAGGTTTGTTGTCAAGAGGGGACAGGCAACAACTGGGCAGGAAAAGCGTGCTCGCTCAATCCGGGTCGTTTCGTGTTGGCGAATGCTTGTGTGCATACAAGCAAAAGAGGGGAAATGTAAGTCCACACATACTCATGGATCTATAATTTATCTTAACCGTTCATCAATTTATTCGCTTGATATTTATTTATCTGTTGATCTTATTCACATACCTTATAATTTTTTTCGGCCAACCTCTTCAATACGAATCTTAACGCAAATGAATGACCTTAATAAATTATATGTGTGTGCAAGAGCTAGTGTAAATTTCGCAAATTAAAAGATGCACGATTTTCCTTGCGTGCTTTGCTTGTTCGTTATGTGTTGGTTGGCCCATGCCAATTGCCATGCATGCATGCTAGCATATCTGCTTATGCGCGTCGGCACCTTCACGATCCGTCGATCGCTGGGCAGGCATGTGTGCGAGACACGAGGAGCGCCGCTGCGTAGGAGTATCAGTTTGCTGCGAGTATTATGTGGCAGCTGCTTTATTATTGCTTTTGCTTTGGTACGTGTTTAGCTTGGCTCTCCGGATATTTCTTCCCAATCAGATGGGCGTACACGCACGCTGCCGGAGCCTGATTACGCAGGAGCAAACTCAAATCAAATCAAAGGATTATATGTTTGGAATATAAGGATTTCAATTCGTTGGAATCTTAGCGGAAATCAAATTGTTTCTGTCGAATCCTGAACATGTTTTAGCCCTCCATTCTTCTTCGTCTCCCTCGGCCACTCGACGCGCGTGATCAAGGACTGCACAAACCTGTTTGAATACGAAGGATTGTTGAAGAATTTTTGCAGTTCAATTTAGGTTTAAACTAACTTGCAAGATTTAAATACCAAGTTAACTCTCATACTGTTCCGTGTGGCTGCCAAGAATCTACTGTACCGTAGCACCGTTAAACGTACACTACACTATGACAAGTACCTATCCGTTTACGTGTACCAGAGGACGTGCTGACGTGGCCTATGAGTTGGCAGTCTGGGACCGTGCCCACTCATCTAGAGTTCCGGCATGAGCTAAATCCATGGCTGATCTATTTAACTTTAAGTTAGATCTAAAAAATTTATTATTTATATAGTAAAATCTAATGAAAATTTAGATCCAAATCTAGCTACAACTCAGACTGCATTGACCTATTCCACCCCTGCACCCATCCAAGAGAGATCAGACTGGCCGAGCCGCGACACGTGTGAGCCCCGCATGGCGGCAGCGGCCCCTCCGTACCCACATGCAAGGAATCTACCTCGACCTGGTCCACCCCGCAGGCCCTACCTGTCGGCCGGGGCCCTGACGCGGGCCCACCCCTACCAGCGACCCCGCCCTCCCTGTCCCCCTGGCCCACCTGGCATAGCGACGTGTCCGGGGCACGACTGCACGAGCTGCTTGAGCTGGACTAGACCAGGGCACACAGCTGCTAGCTGCTAACGAGCCGTCTCTATATATGCAAGGCGCCAAGGCACGCAACCGGAACGACGAGCAGTGCAAGCGAAGCTCTCTCACGCTCTTCTCGTTTCTCTCTCTCTCTTATCCTCTGCATCTGGGCGAGTTCGTTGGTGCATCCATTCTTTCTCGATCGGCCATGGACATGATCGACGCGGAGCTGCGGCTCGGCCCGCCCGGCGGCGATGTCGTGGTGCAGCCGGCGGCGGCGAAACGGCCGTCGTCGGCGGTGAAGAGCGAGGCCTCCGGGACGGATGACCATGAAGACGCCGCACCGGCCTCAAAGTAGGTGCTTCTCGCACATGCCCTTGTTGCATCGGTCACGCGCCGCGCACGCATGTAGTCACATCTGAGCTGATCTTTTGCTGTGTGTGCACTCAGGGTGCAGGTGGTGGGGTGGCCGCCGGTGAGGGCGTACCGGAGGAACGCGTTCCACGCGGCGGTGGAGGCGCCGTCGGCGAAGGCGAATGGCGAGCGAGAGGGTAAGATGAGGGGGCTATTCGTGAAGGTGAGCATGGACGGGGCACCCTACCTCCGGAAGGTCGACCTGCGGACGTACGGCGGGTACAGGGAGCTGAGGGACGCGCTGGGCTTGCTCTTCGGTTGCTTCTCCTCCTCGGCCGACGGCGGCGGCCAGTTCGCCATCGCCTACGAGGACAAGGACGGCGACCTCATGCTCGCCGGCGACGTGCCCTGGGAGTAAGTACAAACAAAAATCTAAATAAACTTTTGCCGGGAATCAAGGAGGAACTAGCTGATCTGACAGAGTTTCTGTCAACCTCTGTTGATTTGTAGTATGTTCATCTGTTCTTGCAAGAAGTTGAGGATCATGAGGGGGTCTGAAGCAAGATGATCAAGGAGGCGTCCATGGAGCATGCAAGAATTTGTTGCACGCATGGAGCGGACACGCTCATCTGTGGCCAGGACTCATGACGAGAGACTGGCCTATCGATCATTCGATCGATGCATGGCGCTCTACACTTCTACAGACATGGATCGGACTTGGAGGCGTTGCATACCTGCATGGGGAGAACGGCCAGCCCATACGTGGCTAGATGCATCGTGTTCTACGGCCAGCCCATGCGTACACGCACATACATGGAGATGATGGTTCTATCACGGCGAAATACGCACGCCGTCCTGTCAGATGGATGGATGTCCAGTGTTGTGGTTGCAGAACTACAGATCAGAGAGATTCAGCCATGTAGCAGGAGGAACTAAGATTTGTCTATATAAGCTGAAGCTTTTCTTTTTTAATTTTGGGTTTCCCTTTCATATGAATGAAGAAGGCTGAGAAATGAGCGAAAGGAAATAAAAGAGAGGGAAATTTCTTTTGGGGTATCTCCTGACGACAAAAGTCAATAAAAACTTGTGTCAATTATTTATCCGATTAAGCTAGTTCTTTCAAGTATTTCTTAATCTCTTTTCTTTTCTTCTCTGTAAAGCTTTCGTTTTTTTCCAGTCGATGTGTTGAAGTTCATTACCGAGAAAAGTCAGAGCGAAAAACATTGCAAAGCATCAGATCCGAGTAAACTCGACCAGTCCTTTCTGGTAACCGGTCACCCATCAATAATTCTGTAGGACATGGAGATTGTCATTAAAACTGCCATACATGACGAAGCAAAACAAGATCACCGTGCCTTCGTACAACTATCTTTAGTGATCTTAAAGATTCGTGCCAAAAATTGCACAAACAAGCATTCAATTCTCCAAAAAGAAACATGCATGCAAAGGGACTCAGAGACACGTACTGATGGAGTCATGGAGATGCAAATAAGAACGGAAGCGTCCAAATGGACGTCACCCATGCATGCTTACCACATGAACGTCTGAGAACGACGACATTTAGCATGGAGCACAGCAGAAGATGCGGAGGAATCACTGATGACGATGGTACCAGGAGAACTCCTGCAACCAGAATGTCAGTGCAGCGCAGAGGGCTATTAGCCGGGACATCCAGGGGACACGCATGGCTGCACGAGAAATTCAGGCAGATGCATGACAGCGAAATGTAACTATCACCGTAACGTTCCCCGGTAAAGATGAAAACAGAGCACCAGAGCGCAATAGTAAAAGTTCCCTTGCAACTGACGGTGAATGCTTCAACTACGGACAACGTGCATCAGACCCACCCACATAGTAGATGCGAACCAGACAGCAGGGAGACAATAAAACATACGTATCATGCATACAGGTCATGAAATTTCAGAGCTGGGGAAGACAACCAATTCACAGCCTAGCATCCCTTCAGACCAAGACACAGGATGTACTGAATTCATGGAGCTGTCACTCACTATTCCACCTTTCCAGTACCATGAATTGATGGCAGATCATGGAAACATAATTTCACGAGCAAAATGAGCATGCATTCAGTACACAGGCAATGTAGATGTATACAGATGGATGCAGAGCAATAGAAGGGTCATTTTACATCAGGTTAGATCATACAAAATCATCAACTTGCTCAGGCACCACACATGCTGTGTTTTTCCTTTCCAAACTAAGCAGGCTGAAAGTCAAACTTTGTTCGGAATCTCAGTTTCCGCCCCACTATTCACGCACTTCAGAATATTCATGCCTGTTAAGATAGAGAAGTAGCACCATGAGACTGCATATATTGATTGATAGCATCAAGTACAAGTGACATTTCATCGCTAAAACTGTTTGGATATGGCAGACAAACGGGTACAAAAAAACAACTGGACATTGCACCCAATGAAACATCCAATTTCCAGCCACACAAACATCATGTGACAAGATTTTCCTTTCTATCATCTTGAAAAGAAAATGCCCAAGTTGTTGATATTTTATTACAACTACTGTTTATACGGATCTCCCCTTCTGATCAATGAATACATACAACCTGAGTACACATCCTTAGGAGTGGACACACAACAGATAAAGTTCAATAGTTTGGACATTCGACGAACAAGATACAGATTTCACAGAAGCATCCCAAGGGACCATAAGTATAACAGTATACTTTATGATTTATGCAGAAGTAGATATTCTGGTGATGGTGAGATAAATGAACTTGGATCTCATCGAGAAGTTTGAGAAAACAGGACGGATGCAAATTTTAGAAACAATCCATCATCTGTTTTGTCAAATATGACCTCATTAAAAAGATACATAACAAAAGTCTGGTGTGGATGCAGAGTTATACCAGCTTCTTTTTCTTCTTATGCCTCCTTTTGCGACGTGGTTTATGAGCATCAGAATTTGAACTCAGATTGCTGTTATGATCTCCAGGATGATTCGGTACTCTTCTATTTTTGAATGAGTCACCACTTGTGCTGTTTGAAGTATTGCTCGAGCTGGATATCACATGTTTATCTGCAGATCTAGCTCTATTTGGTGCTAAGGAGCGAGGTGGTGGCATAAGAGCTCGAGCATCTCTCTGATGCTGCAAAACATAATAGGTGGGGTTAAATACAAGGAAACAAAAACTGCAACAGCTTGCAAAAACTCAGAAGAAACTTGAAACACTAATATAAAAGTACCTGGTTCTTTTCATCACTTGACATGCCAGATGCTGCCCTACCTGAAGCACAGGAAGCTGGTTCTCTGCAGAAAATTAGTACTAGTAACATTAGCACGCTGAGTCAAAAAAGAAAGAAAGAAAAAACGTTTGAACAGCAGTTGTAATTCTCTTGCAACACCAGAGCATAAAAGTGGTTCGATTTCACTTTTTATAAATAAGTAATAGCATGTTGCATGATATATCAGAGGGAACCTTAAAAACATGTAGAATAGCCAAGATCTGTGGTTTGTGAGTCATACTTAGCACTTTTGTCAGTCCACTCATCATCAGCCTCCTCATCACTTGAACTTCCAGACATAAAGAAGTCATCATCACTCACATCCAAGGTATCATCGTCGCTTGCTGTCTCTGTTGATGACCAAGAATAAAGTTGAGTACTTAAGATAGATAGTAGATATCCAGTCAAAAAGGCAGTATGAATTTCAAAGGTCATCAAGAGAAACAGTAAAAAAAACATGCACCTTCTAAATCTTTTCCGTTCGCTGCAGCAGCCATGAGATTTTCTTTGACCTGTTTACGCCACTTACTCCTCTTCTCAACAATATCCGGGTTATTCCCTCCGGTGAATAACGAGACATATTTCTCATTCTTTGGGAAAAACTACACACAAGAAAAGATATATAACCTTTAGCTGAAAATTCAAGCAGGTTCACATAAATAATGGTAGCTCAGATACTCCAATCTAATGCCAAGAGAATGATTCAGCAAGCAAAAGAAAGTTGTAGTGATCCTAATATCATCAGGGGAGTACTGCAGTGAGCTTACTCTAACGTATTCAAGGTCTTCTCGTAATTTTGACAGCTTATTGCTGGCATCATCAACATTTGAACGTTGCTGCTTCTCAAGGCGCCTTATCATCCTCTCAATCTTTCGCCTCTCTTGTAGTTTGAACAACACCAAGAAAATGTTAAGTACAGGCAGGCAAGTACAGACAGGTAGAGAAAGGGCACAAGTGATAACAGACCAAAGAATTTTATCTTTCTGTCTCTCAACTGTACTGTACGTTGAACAGCCAGTTCATTCTGAAGCTCTTGCTGCCTCTTCAGTTCTTCCAATTTCTTCTCTTGAGCAACTCTGATGTCATTAGGAAGGTCCTGAAAATTCAAATAGACAGCATTAACATCTTGTCAACATGGCTGAAAGAAAAGGGGTCTAAGGTTCATGTCTGTAGTCGGAACTCAGAAGAACAGAGAAAAATCTCAATTCATGAAAATCCTAAAGTGCTAAAACCTGTTCTGCAAAATGGCAACAATTACAAGAGGACCCAACAAATGTATAGCTCCTAAACATCATCACTTTGGGAAAAAATTGAGCATACAAACTTAAGGTGGGGTTAGCTTCACAATTGCTGTGCTCGTTAAAGCACAACAGGACAATCACCATGCCAAGGAAGGGCAGACAGCATTATTTTTTCCCCCTTGATTTCAACAGAGTACAGGTCCTCCTGTTTGTAGGCAGACTGCACCTGACCGAGTAGGCCTCTAGAAAACTATAATTCTATCTGGACTCATAACTCATTACTTGAATAACTCATCTAGCCTTTTGTACTCCAGCTCGAACATGACATGTGGCTCTTTTGTCTTAAATAACTACTTACTACCCTAAGAGAACTAATATTCCACCCGAACTCCGACTAAAATGTGAATGAACATGATACATGCTTACCACTATGCTGCTGCTGCTATTTCCATGATGTTCCTGCTATCAGTGCCTTTCTCCACAATACTACAGATGGTTCAAGGTTTGGTGTATTATTTTTTTCCTCAGGAACGGCAAATCCAGAAAGCCTATCAGACCAGTTTCTCACAAATAAGTGGACAGTACTATAGACGTCATGCATCACCCATGCACAAGCAATTGTGAATAGGATTGAAATTCATGGACACACTACCTTTCTCCTTATATATGGCCACACAAGAAACCCAACTGACCTTGATTTAGAATAGTGCACAACATGAATAAGCACAATCCTCTTTGGATAGAAGGGACTTGTACAATCGGTTGCCATCTTAGTCCTGCTTATTTCCAATCTAAGTAAGGGTTTGGCTACAATTGTATGTTACCAATGCTAGGATAACCGATATATACCATTGAACAATCCCCACTTCTCCTTCGGCAAGAAGGAATGCAGACCTAACATTTTCTGATCTATCAAGTTCGGTCTGCATACTTAACATCGCATATGTTGTTTTTTCAAACAATATTTGACATTAACGTTGTGAATAGCATCTATGCAAGCTACCTGAATGAGCAGTAATCCAGTTACACCATGAACTACTCTACTGAGTCGAATGCAACGAATGGAGATCTCAGCTGAACCATCAATAAACCCTACCCTAGCACCAATGAACTAACATTCGTAATTGAGTAATTCATCATCGCAGCCAAACTACTCTGCTTAAAGTCCAAGCTATTAGTGACGTAGGCTCCCAAACAAACGCCCACCGCTCCACACGCCACGGCTAAACCCTATCCATGGGGACAGAACAACGAGCAGCGACAGGGTACCTTGCGGAGGAAGCGCTCGGTGGAGCGGATCTGGTTCTTGAGGGTGGCGGTCTTGGAGGCGGCGGTCCGCTTGCGCTTGCGGTCGGCTGCGGCAGCGGAGGCCGAGGACTTGGGGCGGCGGACGGCGGCGCCGCGGCGAGGGTAGCCGCCGCGCGCCATCGCCGGAACCCTAGGCGGAGGCATGGGAGGGGGAGGGTTGCTTCTTCCGCGTCTACGCGGCGGGAGTTTGGATTGGGCCGGGTGGCGTCGGCTTCGCGCGTTTCGCTTTCCACTTCGAGCTGGGAATTGCCAGTGCCCGCCCAATTGGAATGCACGGCCTGCCTGCCTGCCTGCATATTTAATGCACCCGCGGTAATAAATGGGGATGGTTTCCTCAAAATTTATGAAAGTTGTTGCGCAAAAAAATTGTGAAATTTTTCAAACGTCCAATCGTGAACAGCGATGTTTTGGACATAAGTGTGGTTTTCGAAACGAAACTCGCAACTTGTTTATAAAAAATGGAAGAGAGCCGCCCTGCTTCATTTAAATATTTAAATAAAAGAAAATCACCAAAATAAAAAGGAAGTCACTCGACGTTTGATTTTCCACGCAAATAATTCATTTTTAGCAAAATGATCTCACTCCACCTATGCTGCATTCACCCCCCCCCCCCCATTGAAAAATGGAATTAGATGACGTGGGACGGTGGGAGTATTGCTACATGGCCTATCGACTCTGATCCAGAGGTGTTCAAATGGGTGGCCCGATCCAACCCATCTATGATTGCGATATGGCCCATTAGGCACGGCCTACCTAGGTATGATTGGGAGATTATGCCGTGCCGGCTCACGGGCCAGGTTGCAGCCCAGTCTTGACCCACTGGACGATCATGTCATGACTTGCAGCCCACGGCACATTCAGCCTAGTGCGTCGTCACGGCTTGTCTAGCCCTTTTCGCCTGTGAGGCACGAAATATATCATAAAAATCAGAGAAAAGTAAAAAGTACACAAAATATAGAAAATATGCAAAGATCTGATATTGAAATTAAATAATAAGGTTTATTAATGTTTTGTCTGAAACAATCGAGACTAATGTGCCTGAAATAATGAGCTTTATTAACGACTGGGCTAATCATGCCTAATGGGCCCTGCCATGACTAGACCGACCTAAGCCTTTGTGATATACTAGCCTAGGCATGATCGGGGCTGGGCCGTGCTGTGTTTGAGCCATGCCAACAATATTGGGCTTTGGTCAGCCCATTTGGCCACCTCTAATCGGGCCTGTATCTTAAAAATATGTGAAAATGAAGGGTTTACAATGTTGCTCCTTGGCGTTTGCTCAATCCGCCAGACAAAACCACAGCAAACATTACGAGGATTCTCACTCTGACACTTATTTCCGAACCTCAGTCACCTCGTAATTTTACACCGAGCCATCTTAACGAATGTTAGAAACTCACCACTCACCATAACCTCATCAACGCGATGCATGAACACTGCACAAGTCCACAACCATTTCGTCCTTTTCTATGCACTACACTATGCAGCAGAGAAACAATGAAAACCATTTACCATGAGCGGTTTCAGTTTTCCACCCCCTACCTACCTTCCAGTTCCAAGTCAGGAATGGATCCAGCAGTTTCAGTCCTTCAGAGACCATCATGGGAACATTCTGTCAAATGAAGTGAGAAACAAGACGATGGTATGTCGTGAGACAGTTGCATCACCGCCACTAGCAGAGCAGGACATTACAAAAACAGCAGCAACTCCAGGCGCATTTTTGTAAGAAACGAGAGAGCTCCAGGGAACGAGAGATCGCAACGCACTTTCTGTATTGATCATAGGTGTGTTTATATACATGTACACAAGCTAACTACCTCTCCTATATGCTAGGCTAGTGGAGCAGTATAAGCGGATCACTAAGGACCAGGTATACAAGCATGCCGTGCATGCGGTAACGGTTGCTTACACCCCGTCGCAGTCTGAGCGTCGCCGGAGATGCACAGGCTGGATCAAAATTCTTCAAATGTCACCGTTGGCAGGCCTTTGGTCATGACATCGGCGAACTGAAGACTTGTCGGAACATGTAGAACACGTAGCTCGCCGAGCGCAACTTTCTCGCGGACGAAATGTATGTCGAGCTCGATGTGCTTTTGTGCGGCGGTGATGAACTGGGTTGGCGGAGAGGTATACGGCTGACACGTTATCGCAGTAGACAATGGTCGCCTTGTCGACTGGTGAGTGAAGCTCTTGTAGTAGTTGCCGGAGCCAACAACACTCGGCCGCGGCGTTCGCCACGGCGCGGTACTCAGCCTCCGCGCTGGACCGTGAAACCGTGGGCTGCCGTTTCGATGACCATGATACGAGCGCGTTCCCGAGGAAGACGTAATAGCCCGATGCCGATCGTTGTGTGTCGGGGCAGCCAGCCCAGTCTGCGTCGGAGTAGGCGACGATGTCAGCTGAAGGCGAGCCGGCGATGGTAAGGCCGTGATCAGTTGTCCCACGGACGTAGCGCAGCACCCGTTTGAGCATGGCCAAGTGGCTGTCTCGTGGGTCATGCATGTGTAGACAAAGCTGCTGCACGGCGTATGCAAGGTCCGGCCGTGTCAGGGTCAGGTACTGTAATGCGCCAGCCAGGATTCTGTACGAGGACGGATCGGAGATCGCGACACCATTGGAGGCAGACAACTTCGGCTTGGTCTCGACAGGAGTCGTAGTAGCCGAGCACTGAGACATGCCTGCTTGGTCCAGTATCTCTTCCGCGTATTGCGATTGGGACAGGAAGAAGCCTGAGGACGATCGAGTGACCTGTACGCCAAGAAAATGGTGCAGGGGCCCAAGGTCCTTCATTGCGAATTCGGAAGTGAGTTGAGTCACCACCGAATGGAGCAGTGAAGTTGTGGACGCAGTAAGCACGATGTCGTCGACGTAGAGCAAAAGGTAGGCCTTGTCGTCGCCGCGTCGTAGGAGGAAGAGGGAGGAGTCTGAGCGTGTCGCCGTGAAGCCGTGCTTGCAGATGAAGTTGTGGAAGTGAGAGAACCATGCCCGGGGCGCCTGTTTTAATCCGTAGAGGGATTTCTGCAGGAGACAGACATAGTCCGGGTGTGCACTGTCGACGAAGCCAGCCAGTTGGGCGCAGAAGACCTGCTCGGGAAGCTCGCTGTGAAGAAAGGCGTTTTTCACATCGAGCTGGTGCACAGGCCAGTTGCGTGAGGCAGCGAGGGCGAGGACGGTGCGGACGGTGCCTGGCTTGACCACATGACTAAATGTCTGGTCGTAGTCGAGACCGGGACGCTGAGAGAATCCGCGCACGACCCACCGTGCTTTGTAGCAAGCGAGAGAGCCATCAGCGTTGAACTTGTGGCGGAAGATCCACTTTTTAGAGACGACAGGTGTACCAGGCGAATGGGGAACGAGCTCCCAGGTCCGGTTTGAGAGTAGTGCATCGTACTCATCCTGCATCGCGGCAAGCCAATTGGCATCACAGAGAGCAGCATGAACGGAGGAGGGTATAGGAGAGATGTCAGTGGTCGTAGCGACCGTGGCGTAGCGCGGATTTGGTTTAACAATGCCGTGCTTACGACGAGTGATCATCGGATGCGATGTGCGATGAGGTGAAGGTGCTCGTGGATGATGGGTTGAGCGAGGAGGAGGGGAGGAGCTGCGACGTAGCGTGAGGTCCGGCGTAGCGCTGGGAGGGGAGTGAATGGCGGAGCTGGAGGGCCCAGCAGGAGATGCTAGCGTCTGTTGAGGTGGAGGCGGCGCAATCTGAGGTGAGTGGTGCGATTGTTGCGCGGAGCGCGGAACCGAGCCTGGAGAGAATGAGTCATGCGTAGCTGGGTCCGTTAGACGAGGGGGTTGCATGCATGGTGGGTCCGCATTGCATGCATGCATGCATGTCATTTGGCGCGACGGGAAAAGAGGACGCCGGGAGTGCTGCTGGTGCGGGGCGCATGGAGGAAGGCGGAAGCTGCGGATCGGTGGGATAGGAGGAGATCTGGCAAAACAGAAAGATTGTTTCATCGAGGTAAACATTGCGAGAGATGATGATCCTCCGGGTGGTGAGATCGTAACAGCGATAACCTCGGTGCTCGGGAGGATAGCCAAGGAAGATGCAAGCAGTTGAGCGTGGAGCCAACTTGTGAGGCGCAGTGGAGGAGGTATTAGGATAACACAAGCAACCGAAAACGCAAAGGAGGCTGAAATCTGGTTGGATTTTGAAGAGAAGCTCGTAGGGAGTGGAGAGTTTCTTGGGTTTGTAGGGGCGTCGGTTTAGGAGATACGTGGAGGTAGATAAGGCCTCCGCCCAAAACGAGGGGGGCATGGACACATGAAATAACAAAGCGCGAGTGCCGTCGTTTAAGGTCCGAAGAATGCGCTCTGCCTTGCCGTTTTGAGGTGAAGAATATGGACAAGAGAGACGAAGGACTATGCCGTGGGAGGAATAGAATTGGCGAAGTGTGGAGTTGTCAAATTCCCTACCATTATCTGTTTGCAAGGAAAGAATGGGGCGAAAGAATTGGGTATTGACGTAGGCATGGAACTCAATAAGTTTGGATGCGACGTCAGATTTTCGACGAAGTGGAAAGGTCCAAACATAATGAGTAAAATCATCAAGCAGGGCAAGATAATATTGGTAGCCAGATATACTGAGAACAGGGGATGTCCATACATCACAATGAATTATTTGAAATGGGGATTGAGAAATAGAGGTAGATGTGTGGTACGGTAGGCGAACATGTTTGCCAATACGACATGCATGACAAGTACTGGACACATCTTTATTGCATTGAGAAGGAAAACTACGTAATGACTGAAGAAATGCTTCTCGTCCTGGATGTCTGAGGCGTTGATGCCAGAGATCAGCAATGGTGGAGGAGAGATAGGCGGTTGTCGGTGGAGTGGAGCAAACGGGATAGAGGTCACTGGTGCTGTCACTGCGGAGAATCACCATGCTGGTTCGCCGATCCTTGATAGAAAAACCACGATCATCAAATTCAATGGTAATAGGGTTATCACGGGTGAGAGCACGGACAGAGACAAGATTTTTGACAAGTGACGGAGAAACAAGAATGTTATGGAGGTGCAAAGGAGAGGATGAGGTAGGCAGAATGGAAGAACTAGTATGTGTAATGGGCAAAGCGGAACCATCGCCAATGATGATCCGAGAAGAGGAGGTGTAGGGAGAGAGGGATGAGAGAGTACCAGAGGACGACGTCATATGAGAGGAGGCGCCGGTGTCCATAAACCAGTCTCCACCGCCGTCGGAGGAGTATGGCTGGACGGAGAGGTTGGACAGTGCCGCAAGGAGTTGCGGATCGAGCTGCGTCGATGGCGAAGAAGATCCGGCAGCCTGCTGCGCGACGTGGGCATGTGGCGTCGAATCGGCGGGTCGCGGACCGAGAATGCCAGCGCCAGCTGGAGTAGGCGCGGACACAGGCATGGGCAGCGGCCAAGCCTGGACCATACCGGTCCAGGGGTTGAATCCTGGCCAGAATGGGGGCGGTGTCGGGGCGACGTGCTGGCCGCCGGCGTCGAACGAAGATGCCGACGAGGCCTGCTTCTGCTTCTGCTTCTTCTGGGACCCTTTGGCTTTCTTGGAGGCTGAGGCGCCTGGGCGGGCGTTGCTGGGGAAGGTGCCGGGAAAGCCAGTGGGAGCCTGGGTCGCAGGTGGACGCGCACCGACGTGAGCCTGGGCGAACAAAGCCGCCACGGCCTGCGTCTTGGCGGACTCGGCGAGACGTTGCTCCTCAAGCATGAGGAAGGAGCGTGTCTTCAGGAAGGATGGTGGGCGACGACGCTGCATGAGATGAGGGATCGCATTGTGCAGCCGAGGGTTGAGGCCGTGGAGGATCGTGTAGATGAGATCCTTGTCGGCGACCGGGGCGCCGAGATCGGCAAGAGTTTCCGCCTTCTCCTTGAGGCGAGAGCAGTACTCTAGAACGGTGAGATCACCCTGCTGGAAGTTGCGGAACTCGACGCTAAGGTAGACGGCACGAGTGTCCTTGTTGTCGCGGAAGACGCGGCGGATGGAGCGCCAGAGGGAATAGGCGGTGTCGTTGTCGCCGAAGACCGTGCGGAGCAGAGCCGGGGAGACGCGGTTGTAGAACCAGCCTACGATCGCGAAGTCGTTTTGGACCCAGTCCGAGTCTCCTTTCGCCGGCGAGCCATCGACGTGGTCGCGTAGACCGAACTCGCCGAAGAGAGCGCTGAAGTAGCGGCACCACGGGCGGTAGTTCGAGGCGTCGACGTCGAGGACGATGGGGACGCGCGAGGTGATGTGGGTGCTGTGGACAAGAGAGGGTGGAGCGGGTGTGGTGTGGACCTGGAGGCCGACGGCTGCGCGAGGGGAGCCGGAGTCGGAGGAGCTGGAAGAGGAATCAAAGGCGGAGGAGGAGTTCATGGTGGCAGCGGAAGAATTTGGGGATCGTGGAGCGTCTGGTACCATGTAAGACACGAGAGAGCTCCAGGGGACGAGAGATCGCAACGCACTTTCTGTATTGATCATAGGTGTGTTTATATACATGTACACAAGCTAACTACATCTCCTATATGCTAGGCTAGTGGAGCAGTATAAGCGGATCACTAAGGACCAAGTATACAAGCATGCAGTGCATGCGGTAACGGTTGCTTACAATTTTGAGCTGTCTTAAGCATGGAGCAACATCAGGTGCTGCAGAATGATGTAATACCAGCATCAGGTTTAACACACAGGCACACCAAAGAAATGTACAACTTCTATGAACCACCATATGCAATTACGTGTGAAGTGAAAGAACGAATGCTAAGTGATTTACATAAAATATATTTTCATGTGTCAAGCTATTCCACAGAAGTCTCACAGTATATTAGGCAGCCAAATTATGAACATATGATATTACCGACTATTCCATAGATAAACACAAAATAAGTTGGGAGAAAGGATTGTAGTATAACATCACAGAGATAACAAAAAGTGCTATACCAGAAACAGTGATCAACAGGAATTGGCTGCAAACAGATGGCAGCAAAGGCCGACATGAGGGCAACACTCTTCCTTGAAAACCAACATTTCAAAACTAGTAAAGATAAAAGGGAGGCAGTATCTTTCTTTAGTAAAAGGGCTCACAGATAGCAGAGGCAATTCCACCAAAGAACTTTTTTAAAATCAAGCGAAGGATAAAGTGCTTTGTGGACATTTCACCAGCTATTGAGGGTCATGTAGTCATTAATAAAGCTCATGAACAATTGACAACAAACAAGTCAGTGAACTATTTACAGTATCATGAAACAAATCATTAAGTGGTGCAATCAATCATTTGCCCAGATTATGCCATTACAGGAAGTGAAAGGGCAATAACAGCTGTTGTCCACAAATAAGTAGGCAAAACAATAATGGGGCAGACGATAATTCATCACAGATAATGTCGACTACTTCTAAGATTAATTTCATCCCAACTTTATATGGAAGTTCTTATCAAGAGTGTATCCTAACAGGGATAAAGTAACACCCGCAGATAGCAGACCCACTAGCAAGCTGATGACCCACTAGCAAGCTGATTTAACGCATGCTCAGCCTCCATTGACCAAAGCCTCCGCCCTCCACTTTGGAAAAATGGAGAAGAGCGAACATCACCATCAACACCATCTTCCATTTCATATTGTATTCAAATTTTGTCAACCATTTGTGCAGGCCGTAGACACAATCATACATCAATCCCTTTTGATTAGTCCATACACCCACTACCGAAAAAGCAGTCCCCACCACAAAGTGTATGGCTAGTTCACTACAGACCCGGAAAGAAACATTATGAGAGCACGCCTGACTCTTTAGTAGCTCTCTCCATCACTCACACTCATAGGAGCATTGAAAGATGCAGGAGCATGAGCAGGTTATTGCTTGCCATATCCTTGCAATGAAAGCACCTTTGAACAAAAGATGGAAAGGGAGAAGGTGACATCATATACCATTGGTGCAACATCAGTGGAGAGGATCTTTTAGGTCTTTTCCTGCCTCCTTGTTAGTGAATCAAAACCAGCAGTTTTATCTTACACTTTGACAGGTTGACGCCCGCTAGTAGTTGTAAGGACGCATGTTACAATTGCTGTTACTATACTAGGAAGGAGTGTTGGGTTCTGGCTTCACTGGTTGGCCATCCTGTGAATGTTGTGTGTCATAGATTGCCATGGCAAGCGAGATTGGCATCATGCAGAGTGCTTTGGATTGGAGAAACTGCATAGCTGCTCCAATGTCTTCTTCCATCAGCTTTGCGACCTGTCTTTCTGTGCCATCTGTTGACCATTTTTCCCAAATCTGCTGTTTGCTCCCACTATCACTTGCTTCCCCCTAACGAAAATAAAGCAAGATCCAGTTCAACAACCAAAAGATATGACGATATAGAGATGGAAAAGGACTATCAAATTGATTTTTTAAGTCAAGGCACGATCACTCAAGAAACAAATAAGGCGCAATATATTATAGCCATCATAGAGCTAATGCTGGCGATATATGAGGCTTCAGAAATTGGGCTTTGAAGCAGGCTATATGCCTATGATGAAGCATACTGATAAATAAACTAGATGAAACAGAGACAATGATAACATATCTAGAAAGCATGGATGAAATGCTTCATCTGGCTAGTGTAGACTAGTAAAGATGACCAATTAATTTGTTTAAACTGTAGAGCTACAGTGATTGACACTGAGAGCAAGACATGCAAACAGTCCGTACTGACATAGAAAAACATATCATACAGAATGGAAACAAGTTGATGAATGGGCGCTGCCTTTCAAAACTAATGCCTAGGAAAAAGTAAGTGAGAAACTGGAACAAGAGAAATATAGATGTTGATGACAAATTTATGGAGGCCTTTAGGAATCGGAACTGGAATGATTCTTGCAAATTGTGCCAGATATGCATATTGTATCCTAACAAGACATATAACATAATTGAACCAAACCTGCTTTTAGTTGCAATTCTAATCATTATCAATTATCAATACGAAAACCAAGACCAGATTTTGAGTTTGAACATCAGGCTAAAGTACAAAGTTATGTGTTCCCAATGAGCTGAAAGTCAGCAGCTTCCACAAAATGAAAAAAAAAAAAATGAGCAAAGTGACAACAGGTAAGAAAAAAATCTTTCAAGAATTATAATTATGGTTTTACAAAATCACACAAAAAAACTGGTTTACGGTTTTACCAGCAACTGTGGTGAAACGATACTGCTTGTTTTTGATAGAACACAGCAAAAACTCAAGAGCAATTTGAGCTAACTGAAAGTCCTATATTATTACTTAAATTGCAGTAAAACTGAACTTAACAGAAGGTCATAATGCATAATTCTACATTAGTCACAGGTTTACCTTAACTGAAAGTGGAATATCAGCAACCAGTTGTGCAACAGCACCAGCACCGCCCAGTCTGCTCATGCTTAAAACCTAACAATACAGAATCAAGGTCCATCAATAACTGGTTCTTTACGCTTCATAGATAATAGCGAAATGAACTTTACCTTAACTTGAAGCCTCAGAAACTTCACATAATCGAGGATCTCATCTAGCATAACTGCCCTATCTGTCTGCATAGTATACAAGGATATATCATATCAGAATTTCTTCTAGCTGTCATCATCTGATGTTGCAAGGTGACTGGAACTATGGATATGATTATTACAAAATCATGTATTGTATATTATCCTAAGGATATATGCTTGCTTTCTGAAAAGGAAAGGCATACTACGCTCACATAGCATAGTTCTCAATGAGATAACAATAAGTTATTTTAAAAGCACAGAGAGTTATTTGTCGAAACAATGAGAAGCACAGAAATAATCTATTATTATGAGCACATCATGGCACTGGACCACTTGTTGAAATTCTGTCAATGGCAGGCATGTGAACCCTAGAAGTTTTTTACCTTTATAATAACATCTACAAGTATAATAACATTATTACCTTGTTTGTATTGGGGACCAATTCCTGTAGAGCCCTCATCCTTTCTGCTATTTTCTCTCTTCTTAGCTGCAGTAGAACAAATATGGTTCAAAATATTGTTGAATAAGCGGTTCAAAGGATTGTAAAAGCAAAAATGAAAAGTGAGAAAATATAGCTTAAACTAAGGGGGGAATCCATGAGCACGATAAAATAGCAGCACACACAATTCCACAGCTACTAGAAACATGTTACTGAAGTTCAAAGCAAGCAGCCTAACTTAAAGCATTAATATTCTGTAGCTAAATAGTAAGTACACAATATTCACAACACGCTTGGAACATGACATATGAATCATTGAAATACTAGTATAATACAATGACATGGCCATAGTGAGACTTAAAAACGCCATAGACCTCCGCCAAACGGTAACCCGTCATCTAGCTAACGCAACAGCCCTCTTAAAACATGCTATTACTAATTGCTTGCACCGAAAGAGAATGTTTAACAACACAGCCTCTTCAGTACCAATTAGAAGCCGATTGCTCAGTCACAACGTGCAACGCAAGACACAGGACCAATGATTGCTTGTGCATGTCGAGCAAACGCGGCTTAAGGCCAGCTATCCAAGAATTATAAACCATAAAAAACAGCGCACCAAAATATAACCCTTAATCCCCTTACAAATGGCGGGGTTATGATTTATGCTGCTCGCAGATCACAACAACAAAATATTTCTGAAACCGAATGCCCAAGCCATACGATTCAAGTGCAGAGAGATCGTTTCGTTACCCTCTCCGCGATGCTGTGGGGGTCCGTTGCCTGCCCACGCCGCGCCCGAACCTTCGGCCTCGGAGCCGGTGGCTGCGGTCCAACCCCTGCCCCGCCCTGCTTCGTCTGCTGCGCGTGGAACACCTAAAACCCACCAGAACACACCCAAAAATGGCACAATTAGTAACAACCCTGCAAATTCGTCACCACTCACCAGAACACGCATAAATTGTACACCTGCGCTGCGGAATGCGTAGTACCTGGGCAGGCGGGCTGGGGCGGAGGTGCGTCGGCTGCACGCCGCCGCCGCCGCCAAACACCGGCGGGAAGATCCCGGGAAGCTGCACGGCCTCCCGATCCTGCAGAGGCGAGCGAGGAAGCTTAGCACGCAGCGCACACACACACACGTTCGTTTGGTGCAGAATGCAAAGGCAAAAGCCAGAAAAAAAAAAGGGGAAAGCAGCGCTCACCGCCTTGCCACCGTCAGCGTCGCCGCCGAGGCGCTTCCCGCTCCCGGACGCCTCTGCCGCGGCGTCTAGTCTGAGCACGAGGGAGAAGGGCTGGTCCCCCGCGGACCGGCCACCCCCCGCGGCAGCGGCGGAGTAGGAGCCCCCGGCCATGGAGAAGAACTGGTCGAGGAAGTCGTCCTCCGGCCCCTGCGGCGGCGGCTGCCCGGCCATACCTCGCGACGAGAGGCTCGCCCCGCTCGCCTTCGACGGGAGCCGCCGAGCTGCTCGCTCTCCGGCTGCTACCGGCGGCACGGAACGGAAGTCGTTTGCTCGGCGAGAGTGCAGCGGCCAAGTGGGGATCGAGGAGTGGTGGCCTGGTGGGTGGGTCGCTCGCCTTTTATTCACTCTCGCGGTAGGATGGTGAACTGCATGGCCCCGATGGGCTCCACGTAGCAGAAATGGGTCCAGCCAGCGAAACGGTAACCGTCTGTGTGAATTTGTTTTGGTAACAGAAATTGAAGCCCAAAGTCCGAGATAGAGAGCTCAAGGCCCAGAAACATGCTGAAGTTTTATTTTAGGGAAAATTGTATATGTAAGATTTTATCTAGTAGTGAAGCAATCATAACCGAACTCTTTTTTTTTTATGAAGTTGCACACTTTTAGTAACTCTACACCATAACACTACATGCGTATGCAAAATCTCAGAGCCAAACGCCTATTAGTGCTCTGGCTTATGAGTGCTCTAAAAATCCACATGAACAAACTCCCGCTCGACTTCAGGCAGCTTCTCGAGCTCCTCCTGCAGCGATTCCCCTACGGTGTGCGCCTCTCGTAACCGCATATTTCTGAGAATTCGATGTCAACCTGAGGTGCCACAAGAGCAGATTATTTACTGTAAGATCAAGATCGCATCACACTGGTAGCAAGAGATCAAACCCTGCATTTTCTAACACAGTTTTGGACCAATTCACGATGGTACACGAACTGCTCCCGCGACCGTGGCCACTGCCCGTCAGCCACTCAGGTCCTCGCCGGAGTCCGCGCCCAAGACCTCCTTGCGCGCTGCGCCGTTGCCGCCCATCCACTCCACCTCCTCCCCCGTCTCGTTAGAGCCAACATGAATCGAACCACCGCGGTTGCGAAAGATAGATGGGCCTTCACAGAGGAAGCCCGACACCAAATAGCAGATCCTGGCCCCTAACTCGCCGCCGTACCACGTAACCTCAACGACGCAGACGCAAGGAGCCTAGCACAGAAAGGAATAAACATGGAGTCATATAACTCGCTGTCATCTAAAGGTGTGAAGATAATATCCTCGTGTGCGAGTAAGTCAGTAGATGCTTCAATTGATCCGCAGACGCCTAGTAAAATAACAGCAAAATCAGTAAGTTTTATGTACATCTAGCATCGTTGTGTATTCTTAAACTGCATATTGTTGAGATATTTGTCACAAATTTGCTATCAAGTTTAGAAATCAAATCTGACAAGAAGAATATGAGATGACGTTTCATCGCCCAGTCCTTTGTGTGAAGATCATGAGAAGTCCCCAAAATCGGACCAACAGAGGCTGCCAGAACTCCAAAAAGAGGGGGGGGGGGGGGGCGCAGATGGAGGGAAAGCTTCAAAATCTTCTCCGTTAGAATATGCCAAGGAACAATATGTTAAAAAGTTGGAGGGAAAAAAAGTAGGAGAAGGCAAACGGCATTACAAACTCACTAAAAAAAGGAATAAGAAATTGCAATAGCTTGCAGCAAATAAATCATCGTGCTCCTTCAACAGAATTTTATGAAAATATCTGCCAAATACAACCACTTCAACCATAGTTGTGTTAACCACATCAAAATCTTTCCAGAATTGGAATGATGTATAATCAAAACATGTATTGCCTACCTCAGGTTTAGTATCATGCAATAGTGCATGAAATAGATATTCACTTGGACAACGAGCTCCTTTTCAAATCATACAACAAATACTACTTTACCAGAAAGAAAGAGCATCTTATGTTCAAAAAATGAAGTCGACCAGGTTAAAAAAAACCCTAGCCTCGATGAAGCTAGAAACTAGATGATACATACTCCATTTAGAGAACAATGTCTTAACAAACAACTGGCGGCATAGTGCAAATCAAGGGGAAGTCCATGACCATGCTCATGCATGTACCCAAGGTTAAACATGGCCTGAACAGTAGACTGTGATTGAGCATGCATATATAATTCTGTGGTAAATTTTGTGCAGGTGCGTACTGACCTTCCTCATGTACACGATGTAGACTATGAAGATTCGGAAATATCAAATACAAAAGATCCATGCATACCTGGAACCCCCTATGCTAAGGCAACAGCCCCAAACAATAACCAGGTACGCAGGATAAGTGCCAAAATGGATATTCTTTTTGTTAACATTACATGAGCGATACCCAAAGAAATAAACTAAATACTGTTGTTTTGCAGGTGCAAACTATACTTACTGTGCGGAGGATTGAAGCGCACCTAAACGAACTTGATCGTCGAGTCCTTCATGACATCAATGAGATGTGCAGCAACATTGCAGAAACAAAAAGTAGTATCAGATATTTAAGGGAAAAAATGGATGAATTGATCAGCCTTGTTCAGGTACGCATATGATTAAAAAAAACTCAATGCAGCAGCTAAATTAGCTAATACCAGGCCTAACCAAAATATTGTCATGTCATGCAGGCTCAAAACAATAAGGTAAGCCCACGCACCTTCTCACAATAGGATCAGGTAAAACGTGTGCTATCTGACTGCAATGATGAATAATTTCTAGCATAAATACTTGTCACAATTAACAGCTGAAGGGGCACATACCAAATGATGAACAAGATGCAAGCATCGCCAAGCGGGTGCGAGGACCTTTTGAGAGGCTACCTATACCGGCATTTCGCAATCATGAATCATTTTTTTTACTACAATGTCCCAAAGACCACAAAGAAAATAAATTGAGAGGCTTACACACCAGAAAATATAACGATAAGTAATTCGTATTCAATTTGTTTCAATATACATTTTGTTTCAATATAAATTTTTGCCAACGTAGTCGACGGAAAAATTTGAAGAAGATATGCTAGACTTGATTAACTCTCTTCCAAGAGAAGAGGTTCTGGTGCACATCTATGATGTGACCATAATCAAGGTGGACATGGAAAGCATAGCAGATCCATATTTGGTGGATGGGTCATTAAAGTACGTGCAAGATTATGTAAGTATGTTTATTATAAAATTGCTGACTCTTTCAGGAACATATCAAAACTGACTAATTATCTTATGTCGAACATCAGATAATCGATGCATGAATACACATGTTTAAAGCTCAAAACAAAGACGACATGAGGGCTGACGGAAGGGTGTACATTGAAACAACCTTCTTGTGCCTACTTCTATATAGACCCGCGTACTACAAATACGAGATAAGAGGGCAAGAGAAAGAAGATCACAATCAATTTGGGATCAAGTACCTTAAATATGATATGGTAAAAATACATACCAGACCCATCTATTAGCTCGATGACATAACTATTGTTAAACATTTCTATGTTTGGTGTAGATTTTCCTACCGATAAACCGGAATCGTAACCATTGGTACCTTGCGGTGATCAACACCAAAAAATATGAGATTCAAGTGCTTGACTCTCTTGGAAAACCACGTCAAGAACGTAAAGAGCTGAAGTATACGGTAGAGCTATCACATCATTGTTTTCATGCGCAGAAGGTAAAGGTCTCGCTTGCACAGGGTGGGAGATGGATGACATCAAGTCAATCAATAATGGTTGAATAAAATTGGGAAACATCATTACCATCAGTATCCAACAAAAAACTTGATTTGCTTCTAGCCAGAGAAACGTAACGTTTTAAACATTTTTTTAGTGAATGCGTCCAACTATGCGAAGCAGATAAGGGGAGGAAGGATGCGACCTTGTAGAGCAGGGGGATGGCATCGTGCTGCTGGTAGAGTGCGACCTGGGAGACTTCTTCGGCGAGATAAGAGGGCAAGATGGGGCGCACCTGTGGTGCCGGATCCGCCGAAGGCGCACGATTGCGAGATCGGCCGGTCGGAGTCGACGACGTCCCGATCCGCGCAACACCAGGCCAAGGCCGCGCGCCCCCTGACCTCTTGGCCGTAAGGCGAGGGCGTGCAGGGTGAGGACGGCACGACGGACCGGGGCGGGACCGGCCTTCGGAGCATGTGGTTGCGCGGAGGAAGATGGGCCCTGGGGATCCAGCCGAACTCCATGGCTAGGCGGATCTGGATGCAAAGTGGAAATGAAGGCGGCCGGAGCGTGAGGAAGGAAAAGTGAGTTGAAAGGGACTGCGATTTTGCCGTCGGAATTTTGCTTACGGCGTAATGTAACATTTGCCCTTGGCCCACACAAACAATAATCATATGGTCCCACATGTCGTACACTCGTATGTAAATGCCAACGAGTATAAAACAAATATGCAAACCTTCATTCACTTCCTGATAATATAGCTTATAAAGGCGTGATAAAAATGACAACGGGTATAAAACAAATATGCAGACTTTTCATTCATGTCCCGATAATATAGCTTATAAAGGCACAATAAAATCATACGACATCACATGTTCCACCACTATAGGCTGTCAAAAAAGGTCTATTTGAACCGGACTCAGACTGAGCTCGGCTCGGGTTTCTATCAAACTCAAATTTGAGGTGACGAGCTCACTCAAGCTCGGCTCGTTGACAGGCCTACAACACAAGAAAGCTAACCAACTGAGCTACACTCATTTCGATGTGGACCATTTGATATAATCAATCAGATGGTGGAAAAAATGGTATGTGTACATTAATAGCAAGGAAGTAATAATATGAAAAGTGAGACCCGAATAGTTATACAGCTAGAGTTAGGTCATCCATTCAGCCCATCCAATCCTAACATTCGTGACCGTCAACTAGGGATGCGACGACAACTCGATTCATGCCGACTACTGCTATCACCATAACCTAGGAGTCGATTCGCATTGCATGACCTAACTCCCTCTCATTGGAAGTGTGACATAGGCAAAGACACAATTCATCGATGTCCAACAGTGGATATTTTCTGAACCATGACCCACCGCGCGACCAGGGCGAGGCTCACGCGACCAGAGCGAGTCTTGCGCGACCAGAGCGAGTCTTGCGCAACCAATCTCCTTACAATATTGCGTAATCCCATGACCAACCCTCACTGGTTGCAGGGCCGGCTTTACCTAACTCATCTAATCATATTTATTGTATCTACTCAAGTGTCTTCCTTCCATATGCACCTCCTCCAAACAAACAAAGTCTTGATCGGCGCAGATGGGTAGTTGGGAAGGAGCTGGGATGTTCCACGGATGGGATGGACGAGCAGGACCCTCAGAGCTAGTAGGCGCATTACATCCTCCGTAATGATGGTTTGGGTTAAAATATCTAGCTAAGCATGGGACTACTGATTGGGCCCATTTGTAAGTTCTCCTTCTCATTGTCTGCGATTAACTCTTGATATCGAGGTTGGATGGGATATGATCATCCTTGTTTTTAGGATGAGATGAATCAATTTTTTTTTTTTGGTTGGATGGATACGATGAGTCAGTTTTCTGTTTGGTTGGTGATATCAAAGTAATAGAATGAGCCAGTTTTCTATTTAGTTGGTGTGATTGGATGAGCTTAGTTGGAAATATTTTTATAAATTAGTATATCATATGAGAAGAATATTAGTAAATTTTTTAGAAATTTGAGACATTAAAAATTGCTAGAATTTATAAAAATAGGTTGTTTTGAAGAATTTTAATTATATTTTGGATCAGGATATTTGAATCAAACTATTTAAAATGGGTTGCTAGTGAGCTTTAGCCTGTTCAATTCCATGACTATTCTTTTTGCTTGGGAGCTTTGAAAGCACCATAACGACTGTGCATTCAACGGTGCTGCCCCAAAATGGATAGGGTGGTTTGAACAGTGGCAGAGGAATGCTCGCAATGGGTCACTGTCGGAGCTAAGGAGGCGCGAACGTACTGATTATAGGTGTGTTCGCCTTAAAACAACGAAGAATAATTAGCCGTAAATGCGATCATCGATGTGGACCATTTGATATAATCAGATGGTGCAAAAAAAAAATGATTTGTGTACACTAAATTGGTGCATGTCAACTCGTACTTATTTGATTAATAGCTCATCCATTCCTGATTCCGTCATTGGATAGAATATGTTATTTTTCTTTTTGGTTGATAGGATTAGAGTATATAGGATGATCTATTCATATTTATAGTACATCATATAAGGAGAATAGTAGTGAATTTTTTCAGATTTTAAGAAATTTATTTAAGTATTAAAAATTGCTAGAAGTTAAATAATTGGCTATTTAAGATAATTTTAATTTAATATTAACTTATAATTTTTAATCAAACTAATTAAAACAAATTATTAGTAAGCTCTAGTTTACTCCGATCCAAACGCCTCCTAGTTAAGAGTCTCAACAGCATCCGTTTATTTGTGTATACTTTTTGCCTCCTGGCCACACCATCCGATCCATCGATCCAAACGCCTCCTACTTGGAGTCTCACAGCATCCGTTTTAAACGTGGCTAGGCCTATACGGTTTCCACTCGGTACACGACATCGTGATCGACTCCTACACCTGGTACATGCATATGAAACGCATGCAGACGCCCAGGAACAGGACAAGCACCCCCAACTTCAACCGCATCTTCGAAGGTGACGCCGACGCCCAGTGAAGCCGACACGCGCGCACGGGACGATCTGCCGTAGACTTCACCTGCAGAGCAACAACAGCCGGCGGTATGAACCCCAACTGCGAGCCACCCATGAAGACCACGAAGACAAGGTCCACAAGGCAGACCAAGGTACGTTCTGCCAGATTTCATGGCAACCAGGTAGCATATTTTAGCTCATCTTTTGCGGAGTTTTGAAACAAAACTGAAATCTCTCGCACATTCTGTACAACGTATAATGACAAAATAAAATCGTCAATTCCCAGTTATGGTTCCAACCACTGCTCCCTGCAAGTTGTAAAAGATAAAAAAGAAGAAGATAAATCTCATAGACTATTGAGGTAAGAAGTTAGCCAAAACAACTTCAGAAGGCACACTGATATCATACCTTTCCGTCAGGTCGGTAACAAACTGCTGTTACCATGTCTCTAATATCCGCCCAATCCACAACACAGCATCTAGGAATATCCCATAGACGGATTTTGCCATCTATGGATCCACTGATGAAGCGATTCTCATCTCTGCGATTCTCATTGCAGAAGTAAATTGTGAGCTCAAATTCAGAAGTAAAATCGAAAACTTTTGAGGCAGCAATTTAAGATATCATAGGCCTACCAAAGTTGCTATGTGGAAAAACAGTGATGCAGTTTGTAGATCCAATTTCCCACAATCGAACAATTTTGTCTGTTGATGCTGACAGTAGATGCTACAACATAGCAAAGTTTAATCATCAGAGAGAAAAAGACAGATTAAAAACTTCAATCAATCCTAACAAATGGAAAAAAGAAACATATCTTTTAACTGACCTTATTTTTAGACCATGATAGATCCAGTATATCGCCCAAGTGCCCATAGAACTCATGCAATGGTTCCTCCGAGATTTGGAACATCGTTGTTGGAATCACAACACAAGCAGACTCCGAGGATTACTTCGTGCCCTTAACTTTGCCTTTCTTCTCATTGTCAACATCTACAGGAGCCAACCCACAATCAATTGAACTTACACAACTTGTCTCCAAAACTCCAAAATCAAATGATTGTCTACATAATGTGATATTCTAAAATTTTTGTGTGCCCAAGTTGAGTTTTCATGTTTCAAAAAGCGAAAACAGAGAAATTTATGTTTTGATACAGTTTCATGGCAAAACTGTGTTTACAGACAAAGGGCTATGATCTGCACCCATTAACTATTTCTAATTACTTGCTACTCTGTTTTCATTATGATAAACATGGAACATTGAAATGTGCACCCCATCAACTTGTCGCTCAATTCAAATCGTTCAGTGAGAATCAACTTGACGCAATAAAGGGATCGGGCTTCGATCAGTTATGTAAGGTTAAACCAATCGACATTCGGCGTAAAATGTGCAAGGACATTGCAGACACATTTGACCTCAAGACGGAAGAATTTGTGATTAGAGGAAACATGATAAAAATTTGACTTGAGGATGTAGAGCATATTCTTAGCTTGCCATCCAATAGGGACGAATTTACAGAAGATCCCAAGAGAAATATACCTCAACTCTATGAAATATATAAAGAGAAAGTTACAAATAATATCAGCTTTTCGGCATTAAAGGAATATTTCAGTGCTGACAAGGACTCTGATGAACACTTCTTATGGAGAACAGTGATATACATAATTGGTATTCTTTTATGCCCTACAACTCAACCTTATGTCCGGTCAAAGTATCTCGGACTAGTCGAGAATGTTAAAGATATAGAGAACGTAAACTGATGTAGCCTGACTCTACATAATTTGATATCGAGTATTAAAAAGTATACGGAGCGAAAAACCAATCTTGAGGGGAACCTATATCTGCTTCAGGTAAGCCCACACATATGCAAACATATACAAACTAATTGGCTTACACTACATGTTGTATTTTTTTATCGCCTGCAGGTATGATATTGGGAAAAGGTAAGTGTTCTTCATATTGACAGAACCATACGCCCATCTGGAGGCAAAAAACCACTCTCTCAGTACTGGGATGAGTCACGAGCACTCGGACGAGACAGAATTCAACGGATGCATGGATTTGGAGTAGGAAGGGTAACACGCTACACATATCTTGTATTCGAATTCATTTTGTCATCTATGTTGCTGCTAACAAATTTATCTTGGTACTTTCGGAACAAATTGTTGATGACATAACGCGACCACTCCCATACCCAGATCCATTTGACAATCACTAGTCACACAGAAGCAACGACGAGGTATGTGTTATTAATATCCTACAAGTACAAATAAAATATTGCCTCTTATCACCATGTCCAATGATGCAAGGATCACACCATGGCATGACAGTGGTTCTTCGACTAGAACAAAAGTTTGATGACGGCATGAAAATAATTCAACAAGTTCAACAAACATATGAATCGACATCAAGATGATCTGAATTGACACACAGACTGTTGACTAAATTCATAAAAGATTTTATAGTGAGTCCCTTCATGTTTTACTTCGAATTACTTGTATATGTATGTGCAACCATTCCTAATTCGTACATTAAAGAATTCATCATTGCAGGTTAGCAAACAACAAGAGACAGGCAACACCGACAAGCAACCAGCGCCGGACATGTTTGCAGACGACGAATTTGGTCTTAATCAAAACAAAGCACATGGGAAGAAAACTAACAACAAATCATCGCAAACAAAGGTATTGTCCTATCCCATCTTGTTAAAAACTATTTTTTTGCAGCAATATATACCAACAATACCTCTTATAGGCTACTCGCAAACGGAAGAAATAGCCAACAGACCCACACGATGCAAATCGATTAAGGTCTCCATCAAAAAGGCAACACAAACCAATACATGACAAGGATGGTGACTTTATTTACTATACCCAGAACAAGCCAACGTAGCCACTATACGTGCCAAAAGTATGACCAGTTTCAATTATATTAATTCCCTGCATAAGTTCAAAATCTAACTATTTTCCATCCTAACTTGCAGATGCTGATTTTAAGTGCATTGAATAAGATACTCCTACTATTGAATACATCAAGTCCTCGACAGATAATGAAAAATTGGTGCATATCAAAAATATTGTCATAACAAGAAATACTCTGGAAATTCTTTTTCACAAGGACAAATGGCTGGATGACCAAGTAACTAAACCTATATATATTATTCTTATGCAAATATTAACATATCATCTAAAGTGGATTGTTATTTGCGTATAGATCATGAATGCGTACATATACTGCCTAGACGATGGCAAACGGCTACAAGTTAGGGCCAATGGGAGGGCGTACCTTGTTGATACATATGCTGCACGTTTCCTAACTTACACTGACTCTGATAGAGAATGGATTGTCACAAGGATAAAAAAAGTATCACAAACATGATATGGTAACTGCAACCACCCTCCCTATTGATTCTGTACTGTTTCTACCAACAACAACTTACATCTTGCTTGCTACAGCTCTTTTTCCCAATGAATATCGACAAATCCCATTGGTACTTGTGCATTGTCAACGCCAGGCTACGTACCATTCAGATACTGGATTTATTGGGGCCTAACAAGTAGGTTGAACCTTAGTCACGGGAGACGAAATGTGTGAAATGGAATGAGCCGGGCCGGTTCTCACTATTCGGGCAGTCCATACATCCAACCTATGAATTTGCACAATATAACTACCATATCATTTCTTTTTTCTTAAAAAATACCCTTCTAATACTTATACTCCTCTCATATACTACTAATACTACATCTAGATAATATATAATAATCTAAATCATCCGATCTAAAAATAGATAACCCAAATTCCTCTTAGGCCACCGTAAAATTTACCAGCTAAGTAGTCCTAGCAACGAAAGTCGTATTTGATCTAGAAATAATCGGTAACTAAAAGTCCACATGCACCTACAGGACAGAGGCAGATATAGTCTAATTCATGTACCTCCTAGAGACGCTAGGCAGAGCTGTCAACATGCCAAGCTCGAGCTGAAATGAGCCTATAGTTGTGGTTCAAGATTCGAGCTCGGAGTAACCTTGATATATACAAGCGTAGCGCGGGTACTTAAATGACGAGTACGCGTTATTGGCAAGTCTATTGCTCAAATCGTCTTGTTGCTGCGCAAGTTTCAGTCGACAATGAGTGAAGAATCACCCGCTGGTCCTCCAAGGTTTAGTGTCCTCTGGCCATGGCAGAGTAGGAGCCATCAGAGATAGTCAAATAGACCACTCGGATCGGTTTGACACGAGCTCGCCTTGGCACGGTCCGAATGGCCTAGTTCAAACGACACGACTACTATAATGGGTTGTGCTGTGTCAGTCCGTGTGCCTTCCTCTCGGCCCACGGCACGACCCGTCGGTCACCGTATCGTGCCGGGTCGGCTCAGGCACGATTGCAGTTTGGCGGCACAGTAGGTCCGGCGGGTATGACAGACACGTCGGGTACGACGCCACGGATGATCCAACGGCACACGGGTGGTCCGTCGGCACAGCCAGTCCGATAAAATAAAAAATAGCTACAAAATTAAAAATATATATATAGAAAATAGATAAAAATAAGATTAAAAATAGAAAATAGATAAAAAAAAATAACTACAAAATTATATATATATATATATATATAGAAAATAGAGATGTATGTAGCACATTAGACCATCCTCAACTATTTTCTCTTTATTTTGTTTTCTTCCTGATTCTTTTCCCCGTTACTATTCCATTTATTTTTCCATATTCAACAGCTTTCTTTCGAAAAAATTTGTAAAGTGAAAGAAGAGATAATTCCATCTTGAGAGAATAGTATTAAAAATCCTCTCATGGAAAAAAAACACTGAAGAGCTCTTCCTGAAAAAATTCAGAGGCGGAAGGAATCAATTGGACATGATATTAGCACCACGGAACATGGGACGACCGGTAGGCACCAACGTTTTTCGCGTGAATAATTTATCCACAGTGCAGTGCATGCATCTGAACCGACGCGCACACAGTTACTAACACGCGGGCAAATTCATCCCGTGTCGCTGCCGCTATATAAACGTGGGCAGAAGCACCCCATCCGTGCAACAAGAAGCCCCAAGCTTTCTAGCATTCGAGAACGAAGCAGCTAGTAGTGTGAGCTTCCGATCACAGCACAGCCGCTGGTAGCTTGCAAACCAGAGTAGATAAGATCCAACCGATCGATCGATCAGGCAACAGTCCCACCTACCGATCGACACCGGTGCAGGTAACTGAGCTAGCGATCGACATGGCTTTCGCTCTCAAGACAGCATCTCCGTCCCTGTCGTCTTCCCCGGCGGTTCAGTCGTCGCCGCTCCCGAGGCGGGCTGCGGCGGTGGCGCCGGTGCCGGAGCGGAGGAGGGCTGTGGCTGCCGTCAGGGCGGTTGCGGTGGCTTCGTCAGCCCCGGCGCCGGCCAAGCCCGCCGGCAAGCGATGCCTGCCTGTGTCGCAGACATTGTCCAGGCTCAGGGCGAAGGGCAAGGTGCGTGGTTGTGTGAACGTCTGTCGTATGTCGGTTCCCGTACGTGTACGGATATTAACTGAACCTTTGATGTGCCGTGAGCAGACGGCGTTCATCCCGTACATCACCGCCGGCGACCCCGACCTGACGACGACGGCGGAGGCGCTGCGGCTCCTGGACGCCTGCGGCGCCGACGTCATCGAGCTCGGCATGCCCTTCTCCGACCCCAGCGCCGACGGGCCGATCATCCAGGCACGCACACCTAGCTAGCCACATGATCACTCAGCTTGGCATGCATGAGCGCGCGCGCATGAACGACTTGGTTTGACGATGCATGCGCTCAACTGATCATCTGCAGGCTTCGACGGCGCGGGCGCTGGCGGGCGGCGTGACCCCGGACGGCGTGCTGGAGATGCTCAAGGAGGTGACCCCGGAGCTGTCCTGCCCGGTGGTGCTCTACTCCTACTTCAACCCCATCGTGCGGCGAGGGATCGCCGAATTCGCCGCCGCCGTCAAAGAAGCCGGCGTACACGGTCTTATAGTGCCTGATCTCCCTTATGTGCCCACGTGTGCTCTCAGGAGTGAAGCCATGAAGAACAGCCTCGAGCTGGTACGTAGGTCCATTTATTCATACCTCATCAAGCATGAGCATGAAGGAAATTAAGAAAGCTTTTGTCTGACATGAACAATGGCTTCATGCAGGTACTGCTGACAACACCAGCTACACCAGCAGAGAGGATGAAGGAGATCACGAAAGCTTCAGAAGGATTTGTTTATCTGGTGAGCGTCAATGGAGTTACGGGCCCCCGCGCAAACGTGAACTCGCGTGTTCAGTCTCTGATTCAGGAGGTTAAACAGGTATGTGTTTTGCTGGAGAAGTGAAGAGTCAAGAGTGCTGCTCAACTGACTGTCAGTTACTAAGCTAGCTTGTTTTGCTGTCTGCAGGCCACTGACAAACCTGTGGCTGTTGGCTTTGGCATATCCAAACCTGAGCATGTAAAGCAGGTAAAAAAATCACCACCAACTAAAACTCTTCCTTAAGAGCTGACAAGCTGCTTTAACATTTTTAACTGCAAAAATTCGACTTCATCAATTGTAAATGGACACAGATTGCAGAGTGGGGTGCAGATGGGGTGATCATTGGTAGTGCCATGGTGAGGCAGTTAGGTGAAGCATCTTCTCCCGAAGAAGGCTTGAGAAAGCTAGAGAACTATGCCGGGAGCATAAAGAATGCACTGCCATGATATGCAGATACTGCAGGACCAGTAAATTCATCGGATCACGTAATAAAGCGTGGCGATCAGTAAACTGAGGCTGCCTTTATTTTGACCCTGCAGAAAGATGTACCCTAGTCCTAGCCGGAATTATTGTTTATTTGTATCTCACTACACAACGATTAGATCTTCATCACTAGATCATTACCGTGTACATTAGAAATAACCAATCTGGCAGGATGAAGCTAGTTGGCTTGTAACTGTTGTAACAAGTCAACAGTAAAAATACTGGATTCATGATACTGCAAACTGCGCTCATTCATATTGCTTAGTACTCAGCCCTTCTACCCCTCTCTCTACGTACCGTTAGAGACGAAAAAGGCGACAAGTTCGATCCAGCGATGTTCTTCCTGGTTCTCCCTCTCCTTCGGCAGCCTCCTAGGCGCCGGATGGGGAGGGGAACCGGTATTCGGCGGCAAGTGTACATATTCAGCCTTCGTATATGCTCATAGCGATGTGGTTGCTTGGGGGCATTTTACCTCTTCTAATCCCTCTCTGATGGCGTTGTTGCTAATGGTTCTCCTTTAGATGGAGAAGCTGCAGACGATGCTCCAAACAGTGAGATTCTAACAGATCTTTTGCTCTCCCGCGCACAGCTCTCTGTGTTCCGTGTTTGTCTCCAGTGTTGGAGGCGATTCCGACGAGTGACGGACCACCAGCCGGCGAGGAAGCTCTGACGAGAAGACGAACCATCCATTTTGCTCAGCATTCTTTCTTTCAGGCTGTGGATGTGTCTGTTGATGACGACGCTCCACCCAAACCAGGTGTTGGGTGCGTGTTTTTCACGCAATCAGCATGCTTTCTGATTGTTTGCTGGTTCCTTTCTGATATGCGTTGATTGATTGATTGATTGCTGTGGCGGTCACCCTGAAATGGCCTCTGATGTGGATGCCGCTTGGTAACACAACCGACATTGCCCTGCCACACAAGGGCCAGGGTCACTCCGCTAGTCCACGTACGGTACGGTGGTCGTCGTTCTCCAAACAGTACGATGCTGCTTGCGCGTGCAATATTTGCTTGCTGTCTCCATTCTTTACCTCGGAAGCAAATTTTATAAAAAAATTCGTAAAACTTTATTTATATTATTTATTTTGTTGTTTAATGGCTGAACTAAATAGAAAAAAGAAAAAGTAGATATGTATATCATTAAAAAAAGATCTTTTGTGAAATATAATCCTATAAAAAAATTCTCTTTGCTTTTGAACAACAAACTTACGCATCAGTTTCTGTGCCCAGCTGTGACGGACAACTAGCCGGCAAGGAAGCTCTGACGTTATCCAACAATTTGTCTGAAGATGGTGTCGGTGTGTAAAGTTTATAAGAGAAGGGGCTGACAGAATAGTATTGGCGTGAGTTGAGGGGCCCACGGCCAGGTGAGGGTGTTAAAGAATTGTTTTGGTTTATAATAATAATCTGTAAGTTAAAATAAACAGACTAGATTATAAAAATTGGATCATATAATTTATTTTTTAATTATAACAATCTAACCATCTGTTTTTCACTATCTTCTACAGATTATACAATTTTATTTTTATAATATAGCTTCCACAATATAGTTTTTCACAATCTATAATTTACAAACTGTTTTTTTTAATCTATAGTTAAACAAACATATCTAGCTCCTAGCCAATATGCTATTGGGTTGGATGATGGTGTAGTCCCCTTGTTTGGGTTGTTTCGGTGCCAGGTCGTTGGTTCTAACACCGGCAGCCGTTTATTTGTTCTTTGCATCGTTGATGTACCTAGATTTGCGCTTGGTGGTGCCGGTTCAGAGGCTGTCGCTGGCGGATTATGGTTTTAGGACATCAATTTTGGTGGATCCGAAGCTGATGTCAGCAGTCTTGCTTTCTCCTAACTCTGGCAAGGTTACAACCGATGTGCTTCAATCAATTTTAAAGCGTCTCGACCAATCTTGGGACAGGTCGCTAACCCTTGTGGCTTACCAAAGTTCTGTGCCCTCTTGTTAGATTGGGTAGGATCTTTACTACTCGCCTCGGCACTTGTCTCTTCTAAGCTTTTGCTCGGTGAGGAGGCATGCAGGCATGGCAATTGGTATGAAAAAATTCATTGAATTTTATAATATTATGAAAGTACTTTTAAAATAAATATACACTATTTTCTATTAGAATATATTTTAAAAATTATTGAATTTAGGATATTGTGAATGTATTTTTTAAGATAAATCTACGCATATAATTTTTATGGTTTTTAAATGAAATATTTAAAAGTTATTGTTAGTCAAAGTTTTAAAGGTTTAATCGAATTTTTAAAGAAACGATATGTGTTTATGATGGGATGGAGTACTGGTTTGGTGATAAACAATGAGTGTATATGCGCTAGCATTGCTAGCCTGTTTGCATCAGTTTGTTCCAATATCTCCATCTTTTTCAGAGTGCCAAAATGGTCTTATAGTCGTCTATGGAAGTTTGTCTCCGTTGCCTTGAAGTTGCTGCGACTCGCAAACAATTGATGAATTATGAACAAATCCCCACATGAGTCCCATGAATTCCCGCGTTGTCCCAGCTCCGGCTGGGTGGTTCTCGCATGGCCTCCTCCCCTCCGGTGTTCTGATCGTGCAACATTGTGCGGGGCTTGTCACAGAGACTGATCGGTAAGTTTGTTGTTAAGGATGGCAGGGGCCCCGGCCCATTGTTCCATGTCCTCTTCAGTGACAACTTTTTTAACAGTGCTATCCTATCTACTCTATATGATTTTTATCAAAGGCCTGGGGATGGATCCCGCTCAGCTCGAACTCCACTGTAGAATCAAGCCCATGCTCGTGCGTGTCCGCGAACCAGGATCGATCCTCCAACCCATGCTTCGCTCCTCACCGAGCTTACCGCCCTAGGCTTTGCTCGTTCGCCTTCAGCCACAGATTCGGAACGCATGATGAAACAAACTGGTCATCTTCAGCGTTGCACAGATGCAAGGCAAGATGAGATGGCAAGTGGTCCACTGACGCAACGATCCATCTAGAAGAGAGAGAAGTCAAAAGAAAAATCTAGGGCAGAGATAGAGAGAGGAGAGAGAGAGGGGAACAGAAAGTATGCATGGAATGATGGACGCGGACTGTTGGGAGAACGACGGCCAGACCGTACCGTACGTGAACCGAGGCCTGGGCCTTTGCTTCCCTGGAGTGGCGGGACCGTGTGCTTGTTGTGTCACCAGATGCCGACGGTGTCCGTGTGAGACAACAGGTAGTTAAAAATATATTTTTTTATAATATTATTATAGTATCTTCTAACACTATTATAATTTCATATTTTTTTAATTTTCAGCAGGTACTAGATTTTCTACCTTCTATTACTCTACTTCTCTCCTCAAATCTACACGCATACTCTGTAAACAGTGATATGAACTACTTTTTGCATCAGCAAATTTACCTATCCCGGCTGCCACTGCTTCCCTGTAGCACCGAAAAAAGCAACTTTGCCTCTTTTGCTTGAGACGGATGCGGGATGATAAGAGAAGCAAAATCGTCGGCACAGTAATACGGCCCGTAGATGCCGCTCCTGGTGGAGCTGGCCTCAGAGGCCATTTCAAGGCTATCGCTGCCCTCCTAACTTTCCATCGGTGGCAACATAGGAAGGTCTACTGTTATCAGTAATAGAAGTTATAGTATTTGTAAGATTTGTTGGGCAGATATTTAACTTAAAAAAATTTAAACAGATTATTTTTAGCGATACAAATTTTTAGAAGTTGGCCGTAAGTAATTTGAGGGTCTTTAGTTAAAATATTTTTTCTTATTTTAAACTAAAAATAAATATTTAAACTACTTTATTATATCTTATAAATTTTAAATTCTATAAGAATCTTGGCTCTTGTAAGCTTAACACTGGAGGAACATTCGAGTTTTAATGGATATGCATATATATTATGCGTGGTGACATCTCGAACTCGGAACAGATAAGCTCGGTAATATAAGTTTGGCACGAGTACTGATTATGGGATAAGCTCGAAAAAGTTCAGCTCAACTAGGCCCAAGTCTAAGAGAAATGATGCCAACTAGTCTTGTCAAGTTTGATAAGCTATGTACATGTTCGAATTCGGCTCAAATGTTTACCCTTTACCATTCAAGTGAGCGCAAGTAGCTTATTGAGTTCAGGCTTATCTTCCAGCACTAAAAATGGTCATGCAGAAACGGAAGGGCCTCGAGCAGAGGAACAAAAGGAGACAGCAAGCTTGTCTTTACCCACAGGTTATGTCCAATAATGCACTTATTTGTTTTGGCCAGCAAACGGGGTGTTTCGATGTTGGTAAACCTTGTTAAAGATGTTCGAAGTTTAGTTCAGATTGGGACTCAACCATGAGAATTATGGTCAGATATAGTTCAAACCTTAACGAAACACGTGTAACGTTCTCCAGAAAATAAAAGGAATTTGTGGATCTTTTACAAGTTCATCTTGAAATCTATTATCTTAATATTTGAGAGGAAAAATAAGCTATACGGTTGCTCTCAAATCCACAGAATTACCATGTAAATCTGGGGAAAAAAATCAAGATCAATCATTGTTATGAACATCTAACTATCTAGATTTAATCGTAGAGTCCGTATCAAATACGATCAATAAATAACTAAATTTGAAAACTAAAGAGTCCATATCAAATACAATTAATAGATATCTAAATTCGGAATTAGAAATTATGGGAAATTAATAGTTTGATTTCCATATGGTTTGGCAAACAAAATATTTAAATAAAGAGTTAAAATAAAATAAAATAAAAATTAATTAAAACTAGGGTTAGAATAGAAAAAAGGAGTCATGTCAAATATAGTATTAGAAAAAAATTATTATAAAAATCAAATACCTAAATAAAGAGTCTATGTAAAATACAATTAATCAATAACTAAAATTCATACTAAAAATAATGAAAAAAAAATCAAAAATGTTACTAAGATAATATATTTAAAAGCAATGTGTAGCTAACGGTTGGCGCATCAAGTAGACAACACGTAATACACAACACGCAGGCAAGACAAATCTATTCTAATTTAGGTTGGACTACTTATATCTGACATACGATTTTAGCAGTTGATCAAAGTGTATATGGATCGAACTAATACATATATATAATTTGAGTACAACCGTAAAGCATAAATAAATTCTTTTCCAGTAACATATTTTTTTATCTCTTCTTCTAATTTTTTTTATCTCTTCTCCTAATTTTATGCGTTTTACAACTAAATGACACTAACCTCATAAAGACATATAAAAAATTATTTTTAATCAAATGTACTGTGACAAAAATATTACAGCGAGGCTAACTATGCTATTAGGTGGGCCACCTTGCTATACCACGTTCACTCTCAAGTCCACGGAATTACGACATTAACCTGAAAAAAAGAAAAAAAAATCCAGATCACTCATTATTATAAACATCTAACAGTCTAAATTAAACCACTGAGCCTATATCAAACATAATTAATACATAGATAAATTTTAAATTAAAAGATATGGAAAATTAGCCGTTCGATTTCCATACAGTTTGAGAAGCAAAACATCTAAATAGAGATTCCAATATTTGAGAGGAAAAAGGAGCACTATTCGCTCTCACGACCACAAAATTACCATGTTAATCTGATCTAGACCACTTATTATTACGAGCATCTATGGTCTAGGTTAAATAAAAAGTCTATATCAAATATGATTATTAAATAGGTAAATTCGGAATAAAAGATATGGAAAATTAGCAGTTTGATTTCCATACGATTTTGGAAAGAAAAACATCTAAATAAAGAGTCTAAATAAAATAAAATAAATAATTATTAAAATTGGGGTTGTAATAAAAGAAGAAGGATCCATAGCAAATATATTCTTAAAAAATCAATTATTATAAAAATCAAATATCTAAATAAGAGTCCATATAAAATACAATTAATCAATAACTAAAACTTATAATAAAAAATAATGAAATTTTTTAAATTTTTTACTCAGATAATAGATTAAGAAACACCGTGTAGCTCAATGTCATCGTATCAGCCAGGCAGCAGGCAGGGCACATCATGAAAACAATACAAATATATTTTGATTTTTATTAGGATACCTACAACTGAAGTACAATTATGACTGTTGATCAAAACATATAAGAATAGAGCCAACACATATAGACAATTCAAGTATAAATTTAGAGTATAAATATTTTTTTCTTCCACTAAAATAATTTTATCTTTTATACATTTTGTAATTAAATGACACTAATCTGATAAAAACTAAAAACACTAAATTTTAATTAAAAATTATTATAATATAAATCACGCTATTAATATGGCTCAGCTTCCTAGTTTTTAGTTTTGACAAATCTCTGTAATTTTTCTTTTGAGTTAATACAAATCCTGTAATTTTTCTTTTGAGTTTTGACAAATCCATCATGACTTAAGGTGCTCAACCATCCATCTTACTTGTTATCACACATAATCTCAAGGTCATCTTGAGTCCTCGATGAATATGGCCATAATAAGTTACTAGACATGTGTAGGGAAAAGCACCATACCATAAGGCTTATCATAGTGATGTAAATTGCTGCTTCATTGTATCCTGCAACTCATCCCCTAAACCATTGTTTTCGTGTAAAAAAACCATTCTTACAGCATTGGTTTTCCTAATATAGGTCATCTGTGTTTAGTGTCAAGTACAGGCTTACCCCTAAAGCATAATCGAATCCTCGGTTCTGTTCTCCTTTCTGCTCTCGAGAAATCTCAACACAATCTGCTCAAAATTAAGTACGGTCTATAAGCACACAAATTAGCAGTGCAAAAAAACAGATCAGAGTAGTTTTGTTCATGTCAGATTACCTGGTCCAACCTAATCCCACAAACCTTGGCAAATAGAGCGAATATTCCGCTGGATAAGATCTCGTGCAAACTATGAATGGAATCCGAGAGCTGAAGATGGACATACCTGCATTGGCAAAAGACCGCTTGGCACCACGACCCTTCACCCTGTCGCACGCCTCGGCCCCGCCGCTTGCCGCACGTCTCGCCCCCGTCGTGCGTTAGGGCGCTAGACGGGGTCGGAGGAGACGACACCGACGTTAGGGTGCCACGACCGCCTCCCTTCGCATCGCAACCCGCAGCCGAGGGGAATCTATACATGCTGGGCGGCATGCAGGAGGTGTGGAGCGCCGCGTAGGTGCTCCTAGCTCCGCCTTCGTCGACCTATCCTGCCGCCAGCTTCGCTCACTCCTGTCGTCGCCGGCTTCGCCCACTCCTGGTGCCACCTTGCCCGCAAATCTAGCCACCATCTCCGCTCAACCCTAGTCATGGGAGACGAAATGTGTGAAATGGAATGGGCCGGGCCAGTTCTCACCATTCGGGCAGTCCATATATTCAACCTATGAATTTGTACGATATAACTATTATGCTATTTCTTCTTTCCCCAAAAATATCATTCTAATACATATACTCCTTTCATATACTACTCATACTATATCTAGATAATATGTAGTATTCTAACTAATCTAAATCATTCAATAAAAAATAAATAACCCAAATTCATCTGAGACCATCGATAAAAAAATTTATGGAAGGGGGACGCCGAGCACATGTTGCACGCAGAAGCAACATCGTACTTGATCAAACATGTCAACTCACATGACAGGTTTACTAGCTACTAGTCCTAGCAACGAAAGTCGTACTTGATCTAGAAATAATCGGTAACTAAAAGTCCACATGCACCTACAGGACAGAGGCAGATGTAGTCTAATTCATGTACCTCCTAGAGACGCTAAGCTAGCAGAGCTGTCAACATGCCAAGCTCGAGCTGAAATGAGCCTATAATTGTGGTTCAAGATTCGAGCTCGGAGTAAACTTGATATATATACAAGCGTAGCGCGGGTTTTTAAATGACGAGTACGCGTTATTGGCAAGTCTATTGCTCAAATCGTCTTGTTGCTGCGCAAGTTTCAGTCGGCAGTGAGTGAAGAATCACCCGCTGGTCTTCCAAGGTTTAGGGTCCCTGGCCGTGGCAGAGTAGGAGCCATCATAGATAGCTAAATAGGCCCGACTTAGCACGATTCGAGTGGCTCGGTCTGAATGGTCTGACTACTGCAACCGGATGTGCCGTATTAGTCCGCGTGCCTTTCTCTTGTCAAACGGCATGGTCTGTTGGCCACCATGCTGCGTTAGGTCGCCTTATGCACGATTGCGGTTCGGTAGCTCAGCCGACCTGGCAGGCACGACAGGCACGGCGGGCACGGCACCACGGACGATCTAATGGCACACGGGTGGTTCGTCGACACAGCCGGTCTAATAAAATAAAAAATAAGTAAAAAATTAAAAAATATATAGAAAATAGATAAAAATGAGATAAAAATAGAAAATAGATAAAAAAAATACCTACAAAATTAAAAATATATATAGAAAGTAGAGTATGTATATAGCACATTAGACTATCTTAACCATTTTCTCTTCATTTCATTCCTTTCTAATTTCTTTCCTTGTTCATATTTTTTTTCCTTATCTTCAGCAGCTTTTTTTCGAAAAGATTTGTAAAAAGAAATGAGAGATAATTTCATCCTGTAGGGAATAATATTGAAAATTTTCTCATAAAAAGAATCTTGAAGTGAAACCGTTAAAACGACGAAAAAAACATAAATTCTTCACGAAAGGATTCCAGATCGCGAAACAAATTAGTTGGACATGACGTTAGCGCCACGGAACATGGGACGACCGGTAGGCACCAACGTTTTTCGCTTGAATAATTTATCCACAGTGCAGTGCATGCATCTGAACCGACGCGCACACAGTTACTAACACGCCGGCAAATTCATCCCGTGTCGCTGCCGCTATATAAACGTGGGCAGAAGCACCCCATCCTTGCAACAAGAAGCCCCAAGCTTTCTAGCATTCGAGAACGAAGCAGCTAGTAGTGTGAGCTTCCGATCACAGCACAGCCGCTGGTAGCTTGCAAGCCAGAGTAGATAAGATCCAACCGATCGATCGATCAGGCAACAGTCCCACCTACCGATCGACACCGGTGCAGGTAACTGAGCTAGCGATCGACATGGCTTTCGCTCTCAAGACAGCATCTCCGTCCCCGTCGTCTTCCCCGGCGGTTCAGTCGTCGCCGCTCCCGAGGCGGGCTGCGGCGGTGGCGCCGGTGCCGGGGCGGAGGAGGGCTGCGGTTGCGGTGGCTTCGTCAGCCCCGGCGCCGGCCAAGCCCGCCGGCAAGCGATGCCTGCCTGTGTCGCAGACATTGTCCAGGCTCAGGGCGAAGGGCAAGGTGCGTGGTTGTGTGAACGTCTGTCGTATCGTATGTCGGTTCCCGTACGTGTACGGATATTAACTGAACCTTTGATGTGCCGTGAGCAGACGGCGTTCATCCCGTACATCACCGCCGGCGACCCCGACCTGACGACGACGGCGGAGGCGCTGCGGCTCCTGGACGCCTGCGGCGCCGACGTCATCGAGCTCGGCATGCCCTTCTCCGACCCCAGCGCCGACGGGCCGATCATCCAGGCACGCACACCTAGCTAGCCACATGATCACTCAGCTTGGCATGCATGAGCGCGCGCGCATGAACGACTTGGTTTGACGATGCATGCGCTCAACTGATCATCTGCAGGCTTCGACGGCGCGGGCGCTGGCGGGCGGCGTGACCCCGGACGGCGTGCTGGAGATGCTCAAGGAGGTGACCCCGGAGCTGTCCTGCCCGGTGGTGCTCTACTCCTACTTCAACCCCATCGTGCGGCGAGGGATCGCCGACTTCGCCGCCGCAGTCAAACAAGCCGGCGTACACGGTCTTATAGTGCCTGATCTTCCTTATATGCCCACGTGTGCTCTCAGGAGTGAAGCCATGAAGAACAGCCTCGAGCTGGTACGTAGGTCCATTTATTCATACCCCATCAAGCATGAGCATGAAGGAAATTAAGAAAGCTTTTGTCTGACATGAACAATGGCTTCATGCAGGTACTGCTGACAACACCAGCTACACCAGCAGAGAGGATGAAGGAGATCACGAAAGCTTCAGAAGGATTTGTTTATCTGGTGAGCGTCAATGGAGTTACGGGCCCCCGCGCAAACGTGAACTCGCGTGTTCAGCCTCTGATTCAGGAGGTTAAACAGGTATGTGTTTTGCTGGAGAAGTGAAGAGTCAAGAGTGCTGCTCAACTGACTGTCAGTTACTAAGCTAGCTTGTGTTGCTGTCTGCAGGCCACTGACAAACCTGTGGCTGTTGGCTTTGGCATATCCAAACCTGAGCATGTAAAGCAGGTAAAAAAATCACCACCAACTAAAACTCTTTCTTAAGAGCTGACAATCTGCTTAACATTTTTAACTGCAAAAATTCGACTTCATCAATTGTAAATGGACACAGATTGCAGAGTGGGGTGCAGATGGGGTGATCATTGGCAGTGCCATGGTGAAGCAGTTAGGTGAAGCATCTTCTCCCAAAGAAGGCTTGAGAAGGCTAGAGAATTATGTCAGGAGCATGAAGAATGCACTGCCATGATATGCAGATACTGCAGGACCAGTACTAAATTCATCGGATCACGTAATAAAACGCGGCGACCAGTAAACTGAAGCTGCCTTTCTTTTGGCCCTGCAGAAAGATGTACCGTAGTCAGCCGGAATTATTGTTTATTTGTATCTCACTACTCAAAGATTAGATCTTCATCACTAGATCATTACCGTGTACATTAGAAATAACCAATCTGGCAGGATGAAGCTAGTTGTCTTGTAACTGTTGTAATAAGTCAACAGTAAAAATATAGGATCCATGGTACTGCAAACTGCGCTTATGCATATTGCTTAGTACTCGACATTTCTACCCCTCTCTCTACTTGCCGTGAGACACAAAAAAAAGACGACAAGTTCGATCCAGTGATGTTCTTCCTGGTTCTCCCTCTCCTTCGGCAGCCTCCTAGGCGCCGGATGGGGAGGGGAACCGGTATTCGGCGGCAAGTGTACATATTTAGCCCTCGTATATGCTCATAGCGATGTGGTTGCTTGGGGGCATTTTGCCTCTTCTAATCCCTCTCTGATGGCGTTGTTGCTAATGGTTCTCCTTTAGATGGAGAAACTGTAGACGATGCTCCAAACAGTGAGGTTCTAACAAATCTTTTGCTCTCCCGTGCACAGCTCTCTGTGTTCCGTGTTTGTCTCCAGTGTTGGAGGCGATTCCGACGAGTGACGGACCACCAGCCGGCGAGGAAGCTCTGACGAGAAGACGAACCATCCATTTTGCTCAGCATTCTTTCTTTCAGGCTGTGGATGTGTCTGTTGATGACGACGCTCCACCCAAACCAGGTGTTGGGTGCGTGTTTTTCACGCAAATCAGCATGCTTTCTGATTGTTTGCTGGTTCCTTTCTGATATGCGTTGATTGATTGATTGATTGCTGTGGCGGTCACCCTGAAATGGCCTCTGATGTGGATGCCGCTTGGTAACACAACGACATTGCCTTGCCACACAAGGGCTAGGGTCACTCCATTAGTCCACGTACGGTACGGTGGTCGTCGTTCTCCAAACAGTACGATGCTGCTTGCGCGTGCAATACGTGCTCGCCGTCTCCATTCCATGCCTGGAAGCAAATTTAATAAGATTTTATAAAAAAATCTTTGTAGATTTTTATTTATATTATTTATCTGGTAGTTTAATAGCTGAACTAAAGAGAGAAAAAAGAGTAGATGTGCATATTATTAAAAAATGATCTTTTATGAAATATAATCCTATAAAGTTTAATTCTCTCTGCTTTTGAACAACAAACTTACGCATCAGTTTCTGTGCCAAGCTGTGACGGACCACTAGCCGGCAAGGAAGCTCTGACGTTATCCAATAATTTGTCTGAAGATGGCGTCGGTGTGTAAAGTTTATAAGAGAAGAGGCTGACAGAATAGTGTTGGCGTGAATTGAGGGGCCCACTGCCAGGTGAGGGTGTTAAAGGATTTGTTTCGGTTTATAATCATAATTTGTAAGTTAAAATAAACATAATAGATTATAAAAATTGGATCATACAATTTATCTTCTAGATTGTAACAATCTAACAATATATTTTTTACTATCTTCTGCAGATTATACAATTTTATTTTTATAATATAGCTTTCACAATATAGTTTTTCACAATCTATAATTTACAAACTGTTTTTTATAATCTATAGTTAAAATAAACATATCCTAGCCCCTAGCCAATATGCTATTGGGTTGGATGATGGTGTAGTCCCCTTGTTTGGGTTGTTCCCGTGCCAGGTCGTTGGTTCTAACACCGGCAGCCGTTTATTTGTTCTTTGCATCGTTGATGTACCTAGATTTGCGCTTGGTAGTGCCGGTTCAGAGGCTGTCGCTGGCGGATTATGGTTTTAGGACATCAATTTTGGTGGATCCGAAGCTGATGTCAGCAGTCTTGCTTTCTCCTAACTCTGGCAAGGTTAACAACTGATGTGATTCGATCGATTTTGAAGTGTCTCGACCAATCTTGGTATAGGTCGCTAACGCTTGTGGCTTATGAAAGTTCTGGTGCCCCCTTGTTAGATTGGGTAGGATCTTTACTACTCGCCTTGGGCACTTGTCTCTTCTAAGCTTTTGGTCGGTGAGGAGGCATGGAGCCATGGCAATAGGCATGAAAAAATTCATTGAATTTATAATATTATGAAAGTATTTTTTTAAATAAATATATGCTATTTTCTTTTAGAATATATTTTAAAAATTTATTGAATTTAGGATATTGTGAAAGTATTTTTAAGATAAATCTACGCATATAATTTTTATGATTTTTAAATGAAATATTTAAAAGTTATTGTTAGTCAAAGTTTTAAAGGTTTAATCGATTTTTTAAAGAAACGATATGTGTTTACGATGGGATGGAGTACTGGTTTGGCGATAAACAATGAGTGTATATGCGCTAGCATTGCTAGCCTGTTTGCATCAGTTTCTTCCAATATCTCCATCTTTTTCAGAGTGCCAAAATGGTCTCATAGTCGTCTATGGAAGTTTGTCTCCGTTGCCTTGAAGTTGCTGCGACTCGCAAACAATTGATGAATTATGAACAAATCCCCACATGAGTCCCATGAATTCCCGCGTTGTCCCAGCTCCAGCTGGGTGGTTCTCGCATGGCCTCCTCCCCTCCGGTGTTCTGATCGTGCAACATTGTGCGGGGCTGGGCACAGAGACTGATCGGTAAGTTTGTTGCTCAGGATGGCAGGGGCCCTGGCCCATTGTTCCATGTCCTCTTCAGTGACAATTTTTTTTAACAGTGCTATCCTATTTATAGGATTTTTATTGAAGGTCTGGGACTATGTGCGGGGATATATAGATCCCGCTCGGCTGAACTCCACCGTAGAATCAAGCCACATGCTTCGTGCGTGTCCGCAAACCATGGATCAAGCCCATGCTCGTGCGTGTCCGCGAACCAGGATCAATCCTCCAACCCATGCTTCGCTCCTCACCAAGCTTACCGCCCTAGGCTTTACTCGTTCGCCTTCAGAGCATGATGAAACAAACTGGTCATCTTCAACGTTGCACAGATGCAAGGCAAGATGAGATGGCAAGCGGTCCACTGACGCAACGATCCATCTAGAAGAGAGAGAATTGTCAAAAGAAATTATATTTTTTTTAATCTTCAACAGGTATCATATTTCTTACTTTTTATTACTCTACTTCTCCCCTCGAACCTACACGCATATTCTGTAAACAGTGATACGAACTACTTTTTGCATCAGCAAATTTGCCCATCCGAGCTGCCACTACTTCCCTGTAGCACCGAAAAAAGCAACTTTGCCTCCTCCGTTGGAGACGTATGCGGGATGGAAAGAGAAGCAAAATCGTCGGTATAGTGATACGGCCCGTCGATGCCGCTCCTGTTGGAGTTGGCCTCGGAGGCCATTTCAGGGCTATCACTGCCCTCCTAATTTCCATCGGTGGCAACATAGAAATGTCTACTATTATCAGTAACAAAAGTTATAGTATTTGTAAGATTTGATGGACATATATCTAACTTAAAAATTCTTAAACAGATTATTTTTAGCTCTACAAATTTTTAGAATTTGGTCGTAAGTAATTTGAGGGTCTTTAGTTAAAATATTTTTTCTTATTTTAAACTAAAAATAAATATATAAACTACTTTATTTTATCTTATAAATTTTAAATTCTATAAGAATCTTGGCTCTAGTAAGCTTAACACTGGAGGAACATTCGAGTTTTAATGGATATGCATATATATTATGCGTGGTGACATCTCGAACTCGGAACAGATAAGCTCGGTAATATAAGTTTGGCACGAGGACTGATTATGGGATAAGCTCGAAAAAGTTCAGCTCAACTAGGCCCAAGTCTAAGAGAAATGATGCCAACTAGTCTTGTCAAGTTTGATAAGCTATGTGCATGTTCGAATTCGGCTCAAATTTTTACCCTTTACCATTCAAGTGAGCGCAAGTAGCTTATTGAGTTCAGGCTTATCTTCCAGCACTAAAAATGGTCATGCAGAAACGGAAGGGCCTCGAGCAGAGGAACAAAAGGAGACAGCAAGCTTGTCTTTACCCACAGGTTATGTCCAATAGTGCACTTATTTGTTTTGGCCAGCAAACGGGGTGTTTCGATGTTGGTAAACCTTGTTAAAGATGTTCGAAGTTTAGTTCAGATTGGGACTCCACCATGAGAATTATGGTCAGATATAGTTCAAACCTTAACGAAACACGTGTAACGTTCTCCAGAAAATAAAAGGAATTTGTGGATCTTTTACAAGTTCATCTTGAAATCTATTATCTTAATATTTGAGAGGAAAAATAAGCTATACGGTTGCTCTCAAATCCACAGAATTACCATGTAAATCTGGAAAAAAAAAATCAAGATCAATCATTATTATGAACATCTAACTATCTAGATTTAATCGTAGAGTCCGTATCAAATACGATCAATAAATAACTAAATTTGAAAACTAAAGAGTCCATATCAAATACAATTAATAGATATCTAAATTCGGAATTAGAAATTATGGGAAATTAATAGTTTGATTTCCATATGGTTTGGCAAACAAAATATTTAAATAAAGAGTTAAAATAAAATAAAATAAAAATTAATTAAAACTAGTGTTAGAATAGAAAAAAGGAGTCATGTCAAATATAGTATTAGAAAAAAATTATTATAAAAATCAAATACCTAAATAAAGAGTCTATGTAAAATACAATTAATCAATAACTAAAATTCATACTAAAAATAATGAAAAAAAATCAAAATTGTTACTAAGATAATATATTTAAAAGCAATGTGTAGCTAACGGTCGGTGCATCAAATAGACAACAGGTAATACACAACACGCAGACAAGACAAATCTATTCTAATTTAGGTTGGACTACTTACATCTGACATACGATTTTAGCAGTTGATCAAAGTGTATATGGATCGAACTAATACATATATATAATTCGAGTACAACCGTAAAGCATAAATAAATTCTTTTCCAGTAACATATTTTTTTATCTCTTCTTCTAATTTTTTATCTCTTCTCCTCATTTTATGCGTTTTACAACTAAATGACACTAACCTCATAAAGACATATAAAAATTATTTTTAATCAAATGTACTGTGACAAAATATTGCAGCGAGGCTAACTATGCTATTAGGTGGGCCACCTTGCTATACCACGTTCACTCTCAAGTCCACGAAATTACGACATTAATCTGAAAAAAAGAAAAAAAAATCCAGATCACTCATTATTATGAACATCTAATAGTCTAAATTAAACCACTGAGCCTATATCAAATATAATTAATAAATAGATAAATTCTAAATTAAAAGATATGGAAAATTAGACGTTCGATTTCCATACGGTTTGAGAAGCAAAACATCTAAATAAAGATTCCAATATTTGAGAGGAAAAAGGAGAGCTATTCGCTCTCAAGACCACAAAATTACCATATTAATCTGATCTAGACCACTCATTATTACGAACATCTAATGGTCTAGGTTAAATTTTTTACTCAGATAATAGATTAAGAAACACCGTGTAGCTCAAGGTCATCGTATCAGCCAGGCAGCAGGCAGGGCACATCACGAAAATAATACAAATATATTTTGATTTTTATTAGAATACCTACAACTGAAGTACAATTATGACTGTTGATCAAAACATATAAGAATAGAGCCAACACATATATACAATTCAAGTATAAATTTAGAGTATAAATATTTTTTTTCCACTAAAATAATTTTATCTTTTATACATTTTGTAATTAAATGACACAAATCTGATAAAAACTAAAAACACTAAATTTTAATTAAAAATTATTATAATATAAGTCACGCTATTAATATGGCTCAGCTTCCTAGTTTTTAGTTTTGACAAATCTCTGTAATTTTTCTTTTGAGTTAATACAAATCCTGTAATTTTTCTTTTGAGTTTTGACAAATCCATCATGACTTAAGGTGCTCAACCATCCATCTTACTTGTTCTCACACATAATCTCAAGGTCATCTTGAGTCCTCGATGAATATGGCCATAGTAAGTTACTAGACATGTGTAGGGAAAAGCACCATACCATAAGGCTTATCATAGTGATGTAAATTGTTGCTTCATTGTATCTGCAACTCATCCCCTAAACCATTGTTTTCGTGTAAAAAAATCATTCTTACAGCATTGGTTTTCCTAATATAGGTCATCTGTGTTTAGTGTCAAGTACAGGCTTACCCCTAAAGCATAATCGAATCCTCGGTTTGTTCTCCTTTCTGCTCTCGAGAAATCTCAACACAATCTGCTCAAAATTAAGTATGGTCTATAAGCACACAAATTGGCAGTGCAAAAAAATAGATCAGAGTAGTTTTGTTCATGTCAGATTACCTGGCCCAACCTAATCCCACAAACCTTGGCAAATAGAGCGAATATTCTGCCGGATAAGATCTCGTGCAGATTGTGAATGGAATCCGAGAGCTGAAGACGGACATATCTGCATCGGCAAAAGACCGCTTGGCACCACGACCTTTCACCCTGCCGCACGCCTCGGCCGTGCCGCTTGCCACGCGTCTCGCCCCCGTCGTGCGTTAGGGCGCCAGACGGGGTCGGAGGAGACGACACCGACGTTAGGGTGCCACAACTGCCTCCCTCCGCATCGCAACCCGCAGCCGAGGGGAATCTATACATGCTGGGCGGCATGCAGGAGGTGTGGAGCGCCGCGTAGGTGCTCCTAGCTCCGCCTTCGTCGACCTATCCTACCGCCAGCTTCACTCACTCCTGGTGTCGCCGACTTCGCCCACTCCTGATGCCACCTTGCCCGCAAATCGAGCCACCATCTCCGCTCAACCCTAGTCACGGGAGACGAAATGTGTGAAATGAAATGGGCCGGGCCAGTTCTCACCATTCGGGCAGTCCATACATTCAACCTATGAATTTGCACGATATAACTACTATGCCATTTCTTGTTTTCCAAAAATACTTTTCTAATACATATACTTTTCTCATATACTATTCATACTATATCTAGATAATATGTAGCATTCTAACTAATCTAGGTCAATCAATAAAAAATAAATAACCTAAATTCATCTGAGACCATCGTAAAAAATTTCATGGAAGGGGGACGGCGAGCACATGTTGCACGCACAAGCAACATCGTACTTGATCAAACATGTCAACTCGCATGACAGGTTTACTAGCTACTAGTCCTAGCTACGAAAGTCGTACTTGATCTAGAAATAATCGGTAACTAAAAGTCCACATGCACCTACAGGACACAGGCAGATGTAGTCTAATTCATGTACCTCCTAGAGACGCTAAGCTAGCAGAGCTGTCAACATGCCAAGCTCGAGCTGAAATGAGCCTATAGTTGTGGTTCAAGATTCGAGCTCGGAGTAAACTTGATATATACAAGCGTAGCGCGGGTTTTTAAATGACGAGTACGCGTTATTGGCAAGTCTATTGCTCAAATCGTCTTGTTGCTGCGCAAGTTTCAGTTGACAGTGAGTGAAGAATCACCCGCTGGTCTTCCAAGGTTTAGGGTCCCTGGCCGTGGCAGAGTAGGAGCCATCAGAGATAGCTAAATAGGTCACTCAGGCCGATCCAATATGGGCCCGCCTTAGCACGATTCGAGTGGCTCAGTTTGAATGGTCCGCGTGCCTTTCTCTTAGCTCATGGCACGTCTTGTTGGCCACCGTGTCGTGCCGGGTCGACTCATGCACGATTGCGGTTCGGTGGTCTGGCGGGCACGGGAACACGAGCGGTCTAACGGTAAACGGGTGGTTCGTCGGTATAGCCGGCTTGATAAAATAAAAAATAACTATAAAATTAAAAAATATAAAAAAATAGATAAAAATGAGATAAAAATAGAAAATAGATAAAAAAATACCTATAAAATTAAAAATATATATAGAATGTAGAGTATGTATATAGCACATTAGATCATCTTAACCATTTTCTCTTTACTTCATTCCCTTTCTGATACACTTCCTTGATATATTTTCTTTATTTTTTCTTATCTTCAGCATTTTTTTTCGAAGGGATTTGTAAAAAGGAATGAGAGATAATTCGGTCCTGTATAGAATAATATTGAAAATTTTCTCATTAAAAGAATCTTAAAGTGAAACCGTTAAAACGATGAAAGAAATGTAAATTTCTTCACGAAAGGATTCCAGATCGCGAAAGAAATCAGTTGGACATAACGTTAGCACCACGGAACATGGGACGACCGGTAGGCACCAACGTTTTTCGCGTGAATAATTTATCCACAGTGCAGTGCATGCATCTGAACCGACGCGCACACAGTTACTAACACGCGGGCAAATTCATCCCGTGTCGCTGCCGCTATATAAACGTGGGCAGAAGCACCCCATCCTTGCAACAAGAAGCCCCGAGCTTTCTAGCATTCGAGAACGAAGCAGCTAGTAGTGTGAGCTTCCGATCACAGCACAGCCGCTGGTAGCTTGCAAGCCAGAGTAGATAAGATCCAACCGATCGATCGATCAGGCAACAGTCCCACCTACCGATCGACACCGGTGCAGGTAACTGAGCTAGCGATCGACATGGCTTTCGCTCTCAAGACAGCATCTCCGTCCCCGTCGTCTTCCCCGGCGGTTCAGTCGTCGCCGCTCCCGAGGCGGGCTGCGGCGGTGGCGCCGGTGCCGGGGCGGAGGAGGGCTGCGGTTGCGGTGGCTTCGTCAGCCCCGCCGCCGGCCAAGCCCGCCGGCAAGCGATGCCTGCCTGTGTCGCAGACATTGTCCAGGCTCAGGGCGAAGGGCAAGGTGCGTGGTTGTGTGAACGTCTGTCGTATCGTATGTCGGTTCCCGTACGTGTACGGATATTAACCGAACCTTTGGTGTGCCGTGAGCAGACGGCGTTCATCCCGTACATCACCGCCGGCGACCCCGACCTGACGACGACGGCGGAGGCGCTGCGGCTCCTGGACGCCTGCGGCGCCGACGTCATCGAGCTCGGCATGCCCTTCTCCGACCCCAGCGCCGACGGGCCGATCATCCAGGCACGCACACCTAGCTAGCCACATGATCACTCAGCTTGGCATGCATGAGCGCGCGCGCATGAACGACTTAGTTTGACGATGCATGCGCTCAACTGATCATCTGCAGGCTTCGACGGCGCGGGCGCTGGCGGGCGGCGTGACCCCGGACGGCGTGCTGGAGATGCTCAAGGAGGTGACCCCGGAGCTGTCCTGCCCGGTGGTGCTCTACTCCTACTTCAACCCCATCGTGCGGCGAGGGATCGCCGAATTCGCCGCCGCCGTCAAAGAAGCCGGCGTACACGGTCTTATAGTGCCTGATCTCCCTTATGTGCCCACGTGTGCTCTCAGGAGTGAAGCCATGAAGAACAGCCTCGAGCTGGTACGTAGGTCCATTTATTCATACCTCATCAAGCATGAGCATGAAGGAAATTAAGAAAGCTTTTGTCTGACATGAACAATGGCTTCATGCAGGTACTGCTGACAACACCAGCTACACCAGCAGAGAGGATGAAGGAGATCACGAAAGCTTCAGAAGGATTTGTTTATCTGGTGAGCGTCAATGGAGTTACGGGCCCCCGCGCAAACGTGAACTCGCGTGTTCAGTCTCTGATTCAGGAGGTTAAACAGGTATGTGTTTTGCTGGAGAAGTGAAGAGTCAAGAGTGCTGCTCAACTGACTGTCAGTTACTAAGCTAGTTTGTTTTGCTGTCTGCAGGCCACTGACAAACCTGTGGCTGTTGGCTTTGGCATATCCAAACCTGAGCATGTAAAGCAGGTAAAAAAATCACCACCAACTAAAACTCTTCCTTAAGAGCTGACAAGCTGCTTAACATTTTTAACTGCAAAAATTCAACTTCATCAATTGTAAATGGACACAGATTGCAGAGTGGGGTGCAGATGGGGTGATCATTGGCAGTGCCATGGTGAGGCAGTTAGGTGAAGCATCTTCTCCAAAAGAAGGCTTGAGAAGGCTAGAGAACTATGCCAGGAGCATGAAGAATGCACTGCCATGATATGCAGATACTGCAGGACCAGTAAATTCATCGGATCACGTAATAAAGCGCGGTGATCAGTAAACTGAGGCTGCCTTTATTTTGACCCTGCAGAAAGATGTACCCTAGTCCTAGCCGGAATTATTGTTTATTTGTATCTCACTACTCAACGATTAGATCTTCATCACTAGATCATTACCGTGTACATTAGAAATAACCAATCTGGCAGGATGAAGCTAGTTGGCTTGTAACTGTTGTAACAAGTCAACAGTAAAAATACTGGATTCATGATACTGCAAACTGCGCTCATTCATATTGCTTAGTACTCAGCCCTTCTACCCCTCTCTCTACGTACCGTTAGAGACGAAAAAGGCGACAAGTTCGATCCAGCGATGTTCTTCCTGGTTCACCCTCTCCTTCGGCAGCCTCCTAGGCGCCGGATGGGGAGGGGAACCGGTATTCGGCGGCAAGTGTACATATTCAGCCTTTGTATATGCTCATAGCGATGTGGTTGCTTGGGGGCATTTTGCCTCTTCTAATCCCTCTCTGATGGCGTTGTTGCTAATGGTTCTCCTTTAGATGGAGAAACTGTAGACGATGCTCCAAACAGTGAGGTTCTAACAAATCTTTTGCTCTCCCGTGCACAGCTCTCTGTGTTCCGTGTTTGTCTCCAGTGTTGGAGGCGATTCCGACGAGTGACGGACCACCAGCCGGCGAGGAAGCTCTGACGAGAAGACGAACCATCCATTTTGCTCAGCATTCTTTCTTTCAGGCTGTGGATGTGTCTGTTGATGACGACGCTCCACCCAAACCAGGTGTTGGGTGCGTGTTTTTCACGCAAATCAGCATGCTTTCTGATTGTTTGCTGGTTCCTTTCTGATATGCGTTGATTGATTGATTGATTGCTGTGGCGGTCACCCTGAAATGGCCTCTGATGTGGATGCCGCTTGGTAACACAACCGACATTGCCCTGCCACACAAGGGCCAGGGTCACTCCGCTAGTCCACGTAAGGTACGGTGGTCGTCGTTCTCCAAACAGTACGATGCTGCTTGCGCGTGCAATATTTGCTTGCTGTCTCCATTCTTTACCTCGGAAGCAAATTTTATAAAAAAATTCGTAAAACTTTATTTATATTATTTATTTTGTGGTTTAATGGCTGAACTAAATAGAAAAAAGAAAAAGTAGATATGTATATCATTAAAAAATGATCTTTTGTGAAATATAATCCTATAAAAAAAATTCTCTTTGCTTTTGAACAACAAACTTACGCATCAGTTTCTGTGCCCAGCTGTGACGGACAACTAGCCGGCAAGGAAGCTCTGACGTTATCCAACAATTTGTCTGAAGATGGTGTCGGTGTGTAAAGTTTATAAGAGAAGGGGCTGACAGAATAGTATTGGCGTGAGTTGAGGGGCCCACGGCCAGGTGAGGGTGTTAAAGAATTGTTTTGTTTTATAATCATAATCTGTAAGTTAAAATAAACAGACTAGATTATAAAAATTAGATCATATAATTTATTTTTTAATTATAACAATCTAACCATCTGTTTTTCATTATCTTCTACAGATTATACAATTTTATTTTTATAATATAGCTTTCACAATATAGTTTTTCACAATCTATAATTTACAAACTGTTTTTTAATCTATAGTTAAACAAACATATCTAGCTCCTAGCCAATATGCTATTGGGTTGGATGATGGTGTAGTCCCCTTGTTTGGGTTGTTTCGGTGCCAGGTCGTTGGTTCTAACACCGGCAGCCGTTTATTTGTTCTTTGCATCGTTGATGTACCTAGATTTGCGCTTGGTGGTGCCGGTTCAGAGGCTGTCGCTGGCGGATTATGGTTTTAGGACATCAATTTTGGTGGATCCGAAGCTGATGTCAGCAGTCTTGCTTTCTCCTAACTCTGGCAAGGTTACAACCGATGTGCTTCAATCAATTTTAAAGGGTCTCGACCAATCTTGGGACAGGTCGCTAACCCTTGTGGCTTACCAAAGTTCTGTGCCCTCTTGTTAGATTGGGTAGGATCTTTACTACTCGCCTCGGCACTTGTCTCTTCTAAGCTTTTGCTCGGTGAGGAGGCATGCAGCCATGGCAATTGGCATGAAAAAATTCATTGAATTTATAATATTATGAAAGTACTTTTAAAATAAATATACACTATTTTCTATTAGAATATATTTTAAAAATGATTGAATTTAGGATATTGTGAAAGTATTTTTTAAGATAAATCTACGCATATAATTTTTATGATTTTTAAATGAAATATTTAAAAGTTATTGTTAGTCAAAGTTTTAAAGGTTTAATCGAATTTTTAAAGAAACGATATGTGTTTATGATGGGATGGAGTACTGGTTTGGTGATAAACAATGAGTGTATATGCACTAGCATTGCTAGCCTGTTTGCATCAGTTTGTTCCAATATCTCCATCTTTTTCAGAGTGCCAAAATGGTCTCATAGTCGTCTATGGAAGTTTGTCTCCGTTGCCTTGAAGTTGCTGCGACTCGCAAACAATTGATGAATTATGAACAAATCCCCACATGAGTCCCATGAATTCCCGCGTTGTCCCAGCTCCGGCTGGGTGGTTCTCGCATGGCCTCCTCCCCTCCGGTGTTCTGATCGTGCAACATTGTGCGGGGCTTGTCACAGAGACTGATCGGTAAGTTTGTTGTTAAGGATGGCAGGGGCCCCGGTCCATTGTTCCATGTCCTCTTCAGTGACAATTTTTTTAACAGTGCTATCCTATCTACTCTATATGATTTTTATCGAAGGCCTGGGGCTAGGTGCGGGGATGGATCCCGCTCGGCTCGAACTCCACTGTAGAATCAAGCACATGCTCGTGCGTGTCCGCGAACCAGGATCAATCCTCGAACCCATGCTTCGCTCCTCACCGAGCTTACCGTCCTAGGCTTTGCTCGTTCGCCTTCAGCGACAGATTCGGAATGCATGATGAAACAAACTGGTCATCTTCAGCGTTGCACAGATGCAAGGCAAGATGAGATGGCAAGCGGTCCACAGTCCACTGACGCAACGATCCATCTAGAAGAGACAGAATTGTCAACGGAAAGCATGGATGGAATGATGGAAAGCAACGTTGTGCATGTGTTGCACGCGGACTGTTGGGAGAACGACGGCCATACCGTACCGTACGTGAACCGGCAGACGTACGTGACCCGAGGCCTGGGCCTCTGCTTCCCTGGAGTGGCGGGGAGCCGGGGACCGTGTGCTTGTTGTGTCACCAGATGCCGACGGTGTCCGTGTGAGAGAACAGATACTTAAAAATATATTATATATAATATTATTATAGTATCTACTAATACTAATACAATACCTCATATTCTTTTTTATTTTCAGCAGCTATCATATTTTTTACCTTCTATTATTCTCTTTCTACTTTCGAACCCACACGCATACTCTGTTAACAGTGATACGAACTACTTTTTACATAAACAAATTTGCCGATTCCGGCTGCACTGCTTCCCTGTAGCACCAGAAAAAGCAACTTTGCCTTCTCCGCTGGAGACGGATGCGGGATGGCAAGAGAAACAAAATCGTCGGCACAGTGATACGGCTCGTCAATAACACCCCTGCTGGAGTTGGCCTCGGAGGCCATTTCAGGGCTATTGCTGCCCTCCTAACTTTCCATCAGTTGCAACATAGAAAGGTCTACTGTTATCAGTAACAGAAGTTATAGTATTTGTAGATCTAATGGGCAGATATTTAACTTAAAAATTCTTAAATAGATTATTTTTAGCTTTACAAATTTTTAGAATTTGGCCGTAAGTAATTTGAGGGTCTTTAGTTAAAATATTTTTTCTTATTTTAAACTAAAAATAAATATTTAAACTACTTTATTATACCTTATAAATTTTAAATTCTATAAGAATCTTGGCTCTAGTAAGCTTAATACTGGAGAAACATTCGAGTTTTAATGGATATGCATATATATATTATGCGTGGTGACATCTCGAACTCGGAACAGATAAGCTCGGTAATATAAGTTTGGCACGAGGACTGATTATGGGATAAGTTTGGCATGAGGACTGATTATGGGATAAGAGCAATTTCAACCGGTTCTTTATCCGACTCCCTATCGTCAAATACAGCGATCGGTAAAAAAAAACGTCCTCCAACCAGCTTTCCAACTGGCTCGCTATTTTTGTACGCTCGCTATCCGCTCGGTGTGGCTCGCCACTTCCAGCGAGCGGGTCGCTCGCCATCTCCATTCGCTAGAGACGATGACTTGTGGACCCTGTAAACAGTTCTCGAATTTTCCTCCTCATCTACTGTATTCAAAACAATGCTTTTCTGTTGCTCCAAAAATCCTAAAACTTTTTGTACTTGTTCTATAATCTATGTGCAACCTATTTTAATTAGATTCACCCAAAAAACCTGTGTATAATTTAAACTAAAATTCTCAAAAAGACTACTTTTATAAATTATAACAATTGTTTGGGCCTCAAATAAATTCCCAAAAATCTAGGAAAAATCACTAATATTCTTCTTATGTGATGGATTAATTTTTAAAATTATTTCCAGCCCTAGGTTATATGGTGAAAAGTGAGCTTCTTTATAATGTCCTGTTTATATGCATTTTTATTATTTCATATGATATTATTCTTTTAATTTAATTTGAATTCAAATAAAATTCAAATGTATACAAAATTTAGCCGTTAAAAATATAGTCATTGTAAATATTTTTTATTTATAGGATACTAATAAAATATATGCGAGTGAAATTTAGAGAGCGGGATTTAAGCAGTCGGTTGGAGCACGTAGAGAAATAGAGAAGGAATTTTTTGGAGAGGCTCTCTGTATGAAGATATAAGGAGTGAGATTTAAGGAATCGGTTGGAGATACTCTAAGCTCGAAAAAGTTCAGCTCAACTAGGCCCAAGTCTAAGAGAAATGATGCCAACTAGTCTTGTCAAGTTTGATAAGCTATGTGCATGTTCGAATTCGGCTCAAATTTTTACCCTTTACCATTCAAGTGAGCGCAAGTAGCTTATTGAGTTCAGGCTTATCTTCCAGCACTAAAAATGGTCATGCAGAAACGGAAGGGCCCTCTGTGGGAATACGATATCTAAATTGGGAATTTGAAATAATGAAAAATTAGTAGTTCGATTTTCATACGAGTTGGAAAACAAAATATTAAATAAAGAGTCAAAATAAAATAATATTAATTGAAATTGAAATTAGAGTTAGAATAGAAAAAAGAAGGACCCATGTCAAATATAGTATTACAAAATAAAATTATTATAAAAATCAAATACCTAAATAAAGAGTCTATGTAAAATGCAATTAATGAATAACTAAAATTCATACTAAAAATAATGAAAAAAAATATCAAAATTGTTACTAAGATAATAGATTAAAAAGCAATGTGTAGCTAACGGTCGTCGCATCAAGCAGGCAGCGGGTAATACACAACACGCAGACAAGACAAACCTATTCTAATTTAGGTTGGACTACTTACACCTCACGTACGATTTTAACAGTTGATCAAAATATATATGAATCGAACTAATACATACATACATATATATATATATATATGTATATATATATATATAATTCGAGTACAACTCTAAAGCGTAAATAATTTCTTTTCCACTAACATTTTTTTTATCTCTTCTTCTAATTTTATACATTTTGCAACTAAATGACATTAACCTCATAAAAACAACTAAAAGATTATTTTTTAATCAAATGTAACGTGACAAAATATTACAGCGAAACTAACTACGCTATTAGCGTGGGCCACCTTGCTATACCACGTTCATTCTCAAGTCCACGAAATTACCACGTTAATCTGAAAAGAAGAAAAAAAACAACCACTTATTGTTATGAACATCTACCGGTTTAGATTAAACCCAAGAGCCTATATCAAATATAATTAATAAATAGGTAAATTTGGAATTAAAAGATATGAAAAATTAGCCATTCGATTTCCATACGGTTTGAGAAGCAAAAGATCTAAATAAATATTCCAATATTTGAGAGGAAAAAAGAGCTACCATGTTCGCTCTCAAAGGTACAAAATTACCACGTTAATCTGATATAGACCACTCATTATTACGAACATCTAATATTCTAGGTTAAACAAAAAATCTATATCAACCAAGAAATCGAACTTCTAAATAAAGAGTCCAAATAAAATAAAATAAATAATAATTGAAATTGGGGTTGTAATAAAAAAATAAGGATCATAGCAAATATAGTCTTAAAAAATTAATTATTATAAAAATCAAATATCTAAATAAGAGTCTATATAAAATACAATTAATCAATAGCTAAAACTTATAATAAAAAATAATGAAATTTTTTAAATTTTTTACTATGATAATAAATTAAGAAACATCGCGTAGCTCAAGGTCGTCATATCAGACAGGCAGCAGACAAGGCACAACACGAAGACAATACAAACACATTTTGATTTTTATTAGGATACCCATACACCTAACGTACAATTATGACAGTTGATCAAAATATATACAAATAGAGCCAATACATATATAAGATTCATGTACAAATTTAGAGTATAAATAATTTTTTCTTCTATTAAAATAATTTTTATCTTTTATTCTAATTTTATACATTTTGTAATTAAATGACACTAATCTTATAAAAAACTAAAAATACTAAATTTTAATTAAAAATTATTATTGTATTAGCCACACTAGTAACATGGCTCACCTTCCTAGTTTTTGCTGAAAGAAAAAAAACTCAACCGGGAAGACAGGAACGCAGCCGAGCAGAGCCCTAGGTCCACGTCATCTCACTCATTGACAGCTCACGCCTAACCAGATAGACCACCAGTACACGTCACACCTGGCCTTCGCAAATCACAACCAGGCTTCCTCCTCTGTGTCTGCTGCTGTCGCCGCCGCCGACGAGTCCACCTCGTCGCCGGCTACCTCGTCCCCCTCCCCCCCCCCCCCGTTCCCCGAGGAGGCAGCGCTCGGCGTGGGTCTCGGCCTGGGCAGCGGTCGCGGCGCCCATGGCTGGCAGCGATGGTGCGGTCACCGGCAAGCGTCGCGTCGCGGAGACCTTCTCCAGGCTCAGGGAGCAGGGCAAGGTGCTTGCGTTTGAGCCTTAAGTTCGTGCTTCACCGTTCGTTATAATTGCGCAACGGCTATATTGCTCTTGGTACTTCTGAGTGAATTCTTGTGGTTAAATTGCCGTAATAGTATGGCCAATGCTGTCCTGGATTTGAGTAAAAAAAATTGGGGTTCGGATCAATCCTCTGCATTTCTTGCCTGTACTTGTTCAAATCTAGGGACTACTTAGTATATGCACTGTGCCGGTCTTAGTCTCCATAAAAATCTAGTCTTGCTTATGTTTGCAGTTGCTACTGGTTGTTCAATTACATCAACATAACTGCGTCGGGAAATTTGTATCCGGAGTATTGATAAGATGCTAAGTAGAGAGCAACCTTCACGTGCTGTTATCTTGCCTTATGTCGAGCCCTCTGTGGCAAGTAGTGTTTTGGGGAAGGAATTTAGTTTGAGCTGCCTGTCTAACCTTGGAAATCTTCAGACTGCATTCATCCCGTTCATCACCGCGGGTGACCCTGACTTGGCAACCACATCAAAAGCATTGAAGATCCTCGATTCTTGTGGTTCGGATGTGATTGAGCTCGGCGTACCATACTCAGATCCATTGGCTGATGGGCCAGTAATTCAGGTATGTGTGTGATTCCATTTGCCTTTACCACCTGCTATATATGTGATGCGCTACACATTAGAGTTTTGAATTCACTTCATTTCAGGCTTCTGCAACGCGAGCACTTAAGAAAGGCACTACGCTCGTTTCTGTCATAGAGATGCTGAAGGGGGTTATACCTGAGCTGTCTTGCCCTATAGTTCTCTTCACATACTACAATCCAATTCTAAAGCGTGGGGTGCGAAACTTCATGGCTACTATCAAACAAGCTGGAGTACATGGTAAGTTTCCCTACGTAGGGAGTCAAACAAACTTCGGTTGTTTTGTACAATCTATTACTCTAAGAGGTTTCTTGTTCTTGCATCTTATGTTTATCATAAATATGGTTTACACTTGATTCACACTTTTGTTGTTGTTGCGTCAATCAGATCGTTGACCTACACTTGCTATATGTCGCAGGCCTTGTAGTGCCTGATCTTCCGTTGGAGGAGACAACGTTGTTGAGGAGCGAGGCCATTATGCATAACATAGAGCTGGTTCATCCTCACTCTCATCTTTTCACGTACTGCTCACGTAAATTTTGTTTGTATATTGCGTAGTTGTGTTGCTTTTGGTCAACTTTGGGGCCTAAAAAAATCCTCACTCGGGATGAGACCTATCCATCTTCAGCTTGGCTAGGTCAAGTCCATGCCTCCAAAGAAGCACAGTTACAACAGATCCCCAGTCGTAGAAACAAGAACAGGTGCCAATTGGGCTCATACATGTTGGGCGGGTTTGCCCAATTCACTTTCAGAAATTCTGGCTAGGCTAAGGCCATACTTCATTTATATTTTGGGTACCTCGGGCTGGTGTCACAGAACAATAGCTTTGTGGATTAGTCATGATATAAGAGATATCTTGAGTTTCAGCCATTTATTAATTTATATTTTGCATGATTGTCCGCAGGTGCTGCTTACAACACCAACTACACCAACAAAAAGGATGAAGGAAATTGCAGAAGCTTCAGAAGGCTTTGTTTATCTTGTGCGTATTTGGAAGATCCCAACTATTTTCTCGAAGTTTGTCATCAGTTCTGGACACCTTTCATTTATTCCCTAGTTAAAGTTTTCGTCCTGAATTAGCACATTCGAAATAGGAAAGAATTGTGAACTAGTGCATCATGTCTTACATTAATCAAACACCAAACAAATTGTCATCTCAAGTTTGTTATGTTGTTCATTTCACTGACTTGTTTGTACAGAAGAATTTTGAGGGAAGTTCATTTTCTTTTAATTCACCGCCATATTCTGCCATGGCACTTGAATTTGTTTAGTGATTACTGACACTAAATTGCATGTGTCATTACTAACTTGTATGTTATGCAGGTGAGTGCTATTGGAGTTACAGGCGCACGCTCAAATGTAAACTCACGTGTAGAACATCTTCTTCGGGAGATCAAGCAGGTTAGCGGACTACTCTGATCAGAGTACAGTGAAGTAGTTGTGTAGAATATTTTGTTCAAGAATGCGTATCTTCCTGACTTTACAGGTTACAGACAAACCTGTGGCTGTTGGCTTCGGCGTATCAAAACCAGAGCATGTGAAGCAGGTGAATTAGACTAGGGCAACTTTCTTTGTTAAAAACATGAGTACACTATTATCTCTGTTGCAGCCTTTTGACAACTTCACTATTTACAAAACAGATTGCAGGTTGGGGAGCAGATGGTGTGATCATTGGCAGCGCAATTGTTAGACAGTTGTGTGAAGCTGCTACTCCTGAAGAAGGACTGAAAAGGCTAGAGGAGTACACCAAGAATATCAAGGCCGCTATGCCATGAGATAATCACTCCCATCACGAGCAAGCTAATTAGAACATAACAGAATAGTGGTTTTAGCGGTAGTCTGGTCAAGGATTTAGGATCCATGTAGCATCTAGTGTTCTTTAGTATTTCTCCAGTGGTGAGAAGAACTCTATCATTGCCTAGAACGCAAGATGAATAAAGGTGGTAATTTGGAAAATCTGAAGCTTGATCTTACGAGATTATGATTTCTTTGAGGGAAAAGATTGTGAAATATTGTGTTCATAGTTCATATCAAGACTCTTTTGTCTGAAAGGTGCAATATTGGAATGAGCTTGTCCTGGCTCCTGAGAGGATAGGAACAAGAGGATAAGGTCATGATCATTTATTTATATTGCTGCCTTCAGACTTGTCATTTGAACCCAACAGTTGGTGTCCACGGATGAGGCAGCACAATGGCTGCGCTGAAAATTACATTACCTTCAGACTATTCTTCTTGCTCCATTCTGGAGGTTTGCAAGGTCCATCAGGCTGGGGCAGATAATGATCTCAATGGTCCCAGATGCTGGAACCTTTTTGTTATCTATTTATGAAAATTCTTTTGGTACTTATCATGTTACTAGAAACATGTGATGAACCAACTCTGCATTGTAGCTTTTCATGTCAGCATGAAAAAAGATGAAGCATATCTGGATGTGAAGAAGCAGTGTTGATATTGAACTGTCCATGTACAAGTAGCTGCATATGACTCGTACTCCTTTTGCAGCTGTGCATTGACGGGTGAATAACTAAAATATCGGTTCTGCTGTCTAGTGCTTGTACCATGAAAAAGTCAATTTCTTGCGGCAAGACGCATCCGGGAAACGACGCGTTGCCATCTTCCGACGTTCAAGTGGATCCCCAAAAATCCGCCGTAAAAGAAAAAATGAAGAAGATGATGCTGAACAGGTAGGATCATCATGTGAGTTTGACTCAGGCGTTTGCTTGGATTGGTAGAAACCCGTATTGTTTGTGGTATCGAAACATAAGGCTTCAAAAGTAGCACTTGTTTGGGCAGGCACACAAGACGCATTTTCACGCAAGAACAGGAAAATAATGTCTCTTATTGCGTTATATATTGAACATTTTTTTTTAAGAAAAAGACATTCTGTAGAATTTAGGAGAAACTAAATTTGGGTGGAACTATGAAGTAGAGGCATAGCCACATAGTCTGTGGAGTGTTTTGTCACTCATCAAAGGTAAACATAGGCTATTTAAAAGTTGTATAGTCTATAAAATTGTTGACCATTTACATAAAGGTAGATTAAAATGAAAATACATATATATGCATTTTTTGTGTGTGCTCATCTGATGTCTAAACTCTAAACCAACAGGAAAAAAGAGGACCGCGCACGCACGAACGGGATATAAAACAAGCGAGTCTATATCCGTGGAAAGAATTCGATGGCTTTTGCTTTTTGGATGAGATTAACATCTCAATCAGGCAATAACAAGGATATCCTTCCATTCGAAAACGGGAATAGGAGCATTAAGCATTCAAGAATCTGTGTTTTCACTTTGGTCACGTGCGTAGTGCTGCCGAAAGGGGATAAGCATGCATCACTTAGTAATCGAGCGTGTCCTTGTCATGTTATAATTGATCGTGATTTCGCGTATATCAACACCATCACATTGCAAAAAATTAGTCGTTTGTCTTTTAGTTTTTATAGCACCGGTGGATATTTGATCATATAACAAAAACTTGAACCCGTTGCCGTTCCATTCGGAAATAAACACAACCTTTGGATTTTGAGGGAAAATAACGACAAGACAAGTGACTCGTGCAGTCATTAGCAATTCTTAAAGTTATTAGTATTTTCACAATCGGTTCTTCTGTAGGTTATGTGATATTAATCACAAGGACCTAGCTAAAATTTGTTGGGAGATTCTCCCAGCAGGTGAACATGTAACACTCTTCGCTCTTTTAATGAAACAATATCGGCTTTGCTCCAAACTACAAAACAACAATCAGCTACAAGTGCCCACACGATAAATTGAGATGTCGTTGGAGCACTCTAGGGGTTACAACAAGAACAACACCGTAGGTGTTCCGACAAAACTAAAAAAACATTTACAAGAGAAAACAAATTAAACATACAGGCAACCCTAAAATCAACGATCATTTTATTTTCTAAGGAAAGAAGTATAACTTCCGGTTTTTAAAGAAAGAAGTATAACTTCCGGTCTCTATATTAATCTAACCGTTAGATTTGAAGATGTGTCTTCTTTCTTTATCTTATTTTTAATGAAGTCGTAATAAGATTTTATAGAATTTGATTTCATGGGAATGGACTTTAGAGCGGTGGAGCCGTCACTGCTGACTCGTTCATTTACCTGACAGCCACCAACCAATCCTCTTTTTCTTCTCGTCTTCGCTTCCATTTCTCTCCTCTTCTAAAAATTTTCCCAAAATTTTCAGCTCAAATCCTCGAATCCTCCGGACCCTTGCGAATCCGCCCAGAATTCGCCTCCCCCACGTCGCGACCCGGGTCGATCCCGCATGGAGCGCGTGTTCTCCGTCGAGGAGATCCCCAACCCCTACTGGATCCCATCGCAGCCGCAGGTGCCGGCCACCGGCGCCTCCGCGGCATCCGGAGGAGGAGGTGGCGGTGGTGGCGCGGCGGTGGACGGCGCTGGCGCGATGAACAGGTGCCCCTCGGAGTGGTACTTCCAGAAGTTCCTGGAGGAGGCTGTGCTTGACAGCCCAACGCCCGACCCGGGCGCTGGGAGGGGCGTGGGCGGAGGGGAGGCGGTGGAGGTCAAGCCGCTGGGTGTCGGGGCGGCGGCGGCCTCGAGCGCGGTGGTGGACCCGGTGGAGTACAACGCGATGCTGAAGCAGAAGCTTGAGAAGGACCTCGCTGCCGTTGCCATGTGGAGGGTACGAGCACTTGCCTTTAGCTCTCGACCGCTGCCCACCTGCAATGTTGTTTGATTCTAATGTTTAGGGCACTTAGCAGCTTGTTTGAGTTCTTATGTGACTATTCTATGATCTGCATGGTGTTGCGCTGTTCTGCTAAGTCTTTATAGGGATCTGTAGAGGATACAGAACAGCCGAATAATTTTCATATCCCTTTGCAATGAGATGGTGGTGTAAGCGATCAGAATGTGTTTTCAGGACTTAGGAAATGTGTAATTCGTGGGGCATCCCTGCGTTTAGGGTATGGGTAGTTGCATAGATCAGAGATTGTGTTGTAAGTTTGATGATTGGTGTCATTTAGTGCGGCTAGGCATTGAATGCGAATATGCTGTTCTGTGGTAGTTCATAGGTGCTTGTGCACTAGTTAAGTATACTTGAGTGATATCAGCTTGATTTGTCTTCTACACATTATTATTGTTTTCGTGATAAATGAATCAGATAAGTTCATATACTCTTGGGAATTATACGAGCCTGGCCTATCTGGATATTATTAGCTACAGGATATGTTGATCAAAATTTCATGCATCGAGTTTTCTTTCCCAACATCTGTTGTTGAGTCATTTCCCATTTTTGCGCCTTGCATTAAGTACTACTATCAAATGAACTGGGAGTACAACGTGCATTGCTTCATTTTTCTCTTATAGCTCTTTCTGTATTTGTGTTCATATGTACTATCTCCGATACCATTTTAATCCACAGGCCTCTAGTGCGATGCCCCCAGAACGTTCTGCAGCTGGTTCGTCCTTGCCAGCTGTGGATGCTTCGCCTGTGGGCCCTGTTAATTCCATCGGAGGTACTTATCTCCACTTGTCACATCTTCAAACTAGTTATGAAACTGGGCTGTGAGTGACTATAAGTCCCAATGCTCCATATTTGCATGATGATATTTGGACCTTCAGTTTGTCACGTTTCTTTGTCTGTAGTCTGTACCCTTGTAAACATCAATTGTTAATTAAAAAAAAAGAACAGGATCAAGTTTGTTTTTCTTGGGTTGTTTTTTTTCACTGGATTGCTTGCTAGCAGCCATGTTTGTGGGTGCCTTAGTCAACCTCAGAAAATTAATATCCTGTTTTCAGTTCTCAAAAGGAAAGATCCTGTTATGATTGGTAAAACCTGTATGGCTGTATCCTTAGAGCCTGGCCATCCCGTACTGTGCGAGGATGGGCACTTTGCTTCTGTGTTGGACCAAGTAGCCAAAATCATGATTTCACTGTCATCATGTTATGTGTTATTTGGTGAAACATGCACCAAATTGTAAATGCCAGTCAGGGCCTGACCATGGGTCAGGCTGACCATGGGCTGGACCCATTGTTTTCTATGTGTTATACTGTGATTCCCATTGATTTTTAGGCCTACATGGGCTTGAGCCCTGGTTGCCCGGGGTGTGCCTCCAACCCTGATGCTAGTTTTGACTTTTGACTTCTTAAATGACATGTCTGGTTGAATGGCTGTACTGTGATCTGGCTTGGATCATGGGCACATATCAGGTAATGGGATTCCGCTTCAAAACCAGCTAACTGGTGCCCCAGGTGGGGGATCAGGTCCACAGTTGGTACAAAATGCCGATGTCCTAGTTAAGCAAGCCACTAGCTCTTCCTCGCGGGAACAGTCAGATGATGATGACATGGAAGGAGAAGCTGAGACTACTGAAAATGCAAACCCTAATCAACACAGACTGCAGAGGAGGTGATCTTTTTACTTGAATGTAAAATGTGTGTGCATCATTACCTGTTAGCTTGCAGTCATGATGCGTGCATAACCCTAGCTCCTTCAATTTCTTTCAATGTTTCTATGCTCTAGTATTGTTTAGTGCACCAATTCTTTGGATTGGTTAATTTAGGATTCAGAGCATGAACCTTAGAATCATAAGTTGTTTGAAGCTGATATAATCAACTAGTATCACCAAAAGTCAGTAATAGGGTCTGATTATATTGAATTTGGCAATAATTTAAGTCTGCCTGTCAGAATTGTGCTGGCATAGTGCCACTGCCAAACACGTGTACACACAGCATTTGAAGGTATGGTGAGCTACGCGATAGAGTTAACATCCACATATCTGTCAATGACATCAGAAGATTCAAGTTTCGCATAGTACATTCATATGTTCTGTTGAGGCCTTTCCTATGAGGATATTGAGCATGCGATTCTTGGAGATGATGCTAGTTTTGTTTTAACTGTTCCAGGAAGCAATCCAACCGGGAGTCAGCCAGGCGTTCAAGAAGCAGAAAGGCAGCCCACTTGAATGAACTGGATGCACAGGTCTGATGGTTTATGTTATTGTTTTAACTTGTTCAGAAAGTCCTAAAATGCTTGGCTGGTGAGTTGAGTGTTGGATGGCTTATTACAGGTAGCACAGTTAAGAGTTGAAAACTCTTCACTGTTACGGCGCCTTGCAGATGTTAACCAGAAGTTCAATGAGGCTGCTGTTGACAATAGGGTGTTAAAAGCAGATGTTGAAACCTTAAGAGCAAAGGTATGCTGCTGTGTTATACGCTGGTTGAGCCTTGCCGTTGAATTGGCCACTTCTGCTTGTTTCAAATGGTAGCATTATGGATGTTCCTGGTTGAGCCTTGCCGTTGAATTATGCAAGCTTTCTTTTAGAGAGAGCTCTTCCAAACATGGCTATGGATGTTCCTGGTCACTCTGAATGTGAGCTTGCATCATGTTTGCAGGTGAAGATGGCAGAGGACTCGGTGAAGCGGGTGACAGGCATGAATACGTTGTTCCCTGCCGTCTCTGATATGTCATCCCACAGCATGCCATTCAACGGCTCCCCATCTGACTCCACCTCCGACGCTGCCGTCCCCATCCAAGATGACCCCAACAACTACTTCGCCAGTCCCAGCGAAGTCCTAGCTAACAATAGCTACATGCCAGAGATAGCTTCCTTGGCTCAAGAGGACGACGATTTCATCAACGCGGCCCTGGCTGCTGGCAAGCTGGGTAGAACCACCTCGCTGCAGCGGGTGGCGAGCCTGGAGCATCTCCAGAAGAGGATGTGCGGAGGGCCGGCGTCATCTGGGTCGACGTCCTAGTCTGCTCCATTCGATCAGACGGAGAGACCCAGCGAGCAAGAATGATAAATTGACGATTTCAGACATACATTGTAGCGGGCATTGCTAATCATGTGATGATGTTTATTGGTTGTAGACTTGTGGTTGTTGTGCACTGTTTGGGTGGATATCTAGTACTCTCATGCTGCTGTTCGTGAGACACAAGTTACTCAACAGATCAGTGACATATGCAACGTTGTTGCCCCCACTTTGGCCGACTGATTTGATGCACCCATTGCCACTGCTTTCACGAGTTAAAAGCGAGGCCAGTGCCGTGGAGTGATTGGCCAAAAAATGTCAATATATATAGAAATACGTTAAGAGTTTCATGCGCGGCTTAAGGTGACGAAAATGGTTCCTCAGCGCTACCCCTCCTAGTTGGTGATATCAATTTGTAGTGAACAACAATTCTTTTTCTTAAAGGGCCGCACTAAACTGCTCTACAATACCATGTTTGAGAAAAGGTTAGCAAACCAAAAAGCCTATGACATTAATGAAAAGTGGGTAATGTATTTTGACACAAAATTAGGCACCACCAAATAAACAACACTCATTTCCAGTGTCATTTAGAACTCGTGACCATTACCAAAGTACAAGGTAGTATTGCTTATCAGATTGTTTGACGAAAAATCTTGTAAAATTGCAACAAATGTGGTCGTAACTTGTAAGAGCAGCCTAGCTACAAAAGATGAATAAATACTCCGTATACAAATTACAACAGAGGCTTGTGCAAAGTGCCCAACGCCAGCAGCTTTCACTATCTCTCTTCATCGATCAAAAAGAATCGGAGATATACTGGCAGGGCACCGTCAAAAGAAGCTCATCCAACGACACCTGTGGATGATCCACAATGGGCTGAATACCCTCTTTTTCATCTACAAGTTTGACATTCTACACCATCCTTTCAAAAGAATCATAGGCATCGTGTATCACTAATCTGATCTGGGGCGGCTCGAGTTCTTGTGAGAGCTCTTGTACAGTGGCAGGAGCGAACGGTTGCCTCGTTTCCTTCTACCACCGAAGCATCGCAAGTAAAGAACCGCAAACAATAGCAATATGACAATGGGGATAGCCCATCTGTGTAAAGAGTTCCATGTTAGAGACAAAAACACCATCGGAAGCTAATAGCCAAATGCACACAATTCAAATGGACTAAGAAGACTACCTGTCCAGATCAAGAATAGGACTGTAAACAATGGTTTCCCAGGAAGAAACGATGATGTGCCAAGCTGGATTGTAGTACAGCGACTCTGCTGACCAGAACATCCTCGTGTATGTCTCCAGGAAGATAAACATCACCCAGGCAACAATTTCAAGCAAGAAGAACTTAATGACAAAGCGCCCCACAACCACCATGACTAAGGAGAAGGTCACCAACCAATTGAAGAGCTTGTTATTGTATTCCTTGATAAAAAGAGCACGGGACTTGGCAAGCATCTGAATGCAATATCGAAATCGAATTGGAATTTAGTTCACATAAACCCATAACAAATTTCTAAGAGTAACCTCTGGATGTAACAAGAAAAGGTAGACGACATCAAATGTGCAAAAACTTTAGCAGACACTCTGCTCTGCTTTTGAAGTGCAGCACCTTATCTTATCGTTTATGCATCTGTTCATCACCGTATATGTTTTGATATTCACAAATAAGGAAAAGGGTTTTGTAGAGTTATCAAGTTGCAAAATAAGGTTAGGCTTCAACTGGTGAAAACTTGCTGCCGATATGTAAATACCCGAATTTATTGTGGCAGCTAGATGATATGAAACATGACATAGTAAGGATTAAGTAGCAGAAAGAGGTCTGGTTCTGTGAACAACTAAGGGCATGTTTGGAAAGGAGGGATTAGGATCCTTAAAATTCTTAAGGGTAATCCCCCCTGAGCTGTAAAATATATGCATAACACAAAAACTATGGCAATATATCAAGGCTACAAAGTGCTATATAAATTCATGATTTTGCTGCTAAGCCCCTTCATTGCTGGCACGATATCAATCTTGGAATTTAGGAGACAAACCTTTGACATTCTACGTTCGTAGCTTTCTTTTGCAGGCCCCACACAATCCCTTACAAAACTTCGATTGCAGTGACCAAAGCCTGCATTGAATTTTGCCATTGATGGAAGCTTCAAGACTTGAAGATGATCCATTTTATCTTCACAATCCGAAAAGCGTGTTTCACACAGCTTTGATGATTGATACTCGTTAGCTAGAAGGAAGTTTCTGTACACCTACAAGGTACATCCTGTAAGTATGTAAAATATATCATCTTCTAAAGGTGAAGAAGGTGAAAGTTAATTTCAAGGCATGTAAAAGATGCTAGGGTTTCAGTAGGTTTCTCCCCAACCATGCCCATGGAAAAGAGAGGTACCACAGAAAGGAAATAAAAAAAAAATCATCAAACATGCCAAATGAAGATATTGTAACAAGGTCAGGAATTGAGAACTTATCATGTGAAGATACCTGGCGGCCCATTACAATACAGCATTGATGTCACAAACTAAGCCAGGCTCTTTTTTTCAGTGTGAAATATATCCCAAAACAATTATACTGTTTAGTCCCAAAAACAGAAAGTAATGTTAACGAACCTTTTTTATCTCATCTTCAAGCTTGAGAACTGACTGAGCAGCATGATGTTTACCAAAGTGCTGTTTATCAAAGAGTATTCTAGCTTGATCATTTGCTATCTGATGAACTTGCTGCAGTTTGCCTTCTGGTACTGGTAGACGTAAGCCATCCATTTTCCCCTTATACACCTTCAGACAGCGTTCAAGAATGGCTTTATTGAAAATTTCGACAAGAGATCCTGTTGATGGAATTTCACCTTTATTCAAAGCCTCAAGAATCTGAAACACAGGAGGAAAAGTTGCCCAATAATTCGAAAGGATCAGATGCATGTCAACAATGACCACAACAAAAAGTATTTTACCTGCTGCAGGAAAGACACAAAGTCCTTTCCATTTAGAGTTCTCCCCTGCACGATTTTTGGTTTTACAATGGATCCAACAAGCTGCTTTAACTGCTCCCGCCTTTGTACATATAAGGGTTCAAGCTCTTTGTCCTCCATGTCACATAACTTTGTTCTTTGCAAATGCGGCTGTATAAATAAAATCAGTGTCCATATGGTTTATGCGTATACACAGCACAATGCAGAAGCATCAACATTAGTTGGTACCATACAGAACAAATGGTACCAGTTACATAACTAAATACACACAAAAATGTTAAACACTCTAAAGTTCAACTGTTGAGCAGTCAATCACAGTAGGGGTTTCCCCTACTGTCTTCCCCTCAAAAAACTGTTGAGCAATCAATGCAATAATTCAAATCAGATGCCACACGGAAGTAATCAGAAATGCACCTGAGGCAAGCTAAAAGCAGTGCTGTTGGTGCCCATAACTGCCAAAGAATCTCTTATTTGATTGACCTAAAAGCACATAGAAAGAAAATTCTGTAGCAGAGTTTGGATGTAACAACTTCTGGTAAAAAAGTGTAGGTTTCATAAACAAACTATACCTCATCAATATATTTGTCCCCTGCAGAAATAAATAAAAAATACATCATTCAACTGCACATGATTCATCTCTAGATGCTCAAATATAACTAACTTAACAACAGTCAATAAGGCTGCTTGAACTAACCATTATCATTAGGCACCCGTTGGAGGGCTTCATTGACCATCTGTTGAACAGATTTTCCTTCTGTTCACAATGTTAAAAGGATCCACTCTTAGAGAAAATTTGCATATTTAGCACAAGTAAATATGGTTTACCGATAATAAGAGTGATAATCAAGATACAAGAAACAAATGAAAAAGTATGGTCACAACTCCAATGAAGGGAAAACTTACTGCTTAGAACCAAAATATCATGATATGATCTATTTGACCTACCAAGACCTAAGTTCCTACTTACATGATAAGCATCATAGAACAGTAGAAAATATACATATAATGAAAATCGACACAGTGTTACAGCAGCAGCTATTGACTGAAAAAGCCCTTCCATTTAGCAAGCCACTGTGCCATAAAAAGTTGAACTTTATTCAGTACAGGGCAATTGCCCCCATCGATTTGAAATAACAGGTAGTACAAGGAATATGACAACAATCACCTCAAGACTATTTGACCAAAATTAGTGCGACAAAATCTAACTACTAGTTGAAACATTAATACTATTTTATTTTATATCGAAGTATGGATACCCTAGCAGTGGCAAATGGAAAAAAAAGGCGTAAACACTGCACCGTCACACACTTTTTCCAATAGACGGCTAGGACAAATAGTCAGTTCCAGGAATTGGCTCCATTTGGTCATACAAATTAACTTTTCAGGTCATAAAATAGCACAGTTTGGTGCAGATTGAAGCCATTTTAATGACATGTGATCACATAATAACTGAGGTGGCAAGAATTACAGGTCTTACAGGTTGTTCATGCTACATTTCTCCCATTCTCTCTAGCACAACGTTGCATTCTATGTTTTGTAAATGACAATCGCACACATTGAGACCCAAAAGGAATTGATTGCATGCTATTGTTCTGCGGATGATAAGTTGATTACATGCAATGAAGACTGCGGAACAATCTCCAAAATTCATATCAAGGATGCCAGTTCTGAAGGTCAGGCTTTTGCATTCTCAAACAAAATGGAACTGTTTCACAACTCATGTTAATGGAGAGAAAAATTCAAGAAGCAACTTACGGAGGAAATCTCTCTGGATAAGCCAGAGAAGCTTTGCTGGCTCAAAAGCAACATCTTGCCCCTGAAGAAACAAGAAGCATGTTCCATCAAAAAGCTGTCCATATTCCTATTTTGCAAGCTCATACTCATGAAAATGGAACATTACCTTCACTCTGCTCACCACCATGTAGCATTTAAAAAACGAGGGAAAACGTTAGAGTTGCAGATTGAATTGCAAAGAAAAAGCGCAAAAAAGAGATAAGCAAACCTTCCATAGAACTCTTCAGCAATTTCAACAGCAAATGAAAGCCTAGATATATCAGCTTCACGCACCTACAACACCATAGCAATAAAATTAACCAACCAACACACACACTGGTGCTGAGAGAGAGAGAGAGAGAGAGAGAGAGAGAGAGAGAGCACCGTCTCAGGAAGGTTGTAGATAAGCACCGAACTTAAGACAGTTGCCAAAGCAAATATCCTACCATGAAAGAGAAAAAAAGTTACAATAGTGAACTCTCCGTTCTAGGAAAAGTAATTCAAAAACAGTTCAATTCTAGGCACAAACCTATCATCATACACATTTGATTTCCCTACACTCTCAAAACCTTCAGTGTCTAGATAAAGGACAGAAACTTTGGAACCATCAACATCCATCTCAACAGGAGTACCCCAAATCCATATACCTGCAATAATAGAAAAATGTAGAATAATTGCTTCACAAGCTTTAATAAGCAAATAGACAAGATAACTACAAGGACCAAATCCAGGAACATTGGGAAACCACCTCACCTTTGGTTTTAGTATCTCGCATATGACCAACACCAAAACCTGCATAGTTCAATTCGTCACGTCCTCAAATAGCCCTAGTGTGCATTTTAGCAAATCCGTGTTTATAATATCAGAAGCAGAATCTAACTACCTTTATCACATGATAAGGAGAGAAGCTGGTTAAGGAGAAAAGACTTTCCAGAGCGATAGGGACCAATGACCTGGGTTTGCAAACAGTTGATCATTGAGGTCTCAATATCGCGATGACCAACCCTTAACATAATGATTGGCCTTATTCGAGAATGTAAAAAAGACGAACAGGTTACAACTAGTCTGAATTATAAGTTCAAACTTACACCAACAACTGCGATAGGAGTTTCAATCCTTCGAATTGCTTCTAGACCTTGTTCTGAGAGACGAAGTTTAGTGTGGCCATAATCTGGCTCCACTATCGGAAACCTGTATAATTATAAACAGTCAATAGTTGATAGGTAGGTCGATTGAATGGTCTTCCATCATATGCTTGCTTGAGAAGCATAAATAACGAATACAATAATGTTAAGTAATTACAATCAAAAGTTCAAAAGAGAAGAAGAAGATAGCAGGATTTTTTTTGGGGGGTAGTGGGGGGGCAGCAAGATTCCATAAGAGAGCAGAAGCAAGTGGTCTCTCACTCAATGACTCAATGCCACACACATTGTGGGTGTGCGGTGTGCCCTCATGTATTTAGAACTTGGGTTCTATGAATAGAGAAAGCCTTGGGTACCTACTTCTTACATTTAGAAATATTCGAGAAAAAATAACCATTAACCAGCTATTGTAATATCAGTTTGAACCATAAGCTTAAACAAACTCTAAACAAAATTTGCAATAAAGAAATAAAAAGAAGGAAAAAATAGAGCAGCTGCTTTTACTGAAAGCTCCAAAACAACCATATTTAGAACAGTCCTGAATGACATGCACATTGTGGCTGTGCAGTGTGTCCTCATCTTTAAGGAGTGCACGTTCACTTCATTGAAAGGGTGGCCGTCTAGCAATTTTGAAGGAACTTAACTAAAAGAGTAGCTATTTAAACTAACCATAAATTATCCTGTTTCTTCACCAACTTATGTAAAGGAACCAAAAAAAATCTCAAGCAGGTACCAACTAGTCCCTGTGGGATATATGATCAAAGGATGATCAATTTTGGACATATTGTCAAAGGTTGATCAACTTTGGAACATATAATCAATTTCCCCTTTAACAAGTAAGTTCCATACCAACTATACTTCATCCAATCAGCCATTGCCCTATCGAAGTCCAAATTTCAATACTCCCTGCAAGCTGAAACACTTGACCCATCCGTAAAGCATTCACTAACAAAATGCCAAAAACATCCTTCCGCATGGCATATTATTCCTCGACATCTCACCTAACTTGTTCTTCTTATAACTTCCCTCCAGTGCGACATGGGAAACACATGACAAAACTGACAGGATTGGGAGATGAAAAGTGAATCAGAAGTATCCCAAATTGCATTGCATGCATCGCCGGGCGCTTCCCATTCTTACCCCCACGACACCTTATCATCGCGTCGCATGCGTCGCCCAAGACACACGCGCTTCCACCAGTCAACGCACGAGCAAAGCTCGCAACAGACGCAACGCAACAACTGCACAATCAAATGCGAAATTCGGTTCCACGGCCCAACACAAGCAACCGCGATCGATGCCAGCACCGACACAGCACATGCAGGGAGCCAAACCAGTACTTACGCGCGCTCGAGCTCCTCGGGATCGGGATCTCCGGCGACGGCCGCCGCAAGCAGAACCAGCGCCACCGCGCAGATCCCCGGGGCCCAGCGCCCCCGCCTCATCCCCGCCCCCACGGCCAAGCACCTCCTCCCCCTCCCAGATCTCCGCACCGCGAGCGAGCGCGACGCCCCAATGCGGCGAGGCGAAGCGAGCGGCAATGGCCTGTCGGCGAGGCGTGGGATCCAGCAAAAGGACGAAGGGCGCGCGGGCGAGCGGGTGCGAGGCGCGGGGATCTGGGGTTAGGGGTTGCTTCGGAGAGAGGGAATGAACGGGAGGGAATTGGAGCCGCGACGAGAGAGACGAGGTCGGGAGGGGAGGAGTGATGCGAGCGGCGAGCCCCGCTTCCGTATTTGAGCGGCCAATTGTTTAGCGCTTTATATCCTCGATTAATGTCGTTACTCGCGTGGATTAAGGCTTCCTGTTTCTGTATAGTGGAATATTTTAAAAAAATTCTCCCTACTAGAATGACAATTTGTCATTGAGAATAATAAATAAATCTCTTAAATCTATGATAGTAGATGAGACGATAAATTTATCACTCTATCGGATGATAAAATGATAGAAAATAAAAAAATCATCATACCACTCTCTCTTACTTTGTTAAAATAACACTGAACTATTTTGATAATATGTGTGACATGACTCTATAATTATAGACACGAAGTAATATTTTAACAAGATGTAAAACTTTATAATAATATGAGAAAAATTCTTTAAAAAATCAAATGCCCCCACGGCTGTGGGATAGGTTGTGGGCTCGCTGTGCGGAAGCAGGGCGTGCTGCGCACGACTCGTCAACTCGGTTGGTTCCAGGGCAGGGGACAGTCGACGGCGCGCCGAGCGAGTTCCTGGAGGCCAGGACCCTGGGGGATGGGAGAGGGCACATGTTAGCAGGGCCCACATGGCGGTAGCTGGTTGACACTTTTTGCGTCGGTTGCCCATCTGATAAGCTACGGCCCACGGGGGCTATTTTGTAATGGCAAAATTACCTATATACTCCTCCAGTCAGATATACATGTTGTTTTGTGTAAAACATCATCTCTAACATATATTTGATCGCTATTTTTTATTAGATTATATTTATAGAATATATTAAATTTGTAATATTACAAAATTATTTTATTTTATTTTTTTTAAAAATATGTATTTATAATCGGAGGGAGTACTAAGTATTTTAGAGCTGGTTTGCAACCATATCATTCTAGCATTACGAATTACACTTTCAAGGCATGAATAATACTATATGCTTATAACTAGTTGCTCAAGAAAAGAGAATATTAAACATCTACATAAAAATTATAATTTTCAATGCAAATAAATATTATATGTGTTTAAATATAGTTAACTATTTTGTTAGCACTAATATAAATATTGATGCTTAAGTAAGTATCTTGCACTCCCGTCTAAGCACTGTACTATTGAAGCTGAGAAAAAACCTAATTTTTTTCATCAACACCTCCTCAAAGGGTGCATTTGGTTAAAGTGCGAGATTAGATGAGATAGAGTTATCCCTATTTTTCAATGGGATAAGCCAGTTTTCTATTTGGTTGGATGGATGGAGTGAGACAGTTTTCTGTTTATTTAGTAGGATTAGGATGGATAGGATGAGCTATTTTTCTATTTAGTCGGATAGATAGAATGAGCTAGTTTTCTATTTATATGTCTTTTATAAGTATTTGGATGAATTGTGCATGTTTGAATTTGTTTAATTCAAATTGAATTAAAAAGTGAATGTCATGTGAAATAATAAAAATGCATATAAATGGAGCATTACAAATAACTCATTTTTTTCACTAAATAATCTAAGGTTAAAAATATTTTTATAAATTAGTAAATCACACGAGAAGAATATTAGTGAATTTTACCAGTTTTTTAAAAATTTAATTGAGCCATTAAAAATTACTAGAAGCTATAAAAGTATATTTTTAAAGAATTTTAATTAAATATTGGATCATAATTTTTAGATCAAATTAATTAAAACAGTTTACTAATGAACTATATTTTGTACATGAAAACATTTAGATTTCTGAGACCTCTCTTGTATTCCTATATTTAATCGAGAATGAAATAAAAATCACGAAACACACGTACGTGACCTTGTCTGGAGCGACAAGATGGACGAACGGGCGGCCTCGTTCGGGACTTTTTTCTGGATGGGGTTATCCAGGGTTTGTAGGAATATTTGAATGAATATGTCTGTTTATATGAGTGAATCGTCTAAATAATATTCTACTTAATTATCAAGTCTACCATCTTCATAATCATGACTTTAACGACTAATCAGAATATCATACTGATAATTCTGGCACGTGTTTTATGCACAAGATAATAACACATACCTTTCTAACATAAGCAATCATAACCATAATTAACAAAGAGCGAGTAATTAAATTATATTATAAGTTCTTAACCATTTACAAATTTAACAATTTATAACAAAAAAGATTTAGAATAATACTATAATTGATCAACTTCTAACAAAAAAGAAACTACACAGCGCAAATAAAAACTAAAAATAACAAAAGATTACTGAAACCATATTCCCTTAGCCTTCACCCTAACAGCGCGACCTTCAATTACTTGCCTACTTATTCTCACCGCTAATATCAGAGGGCGTGAAGTAGCCAAACACCGTATCTTCCTCACCTATAAAATTTGTAGAGCAGCTGAGTACGAAGTTAATCGCAAGACTTAATCCAAATAAGATACATATAAATAACGTGACTCCAAGAATTATGCATTGGACCATTAGCAAGGAAAAAGATCACAAGACTGATTAAAACATATGCGCCAGCAACCTAGACACATATGTATGAGCATCTAGACGTAACCAACATACCCTTCCAAACCTGTAACTACCAACATGTACATAAATGTAAATGGAACCATAGTAATACATTGATAGTCAGGCGTCAGTTGTACCCAACATACCATCCATATCATCATCCCACAATAGTAATTCTATGATTGATGCAAATGGACAAAAGTATGTTTATGATCAAGAACGTGATAATTCGAATTATTTTTACACCCTGCAGGGGTATTCATTTACCTACATGACTCGAGAACCATACGGCTCACGTGTCCACACAGGCCCACGCGAGGGGTACTCGTATCAACTTTTTCTAATAAACCCTAACAGTTTGATCATGCGCTAATAGGTGTAGGTGTCATCCAAAACTACTCTCAGAGCAAACCGGATACCCCTATAAACCCGTCCGCTCACACTATTGACTCGCATGTCAAAAGACCACAGCTACAAAGGTATTCGTCTCATCGTTCTCATATGCAACATGTAATCAGACGGTGTTTAACTGATGCACGATATATGGTGTACGGGTCCTCTCCCGAACTACCCCGAGGAACTCGTCCGGGGCAAAAGACACCCATAACACCACTCATATATCATCTCATCCTTATATCTCATCCAACCGTCGACATTGTAATCAATATTTGTGAACAATAAGTAAGCTCTAACCTTGAAAACAATGGTTACACCATCGCTCGACTTCTACCGAGAACCTATGTATTGCTAAGCATTTAGACATCAACAATATTATCAAGGCTACAAAGATATGGATCATCAAATTTCCAAGATAGGATAATGCATCACATAGGTTCTACTCATATAAGTCCGATATCGACTCATTGAACATGCAAGCTTACATAAAGCATAATTTATCAAATTTAGACTCCATAATTCAAATCAAAAGGTACGATATGCTTAGATGCTTGCCTTGCTGCTCTTGGGTTTACCTGATACTTCCCACACAACACTCGCAAAACTTCGAAAGGTTGGCGCCCCCTTCACTCGCTTGGGCCGGCGACGCAACGCCCTCTAAACGAATCAAAATGCAATGCATAAACAAATGAATGATGGAAAAACTCGCAAATGATGCATGCTTGAAGTATAATAGAGCGTTGAGCTTCAAAAACATTTGCAGAAGACCGCTAAGTGATTAGGGTTTTGAAGTTTGAAACCCCAGATAAGGTAACCTAAGTATACATAACTTTAATAGGCTGGTGATCAGACCGACGTAGAGGTGGTAGTCTGACCAGCGGCCAGCAAAGAGTTTTGGCCTATGACGGTGTGAACGTAAGCATGGTGGTGGTCAGACCGCCCACTAATGGTCAGATCGACCCAAGTGGCGGTCAGACTTCTGTATAAGTTTCCAAATTGGATTCTCCAATCCCAACTGCAGTTAGACCGAACCTAGCAGCTGTCAGACTGTCAGACCTTGCCGACAGCGCCTTTGCAGGGTCGCCGGTGAGGATTCCGGTGAGACATTCGATAATGAAGGGTACCAAAATATTCTATAGGACTAGTGGAGTGTTTCTAAAGTGATTTGGACATCATTCACCGAGCTAAACTCAGAACACCCCATGGATTGGATCTAGGCTACGTTGAACTTGGGCCTAAACGACACGAGGGTCGAATTGAGCTCGGAAATAGTGGGGAAACAGGAGGGGATGGCTCACCTTAGCTTATGAAAGCTTTCTATTGTATTAGAATGCTTCGGGGAGGCTCTGGTTCGTGGATAGACTCCCGGAGTGGTGGTGAAGCTTGCGGTCAATGAACGGGTCTCCGACGAGGGAGAAGAGGGGGAAACTTACATAAGTCCTCCGGGAAGCTCATGGGAGTTCCCACCTCCGATCTCCGGTCTTCGAACGCGACGAGTAGAGCTCTCTTTCTCTCTCTAGGGCCGGTTGGAGAGAGGGAGAGTGAGACAAAAATGAGAGAGCAAAAGGAAGTGATCGATCCGCTTAACCTAAGCCTCTGTGTACTGGCGGTCAGACCGTGAGAAATCCTCTGTGTACGGGTGACACCGGTCAAACCGCGAGGGGTTCCTTTGCTAAATTTTTTCTAAGTCTCCCCCTCATTATCCTTCTTCTATTCTTTTCATTCTTTAAGGCATATAGGGATTATCCAAAATACTCTAAACCATCTCTAAGATGTTTGAGACATGTTTGGTGGATTTTTGATGAACAAACACGTGCAAGCACATACGATGACGATTATGCATACCTAAATATGTAATTAATATTTTGAGACGTGATAGCCTTAGCCACAAACCAAACACAAGATAAGACCAAAATATTAGATGGGGGCGATCCCCATCCAGACCTAATACAACGAAGCAAACACTATCTAAATACCCTATTGCACATGCTCTTGGACTACCTAGTTCCACTGTTTTGCTCTGTCCAGCACTATACCACACGATTGAAAAGGAATGGCTTAGATCACCCCAGATCCTCTCCACCGTTTTGCTTTGGCGAGCATCCTTGTATTCCTCCCCTACGACAGGAGCACGTCGTCGGGCGCAACTCCTCTTCCATTCTGCTCTCATCACCTTTTACTCTGTATCGCGTGAATCCAACATCCTCTCCATAGCCATCCCCTGCAAGCTCATCTGAAGAGGCTTTCTTCTCTGGCGAGGGGAATCACCCTCCTTTTCATCGGAAGCTTTGCATCGTCGCTCGCACGAGCACATGGTGGTTGCTCTGGATCTGGCGGCACGGGAGTGCAAGCCTAATATCGGCCAGCACGTGGGGTAGACGGCGTGGAGGTTGAGGGTTGTCTCGTTGTACGATGAGTTGTCCCAATTTTAGCCGCATCCCGAGGAGAAATCAGTTTTTTCTTAGAGAGGGAATATAAATTAATATTTTTATTTATAAAATCAAAAAATTACAAAAATAAGTGTCTGTTTTGAAAAATTGTACATTTAGACTATTGTCACACTTCCAACAAGAGACAAGTTTAAAAATAAAAAACCAATTTTATGTTCCATTGCTCTTAAAATTCAAGAAATTATTATAAAAAATTCTGAACAAAATAAAAATATATGGTATATAGGATGTATCTAGCTCTCTAAAAGTTTCTAGACAAAAATATGATCAGAAATAAAAAAGATAAATTTTATTGAACAGAGTGTGACAGACTTTGTACAATGAAATTTATCTTTTTTTTATTGTTATTGTATAAGTACTTGTCTGAGTTAATTTTTGTAGAGAGTTAGATTATAGTATCCCTTACACTATATATTTTTAATATATTTTTATAACTATATCGTAGTGTTTTAAAATTTAAGAGTAATAGAACACAAGATTTTTTTAATTTTTAAACCTGTCATCTATTGAAAGCACGACATATACCTGTTCACCCGTTTTCAACTGGGCTCGTTTACAGCTGGCAACATTATTCTAGATGTGTGATTTTTCAAAACGGACATCTATTTTGAAAAATTTTCAATTCAAGAAATAGAAAAATAGAAAAAAGTTCGAATACAAATCTGGTGGCAGTTGGGCTCGGCAAAAATCCTTTTCTGCCAGCTTTCGCTTGCTGAGCCAGGAAGGAACATGCCTGTTGGTTCCGGCCGGCGGACATTCGGAGGAGGCATGGACCACCACCACCTACTTCTCGCAAGCTTTCGTGGAGGCCCAGTCCACATTCAGTTGGGCATAGGCCCAACTCAATGATTGATTGATCGGCTCGGGCGAATTAAACCGTGGCCTGCAAAATCTGCACTAACTTACAGTGCAATCCTCTCTCATCTAATAAAAATCTCTAAATTTAAATAATTTATTCATTTTTCTATCCACCCTCTCCTCCAATCTCATTACCGGTTAAAAATATATGACCTATTTTACTGATAAAAATAAATAAAAAATTAGAAGAAAATTTATTAGATAATCTGCTCTTTCATTTTCAAATCACATCTAAAATTAAACTACATCATCTCTTGGCGTATTCGTTCGACATTTCTCTTATGACGTATCTATATTTTTATACTTAAATTTATAATTAATGTTATCGTATTCAATATTTATATTTTTATCTTAATGTACAGTGCGTAGTGGAATCATCTGTCGTCGGTACACACAGTGGTACGCTACAACGACGCCACAAAAATAGCAAGTACCACCACACATTCCGCGACCATGTATATGCATACATACGTACACACGCTTCGTTTTCCCATCTTTTACATGACAGGCGCCTACCTTCGTCTCCGGGCGTACGCAGAGCCAAATCAGCTTTTGGTCGAAAGCAACTCGACAGGCACAGACAGCACCATTTCAAGTGCATTTCATCTGTCCTCTTTCCCGTACTATCGCGATGAACATGAACTGAAAACTAATCCAGATGCGCCATGCTCGGCCAAACGATGAGTTGCTGGGAGAACGAGAGATTTTATCTTCTACCCTTCCCTTTGGTTGTTTTAGTTCGCCGGCATGGTTTTTTTTCTCTCCAGATGGTGAGCCCTCTCGAGAAGAAATTCTACCGAGTAACCGTTACTCAAATTATAACCAATCAATAAAAACACTATGTTAGTAATTGTAAACTTTTTGATGAAAAAAAGAGAAAATTCATCTATGAATAGTATCTCTAAATGAATTATTGGATTTTCTCCTTTTTATTTCTCATTGTACAAGTTGTTGTCTGAGCTCAAATTTTATTATTTTTTTTATAATTCTTAACATGAAATTTTGGTTGATTAATTTTACAAATTGATTTGTGTAAATGCTACACAGTAGAAATTTTACCTCTCGATAGAGATGGGCGGGGAAGAAATCAAAGCGGGTGCCTCTCGTGAAAAAAAAGCTTTCGTTTTTCATTCATTTTTTGTGTCATTTCTTTTTGTTTTCTTTCTTCAAGTCTTGGATTCTTTTCCCCAACCGTTTCCCGTTTGATTCCGTCCTTAGGAAAGCTTTCGTCGCCACGCTCGTTCGCTTCCTTTGCTTTTTATTCTCAACCGTCTCCCGTGAAGAGAAAGATGAGGCAACGCCCTGTCCTTTTGCTTTTACTGAGTTTTTCTTTTCTTTTCTTTTATCCCCAATGTATTTTCTACTTTATCTTTTATTGGATGCTTAAAGTTATTAAGACTTTCAATTTGCACCAAATTAGCAGTACGGTGATTTTTTGTTTTTCTGGTAAGGTGAATTGTGAAAAATATGTTGATGCAAACTTGTAACGGGTTGATGGTTCTATGGATATCATTTGGCCTCCTTGCTTGTCAAGCACAGCTGTAGTGAAAAGGGGAGAAATTATATTGAGTCAGCTTCAAGAAAATGGGCACCTGTGTTTTTCATTTTTCATTTTATTCAACTTTCTCTTTCAGAGCATTTATTCGCTTTCTTTATTTTGGAAAAAATGTTGGTTCGACGTGCTTTATTGATGAGAACATTTTGCTTTTTTATTAAGCTCTAAAAAGGATAACTCGGATGTGCTATACAGTTGATTTTTGTGGGGTGGTAACCGCAAAAATCAACTGAATGGACTATAGGGTTTATCGTTGCACCTTGTCCACCAAGTAAGAAAGAAAGAAAGAAAATAAGAAAACAACTGCATAGACTACACACTTGACAATTACACTTTCGTCACGACATCAATTCACTATCTTTATTATGAAAAATGGTTCATTTATTGAGTTTTATTGACAAGTACTCCACATATATTATTCTAAAATAGAAATCAGGAAAGCTGAGAAAACACCCCAAATGTGGGTGAAACTTCATAAACAAACCGTTAAACAATGTCTCAAATTTAAGAAGCTCACTTGGTTTTTACTGAACTAAAATTTACCAGTTCACCTTGGTCACCGCATAAACATCGTAAGCAAAGCTGATCCACATGCTACATCCACACGCTTCACCTCTTTTGGAGAGAAAAAGAAGCAAATAATTTTGCCCTTCCCAACCTAGCAATTGGACCTTATATATATTTTTTATTCTGATTATAAATTCTAATTCTAAAAGTAAAAACAAAACAATCAATCATAATCTAAAATATCATAATCCATAATTCATATTGTACTACAAAATCTCACAATAATTTAATGAAAATAAGCTTCTCCACGAATTAGGATATCTATTGAAAAAACAAACAGAGTTTAGTAGAGCTTAATAGAAACTCCTCTTGTGAGCGATGATGGGAAGACCCAACCCCTTTTTTTTCTCCTCCGTTTTTCTCTTTTCAACCCGGAACCTTTTCTTTTTCCGGGGCCTCAGGCTGTCAGGCAGGTCGTTCTCCTCTCCTTTTCACGCCCTTGTGGTGGTGGTTTTCGCTCTCTTTTTCCCCCCTCGAGTCCGTTCCTTGCCTGTGAAGTTTGGTATGGTTCTGATTGACCCTGTCACACTCTTCTCCCACTGTGTGAATACTGAAGAAAGGGCAATGATTCAGAGAGAGAGATCAGCAGCAGCTGCAGTAGGAAGAGGAGGAGGAGCAGCAGCAGCGGGTGGGGCGTAGCTTTCCTGAAAGCAAGACGTGTGAACTGTTCCTGGCATTGGCATCTGCTCCTGGCAGCGATCCTCCTGCGCTTCCCCCAGGCCCTTGTCAAGCTCAACTCGTCAATTCACCACCACGCCACCACCATTTAACGCGACGGTGGGCCCCGATCACGGGGCGCCGTGGGCCCCACCTCCAGGGGCGGCACTGCTGCTCTAGAGAAAAACAAACGCGGTTAGATGGCCCCATCCAACGGTTATCGGGGCCCCCGCGTCCCATCGCAAAGCGGAATCGTACGTTCGCGACGGTGAAAGATGGTAAAATCGGACGAAGTTACCGAAGGCTGATTTTATTATACGAATTACGTTTTAGAGCGTGGTTAACAGCTGGAAGTTTTTGTTACCGGCGCGTGACACGACGACTGTGAGAGTACGGTGCGGGAACAAGCGGCGTCTCGCGCTGGAGTCTCCACTTGGCGGAACGCAACCTCCATAGCTCTCCTCCTGCAGCACCATCTTCACGACGGCTACGTTCCTACGCGAATCTTAAAATAATAGATAAGATATACTCAACATTAATCATATATATATATATATATATATATATATCAATTATAAGTATGTAAATATTCTATTTGTATAAGATCCATAACTTCAAAATCAATATATAGGATATGGCTATCTAGATGGTACTCCATCTGTCTCATTTTGTTAGGCGTCATTGATTTCCGATTTGTTCTGTTTTGTTAGGCATTAATTAGGATCGCACTCGGTGAACGCTTCGAATACACATAGGCATCAAATAGGACCCCACTTGGCGACACTTTGATCACACGCTATTGTATGTGGCCATGCCAGCTTTTGCACGCGACATGCGAGAATAAGAATAGAGTAGAGAAGAGAGGCCATGGGGCAGCAGATGAGAACAAGAATAGAGTAGAGGAGGGATGCCACGGGTGGCAGGCGAGAACTCGTGGCCGTGGACTCGTTTGAGCGAATCACTAGACCCGACAACGAGGATGACACTGTGAAGTCCTTTGATGGGTGCGTCAGCGAGTTTATGAAGGCCGACGATGGAGACGAGGACGACTTGACGGCAAGGGAGACGAAGACACCGTAGAATCTTTCAATAGCGACAATGTCTCAAAGATAGTACATGGCGAGTGAGCGAAGAAACGCCCGTGGACTTGACTGACGCTGAGATGGAAGACAACGTCGAACAATATATGGATCACATTGTAACGTTCTCGGTAGCTCGCCAATCCTTTCCAAGGTTTGCTTCTTCATGTGTGGAATAGCGTAATGTTGGTCGCCTTTATGCCACAGAATCTCCCTCATGCACGACCGCTGAGTAAGAAACATACGATTAGACCTTTCTATCGGGTATTCTTTGTATGCTGGTATAACTTTGTTAATGATATCTTCAATATTATTTGGAGATGATTTCTGGAACAAAGACTGATTGGATGAAAAAAACCAAGGTCCGATATGTTGAGATCTGGAGAATTAAGAGTCTGGCAAACTAAACGAATATTGAAGCCATCTTCGATTATCACTCTACAGAAATATTCATCATCAATGGAAATGTGTGTCTTTGCATTGTCCCGCTGAATATAGATAGTGCTTCCTACCTCATGTGCATGCTATTTTTGCTTGATTGCAGGTAAAACCTTGTCAATAAGAAAGGATCTGCTAACTTCCTTAGTCACATATGTCATTGCCTTTGTGATCAATGTACTCGCTAGCCTATTTGCGCTTCTCCTTTTTACCGGCTCTGTAAACGTGAAAGGAAATATGCCAATTTTACCCCAAAAAAAGTCTCATTGCCTCGATCATCAAAGCTAGGTCTAGCAATAGCCGCTAGAAACATGACTTTCTCAATAAATTTCTTGCTTTTAGCTGTTCTCTCTGGTTTATCTTCATCAATATCTAGGTAATAATTTTAGCATTTCCTAGTTCTATAGAACCATTTCTCATCAATGTACACCACATTGTACAAATATCTAAATATGGGTGCATGAGGAATGCTTTGGCTATGGAGCATATATAAGCAAAACCGTACACGGGCAACCTTATTTCCATCAATCAGTGAATTTTATGTCATTGGTATGCCTCTTGATTACACCTTCCTTCAGCCGTCTGAACAACGTGCTCTTGGAGATACTCAAAGCGTGTGCTAAATCTTTGAGAGTTGTGTGATTTCTTAGCGGCACATCTCGATTGGCTTGTGGGTCAATGTTTACTCATTCAAGTCAATAATTCTTGACCCTCTCATTGCTAACATTGTGCACACCCCCACCAAGCTTGCCAACACGCCATATACGCTGCACAACCCTAAGATGCACACCGGTATCAAGGGTTACAGATTTTGTCACTCCATGATTCAACATACTAGGAGTAGTCCTCTCCAAAAGCATAGCCCATATGGCTCTACACTCATCATCAGTTAGGAAATTCCTTCTTGTACGACCACTGCCATCCACATTTGTATCATAAAGAAAATCAATCAAAATCAGTATATGTCACTACGTAAAAAAAAAACTAATGGTGTCAGGGCATAACAGACATGGGTGACGGGTCCCACACCCGTCACCCTGAACGTGTCACCGATGACGGGAACCCATCACCAATCAGGTCATAGGTGACGGGTCATTTCTATGACCCGTCACCTATGATCGTCTCCCATGTATTGGGAAGAAAGACATAAGTGACGGGTAACCTCTTCACCCGTCACTTATATCTTTCACTCATATGTTGAGGAGAAATATATAAGTAACGGGTAACCTAGTTAATAATTTACCCATCGCTTATATGAACACATAAGTGATTGGTAATAAGGTTACTAGTCACTTATATGTAGTTTACCTGACATGATTGTATTATTTTCTGTCTGCATCCTGGAGCATAGCCAGGATTTGGCAGTCGTCTTCTCCTTGTAAATAACAGCAACACATCCAAATTCATATGAACAAACACACTTATATAAGAACTCGTTTCATCACAGAATTACAAAGGTTATGAAGTTCCAATCAATTCGTTATAGAATCACAAATGTTACAAAGTTCAGATCAACTTATATTATATAAGACCTCACAACCTAGGGATTATATGGTGGAACTTGTCGTGTGGGCTGATGACTTCAGACACCATGAACTCAGTGATCCATCGTCGAATCTCCAGGAGAGCACCGTCATCGAAAAAAGAAGCTAAAAATTCCTACATAATTTGATGCGTAACAAATGTCATGTTATTATGGAATTAAACTAATTACTAAAATTAGTTACGAATAATCTCGTATTGAACTTACATCAAGGAATTTGATATCCTTCATGCGGAGCGTGAGGAGCATGTTCCACACAACATAGAATTCGTAGACGTTGCCTGGTGGTTATTGGTGACACTGCTGAAAAGAAAATTTATTGTTAGATTAAAAGGAGAAAATAGCAAAAGAGAGTATTTGGTAATCTGTTTGATAGCACTTACAACGAACCCGGTCTTGTGTGTCAGTCTATGGTCATTTTTCGTGTTGTAATCAGGTTGAGCTCGAAAGTACTTGTCAAAAGCCCTGCATAAAGAGGGTCCGATTATAGAGCATTTGATTGTTAGAAAAGTTAAATATGTAAACTAAGTCAGACGGAACTTACACGTCGATGAGTCCTTTTACATCATTGTAATTACGTTGTCTAAGTTTGCCTTTTGGTGTTACTAGTCTTGACGAGTCGAGGTACCACACCAAGTTCTACTTGAGGTAAATAACTAGTAAGATCCAATGGCCATCGGTGTTGCGGGTGCCCAGCAGGTAGTGTATTTTAGAATATTGTTGTATTGTTCTGGCCACATGATCCACAACATAATCAGGGTGAAGTTGGATGACCGATATTATAATGGCCTCAGTGTCAAGAAATGCGATGGGCTCCTTGTTCTTCTTTGTTTCTTTCATCAAGTGTCTACATATAAGAATATAGTTAGATTCAATACTTAGTGGTCTTAACTAACGAATATCCAGTTTTAAGGGACTTACAATGTGAAAATACGTAATAACGATACGTCCAAGGTATCAAGGTTGAAGAGGTTGTCTAAGTCATTGAAACCCACATTAATGTAGCCGTCGTCATTAGTTAAAAAGTGGCGTCATTTTTATTGTACGACTATGGATTGAGCATTGCTGTCTCTAGCAACCTGCATGTAGTAATTATACAGGTCGACACATACTTTTCCCACCCTTGCTAGGTCATCTACCCTCATCAAGGGCTTTCTATATTGGAATTTCATGTTGGCACTAGTCCACGCTGCTCCAGTGTCCGTGGACTTCTTCACGGTACAATGACCTTCGACATCTTCAGCATGTGCTTTTTAGAGTCTTTCTTCTTGGCTTTCTTTTTCTTCTTCTTTGGGCTCTTTGGGAGAGACGGAATTGGATCTAGAAGCGAGGCTCGCATGCGGAGGAGGGGGCAGTGAAGCCAGCTTCTCTGGAGAAGAAGACAGTGAAGCTGGCTTCTCTGAAAGTGAGAGGCGCGACGGTGGTGCACTTGAAGCTCGCTAGACTGGGATACGCTAGAGACCATGATATCACCTCTCTTCTACTGGATCCTTTAACGAAGAGCTTCACCCAGAGTTGTAACTTCATCATTAGAGGGAGCTCTAACACATGATCGGTGGCATTGCTATGCACTATGTCCACTGTAACCATGGCATAGCCATCATGTATTGTGACCGTATGTAAGATACGAACCTCTAGAAGCACTTGGCCCCTTGCAACCTCGATGAGATATCCACCAGGCCTAATTATAAGGCTGTAGGGTGTGTGTCATTCTAGTAGGTCAATCGTATCCGATTCAGGCACCGCGGCAGCTACTTGTTGATCGACCTCCTTGGAGGCGCAACTACTCTTCCCTACAACTCCGGGGCTAGCTTCCTAGGGCATGGAAATCTCTATTCCCTGTGATGCAAACTGCCCCATGATTCCTGTGGCATGAAAATCTCTATTCCCTGTGATGTCCTGTGTAATTGTATCCATGTCCATTGTACCCGACCTCTTCCTCTTCTTGTACATCTCAAGGTTTTTAGGAAAGCCGTATTTTCAGCCCTCGAAACTTGATACACCTCGCATTCGACCTGTGTGCTCCAAGTTTCCCAGCACTGCTGAGAGAACATTGTGTTTCCTGGCCCTGATGAAAGAATCTTACCTAGCTTCGGCTGTCTTTTCTTTTACTTTTTCTTTGACTGACTGGGTTTCGCTGTTTCTGGATATGATTTCTCTCCTTTCGGACATCTCACCCCTTGCACACAAATATGACCATGATTGTCATAGGAATTGCAACCAAGGATTCTCGCGGCCTTCTCTGGCTAACTTATCATTATCTGCCAGCCATTTTGCCCTTTTCCCAGCGTACCCAGTTGCGCAAGTCCTGTGGTTGTGCTTATTCCTAGACCAAAGCTGCTTCTTCTCCTTACTCTCCTTTTTCAACTGCTCTGAGTTCTTTATCTGTACAAAAGCATCACAATATTCCTCTTTCAAATGCTTGTAGCTCTTGAAGAGCGCCACCCCTTTAGCAAATAATCGATTAACAAGGTTACTCTTAAATCTTCGGTGAAGTTTCGGGATCACTTTCATTGCTGCATTGACCGTGGCGATAGTTTGACACTCGCTCATGTTTCTAGGGTACTCCATATATTCCTTTACAATATTATCGAACAAGTCTCTCTTTGCTTCTTCATTGAGGTCATCGAACTTAGTCGTTATCGGCACCCTCTCCCAAGCAATGAGCCATGTGACCCTCCGAAATCTATTCAGGGACTTCTCATCCGTAGCCAAACCGTCAACAACGATTCCCATGACAGTAACCTTGTCCATCTTCCACTGTGTTTATGATCTTGGCTTTTAGGCTCGTGCACTTCTACCAACTGTCTTACTTAGATACTGCGATTCCTCCATCTAGAGAGAAAACAAGGGGAGTTGACATAAACAAAAAATATTCTTGCATTCAACAAATATTAAATGCATTGACTCATATAAATATCTCTTTGGCGGGATTGTATTCTTTGTCACTTACCCGATGTTGGCTCAGAGGCCCACACAAAACATGGCTCGGGCTATGATACTGGCTTTCGCTGCTGCCGAAGGAGGACATCGGGTGCGGGCTTAGGCTCCTATCCATTCCATCTTGAGCTAGGGTGGCCTCTAGTGCTAGCATCCTCTGTGCTTTTGGTTTTTGAGGGGTCAGTAGGTTAAGAACCAAGAAACATGTGTCTTTCCCTCAACTGTTTAGAAAGTGCCCATACATATATGGTGCTATATTACACCAAAGAAAATACTACTAAAAGGAATGACATTTATAGGCTATAGATTGTATATTTAGAAAGTGCCAACTTCAATTATGTGTGTACAAGTTCCAAATATCATGGAATATACCAGACTTTTTTTTTGCTAATTTTACGTAGACCAGTGTTAGTAATAAAACCGTCCCATGTTCAAAATATATATTTTTTAGATATTCAAATTGGTTCTTGTTTTGAATATGGAAACATATAGTCCATACAACATATAGCAGGTTAAGAGAGAAAGCCGACATTCTTGCACCTAATTTTAATTGAAAATCCAATTCACAAAAATGAGCGAACATATTTAACAAAAACATATAGGCCTCAAAAGGAGTATTAACACCCACAAATCAAAAGTGTTTGCCAAGTTATGGCTATCAGATTCATGGGTGTTCCAAGGTTGAATGTTAGATGTGATGGTTTATATAACTAGATATGATTTGCACAAAAAGAAGATAAGAAAGTTCAAACTTTGAGTTAACGAGGAGGCTAGAGGCGTGGCTCGGGGAGTTAGGGCTAGGATAGAAAAAATGACACAGAGGGACAACCTATATATATATATATATATATATATATAGTTAAATGATCATAGATGACGGGTAAATATTATCACCCGTTATCTATGATATTGACCCGTCACTTATTACAATTTATAAGTGATAGGTGAATATTATCATTCGTCACTTATTACTTGTACTCAGCGATCGGGGAAGAAAGTCATAGGTGACCGGTGAATAGTATCACCCGTTACCTATAAGTACTAATAAGTGTCAGGTGCATAGTATCATCCGTCGCCTATAACTAATAATAAGTGATAGGTGAATAGTATCACCCACCACCGACATAAATTCTATATTCAAATTCATAATTGGTTATGTTCAATTTAATATTACAAATTAGATATTTATATTACAAATTTGACATTAACATTGCAAATTTAATATATACAAATTCAAATTTTTAACTTAATATTACACATTTGACATTAATATTACAAATTCAAATAACTTGAAGCCTAGATTTCAAATTTGTCATTTTCGTGCTTTCTTGACTTGGATCCCTTCGTTATAGTCAGAGCGCAGGTATGGAGTTTTCTCGGTTGACGAAAGGTGTGGCACGATTGTAGTAGCAAAAGGGGGGATTTCATTGAATTTATTGAACTCCTCATTAACGATATTTGCAACTCTGACCATGTGTCTTTTTCCAATGAGAACCACATGACATTTTTCTTTGTTGTGTCAGTCACATAAAAAACTTGTTGAACATCTTTAGCGAGTACGGAGGGTTCGTACTTGTATCTGATATGTTTGAGATCAACGCTAGTGAATCAATACTTGTGATAAGTGATGCCCTTTGCCCCATGTACCCAACGGCTTTGAAACAGCGCTACCTTAAACCTCAAGTAGTTCAACTCACAGATATCCTCTATTTGACCGTAGTATGTGCTCCTTTATATGTTATTCTCATAAGCATCTATACGGACACCACTGTTCTAGTATATGCTCTTCTCATCTTGGGCAACCGTGTAAATTGTGTATCTATTTATATCGTACCGTTGATATATCATAATTGTGTATATAGGGCTTGATACCAGTTTTTTTTTTATCAAAACACTTGTAAGAGTACTCGATTGCCTGATTCAATCTCAGAACCAAGTGGTAAACATTTGCAAATATTGCCTTGTAACCCAAGCTTCGGTCTGTTCTGGATTCTCTTCAAGTAGCATCTACTTGTGCTCATCAACATATGGGCACACTTAGCTCATTTGTTGCAGCACGAGGATATGAGCTTGGTCGTATGCCTTCATATCAGGAGTTATTGCTATCTTCCCTAGAACCCCTACACCTACGAGTCTCCTCACACGGTGAGACTCTGGCACGCCAATTGGGTTATTTAGATCAATATAATTAATAGACCACTTTAATGCCTCCTTCGTCGCGGAACCCTACACGATGCAGCCCTTAGAAAGGGCTCGAGTCCTTACGTATGACTTGAGAACGCCCATATATCTCTCATATGAAAAAATATAATGCAGGAACACGGGGCTAAGATAGTGTATCTCCTTCACAATGTGAGCAGTAAGATGTACCATGATATCGAAAAGGAATGATGTGAAATACACCTCAATAATATATAGAGTCTCAAAATGTCTTTTTTCTAGCTCCTCTAACGCGTTTGGATTGAGCACTTTTTGTTCAATTACATAGAAGAAAAAGCACACGCTCAGGATAGCCTCGCGAACTTTGATTCGGAGGATGTTCCTAATAGCTACCGCAAGCAGTGACATCATTATCACATGGCAATCATGAGACTTCATCATGGCAAAATTCATTTTTAGCTCTTTCACTGAAATAAGTCTTGTGATGTTGGACGAGTAACATGAGAAAACTTTCATAGTGTGCAAGAACTCATATTTTTTCTCCTTCTTGGAGAGAGTGATAGCTGCTGGGGTAGGTGTTTTTCTTTGTCCGTATCATATGTATGGAGCTCTAGCCTTAAGCCCATTTCTTCAAGGTTAGCTCATGCGTTCTCAAGATCTTTCCTTTTCCCTTCATTCGGAGCAATGTACCGATAAGAATCTCACAAATATTCTTTTTTGCATGCATATCTGTTATAGAGTAGCGAATATCTAATTTTTTTAAATACTCTAGCTCGAATAGTAGTAATTTCTTGTTCCACATTCCTAATTGGTCATCATCCTTGGAGGATCATTTTTGCTTACCAAGTACAACATTGATATTCTTAACCTGATTGTGGACATCTTTCCTGCTGAAATGCCTTGGAGGTATCTTTCTCCTGTGTACCATCGAACTGTTTGTCCATGTTTCGGTAAGGGTATTTCCTGGGAAGAAAATATCGATGCTACATGTACACTTTTTTCTTTGAGTTGTTCAACCTCAAACTGCATGTGTCATCTGAGCAATGGGGGTAAGCTTCACCTTTTCTTTTGCTCTGACCTTACAAGTTACGAAGTACTGGCAGATCATTGATGGTGACGGACAACATGACGTGCAAGTAAAGTAATCTTGCTTATACTGATCCTAAACCTCGACGCCTTGTGACCGAAGTTTCTTAAGATCATCGACTAAAGGTATGAGGTAGACATCGTTATCGTTGCCAGGTTGTTTCAGTCATGCTATCAAGATCGGCAACATAATGTATTTTCATTTGTTACAAAGCTAGGGTGGAAGGTTGTAGGTCAACAATAAAATATGTCAAGTGCTATGTGAGGTACTCATGTTAACGAATAGATTCATGCTATCTGTGCTCATAGCAAACCTAATATTTCTCAATTTTTTAGCGAACCAACCAAATGTAGGATCAACGATTCGCCACTGAGCGGAATCCGCTGGGTGTCGTATCATTGTGTTGTTCTTACGACCCTCATTATGCTAACGCACCTATTGAGCCTCCTTTCTATTAGCAAACAGACGCTTCCGATGGGGAATTACAAGAAAATACCACACCACCTCCCTAGGAGGCCCTTTATTTTTCTTGCCTCTGTCCCCGTCACCATCGTTATTTCTATGCTTATATCGATAGGTTTCACACACGGGCCATTGATCCAGCTCTGCATACTCTCCATGATATAAGATACAATTCTGTTTACATGAATGTATTTTTTCTATTTCCAGTCATAAAGGATAAATTATCTTCTTCACGTCATAGACACCCTCGAACACCAAGTTCTCCTCCTGTAGCATGTCCCTTAGCAGACCCATCAATGTTTCAAAACTCTTGTCAGTCCAACCATAAGTTACCTTCAGCTGTAGAAGCTTTAGGTTCCCAAATATCCGTGTGTACTTCTCCTTACAGTTAGGATAAAGGGATGTCTTGGAATCTTGCACTAATTCATAGAATTTAGCAAACTCACCATCTGGTCCACATTCTCCACAAAATCCTCGAGATTATTACCATTGAAACCTAATATATCCTCGTCTCCGAGATCATGATCTATTTAACCAGATTTAAATCATTGATCCACACTATCGGTATAGAGGGCCTGATCCATCTCTCTCTCGTTAAGACCTTCCTTGCCATGTTTGTTCCAATATGTATAATTTTCTTTAAATCCACGCATGATCAAGTGTGTATGGATATTGTCTGGTTTCGCGAACATCTTATCATTCCTGCAGTCACGACATGTACAATACATTACCATTTTACCATGATCTTCTATATCCCCCAAGGCAGAACTTACGAAATGCTTCACCCTGCTCAGGTACTTCGGACAAGTCCGGGTCTCAAGGTATATCTAATTTCTATCCGTCATCTACAATTAATGTAAAAACATTAATTCTTTATGAACAATTACCTTAATTTCGTGGTTAAGCATGCGATTAAATTTTTTATACAATTACACTAGATCTATGGCATCTCGCGGTAGATTAGGCAAACATAGTACCAAATCTAACATAAATACAACTCACTTGTACTAAGACTTTGGATAAAAATACAAAATAGTTCATTACAACTCAAAACACAACAAATATACCAAATAGAGATTAGAGGAGGAGAAAAGGAGGAGATGAAAACCTTCAAAGACTTAGCACCAATTCAAACTTCAAATCAACAAAATATTAGAGAGTTTCACGAGGAATCGGAGAAAATCACCGATCTACTGTGCGCACATAGTGCTGGCCAGTCTGGGAGCGCATAGTAGTGGGCCAAATCTTATAACAGAGATAAATCATAAGTGACAGGTCATAAGGTTACCCGTCACTTATTACTTGTGGAGGGAGACCTGCCACCTATGTCACATTATAAGTGACGGGTCGTAATATGTCCCGTCACTTATAACTGTTACGGGGAGACCCGTTACCTATGACCAAATCATAAATGACGAGTTTAATTATAACCCGTCACTTATGTAAGTGATGGGCAATATTATAACCAATAATCTATAACCTACAATCATTGATAGGGTCTATGCTCGGTCCCGGCCCGAGGCTATAGAAGTAACGGGTCGTATAATGATCCGTCACTAAATCGTGCCTTTTTAATCTATTTTTCACGTAGTGTGTAATCAATCAAAATATATATGATCATCATGCATGACTATCTGACTCACCATTTGTATGATCAGCATAGTTGTCACCTTCACCATCATCAGTTGGCAAGTCTAGGTTAACATCTTCACTTACATTTGTGTCTACATCTGCAATGAGCACTTTGGTTTCATTCTCATCAGATACACGATCATCTAATCAAGCCACAAATTATGAACAAGAAGGAAACCAAATAGACTGGGCTGGAAAAACAGAAATGAATCAAACTAACCCTCTTCAATTTCTCCCAATTGACTAGATGGTTCAGATCAATCTGCACAATACCTTCTTCTGGCTGGATCGGTTCATTGAGATCAAACTCATGGATCTATTGGTTGAGGTCTAGCTAAAAACCAGGGATCAAGTAGTTTAGATCAAGCTCAATCTCATGGATTATCTTGACCATTTCTTCTAGAGCATACTACTAATGAAGGATTGAAAGAGAAGAGAGTAAGAGGAATCTCTTGATGAACTTTGCTATCCATGACTTTGGGTATTTATAGGAGGAAGAAGACTAAGAGATGGAGCGAAATTGAGCTTCAAATCTTTGGCTCCAAATTTTTATCTTGCCTTTCGTTTTGCCTTCAAGCTTTGTCATAGCCTCAGGATGAACTTTACGTGGAGCGCGCATGCTCGCCATGCAATTTTGGAGATTGGAGGAAGCACGGGAGATTAGAAGGAGTGAACTTTGCGCAAGCGAGGGAAAGAATTTTGCACAGGCGAGAGAAAGATAAACTTTGCATGGGCGAGGGCACGCGGCCATGCATGCGAGGGAAAGAGAAATTTTGCCATGCAGGCAAGTTAATGAACTGCTTCTATGCAGAAGCAAGCGCCACGAACGAGAGAGTTTAATTGAGGGATGAGGTGATGCACTGCGCTCTTGATCTTTGCGTCGGAAGGGAAGGCGTCTAACAAAGTTGGATAGAGAGAGTACTACATGAGGAGACATCTGTAACACTATATACTCACTCTAGTTTAAAATAAATGTTATTTTGGATTCTGTGTAATCAACTGTTTCAAACATTAGCTACAAATATTTTTTATATATTAAATTTAGATATTTGAAAATGATATTGATAGATTTATTCTGAAAATTACTCCTATCATAACATATTTTTGCTATGTTTTATTAATATAATATAATAAAAATAATAATTAAAGTTGTATGTAAGAACCTTACTAATGTTTCAAACATACTTATTTCATACCCACGCCACCCCAACCGCCGCTGCCAGTCCCCACCGCCCGCGCACGCAGCCTTCCGCTCCTCCCCCACTCGCCGTCGCCGAGCGCGACGTCACTTTCTTCAGCTTCGCCGAGGCCAGCGCTCCCGGCCACCCATGCATGACGCGAGATCAGATCAGGCAGGCTGGGAAAAAAGAGGAGGGTTTGGGGGCTCGGCGGACCGGAAAAAAGCGTACGCGATCGTGGTTTCCGAGATATCGCGCGGCGGGGCAGGGAGGGGGCAGTGCTTGCCGAGCACGACGCAGTTCTCCCGTGCCGAGGCCGCACACATGAACGGATTCCTGGTTTCAGGTTTTACTTTCTCCCTCCCGAGCACACCACGAGGATCCTGACGACCCACAACCTTTTTCTTTACGTTTCTGGTGAGAGTGCTGTAAAAAAAATCCAGCTCTTTCTCCCCGTGTTTCAACGACTGTACTTTCAAGTTTCAACGACCAGTACAATACCGTACTTTAAATAGAAGAGCCCTTTTTTTACTGCGGTGAAAGAGGTGTTAAGTGCGAGGGAGGTAAATCGTGGGAGCAGAGTCACGGCGTTCCCATGGGCAGGGCACTCGCAGTTCAGTGCTGGCATCGATGCAGGCAGGGGATGGGGTGGGCCGGCAGTGGGCACGCCTCTCGAGACTGCACGAGCGGAGTCATACCCTGCCAGGCCACGCCGCCGATCTACTGCAGTACTCCGATTCCGCTGCTTATTTTATGGTTATTTTTCTCTGTTCTTGCTTGATCAGGTGGATGATCATATCCATCTGTTGATCTGTTCATGCCACCGTCCAAGTTCTTCTATGCTTGAGTAGTCTGTCAGTCACTCTGAATTGATTGAACCATCAGACATCACAATCCAATTTCAAGTGTACGGATCATGATGTGCTAGTATCAGAGAAGCTGGCAGCAAAATGAGCAGAGAATTCGTTGCCAATTGCCAATATATTTTTGTAATACTCATTGTTCATCTTTGATTATCAATTAGTACTCATCGTTCATCTCTTCCATAGCAATAACGAGTACAAGTACTAGCAGAGCAGGTAAGTGATTGCTCCAACAAGCAGGCAAGCACATGATCAGGAAGCATGCAACAAGCAAGCAACCTCATCTGACCACTTTTCTTACAACTAAAAACTACTATATAGATATACTGGGCTAAAAGGGTCACAAGCCCCTGATGCCGAGACCAAAAATTACAAGGGTCAAAAAGGAAAAGGGAAAATCTAGCAAGACCGGCAAGGCAAAATAGGACGCAAGTGTTTTTTCTCTTTTCCGGAAAAAACCCCGGAAAACACCAAAACACCAAAAACTAGATCCCCAAACGGATCGAGAGGCGCGGCGAAAAAGAAGCGAAAAAGAGGATAAAAATTGGGATGGGGTGGGGGACGAGTAGTAGTTATTGTCTCTGTCCACCACGCCACGCTCAGAGGACGGCGGCGAGCCCCGTGACGACCTTCGCCTTGGGCACCTGCAGCTTATTGCTCGCCTCCTCCGTCGGGCGCCACGGCGACACCACCACCGTGATCTTCTCGCCGCCGCCGCCGCCCTCCGCAGCGGCGGTGTCACCGTTTGGCTTCCGGTCGAACAGGAGCTCGAACTCGCCGGAGAAGCTCGCCGCTTGGACCGGGGTCGCTGCGGACAGAGCGGCGGGGCCCGGAACGACGGGCTTGTCGCCGCAGCGGACGTGCGGGGAGAGCCACTTGGCACGCATGTACTCCGGCTTGCGCCACGGCGGGAAGTGCAGCCCCTTCTTCTTCAGACTCTGCCGCGCCGCCTCCGCCACGACGGCCACGGTCTTCCCGAGACGGTCCGGCGTTCCGACGAACATCGGCGGCAGCGCCTGCAGCGCCGCGCGGTAGGCCTTAGTCGAACGCGCCAGCTCGAACTGCGGCCGGAAGTCCACCTCCACGATGAGCCTGACCTCCTCCGCCCCCACCACCGCGTCGATGTACTCATGCTCCCCTGCGCAGATGGATACCGCAGCCACGGTCAGCGCCGGCCGGACACTAAGGGGGTATAGCCGTCTAATGAACCGAACATAGTGTGTACCTGCGGGGTAGGTGGGGGTCTTCTCCCACCTCGATTTGCACACGGCGGCGTCATAGCCGAGGGCCCTGAGGCCGTCCGCCACCGCGCGGCGGCACTCCGCCTTGCCCTTGCAGTTCTTGCTGCACCGCTCAGCGATCCTGGACGCGTCCGCGAGGAGGTTCCGCTCCACGACGTTCGTGCTCTGCACCAGGCCCTGGAGAGAATCGTACGCAAAAGGAGATAACCCCTTCACTATTTCGATCCATGTGGGTTGCAAGGGGAAAACATTGCAACTGTTTCCCTAATTTGAGGGGGTTCGTGTGCGCCGTGCGAGAAATTTCGCACCTTGAGAGCCTCCAAGGTGTCCCCGGCGGCGGCGACGGCGGACGAAGAGGAGTGGTCGGAGGGGAGGAAGTCGAACTCCTCGTCGTCGCTCTCCTCGTGGTTGCTGCCGTTGAAGCAGTTGCACCGCCCGCGCGGCGGCCGCTCGATGGTCGCGGCATCCTCCATGAAGCTCAGCACCATGCGGTCCAGCCCGACGGACCCCGCCGCGTCTGCCTCGCCGGCGGCGGACGGCTGCGTCTTCTCGTCTTTGTCCCTCTCCTTGACATCCGCGGCGAACCTCTCCGACGCGGACACCCTCACCAGCAGCCTCCGGAACCTCGACACTCTTGGCAGCGCAGGATGCTGCTGCTGCTGCGGCGGCTTCCCCTCCATGGGAGCACCGTGGTGGTGAAGACTGTTCTTGAGTTGGAACGGCATCGATCGCATGAACTGCAGCCCCTACAACCACACCACCTCGCCCAAGTAACCAACCGCACCGGCACACCACCGGCCCAAAACAACCACCACTCCCACCTCAACGTACTACTGCCCGTACACCGTCGTTTCGATCATTTCCTGCGAAGAGCGGGGAGGACGCTCTCTCCTTTTTCACAGTTTACACGCAACGCAAGGGCAAAATACTACCGAGCGAGAGGAGTTCAACCGGGAGGAGGCTGGGTGAATTTAAAGGAGGTGAGGCCTTAGGCGGACCCCACCGTGGCGTTGCCGCGCGATGGGCCCAGGAGCGCAGTGGTACGTGGCGGGGTCGGTCGCGCCGTGGGTCGCAGGGACGGCGGCACGCGTCCGGCACGGAGGTGTCACGGCGCTGCCGTTGGTGCGGGGGAACGCGAAATGACGGCGTAGCCCCGGCGACGGGTGGTGGTTTTCTCGCTGTGTTCCGCGCGGCGAGGGGTAACGTTGGTATTTCGTGGGAGAGGGGTGGATGGTGTGCGGACGTGGGGAACGGCAGGAGCGGACAGTGGAGTGGAATCATGTACCGACTACCGGCTCATTAGAGATTTTCTTTTGTGGATAGGGTTATTATTTTAATATAAATTAGTGGGGCCACTGTCATACTAAAGAGTCAAGTCTGAGAGACTTTTGTGCGACCTGCTGCGAATTTTTTCTGCCTTTTCCCCCACTTTTGCAATCATGTAGAGCATGTACCATCCGACGTTTAAAGACTGTGTTTATAGCATATGTATTTAGTCGGAAGGTAAAATACTCATTTGAAGCTTATTGTTTATATTAATACTAATAAGATAGTTAATTTAATGTAAACATATGTAATCTTTATTTATATTTAAAATTATATTTTTTAAAGATGTTTAATACTCTTTTTTTTAAATAACTAGTTATAAGCACTTAGCATTCTGTGGGAGCTTGTTTGCATTGCTTAATTAAAGAATGTTCGGGTCTCTTTTTTTTTTTGAGAAATCGTTTGTGAAGCGTTTAGCCCTGTTAAAATATTACTCCATCCATTTGCAATTGTGTAGTATTATTCTAGATTTCAGATCTTGTTATACATACACCTATTTATCTATTTTTTATTGAAGAAAACCTCTTTGATGATTTTCACTTTTACTTCACTCCTATTTTAATGATATGCTTGTATTTCCAGTAACATTTACTACCTTTTTTGCAAACAATAACATTTACTCCTTTGACTAGAGTAACACACGTCATTCCAGAAAACAATAACTAGCGCAATGAACACTTTGGATGGGAGTAGCATAAAGTTTTATATGCTCACGTTAACTATTGAGAAAAAAAAATAGATAATGCTGTTTCTTTTAAAAAAAAGGCTAATACCTATTGTCAAACAAGGAGGCGTCGAAATACTGGAGTCTTCTATTGCGGTGTTGGCGTCCAACGCGAGCTCGTATGGTGTGGCAGCAGCGACGGCCACAAACGGCGCAGCCGCATGGCGTCCAGTAATCATGCGCCCCGTGATCCCGTCTACTGTTGGCGTTCGGTCCTGAAAAAGGAAGCTGGGGCACGGAAAGAATGGTAGCGACGTCCCACCCAGGATACTCTACGCAGGGTCACAAGAAAGGACCTCGTCTGGCCTGACCACACCTTAACACCTACATGCAGTTAATTGATTTGCTCGCTAACACAACAAGACAAAACCCAAACTGCCGGATGTAATGTAGTAATATGAATGGATGACGGAGACAGGATAGATGGAAAACCTATAGAGTGGTATATTTCTGAACACTGTAACCTTTCGATGGTATTAAAATGGTAAATTTGGGAATTTAGACAACATACGTGATCGTATTTACGAAAATAGACAACATGTCGACGTATTTGCAAATCTAGCACTCGTATTCGGTATCTCAAATACCAAAATTTGAATTTCGGAAACTGAAAATCCGAAAACACCGCGGGCCCACCGTATTCGGCAACTGAGGTGCCGAATACGGCCCACAGTACCGTATTCGGCACCTCAATTGCCGAAATATGCCGACCGACCGATTTTGCTGCGTCGCATCAATCTCTTTTACGTCACATCAATCATTTTTCCCTTCCCTCCCGTGATGCTTTCGGCCGGTGCATGCATTTGTTGTTTTGGCGCCACACGCGGAGAGATCGCTGCTCTGCTGAATAAATTGAGGTCGCAGCAGTAGCAGAGCAGAGAAGGGAGAGGAGAAGGGAGCAGAGGAACGCGAGAAGCATCAGCAGAAGAGGAGCAACACAAGCACTTAATTAGGTTTCGAACCGGTTAGTCCTTATATTACCTATTTAATACTTAGATTAGTAATATTAGTAATTAGCTTATTTGGTTAGTCCGTTTCGAAGTAGATTAGTTTTTCAAAGTAGATTGTTTAATCCGTTCAATTATATTTTTTTAATTATATTAATTTGATAAATTAGAGTACTTTGATTATATAAATTAGATTATTTAATTACGTTATTAGAGTACTTAGAGTTTAATTAGAGTACTTAGTTTATTTAATTAGAGTACTTAGATTATACAAATTAGATTATTTAATTACGTTATTAGATTACTTAGATTAATTAATTAGAGTACTTAGTTTATTTAATTAGATTAAATGAATTAAATTATTTGATAAATTAGAGTACTTAGATTAGTTAATTACGATGCTTAGTTTGATTATATGAATTTGATTAGTCTATATAATTATATTATTTAATTAGTTTGATATCATGAATTTCTTTCAACATTGTAATTAGATTGTGTCCTTAGTATAATTATATGAATGTCCTTATCCGGTAAAATTAGAAAAAATTACGTGTACCTTTGTTTAGCAGATACAATATTATGAAGCTTGTAATATATTCTAATTTGTTGTTCACCTATTTGTTGAACCATGAAGCCTTAAATCATTATCATGGCTCATGGTGGTCTTCCCGAGCTTCTTCAGCAGCGGTACGACGAGAACCATAGGGGAAGGATGATATTCACAGGACAACAGGTACCACGTTTATATGTGCTATTTCATTGGTACGAGAATTTTGAACTAACGCTGTACATGTATTGGATAACTCATGCAGTTGGGTCCGTTACGAGCCCGGAGTGTGCACAAGATTAAGGAGTTGGACCCTCGATTCCACGAGCCACTCGCACGGGCGGGACTATTACCTTTCGCTCTCATGATGGCCGGAGCTCCCATGGAGGTCAGTGGTAGGACACCTCTCCCGGCAGTTGATGAGGCACTGCTCACAGGTCTCGTCGACCGCTGGCGTCCTGAGACACACACTTTCCACTTTCCTTTTGGTGAGATGGCAGTAACACTGCGGGACGTGGCCATGCTGACCGGGCTGCCAATCAGGGGTGCCCCGTTAATAGTTTCGCGACCCGCAAGGGAGCAGTGGAAGGGTTATGTTGCAGATAGGTAATTATTTGTTATGTAATGCATTTAAAATATTACGGTGCTATTAAAGCGTCATTGACCATCTGCATCTTATAGGTTTGGTGTGCAATACGACGGGAAGGATCCTGGCCTCTCCATGTCCTGGGTTCATGGGCTGACACAGTTCGGTCCATGCCCACTGGATGCGGACGAGAATACACTTATGCAACACTATGAGGTGTACTTATACGTCCTGCTCGGAGGCATCATGTTCTGCAACACGGCAGGCGATTATGTCGTCCCACATATTGTATGGTTAGCAGCCCACCTCGCGTCACATCCTTATGAGCCTACATCTTATAGTTGGGGATCTGCAGTGTTGGCTGCAACCTACAGAGGATTGTGTGATGCAACCCAGCGAACAAAGAGGAAGGCAACCATTACAGGGTGCTTACATCTCTTACAGTTATGGAGTTGGGAGTACCTCCCGATTTCCAGACCTTGGGTGCTCAAGTGCTACTACCCAGTTCACATCTCTGATGGCATTGCAGATGACATAAGGCCAACGATGGGGTATCGGTGGATTCATGCCAGGCTAAGATGGAGTCAGCAGCAAGACCATGGTAACTACTCCAGGGTGATAAGTGACCTGGACATCCTTAGCGCTGATCTAGTGGATAGGGATCCATGGCGTATGGCACGAGTAAAAGAAATTGCAGATGGTGGACTCCTGGCATCCTCTTGTAGCCTGACGCAGACTTATGGTTGACCACATGCTTCTTGTTGTACATGAACTGCGTGGAAGTATATTCTCCAGAACGTATACAGAGGCAGTTCGGGTACCGACAGGTGGTGCCTGTTCCAGCACCACGAGACGCCGGACGGGCGCACGAGTAAGTGTGTTATTGTATGTTGCCTTAGTACATTGGTTATCCATGTTAACAAATTATAACTGTTTATGTCACGTACAGGTGGAGCTTAAAGGGGGGCGGAGGCACGCAGGACTGGGCATCCAAGAATGCCGAGTACATACGGAGGTGGACAGAATCAGCTGCGGTGGATGTCATCATTACTGCTGGACAATACGACGAGGCCACGTACTGGGACTACCTTGCTTTGTACCGTCCGCGCACGCGTGCCACCTTACTCAGCGGACCTGTACAGCCGGGCCCCAGACCCTTCCCCGAGGATCGTGCCCGCCTACTTCATGTTGTGGTAAGTGATGCGTTACTTATATTGGTTTTCTTTGGAAAATCTGTGTATTACTGACATGTCCCTCATCTTATACAGACTGAAGAGGCGTATGAGATGCATACGCAAGCGGATCAACCTTTTGGGGAACCAAGCAGGTCATCATCGCAGAGGGATCGTAACCCTCTCCGGGAGTACATGAGGACAAGAGGATCTCGCTTCCTAAACGCTATACGTGGTCTAGGTGGGTGTGCCCCGCAATGGAGGGGGTACGACCAACATGCCATGGACCCGTCTCGTGCCTCCCACAGCAGGCGGTCCTCCCACAGCAGGCGGTCATCCAGTGCTCGTGAGGAACCCGTCCGGTCAGAATCACGACATACATCTTCAGCTTCGGCGCGTCATGTCTCATGTTCCGGTGCTAAGGCCGAGGAGTGCACGCAGCCTCCTGCGCCCGAGCAGGTTACGCTGGGTTCACTAGCACCTCCGGCTACGATGACACCTCCGGCTGCAGCATCTACTCATCAGGAGGACGTCGTTGACTACACGCAGCAGACCCCTTGCTGGAGCGACCCTAATGCTTTTGACTGGGGTGCTGCAATGCATGCGACCGCCACCTTCACTGATCTACTCGGCGGACAGTCCTCCCATGATCTCAATGAACCTGGAAGTTCACATTGGTACCAGCATGGCGAGCCTTCGGCACACTGGACTCCATCGGAGCACGTTCTAGGGCCGTCCACACTTCCGCACGAGGATCCTTCGGCATGGTACATGCAGAGCCGAGTAAGCGGGGCGGGATACACGTTCGGTGGGGTTCCCACAGGGCAGGCAGATGATGATGAAGACGACCAAGGGCACGCAAGGCAGGGGCTTGCGCAGGCTGCTGGGATGAGAGCCACACACCCGCCAGACGCTTACACGCCTGGAGATTGTGTGAGGCATCGTCGCCGTTGAGTAGCCAGGACAATTTGTCATGACACATGTATTATTGATTTTAATGTCGAGGTCATCCCTATTATGTCTTATTCACTGTATTGTTAATTTAAGAAATTCTGAGTACAGAGGAAACAATAGTAGTTGTAAAGCATAAGTAGCATGGAACCCGGTACAGAGGTTACACATAAAGAGCGAACAACAACAAACATTATCATGTACGATACGCCTAAAGAACATAATATCATGCCTTAAGGGAATAAAATATATAGGGTTACAATAGATGCTTAGTGGCGACGCAAATTAGCGTAAGAATTCCAGGTGCGATGATCAAAGCTATCCGGGTAAGATGGTTGTCGTCTCCGAGGTGGTTCTGGGAAGTTGTAAAAATGAGTACGAGCAAATCCATCATCATTTTCAGGGTCATCGGTGTCCTCCGGAGATGGAAGCCTCGGAGGGCGGGGTCGTTGTGGCATGGAATCGTCGTCGTCGTCATCATCTTGAGGTTTCTCCGAGGTGGTACCACGTCCTATTTCCCTATCAATTGTATGGTATCTCGATGTTGTGCGTGAACGTCCTCTTGCAGTGTTCCTAGAACTTTATCCTGTATTTCTGTTCGAACGTCTAGGCATGGGGGGCATGAAATCGTCATCGTCTTCGTCCTCGTCATTATCTGGATGATTCGTAGAGGTCGCCTCTGTACCCCTTTGATTCGCTGACTGTCGTCGTCTTCTACGCGAACCAGGCATCACACCCCCGCCGAAGAGCATATACATCGTCAAGAAGTGTGAGATTTCTTTGTTGATCAACTGTTCGTCTTCCGGGAAAGCCTGACGCAGAAGAGGACCGTTCGAATCAATGGAAATAAGATAAGTAGGGTGACCAAATGTTTATATGACATACCTGAATATGGGATGCATACTGGTCTGGCGACATTACTATCGTTCTTTGCCTCCTAGAGAAACCTATCACAGAAGGATGGTCGGCCAGTTCGCGGACCCTCAGATACATTTAACGCCGGTGATACAAGAGGGCCCTAAGGTCCTCGGTGGTTACACATTGGAGTGGCGCGGTTAACCTAGAACATATGGGTCTTGTATGCAATTTCGCCACGGCTTGGATTATGTTGTTCTCCTTTAACGGATCATCGTTTCCTTCGCGCACAACCTGTAAGGAGGCATTAAGTGCTATAGCGATCGTTGCAGGTGTCCATGGAAAGCCTGTACTAGAGGATCCCGCCATAGATTTCTTGCTCATTGACTACCTACGCTCTGTCTCTGCATCAAAACACGGATCCATGAATATTTAAGAAACACGAAATAAATAAATAAAATTACATTTACAATACAATGATCACTTCTTGTCTAAAGGGGTACAGTGTAAACCACATAATGCACAATAAGTAGTACAACTAACAGGTGAATAACATTTTACAATACAAAGTCTCTAAGTCAGTTCAGTTTGACAGTGGGCTGATAGTTTACTGACGGGTCGGGCAAGTCCTCCTGTCATGTCCAGGTTGTTTGCAAAGTTTGCACCTGCGAAGGCCATCAACAGCATCTACTTCATCCATGTCACCTTGCAGCCTCGTAGATCTAGGCCTTCCAGGATCTGTGCGTCGTGCTCGTGGATAAGGTACCCACTTAGGGCCCTCGATCGATTTGTAGTTGGTTCCGATGTTAAAGGACCGCATCTTTGGAAGCCATGTGCTCCTCAATGCATCGATCGTGAAGTACGGTGATACGTACTGTGATCCGTCATTGCCACCTATGTCCCTGCAAGCGGCTAAGACATGCGAGCACGGGATATGGTGCAGTTTTGGCTTATTGCATGTGCACTTCACCTCGTTAGGTCCAAGTTGACATTGCTGCACGGTGTCCCCGGCGCTATACCCTGAAGTATACCTACGGCGGCACATGACCTCAAAGTCATTGTTGGCCAAGTCGTAGATCCTCGACCGATGAAAGTGTGCCTTGCTCCTCCTTCTTGATATGATTTGCTCCACCTTAGGTGAAAACCGTGTGCTGCACTTCATAGCAGCATTACCACGGTCTCGAAAGTAGTCCGCCGTTCTGTAGAATGTGAGCTCAATAATGGCACACAACGGGAGGCCCCGTACTCCCTTCGGGACATTGTTGAACGCCTCTGCTATGTTCGTTGTCATGATGGAGTACCTAACATGGGATACAATAATTTTAGAATGGCTATTTGCATAAGAATCGGTACAATATGATCATTACAATTCTATGCGCTAACCTGGCACCATGAGTGTCATGGATAAGGGCCCAACGCTCCGCCGGCTTCCCCGCTATCCACTGGCTAAATGTACCACGCGAACGACTAACGATAGTTTGGCCCCCAACCATTTGCGCCCGCAGTTGATCCTCCCCTGCTTGCTGGTCTGCCATCATCTTGCGAGTGGTCTCATTTAACTCTCTCCATATCTCGTTGAACTTTGCCTGCTGGTTCTGAAGACATAGCCCTTTGAATCTCTTTACAAGCGACTTGCTGCGGTACCTTGTGTACAGGTTCGCGCCCAAGTGTCGCATGCACCATCTTCTCTCCACATCAGGCCATGCAATGGAGCAGTTTGTGTTATCATGCAGCACGTCCAACGCATGCAGAAGACCCTTGTTGCGGTCTGAGATGACGCAAACTCGTTCCCTATTTCCCACGACACGTGTCCTTACCAAGGTGAGGAACCACAGCCAACTATCATTGTTTTCACTCTCAACCATTGCAAAGGCGAGAGGAATAATCTGATTATTTGCATCCGCCGCCATTGCTGTCATAAGGGTTCCATGGAACTTGCCGCTTAGAAATGTGGCATCCACGCATACAACCGGCCTACAATGCCTGAATGCTTCGATGCATTGTCCAAAGGACCAGAATAACCTAATGAGGTATCGGTCAGTGGTGCTATATGACCCATCATCTAGCCTGATCGGCTCATCCGCCATGGCCCACTGAGTCCCTGGATTCGTCATGGTAATCTTTTGCAGCAGTCTCGGAGCATTGTTGTATGACTCTTCGAAGCTTCCAAACAGCATCTTCAACGCCTTCTGCTTCGCTCGCCACGCGGTGTGGTAATTGATAAGCATGCCAGTCTTAGTGTGCACCTCCCCCATAATCGATTTTGGCGACAAACAAATTTCGGTGCCAATAAGCGTGATGAGGAGTTGGGCTACGAACCTCGCATCAACGGCGTGGCTCACATTCCTAATAGCCTCTTCGCTGCATGTATGTGGGGTGTGTCTACTAATCACAAAATAGTTCTCATATTTCGGCTGATGTGCTCGTACGAAGTAAGGGCAATTCGGGTGCTTCGTACACCTGACCTCATACTCTGTAGGGTTAGACCGGGCGCACTTGTGGTCCCTTCTTGTTATTACAGCATAGTTGCTAATAAAGTGGATGACCTCCCCTCTGTTACGAAACTGTTGCCCGACCTGAATGTCGCTATTCTGGTATCCCCAGTTAGATAAGGTGTTATACTCAACGACGACACACTCCAGGAGCCCAGTACCACGAAAGTACTGGATCGCCGAGACCGGGTCATCATTGTCAGCAGCTTCTTCATCCCCGCTACCACCGTCTTCATTATCCATGCATCCTGCATCGACCTCACCAGGGTCCACTCTACCTCCCTCTCTACTGGAACTGCCCTCCCCGACATGCCCTCCATCCTCTTCATGCATCACCTCCTGGCTTGAGCCTTTCACAGTGGTCACTGCATCACCTTGCACCAGTCGTGACACTATGTTTACGTACACCGCCATATCAAAGTTCTCCTCCAATGCCTTGCGTGAGTATAAAGCCCATGCGTTGTTCCTACTCATCTCGAACAACGTATGGACAACGACCGAGCTATTTGGAACAAGCCGCGGCCGTACACCCTCTAAGACAACAGTATGGGACTACTGGTTCACACGCAAAAGGAGCATAATATGTGATTTTAGGCCATCTAGATCAATAGGTACCTCAACCAAACTCTCTATGTGCTGGCAGTTCTGAATTGTTACAAGTCTCCCGTGTAAAACTGTGGGACGTTCTCCATAATAAATATGGAAAATCATACCGTATCTCCTAAATAAATATACATGTAATAAATAATAAGTACAAAAATAATACTAATTAAATAGTGCAATATACAACTAATATGCATCTTTGTTGCTACTGGACACTATCTTCTACGGTTCTACCAAACCTAAGTGATTAAACTAATTAATCAAGTTAATTGATTAATTATATTACTTTAATAAAACTAATTACCTAGATTAAATCGCGTAAATTCATGTTACTATATTAAGTAAAGAATCTAATCACACTTACTAATAAAAATTATATAACCCAACTAAATCATTAATTTAAATACTCTAATTTACCAAAATAATATAATTAATCAAATGTACTTGAATGAATTTAACAATATACTGACGAAATGACTAATATACTTCTGAACGAACTAAGAAAAATCTAATTATAATTACTAATTAACTACGTAATCTAAAAACTTACCTTAAGGAAATTGAGCGCGGCTGCTGCTCGCGTTGATCCTCTCCGGCTGCCCCCTCTGCTCGAGCTGCTTCTCCTAGCGTTGCTCCGCTGCTGCTCTCTTCTCTCCACTGCTGCTCTCTTTTCTTCTCCCTTCTCTCCTTTGCTGCTCTCTTCTCTTCTCCCTTCTCTCCTTTGCTGCTCTCTTCTCTTCTCCCTTCTCTCTTCTGCGAGCCAGGGCTTTTTATTAAGCGCAAAAGCAGCATCCCGCTGGCACGCACACACCGAAAGCATCGACAGGACGTGAAAGTGACATGATGCGCTGAATTCGGCAACTGAGGTGCCGAATACGGCACTGTGGGCCGTATTCGGCACCTCAGTTGCCGAATACAGCAGAGTACAGGGTGTATTCGGCAACTGAGGTGCCGAATACGGGTACGGGCCACAGTGCCGTATTCGGCACCTCAGTTGCCGAATACGGTGGGCCCGCGGTGTTTTCGGATTTTCAGTTTCCGAAAATCTAATTTCGGTATTTGAGATACCGAATACGAGTGCTATATTTGCAAATACGTCGACATGTTGTCTAATTTCGCAAATACGGTCGCGTATGTTGTCTAAATTTCCAAATTTGCCTATTAAAATAAATTGGAGTGGTTTGATTGTATATTTCTAAAGTCATGATCTTTTAGTGTCACATAACCAAAATTTTCTTTGAACAAATACCAGGGTTAAATATTAACTTACGTAAAAGTGATATTTGTTGTTTGGGAGCAGCAGTAGATAATCAAGCAGTGCTGGAGGAAATTTTCACCTGTAAAAGTGTTGCCTTGCCTTCACAGTATTAGGAATGCCGGTGGCAGCTAAAAGATTGAAAAGCCTTATGGAGAGGAAATTAGGTTGTTGGCAAGGGAATCTGGTATCTATAGGGGTAGGTTAACTTTGCCGAAATCTAGTTGAACTAATGTCCCTTTATATATGATTTCCTTGTGTAGATTACCTGTTGGAATTAGAAAAAGGATGGATTTATTTAGAGCTAGAGCTAGATTGTTAGACCATCTCTAACCATATTTTCTTCGTTTTGTTTCTTTCCCGATTCCTTTTTCTGTTTCCATTTATTTTATTTTCTCTCATCTCCAACAGTTTTCTTTTGAAGGGATTCATGAAAAGAAATGAGAGAAAATCATGTCCTGAAGGGAATAACTTTGGAAATCCCTCGTGACGTGAACCATAAAGAGAAACCGTTGGAGCGCTAAAGGGAATAAAATTCCGTTCTTGAAAGAATTCTAGCTCCCGACGGAAAATAGTTGAAGATGGTCTTATGGCAATCTGATCAAGGAGTTAAAAATTATCATCAAGTCAACTGGCCTGAGGTGTGTAAGCCAATGGCACAGCGTGGGCTGGGTGTTTTAGATCTCGATACTGTGAATATAAGCCTCTTTAAGTAAATGTCTATGGAAGTTAGATAAGCTAGATAATGAGGATGGCCTGTGGGAGCTGATTTTAAAGGGGGAAAACGTGTCTAAACAAACTTTGTGGCAGGCCAAAGTAAAAGTTGGGGATTCTAATGGCCAGGCCTGATGGAAGTGAAAGAAAAGTTTATCCCTTTCTGTAGAAGATTAGTGAATAATGGGCACGATACCAATTTTTAGCAAGATCATTGGATTAGTACTGGCCCCTTGTCACAAGTCTTCCCTATACTGTTTGGTCTAACTTTCAACCATAATATAACAGTAGCAAAGGATCAAATCCATCATTATTGTATACTCTTTGATATATATAGCGCAACCTAAACCAATCCCTAATCCTTATTTCACAATTTTACAAGTTGAAGAAGGGTGGGGCTGTATAAGATTCAGAAAATTATTGTGGGGGAGACTCTACAACAATGGCAGCAGATGCAAAAATTATGCTCTGGTGTATATTTAGTAGAAGAAACAGGAAAGAGTATATGGAAGTTAACCGGTGATGTTCAGTTTTCTATGAATTCTTGGCTGAAATAGTCCAGCAAATTCATTTTACCCATACATTTATTTGGAAAGTTAAACTGCCGCTTAAAATCAAGGTCTTTATATGGTTGATGATAAAAAAATAGCTTACTTACTAAAGACAACTTGACAAGAAGAGGCTGGGTAGGAGATCCAAAATGTTGTTTTTGTGTGTGTGTGTGGGGGGGGGGGGGTGATGAAACTGCTGCAGATGTTCACGACATGCTTGTGGGATGGCTATCAAAAGTTGAGAAGAAGAATAGAAATTTGATGATAGTTGTAGTTGCAACGTTGTGCTGGATTTTGTGGACAGAATATTGTATGCTTCCAAAGTATGTTGCCATCAGATCCTATTGTTTTTTATTTATGATGTTTGCACGATTGGACTATTGGTTGATTTTGCAGGAAAAAAGATGAAGGGGAGCGGCTGAAGGAATGTGCATAACGGCTACGCACGGTGGCGGCTGATTTCTTCAATGTAGCGAAGTCGTGGGGTGCCTCTGAGGCAAAGATTAACGAGTTGAAGACAGAGGAAATAGTTGTCGAAAAAGCAGAGTTATCCTTCTAAATCCGACTGTCATAAGTAGATCATAGTCATTTTGCTTAAAACTCCTTTCAGTACTCTCATTAGTTTGTTTTGAGTAGGATGTTGTTATAAGCCTTGAGGCCTACTTTATGTGTGACGTTGAGCAGGGGTTGTCGGATCCAGCAGGGAGGGGAAGAGGCTGGTGCTCCATGGAGATGAAGGAGAGAGTGGAGGGAGAAAAAAGATGAAGAGAAAGAAGAAGAGGGGTTAAAAAGGAATAAATAGATTATTTCCTACCACTCTATTCTACGTCTGCCACTGAACTTGAGGGCATGAGATAGGTGGGCTATCTATACCATGGTATGATGGTGAATGATTCTTTTAATGAATTACACAATACGATTTTTCAATTAAAAACTAAGGGTTTCACCCTTTTATAAAAAAACTATTGTAGAACACCACATATATAGCGTCTCATCAGTGTCAGTTTAATAGTAACCACTATTATTGACGTATCAATACCGGTTCTTAAACTCCTGCGCGCGAACAACCACTGAGGAGCTAAAAACCGGCACTGATAGACACTACCAGTGTCGATTCGTGGTTGGAACCACCACTAATAGACACTATCAATGTCGGTTCCATATACCAACCGGTACTGATGGGACGCTACAGTATAAAAGCCCACCTACTCTCTCAAGCGCGACCAGAGCCGTCGTAAGCCCATCCAGAACAGCATCGACCGCTATTTTTGCCATCTTTACGGTTGGAGGATTCTAGATTTAGAGGAGTCAAATGCTCTAAGGTTAGTAAGATGATTTATATTTCTTTTTTAGATATATTTACTTGTAGATTGCTCTAAGGTTGATGGTTGGTGCTTGTTCCATGGTTATAGATTTAAAGATGCAATCGAGATCTAATTTAGGAAAAATTGCAACTTTATCATTTTTACATATACAGAGATGATTTACATTTGATTCTTAGTTGGATTTAGTTGCTAGATGACTCTAGATTTGAATTTAGGTGGTTGTTCTTTGATGTTGAATTTTAGAATAAGAAGAGCTCTAATATTAATATAAATTAGAGAAAGATCGTTATTTTGTTATTGTAGATGATTTAAGAGTAGATTAAAGTCACATGTAAATAGATGTAGGTGCGTACATTAAAATCTAGGGATAATTACAAATTTGCCACTACTAGAACCATTATTGCCATTAAAAATTGCAAAAATATCACTAGAACTATCATTCGAGTGGCATTCTTGCATAGAATAAAAAATCAGAGAGGTATTTACAAATGCCCTAAAATCTAGCTTCAATTTTCTAGTATGTTATTTGTGTATATTTTTAAAGTCTTGAATTTAAATAATAATACAGTGGATTTCCTCTGTTCATTAATCAACGTAGTGAATTTAACATAATTGATAGAATATTGTGTTGTAGGGATGACACGTCCACCCACAGGTCACAATCAGACACAGTATCCTTTGGAAGGCAGGTCCCCCGGCCCGGCCCAAGTACCGGAAGGAGATGGACCCTCAAATAGGGACCAATCAGGATGCGAGGTAATTCAAAGAATTTATTCTAGATTTTAAAATATTTAATGATTATAAGTTAAATGTATTTAATTATAATGATTTGCAGATGGACCGATCATGGATGTATAAGGATCAAGGGCCAGAGTTCTTTATTGGCGTTGAGGCTTCTGAGCACTGCCTCAGTGTACAAGAAGCCAAAATGGATGCGTAAAGATCACTATATATGATATTCGTGTGTCGACTATAAGAACGAGAAGCAATTTTTAAACATAGAGCAGATTTGTGCACACTTGATTCACAGGGGTTTCAAGGCTGGCTATACCCGTTAGACTGAGCAGGGTAAACTTGAAGATGTTGGGCGTGAAGGGCAACCAACAGTCGAAGAAGACATAAGCAATGATATGACGATTAACGAAGACTTTGATATGTCGACATTTGAAGATACTTTTGTCAAGAATGATGGAGAAGACACTTTTGTTGGTAACAATGAAGATGGCTTAGAGCAAATGTTATGCAATAGGGAGGGGGGCTTCACCATTGAAGGACAACATTAAAAGTTCCAGCGTATGTTAAATGACTCTAAAACACCAGTTTACCCGAACTGTAAAGATGAGCATAACAAGTTGCATGTGGTGCTGACACTGATGTAAATGAAAGCTAGCAATAGTTGGACCGATAAGGTCTTCAATGAATTGTTAGAATTTTTGAGCCCGAAAATAAGTACCATGCCAAGCAGGTTGTTTACCCGTTGGGATTAGAAGTAGAGAACATACATGCATGTGGAAATGACTACATATTGTTTTGCGGCGAGGATGCAGACTTATGAGCGTGTCGCGTTTGCAATACACCATGGTACAAGCGGAATATTGATGATACCGAGAGCTATGGCGTAAGGGTGAAGAGAAAGAAGAAAAGACCCCCTGTTAAGGTCGTATGGTATTTCCTTATAATCCTCCGTTTGAAATGATTGTTTGCTAACATAGGAAATATCGAGCTGATGCAATGACACACTGAACAACACAAGAAAGATGAAATGCTTAGACACCCTGCTAATGACATACAATGAAGGAGATTCGATTCAAAATACAAGAAATTCAGAGATGAAGTAAGGAATATAATGTCCGAGTTAAGTACGGATGGGATAAATCCCTTCGGCAATACGAGAAGTACTCATAGCACTTGGCTCGTGACTCTCTGTTTCTACAACCTTCCACCTTGAATGTATATGAAGTGGAAGTATCTTATGATGTCTTTGCTAACTAGTGGGTCGAATCAACCAGGCATCGAACCAGGCAACGATATCGATGTGTACCTCAAACCATTGGTTGAAGATCTTCTTGCATTGTAGAAAGATGACGTACGGATATGAGATGAGTATAGATGTGAGAATTTCACCCTGCATGCAATGCTATTTGTAACAATCTCAGAATGGCCTACTCTTGGTAACCTATCAGGGCAGACTATAAAAGGGTACAATGGATATATTCAGTGCTTGGAGAAAACAGGGGTGGTGGTGGCTGACGAACAGTCGAAAAATGATCTTCATGGGTCATTATAGGTTCCTTTGTCCGGATCACCCATACTGCAATAATAAAGGAGCTTTTGACGAGACAGTAGAGCATCGTTAAGCTCCAAAGATTCGCATTGGAAAACAGGAAATACAAAAATCCCGACTGGGCAACTTGCTCTTATATGGAAACATATATCATTTTTTTGGTTGCTGCCTTATTAGAAGTATCTTATGGTCTGACACGCAATCGACATCATGCACGTGGAGAAGAATATAATTAATAGCTTGATTAGTACCTTACTAGACATATCTGGTAAAATAAAAGATATACTAAATACGCGGTTGGACCTGTAAGAAACGAACATCAGAAAGGACCTACACTACGTACAAAAAGAAACTTCCCACAGCTTTCTATACTATGAGCAGGGAAGAGAAGATCTGCCTGTGTGGTTGCTTGCGTGATGTCAAAGTTTCAACTGGTTACTCCTCCAACACCAGGAGCTTGGTAAACATGAAAGATATGAAATTAGTTGGCATGAAGTATGATTGTCACATGATAATGACGTAGATCCTTTCAATTGCAATTAGAGGTGTTCTACCAGATAAGGTTCGACACCTAATCATAAAGCTATGTTCGTTCTTCAACACAATTTTATATAAGGTCATTGATCAGAACAAACTAGCAAAGCTGCAGGAAGACGTGGTCAATACTATATGTCAGTTTGAGGCTATTTTCCCTCCGATATTTTTTGATATAATGCCCCGTCTAATTGTTCACATTATGAGTGAGATAAAGAGCCTTGACCTCGTGTTTATACATCAGATGTATCCCTTTAAAAGGTTCATGGGGGTTCTGAAGAAATATATTTGTAACCGAGGTCATCCGGAAGGTTGTATTGCCAAGGGTGAAGTACGGAGGAGGTCATTGAGTTTTGCATTAACTACATAAAACTGAACACGATTGGTATGCCTATATCTCGTTATGAGGGGACGCTATAGGGGAAAGGAATGATAGGTCATACTTCAATCCATATTAAAGATCGTTTTTCATTCACTCAAGCACACTTTGCAGTTCTGCAACAATCACTTATAGTGAGCCTGTATGTCAATATGCACGTAAGCATGCTACGCTTCACAAATCCAATGAAGTTAGATAATTGGATCGCAAGAGAGCACAGAGATAATTTTGGTAATTGGTACATCAACACATAACGGGTAAGGATACCGACGATGCTCTGTTGGAACTACTGGCTAATGGGCCATCAACTACGATTTGCACATTCCAAACATACGAGATTAACGACTATACATTTTATACAAGAGCACAAGACAACAAGAGCACTAACCAAAATAGCGGTGCCTGTATATATGCCTATGACCACGCTGGCAATAGGGAGACCTCTATTTGCTCCCTCTGTTTCAGTGCCAATGGGTCAGGCTCCCAAGAGGAGTCAAGGTCGACAAGTATGGTATGACTATCGTTGACCTCAAACTCGTCAGATACAGAGAATAATCATTCATGCTTGCCAAGGCTATTGCACAAGTCTTCTATGTAAAGGACTCAGACCCAGCTATCAAAGAGGAGCGCCACGTGGTTATTCAAGAAAAAAAGAAAGATTATTGGTGTTGAGTATGTTGTTGAGGAAGAAAACTGCGACAAATTCGATGACCTATCTCTATTTGGTGAGAGTGTCGAGCTTTCTCTCATTGATGACACTGAGAAAGCTACCTACATACGTCGTGACCATAACGAAGCATTAATCGTTTAATGAAAGCAGTTTTCATGTATTTAGTGAAATTTGTACAAATTTAGGATAAGCTTTAATTTGTCTCGAGGACATATATGGTGAAGAGTAACTTTTTGAAAGTTCTGATCTGAGTGTCGTACCATGCGATCGGACTTATGTGACACCACTCTTTTCTTTGGTTGAAAATCTATATTGTGCATGTTTGAATTGGTTAGAATTCAAATTAGATTAAACGGAGAAAATCAAATGAAGATAGAGCTAAAAGTCACAAAGTTACCAAGAATCAATGGTTAACGTTGATTTTCCTGAAAAGAGTATAAAAAAATAAGATTAACATAAATGGTTTCACATGTTTTTTATATAGATATTTTATAATTTCATTACAAAATAAACAAATTATAGACTAATTAATAAAATAAATATAATTCAAAGCAAATTTCACGCATGCAAGTATTTTTATCATGTAGGCGATAGTAGTCAAACTCAACAAATTTGGTTTCATATTTTTCTCAACTCTAATCATTTTTCTATGAAATTTTTAAATTTTTAGCCGAATTTAACAATAGAAGAATATTTCTAGTAGAAAAACTTATCACTGCCGGTTCTAAGTAGCAACTGGCACTAATAATCTACATATCAGTGTCGGTTAGAAACTAGAACCGGCACTAATGCATCTGCTATATATTTATCCAACACTTAGCCGCTCTCCTCTTTCACTCCATTCCTCCATTCAGCCTGATGCCACTCCAGCTCATGACATGCCGCTCTCCCCGTTCGCTCCATTCCTCCATTCATCCTGATGCCGCTCCTGCTCATGACGCGCCGCTCCTCCCCAACCGCACCTCAACGCGACGCCTCCTCCTCGACCACACCTCGATGTGTTGCCTCCTCCTCGGCCGCCTCCTCCTCTTGAAGTCGCTATGTTAGGTTTATGTCAAATTATGTGCAAACTTGAGAGATTTTGATGATCATGTATGTGGATGGAAGCTCATGTATGCTCATATATGGATGAATGGATGTATGCTCGTGTATTGGACGTGTGCTTCGGCATGGTGGCAATCGAATTAGGTTTCCTCTTCAATTTTTGTGATGCCGGTTATCATGGAAAACCACACGCAAATATCATAAGAAATTTGCTATTTATCTGATGACAAATTTTGTTGTCCAAAATCTGTCTAATCTTCGGCCCTTTGATGTGCTTTAATTTTTGTGATTTGTTTTTGATTGAGGTTGCTTTAATCTGATGACAGACAAGTTCATCCCACATGCAAATATCATAAGAAATTCTCTAGTTATCTATTTATATCTATGTGTCTCTCTTTTTGTCCTCATTTCTTGTGTTTTTGGTATATGCTTTTGCCTGTGTTGTGAATCTCTCTCTATATTTGTATGTGTGTTACTTTGTATATATGTATCTCTCTAAATTTATTATATCTTTCTATTTATAGTTTTTTCTCTATATCTCATTCTCTCTCATAAACTCTATAAACTTTGAGTAATGGTGACGTGATTCAGGCATATGCGGGATGAACTTGTTTGTGCTGAGATGTCTTTTCATAGGTTTAAGATTGGTTATATATACATCTTGAAGAAATTAAACAATGTGAAAGTTTAGTGAACTATGGTCATTACTATTTTTCTATCTCCCTTTTTTGTCCGCTTAAGAAATTATTGGAAATCTCCTCTATTTTTCACAGAGCACGTTAGTGATGGAATCAAGAATAGAAAGATATTGCTATAAATAGAAACCAATTTTGCTATGTTTCTGAAGAATTTGTTCTGAAGTAATTTTGCTATGGATTTGTCAACTATTCAGAATCCGAAAAACACAACTCTGGTTCAAAATAGACATTTCATCAAGATAGCAATGTAGTTTTGTTTTGAACTTGGAATGTTATTGGTGACGTGTTAAGTGACTAAATCTTCACATGCCACATCCTGGTAGCTATTTTTGTTTCTGATATCTTGTGAATTTAGGTCTTTTCCTATTTGTTCAAGTTGTTCTGTTGTGTTGTTCTAGAGCAGAAAAATGTTGTTCTACTAGCCAACTCTTTCATGTCGCTAACATCCACACACATACAATTATTAGATTTTTTTTCTTTTTCTTACTGGGATAGTTGGGCCACTAATTGAGCTTTGGGAATGTTTTAAGCTACTCGGATATATTTGATTTTCTCCCAACTGTCACCCTATAGTAGTCTATGCACTTGGATTCTTTAGTTGGCACATTGACAGAAACACATTCATTTAATAATAAAAATTTTATGTAGGAATGGCACATACAAAATCCAACCGTTGTGCACGGCCATACCCTATCGCCCCTCTGGTACAAAGCCCCTCCTCAGATTCGGATCCAGTCTCAGTACAAGATGAGCCTACAAACATAGAGTTGGACCAGACGAGGGGTGGTAGCCCGAGTACGTACCTCAATACGGATCAAATTGAGTTGGAGACAACCGCTGATGCTACGTAGGGCACGGCCGAAGATGATGCTCCGAATGGTCAGGTCGATCCTGATGTTGATGCTTTGGAGGGTGAAACATTCGGCGAAGAGAGGAGTGGGTGAGATCCCAGCAGGATGCCCGAGGGACGTTTCGTCATCACGGAGGTCAATTCAGTCGAAGAGCCCATGATACCTAAAGTTATTCTGGGACTGTTCAAGACAACAATCGGGTGTATCGTGAGGGCCCATGTTGCAGTCACATATAGAAATTGGAGAGGCAGACAAGATGACATGTGGGTGGTTCCCGATAACATCAAGGAATTTATGTGAGGTAAGTTGGTGACAAATTTTAAATAACCTGAACGATGCAATATGGTCAAAGCGAAGAGTCGTGTATTATCCACAATAGGCATCGTGTTCAGGAATTTTAAGGGAAAGTTGTGGAGAAATTATTACTTGAAGGGTTGTACACCAAAATTAGAGAATTATCTGATGGTAGAATCATTTTTGGAATGATTTCATAGAGCACAGGTGGTCAAAAGAAGCACAACGGTTAAGTGAGGCAAACAATGCCAACTCCCACAAGAATTTATACCCCAATAGAACTGGCTCGCGGGGATGGCAACGGGTTTGCCCCCATCGGGTTTTGCTGGAACGGACCCGAACCCGAAACTCGACTCGTCAAACCCGACCCGAACCCGAAATCAATATCGGGAACAAAACCACCCCCACCCCCGACCCCGACGGGGACCCGAAGCCCGACGGGGCAACCCGAAATCCGGTAGTGTGACGGCGGCGGGTCGGGGCGGGGCAGGCGGGCGAGGCGGGGAGGTTGAGCGGGGTGGGGTGGAGCAGGGCAGGGCGGGCAAGCGGGGCGGGCAGGGTTTCGGGTTTCGGGTGACACCCACGGGTGAAAAAACAGACCCAAACCCGAACCCGACCCAAGTTAAGACCCGACCCGACCTAACCCGATAGCTTTGCGGGTTTTTTTTTACACCCGAACCCGCCCCCGTTGGGTCTAAAACCCGCGGGGACCTGACCCGACGGGGGAAATTGCCATCCTTACTGGCTCGCGTGGGTACGTGAGGAAAATTAACGAGTGGGAAGAGATGGAAGAACAAATAACCTGCAGTAGTGCCACACCTTAGACGACCAACTGTATTGAACGAGCAAAGCACTATATGTACACGAGAGGGGTGACTTTGTTGACAGAGGGCAACCTAATCTTCAAAAGCGACAAAGAATATGGAGTGACGCAAAAAATTGCAGACGCCTACGCCTAGTATTCCCAAGGCTCTTTTAGGGCAGGAAGGGAGAAAGACTAGCTAACCTTGGCACTGGGAACAAAGGAGCACTCAGGTCGCACCAGAGGCAAGGGTGTGGTGCCTTGAAAATAGGGATTCCAAGAAGCCGTCGAAAGTTACATAAGTTGGAAGAGAAGGAGAGAAGAATTGAAAGAGCTGTTGGATTTAGTACGAAATCAAAGAAGCATTTCAACAAGGAAACAGGCAATGGCAAGGCGAAGAAAATGTTGTGAGCCCTGGTAGTCGCCGGAGCAGCTACGCGTCCATGGAGTTTGCAGAAGAAGAATTAGTCTGTTACCCCATGGAGGACATCATAGAAAGCAAAGTGTGCAAGATTATCGTGCCCACCTTGCACATTACCACCACGGTGGCTATGGGGCATGTCAACCAATACGTGGAAGGGGCTCTCTTCAATGATCTCCCGATACCGTGGGGATACGCCACGGTCCACGTGGACTCCGTGCAAAGGCCGTACTGAAAGATTGACATGGATTGACCCAAAGACATGGGTTCCAAGAGGCTCAGATCAAACGTAGGTGGCTTCGTTCTGTGGTATAAACGCTACATAGTGTTTAAAGATGAGATAGATGAGTCGTCTAATACGGAGTTGGACCAACCACACAGAAGATCTCCATCTCCTCGGTCGCCGCCACCGCCACCATCAACAAGATGATCTCTAACTCCTCCCTCATGCAAGTCGCCACCAAGAGAGCTAAATCTCCCCCCTCTGAAGTCAGCTCCACCTCCACCAAGAGAGTCAATTCCTCTCCCTCCGAAGTTGACAACATGTGCACAGTCTAATAATTTGAGTTCATCTCAGAAGTCGGTTTCATCCTAGAAGCAAACGTCACTGAAGAAGGTGGCAGCATCTAAGAAGTTGTCTTATGAACAAATACCAGAATGACAGTGGACGCCAGTGTCAAATTTTTTTTTCAAAAGCTAGAACCTAAGAAGAAAATACCAATCCATGCAGAAACGCAGAAGTTTCTCTTGAAGATTGCCAAACCTGTTGAGTGTAACAGTAAATTAGAATACACGCGCATCAAAAGCAAGAAATACTTGAAGGAGTCTTCTATCAAACAGATACGACAAAAACCGAATTTAAAAATATTTCTTGAAGATGCCAAAATAACAAAAGAGCAATTTCTAGATGAGTCGTTAGCACCAAAGGCACCCGAGAGATGGCAATTTAAGCTGGACGAACTGTTGGTCATGCCAAACGTGCGGGACAAACTGACATATCAACTTCAGAAATTCCATGCATGGTACATGAAGAAGTCACAGAAGAGTAGAGAAATGTTCGAGATCAGATACAAGGATCGGGATTGTACCACGAGAGATGGCTCTATTTATATATTATTTGAGGAAATATATCGAATATACCAGCAAGATGGTCTCGATGTGTCTATCTTGAGTTGTTGGACTCTGTAAGTTTCGTATACATATAATTCACAGTATACATTCTTGTACCATTAAATTGAATTTCTTAACTGATTCCTTATGTAGAATGGAGGTACAAAGATGCAGGACGGAGGACATCGACCATGTGGGATTCATCGACCCACATCATGTAAACTCGATAATGATGCAATCCGATCCAAAACGAACCGAGGATTATGCATTGAAGTGTATTCTAGAGCTATAATTGAAAAAATACATACTTTTGCCCCTACCACTTTAGGTATGTATTTTCTCCATAAATGTTCTATTCTTTTTGAGCAATACATCATTAGAAATTATGACCAACTAACCTACGGTGACCTATGTGTAGTTATTACTGGATTCTCCTTGTCATCCAGCCAGACATTAGCAAGATCATTGTCTACGACTTACAAAATAATCCAAAAGAAACCTACTAACCCGTCATTGACTTGCTACAAAGGTAAAACCCGACCAATTCATTATTGCTCATGTAATTTGATTTGATTGAATCTAAGTCTACTTACGGTAATAATCACACACATGTAGAGTGTACCTACGATACATCAAGAAGAGTGTTAGATATTGGCCATTCGTGAAAGAATGGATAGTCTAACATGATTTTTATTATACGAAGTAGGGCCTCAGCAATAATTTATTTGATTTTTATGTAATGGAATTCATGCACAGATTCAACGGAGACATGTCATACCAGGTGGTTGATGCTAAGGTATGCGACATACATCTTGATGACTAATTTTCAGATCTGATACATGTTCATAAAGATTGATTTCTTCAATTCTTAAAATTACAGCTCCTCGAGCTATCTAGAGATCGACTCTTGCCTACTGAAATCAACGCACTTCAGGAACAACTTGTCAGCTTCATCAATGACCAAGTCTTCAATCCAACCGACAAGTTCTATGAATTTGGTTCCTCTCTCTCGTTACCTTCATCCAACAAGAAAAAATAAAGTTCAGAACCTTCGATTAACAAGAAACCTTAAACTCTTTTTCATTGTTGTAATGAAACCTCACATGTATACGGTGTATATATACAGTGACGAGATTTGATATTTTGAAAATAAAATTTATATGTGCTTATGTATATATGCTGCGATAAAACTTGACGTATCGTAAATTAAATTTATATGTGCATATCTATAAATATATCATATACTATTGCCAATAACAATCAATATTTGAAAATATCATGATATTAGCGGCAACCGCCATATTTTAAAAAGGACGAAAAATATCTATCAATGCCATTACCAACCGGCACTGATCTATGTCTATCAGTGTCAGTTTATTTTTACCAATCGGTACTGATAGTTATTTTCAGTACTAGTTATATATCTGGTACTGATAGTCAGTGATTATTAATATCAAGTAATCAGTGTCGATTTAAAATATATCACTGATATTGATTTAAAACTGATACTGATGACAGTTTTTATAGCAGTAGAAATGACTGCCACGGCATACTATCACCGATGCTCCGAAGCAGTTCATTAACATTCATGCAGTTATTTCATTACTTCAACTGCATTGAGCTGAGCCCCTTGTTTTGCTCAGCATTGCGCTGGGTCACAAAGAAAAGTACGTGCTTGACCTTGCACACCGATCAAGCTAAGACTATGTTCAAGGATTCCCATCATGAATAAAAATTTTATTGTGAAGGAATTTTTTTTACTTCAGTGTTTTAACGGTTTTACTTCACGGTTCCTGTTACAAAGGGATTCACAGGGTCATTCACTTCAGGACGAGATTCTTTCTCTTTTTCTTTTACATTTTTTCTTGAAAATAAACTGTTAGAAATGAGATAAATTAAAAAAAAATTGAAACGAGTAAAAAAACAGAAAAAGAACTAAATAAAAAAATATAGTTGAAAATGGTCAAAGAGCACCGAGGCATGCATGCATCTTCATCAGTCATGCCTCGTGTCTGCCGGGGCTACCAGCGAGGGGAGCTGACACATAAATGCCTCTTGAATAACTGGGCAGTGGGCCCAGACAAATTAACCACACATTTAAGTTGCCTTGTTTGTTCTTTCCTGTTCCTCGCGTGAGTATGTATGTGCAATGAACCTGATTAGTACCTAACGGTGGTTGCTCGTACTGCTCCTTATCATTCCTGTACTGTCGCCACCGTTTGATTATTTGTTAATTCTGTCGCTGGAGCATGGTCCATGTCCTTCCAAACAGAAGGGGTTGCCCCTTAATGAACTGGTTAACTAGGACACCGAAGGCTGTCTTTGGAAACTGAGGGTCTGTTTGATCCTTTGCTCAGTCTAGCCTCGTCTTGCCTGGCAAGGACATATATTTGGTTCAGCCCTAGAAACTAGACAACCTAGCTTCGTGGGGGCGAGGAATTTTTAACGAGACTTTGATCCATATTATTATTTTTTATTTAATATGCATAAGAGGAAGAGGATTTTTTTTTTAAACCTGATCCTATAAAATTACTTCTCACGTGGTGCAACTGCAAGCGAGCCAGATGGAAAAAGCTGCATGCCGAGAATCATGAGTCGTGCCCATATTTGATTGACGATGGGTCCGCTCCGTGATGCCTTATATTTTTAATCCGAACATGTATGTATCCGGCGTATTAGCATTCGGTAAACTTTTCCCGTTGGCAAAACAACCAAACAACTAATTATTTTTTGCCTAGGTTTGTCCGGGCATGTCTTGCCCAAAACCAAGGCTAGGTAAGATTGAGCAAAGGAACTAAGCATGCTATGTATTTGAATCTTAGCTCGATTGGCAGTAACGGAGGGAGAAGAAGCTCCTCTCCCGAGCCATCCGTGTTCGAGCCACGGGGATTGCACGGGATGCACACCCGTTAAGGTTCCAAAGAAACCTTCGGGAAGGGGGGGCGGCGTTCTTAAAAAAAAAAACCAAGCATGCTCTTAGATGGCCTCCGAGCCTCCAAGGGGTACTAATCCGGATGGAAGCTTCTGTATTAGATGTGTAATCCGATGGTCATCCTCCATCAGAAGTTACTTAACTCTTCTAGACGGGGAAGTTAATTGCTTAGTTCATGACTTCATGTAGTGTGCAAATTGAACCAGCTGCTGGCTCAGAATATTGGTTACTGTTTGCAAAGAGATGTCTTTCGGTTTTAGTGGTGATATTCTACACACAATACTTATATCCCCTGCGGCAGTGGTGTTAGAGAGATAGGTATAGTAGTCAATGCACCCATCGAGCAAGCGAACTACTCCCGTGTTCTCAAATACGACATGTCGTATACGAATGCGTGCATCGACAATAGGCATACAAAACATTAATATTTTTCATGTAAAAATGATATGGTAGATCTATCATGAAAATAGTGTTAAGTCATTATGTTTTGATGATTTTAATAGCATGTGTTTAGGAAAAAATATCGGTCAAAGATGTGAATTGCGTACGTAAGGATGTCCAAAATGCCAAGTAAAAAGAAAGAAAGGAGGGGTAAAGCACTCACGCCCCTCTATTTCTTGTACGTGCATTCAGCTTATAGAAAATACTAATAATTCAGATCAAAGGATGTACTCCTAATTTGTTAGCCACTTGGCACGAATGCTGCTTCTCAATTCCCATGCAGTCTAGTCTGAGTGTGATTTGAATCAACTGAACATACACCGTGTAGTTTTTATATTTTAGTTCCCTCTTAGAAGAATTAATCATTTTAATTAATCCATTTTGTCTCTTCAAAGGCATCAGGTAAAAAAAAGATTCATTATTTGATATTGCACTATATATATATATATATATATATATAAGCACGGTTCATACGCTTGAAAACATCACTCTTTCGTGTGAGGGAGGCGACTGAGGTTTTAAGTTCACCGGCGACCTCAGAGTCAGAGAGAGTTTAGGGCGGTGGTTGGACCGGCAACAGGCTACGGCGTGGTGATGCAATATCGGTGGCGGTGCGGGTGAGCAATGGGGGTTTGGTGGTGGGGGCGAAGAAAACAGAGCAATTAGCGCTGTGGCTCACGATACAATGGGTATAGATCCAGTGGCGGGGAGCCGTCGGAAACGAAAGTGGCCAGGTATGGCTAAGAACAAGCAACACGATACATAAGGAAAAGAGAGTGTGACTGTTAAGTTAGAGGTAAAAGAAATAATTTAATGCGTCGGACGAAGATCGGACGGACGGACGAATTTCCGTTTTCCTCGGTAGGAATGGATAAGCCGCAATAATCTAGTGCGCGCAACTTGTTCGGATAGCGTGTGCCTTGGGTTGATTATGGTAAAGCTTCACTGATTAATTTAAGATAACCTCGATGCCGTAAGATTAATTACGCGACGGCGACGCGCTGCGACCTCAGTGCGCGCGGTAGCTAACTGACGCTGACGAGTTTTCACTAACGTGGTGAATTCTTAACCCGTCAATCACTCTAGCTACCTGTGCTCATGACCAGTAAAAGGATAGGATAATGGAGATTAACCACGCAAAGCAAGCCTTTCTCTCTCTGGAACAAGATATTCACATCCAAACGTCATGATTGTTAACTCTCATTCTTTTTCCTTTGATTTCATAAGAATCCATTCGTACTGCTTTTCTAAAAAAAAATAAGGTTCTAGAAGCTGCAAAAGAAGCCAAACAAAGCGGAATTAGAAGAAACTCAAGTCGCCATCCTACATCAGTTCTCTCTCTGACGTCGGACTCTGGCTTAAACAACTGGTTGGGCTAGGTGAGCTGCTCCTATGGACTGTGTAGTTCCAACCAGAACTGCCATGGCCCCTTGTTTAATCTGGATCATCATGTGAGGTAGATATGGATAGGTCCAGGCTTGAGATCATGAGTTCATAACCATAATGTCGACTGTTTTGACTTTTCACTTTTAGATGAGATATCCGTTTTACTTTATGTTATTCTTTTTTGTTTTTCAAATTATATACTTTCTCTGATTGTAAATGTAGGTCGTTTTAGCCTCCTCAACTATTCTTTAAATATAAGTCATTCTCGAACTTCTATGCATTTTTTTCTCTTTTGTTCCTATTTTGTCATTGTTTAATAAATGCTACTATTCTCACAAATAAATGAGTTATCTTTTCCAATGCAAAATAAATAAAGGGCAATAAGGTCATTTGATCTATTTTCTTAATCCTTATGTACAAGTCTAAAACAACTTACATTTATAATCGGATGGAGTATATCTTAGTCATGTAGATGCCGGAAACAAACTCCCATATAATTATATTTTCTTATTATGACGATAAGGGATAATAAAACTTTTTTTATAAAAAATGATATCATTTGAAGATTAACCAATGGATAATTAAAAGGGCACATCAACCTTGCGTGTACGAGCGTGTGCACACGAGTGCTCAAGTCATAAGCTGCGTAGTTTGAGTAATAAAGCACTATACTCTTACCTCGTCAATGATAGTACCAGCAGATTACTATATGCGTTGATGATCTCAGAAAACCGTGGCTTACATAGATGGTAGAAAAAGCATGAGGGCCTGGTATCTGAACCTCTGCAGCACGATCCACATTTCTTGAAGATTTTACCACTAAAAACATGAAATTCTAGCGATGTGGAATCCTTGTTCTTTCGTTGGTTTGGATAACGGAGATTCGGCTATAAATCCTACAATTTAGTTCAAATGTTACCTGAATTCTCAAGATTTCAGGAGCAATCTCCTCGCCTGAGAAATTCTCGAGAAAGTTTCCGAGAACTACTTTTGATGATGGAAAGGGTTGGTCCAAGATGATAGTGTTAACAGAGAAGTTTAGGTCATAAAGATTGTCCTCGATTGTATTTCGATCGTGTGTATCATGCATATCCTGGTTGTTGCCATACATATATAGAAGTATTGGTTTGTTAGAGATAGAAATTTGATTCTTGTAATCTGTTGAACAAGGCATCAACCGGATATACATGGCATGTGCACCTCTATAATCTCCCGACGGTTTAGCCTTATTAATAAACATACGCGGCCTCAAGACGAGGTGTGAACGCTTCTGAAAAACACATCTGGTATTTCTACATGGTACCAAAGCTAACCTCTGAAAAAACACATCTATGGCGAGTAGTGCATCCTCTTCCTCCTCCGTTGCGCCAGCCTTGAGCTCGTCTCTTGGTCATTCGGTGACGAAGAGGCTGACAAAGAGCAATCACATGCTCTGGAAGGCCCAGGTGCTTCCAGCGCTGCGCGGCGCACAGCTGACTGGATTCTTGGATGGGACTATCGTCGCCCCTCCTGAAATGGTGATCACCAAATCTGGCGACAAAGCTGTACAAGAAGCTAATCCTGAGTACATCAAGTGGTTAGCCTTGGATCAACAGGTCCTTGCCTATCTCTTCTCCTCCCTATCGCGAGAGGTGCTCACCCATGTTGCCTCGATGATGAAGGCATCTCAAGTCTGGAAGGCAATAGAAGATATGTTTGCCTCGCAGATCCGTGCACAAGGAATCAATATTCGCATGGCTCTCACTACTACTCAGAAGAGTACAATGACTGTCCCTGAATACTTCAGCAAGATGAAAGGTTATGCCGATGAGATGGCTGCATCAGGAAAGCCATTCGATGATGAAGAACTTGTCTCCTACATCCTCAACGGACTCGACATCAACTACAATCCACTCGTATCAACCATCTTGGGGCGAGTGGAATCCATCTCGGTTAGTGAATTATATGCTCAGCTACTAAAGTTTGAAAACCGGTTGCTTCAGGGGAGCATGCACTCTCAAAGCTCGGCCAACTCTTCTTCACGAGGCCGAGGAGGCTTCTAGCGCGGTTGCGATGGTCATAGCCACAGAAATGGTCATGGTGGTCACGGCAGCCGTGGTGGTCGCAGCGGCAGCAACCCAGGGAAGGGCGACAATCATTCACGTTGTCAAGTTTGTGATAAACCAGGCCACACAGCGGTTGATTGTTGGCACCGGTTTGATGAAGACTATGTGTGGAGAAGAGAATTGTTGCCTCTGCTATCACGTCCTATGGAGTGAACACAAATTGGTACACCGATACGGGTGCTACTAATCACATTACCAGCGATCTCGAGAAGCTTGATGTTCATGACAAATACAACGGTGGTGATCAGATTCATATTGCTAGTGGTGCAGGTATAGGCATTAAACACATTGGTCACACTATTGTTCATACTCCATATCGTGATCTTTATCTTAACAATGTCTTACATGTTCCAAAAGCCCAAAAGAATCTCGTTTCAGTATATCACCTTGCCACCGATAATCAAGCCTTTCTTGAATTTCATCCAAATTATTTTTTGATTAAGGATCAGGTAACGAAGAAGGTCCTTCATCGAGGAAGATGTGAGGGTGGTCTGTACCCACTCTCATCATCCCCTGTTGGCTCAAATAAACAGGCATGGAGTATCATCAAGCCGTCCCTGTCCAAGTGGCATAGTCGATTAGGTCATATAGCTCTTCTGGTCATTCAACAAGTCGTCAATATAAATAATCTCCCTTGTTCCTTCGAAACCAATAAAGAAACAATTTGTGATGCCTGTCAACAGGCAAAGAGTCATCAATTACCCTATTCCAAGTCAAATAGTGTCACATTTTCCTTTGGAATTAGTTCTCTCTGATGTATGGAGTCCTGCACCCGAGTCTATAGGGAGAAATAAATATTATGTTAGTTTCATTGACTACAGCAAGTTTACATGAATCTATTTGCTCAGGCACAAATCTAAGGTTTTTCAAAAATTTCATGAGTTCCAAAATCTCGTTGAATGACTCTTTAGTAGAAAAATTATTGCCATGCAAACCGATTAGGGAGGAGAGTACGAGAAGTTGAATTCCTTTTTTAAAAGGGTCGGCATATCACATCAAGTCTCTTGTCCTCATACTCATCAACATATAGTCGACATATAGTCGAAGTTGGCTTAACCCTTCTTGCTCATGCGTCCATGCCATTGAAATTCTGGGATGAGGCATTTCTTGCTGCCACATATTTAATCAATCGAACATCCAGCAAGGTGATTCCGTCAAAAACTCCCCTAGAACATTTATTTCATATTAAGCCAAATTATTCATCTCTTCGTACCTTTGGGTGCGCATGTTGGCCGAATCTTCGTCCTTATAATACCCGCAAGCTCCAATTTCGTTCCAAACAATGTACCTTCCTCGGTTATAGTAATATGCACAAAGTTTTAAGTGCCTAGGCATTCCAACTGGGAGAATTTATATCTCTCGAGATGTTATATTTTATGACGAAATTTTTCCCTTCTCCAAACTCCACTCTAATGCAGGGGCGCGTCTTCGGACCGAGATTCTCCTTCTACCTTCCACCTTGTTAAATCCTATTGACCATGGGGGTGAACATATATGTGATCAATTATTTAATAACCCTACTAATACTGCTAATCAATTGGAGAATTTTGCAGAAGAAACTGTTTTGCAGGAGAAGGAAGCTAGCCCCAGTGCTGAAAACGACGACGTGCATGGTACTGCTCTGCTCAGGCCGGCCAACAGCGCTGCCGTGTAGGAGTTTCAAGTGGATTCTCCTGCTTAGGTCTCATCAGGAAACACCCCTACTGAGGAGAATTCATCTGCACCGGCCTCTCCACCAAATGTGCTTAGTCACATGTCTCCAGGTCACTCGGCAACATCTGACTCCAACGAGTTACCTACGACTTGTGATTATCCAACTGCTACTGTCCAGCACCGACTGGTTACCTGGCTGCAATGAGGAATTGTCAAGCCCAATGTATTCACTAATGGAAGAATTAGGTATGGATTTCTTACATCGACTGGTGAACCTCATAATTTACAAGAAGCCTTGGACAATGAAAATTGGAAGAATGCAATGGATGCTGAATATTTAGCTCTCGTGAAAAATAATACCTGGCACTTAGTACCTTCCAAACCAGGTATGAATTTAATTGATTATAAATGGGTTTATAAAATTAAAAGGAGAGCTGATGGAACAATAGATAGATATAAAGCTAGATTTGTTGTAAAGGGTTTTAAATAAAGGTATGGCATTGATTATGAAGATACCTTTAGTCCTGTAGTGAAAGCAGCTACTATCAGACTTGTTCTATCTATTGCTCTCTCCAGAGGATGGAACCTTCGCCAGTTAGATGTGCAGAAAACGTTTTTACATGGTGTTCTAGAGGAATATGTGTTCATGAGACAGCCCCCGGGATATAAAAACAAGACAATGTTGGATTATGTATGCAAGCTGGATAAATCTTTATATGGGTTGAAGCAAGCACTAAGAGCTTGGTATTCTACACTTAGTGAAAAATTACAAAGTCTTGGCTTTTATCCTTCTAAAGCAAATACTTCCTTGTTTTATTATAATAAAGGGAACATTACTATATTCATGCTTATCTATGTTGATGATATAATTGTTGCGAGCTCCTCTTCAGATGCAACCACAGCTCTTCGTCGGGATCTTAAGATGGAGTTTGCACTCAAGGACCTAGGCGATCTCCACTACTTTCTGAGTATTGAAGTCCAAAAGACACAAGGAAGTATTCTCTTGACACAGAAAAAATATACCATTGATATACTTAAAAGAGCAAATATGTTGAACTACAAGCCAGTGAATATTCCTATGTCAACATCCGAAAAAATTTCTGCACAAGGAGAGATGCTTGGTCCTAAAGATTCTACAAGGTATAAAAGCATTATTGGTGCTTTACAATATTTAACTTTGACAAGGTCTGATATTTCGTTCTCAGTTAACAAGGTCTGTCAGTATTTGCATTCTCCAACCATGTTATAGTGGACAGGTGTTAAGAGAATTTTGAGATATTTAAAACATACTTTGGGTATCAGTTTACATATCTGTAAGTCTTCAACTATGCTTGCTAGTGCATTTTCTAATACAGACTGGGCATGCTGTTCTGACGATAGAAGATTAACCGAAGGTTTTGTTGTGTTCTTAAGAACAAATCTAGTATCTTGGAGTGTACGAAAATAAGCTATAATATCAAGATCTAGTACTGAAGCAGAGTATAAGTCAGTAGCTAATGCCACAGCTGAAGTGATGTGGATACAAACCTTGCTCAATGAGCTAGGGATTAAAAGTCCTTCTGTTACCAGGTTATTGTGTGATAATATTGGTGATACCTATCTTTCAGCTAACCCAGTCTTTCATGTACGGACTAAACATATTGAAGTAGATTATTATTTTGTCAGAGAAAGAGTAAGTCAAAAATTATTGGACATCAAATATGTTCGCACAGGTGATCAGGTTGCAGATGGATTCACCAAACCTCTCTCAGTTCGATAACTTGAAAAATTCCGACACAATCTTAATTTGATAAAGTTGTGATTGAAAGAGGCTATTAACAAAGAAGTTTAGATCATAAAGATTGTACTCATTGTATTCAATCGTGTGTATCATACATATCCCGATTGTTGCCATACACGTATAGAAGTATTGGTTTGTTAGAGATACAATAAGATTCTTATAATCTGTTGAATAAGGCAACAACCGGATATACATAACATGTGTACCTCTGTAATCTCTCGGCGGTTTGGCCTCTATTAATGTGAACGAGATGTGATGTGAACGCTTCTGAAAAATACATCTGGTATTTCTACAGATAGCAGCTAGGTGGTCTCGGTACCAGCTGCCTAGAGTGCCAGGTGGTCTCCTCTCCTGGACCTGCAAGTCTGCAACCTGCTGGATCTGCAAGCGCACTAGCCTGCTGCTCTCGAGGCAACAACAGTTCGTCTGGTGCAACGGCAGTGGCATGCATAAACGTACGAACACACAAACATAGAGTGCTTCAGATTCCACCTAGGACCAGAAACACAAATTTCTGCTTCCTTCGGATCACAGACTCGCAGTATCATCGCATGCAGACGCATCTCTGCCTGAAGCAATGCAATTGCAATGGCTGTCGCCGCACGTCGCTACCTCGCTTCTCGGCAGGGGCCAGGGCGCTGGGTCGGTGATGCGTGAGCTGCTGTGAGACGACGTGCCTCTACATGCAGTGCAAGCAGCAGCAGAGTCTCTGCTTCCCTCGGTGGCGAAGCTATAATAAAATAATGATGATGCACTATAATGAAAAAAAAATAGTCTAAAGGATACAAACATGATCAAAATAAGTACTAAAATTTTAATTTATCTGATGCCTATGCATCGTTCTAGCTCCGTCTAGCTTCGCCCTGTGCTCCCTAATGCCGAGGTGAATGGACCTTGCATTGGCCGCTTGGGACACTGCCCAGGACCAGGGATGCAATTGCGCAAATGGACGCACACTGGACCGCGGCCTGCCTACTCCACCTGTGTACGTACACGCATACGTGGGCCCAGATGGGTCCATGGGCCCACCTGATGTTGTCACGGTGATTGCACTGTGCATCTTGGATCGGACGGCACTACTAAGCTGTTTGGGAAATTTTCACTCGTCCTCGTGGACGCATGAGTATTAATACTATTTATTAATAGTGTTGAAATTTGTGCTGAAATGATAGATAAAAAATATAAATTTGATAAGAGAATCAACGAATAAATATCATGTGAGAGTAATAGATCAACAAGCTAGTCCTCATATAGAGTTATCTTTCTGCTATAGAGCCCCTGAACGGGGACACCACACGGGATGTACTATGACATGAAGGGTTTGGTTGAATCATGGACATGGATGTGCAACGGCATCATTGTTCGTGTGCGTCTAATATCGTTACCATGCTACTGTAGTCGTCGAAGGCGACTGACAGTAGCCTGCTTCAATTCTCATGGATCAGTACGTGAAGAGTTACGAGAAACTGATGGAGCCTACGGCTTCGCGAGAAATTGCCAAAAATTGGCGATTCTTGATCTACTGTAGATAGGGCGGATCTAAGGGTACTGAGGACTGAGTCCCTACCAGGTAGAACTCCATTAAAAATTAAAGAGGAAGGAGGAGGAAAAAGAAAGAAAGAAAAAGACGAGGGGAAGATGGAGGATGAAGAAGAGAGAGCATCCGTTACCTACCGAGTCTGTGCCCGCCATTGACGAGCATCGGTTACTCCATTTATGTGGCGGCCGCGCGAATCTAATCAAAGCTAACCCAGTCGTGGATCGTGGCGGCAGATGCTACTGCAGTGAAGAGCTCTGCCACTCACTAAAGATGAAGGTGGACTCCTCAATAGGTGGTCTTATGACTTGAAACCTAGATGGACGGTCGGATTGCCGCCTCGCCACCTATCCGGCGTTGAAGCAGAACTCAGGAGACTCAGCTTTTGGAAAATCTCCGTACCTCATGGCTGCCAATTTGCCTTGCTGATTCAGCATTATCAGGGTGTTAATCTGTGAGGCCCGGTGAGATAGGAAACAACGCAGACAGACATGACCAGCAGGACATCATGCTGCATGCACGCAGAGGCTTGGTTATAATGCTTGCTCTCGAAGTAACAGCAGTTTCATCTGGATCACACTGCTGCTGTTTTCTTTTGCTCAACGGCACAAAGATGCAGACAGAGAGAGGGACGAAAATTCTATGAGGTCCGCGCTTAAAGGATCCCGGTGAGACCCCCATCCGCGCCGTGCATATTCGATCGCACGACGCGCGTGTGTGGGCCTACGTGAACACGGGCACATGTCACGGCACGATAGGAGTCTACGTGAAGGATTCATTCTCACAGAATTTCCCTTCCTAGAGAGAGTGCCTCAGATTCCTTAGTCAAGGACCACGCACGCACGCATCCCTGCCTCCTTGAGATCACAGACGCGTCCATATGCCTCAGCATCTCTGCTCGATCTCGCATCTCACAGGGCCACTGGATGATAACTACATGGATCGCAGCTGCAGAAACACGACGTACGTGCGTGCGTGCACGTATCCGTGTACATGCATGCATGTACGCGTGGGGCCCAGCAGGCGCGTGTTGGGCCCGCCTGATACCACCGTGATTCCGACCGTGCGTCTTGGATCGGACGGCACTTGCGGGCCCTCGACGGTGACACGAGGTGTACCGTGCCATCCGGGGTTAGCCAGCGGACATCGCATCGTGGATCGATGTAACGGCACGAGTACGTACTATTCCTAAGTAGCTGCCTACAATTTACCCCATCAGATACCGTGGAAGTTTGCAGAAATATTTGACAGTTCGGCACGTACAGGGTCTCCAGTGTGTGCTTGTGACAAAACATGGCAAAATTCATGGAAGTACCTGACGTTTTAAACATAAACGAGTCTTCAACGTGTGTCTCTCTACACGATAAATTTATGATCAAAGATTGCCTAATTGCCATGGCGATTCATCCATGAAAGAAATTGCATTGGTGTCTCCGGCGATAGGGGAAACGGCAGACAGGCCGCGTGGCCAGCAGCACATCATGTTGCTTGCTGCATGCAGAGAGCTTGGCATCGAGCGACGTGCTTGTGCAGTGTGGCTACTTCGCTAGGTGAATTAAAGCGGGCCCGTTGAAAATAATGCGACGCCCGCCCCATGGGTTTGGATTGGGGTCGCCACATCACATCGAGCTCACATCAGCTGATGCTTCCACGGAAAAGCAAGACATCCGCGACTGTTCCCTCTTCACTTCAGCAGCAATGGCAACCATGTCGTTGTTAGTATTAATGTATATGAATACGGGTGGTGATATCTCATTTGAATTTGAGGTTAAAAAATAAACACGTAAAATATAATTTAGAATTCGATATGAATGTTAGAATCTGACTCGAATTTATGGTATTTAATTCAGAAAAAAATTGAATACATGTGCCCAGGAAACACTAGTCCTCGTCAGCATCTCGCAAGGTTTATTTAGCCCGGTTTAAATAGTTTGTGAGGGATCGCAAGAAACATACAGCGAAATGGACAATGATTTACTTGGGAGACACGACTTCTGGGATAAGATAAATCGTAGGAAATGTTTTGTCACAAAGAAACGATAAACGGAAAGTTATAGTATTTCAGAGAATGTTCATGGAGGATGCATGATTTGCTCAGATCGATGGAGGAGGCGAATCTTCGTCCCCATCACTTTTGTATCCACTAGGTGCACTCAAAAGTGGGCCCTGTATGATCGCCAAGCAGGCCTGGCCTACATGCAAGGCATCTTTTTTTCTTCTCTTCAATGTATATTTCATGCAATGCAAGGGCATGGCGGAAATTGTTATACTGCAAAATAATACTGAGCTCGTCCAAGTCCAAGTTTTGATGGCCTTATTATCTGCTCGAGGGCATGCCGCTTGTTCTATGAAAGCGTGTAAACATGCAATAGAGATGCATGCGACAAAATTCCTTGTTGATATCCGGCAGTACTCGTAGAATACAGAGGAGAGAATTAAGGGACAGATTACAGGAGATATTACAGGGATTATATCCTATATAAACCGATCTATCCTAATCTAGTACAACAACTAGAGCTGAACTTGCCCAATGACAAATCCAAAACTACAAAGTAGTAGATTCTCTCTTCTTTTTTGGGGGCAGAGACTTCAGACGAGGGTTTTACAGGATGGATAATATGGATGAGATTTTTTTAAAATAAAGTTCTATAAAATTTGCTTCCGCTCACTCTCTTATGGATCCGCCGCTGTACATGCCGGATGGTGCTCAGGGCCAGCCGTTTATGGACGCACTACAGTGCCGAGATTATCGGCATGAGGAGATTTCCAACATTCTAGGCTTCGTCACCTGTCCTTTGTTTCTGCTAGTTAAGAAAGGACGCATGGTTACTCGAGCTATGAGTTCATAACGAAATAATAAGGCATAATTCCATATTTCATAATATATGCAGTTCATAATTTAAAAAGAGGTGGGCCCACCGGCCTCTCTCCAAGCCATTTTGGGTGTGATCTTCCTGCCCCTGCAAGAAGGAAGCGATGCTTTTGGAGCCTTTGTCTGAGACAAACGGAGCAGGTGTTATATATAATCGGTCTGCCTAGGCTCCAGTGATCGATAGGGATTGAGGTGATGATGATATTTACAGGGACGATGAGAGGATTTCGTTGCGGGAAAGAGGGTTTGGTCGTGAAGTCAAAAGGGTTCACCTTTGCGCCCGTCTCGCAAAAGCCTTTTTTTTTTCTTTCTGCCTTTCGATCTTATCTTCAGATGAGCATTTACTTTAGAGATACACGCTTCCTAAGTCCGTGCTTTGATACATTTTCGGATGTAGCGACTGGAATACTTTTATTCCATTGTCTGAAAATCCCAAGTCAGTGCTTTGGTACAACGATTATCTTCAGATTAGACGTTACACGCTACAGCTCAGATTCCAAACGGACAGATCGATGCTCGAGTGGGCTGCAAAATGCTGGGGTAGCGATGGGCTGCATTGGATTTGTGTCACTCGTAGCGCAGGCCAGGTATTGGCTGGTATGGGCTGGACTCTATGGGCCCGAATGTCTGATTGAAGCCCAGCATGAGATGCAACTGCACCTCCAACCTGGGTAGGATATAAAGCCCAGTGGATCGTATGAGGTCAAGAATCCAATTGGGCCAGGGCTCGCCGCCGCCGCGGCGACGCGCGAGTGCAGTCTACTCAAGTGATGAATGCTCGGTTCTATACTTCTGCTTGGAACTATCGAGACTGACATCCTCTGAGCTGAAGCACAGCAATGCACATCGACATTCAACAAGCTCTCCAGTCTCCACCAGAGGCAGAAACATGCTACAAATTATTGCCGTAATCCAGTGTAAGGTCATGAGATACATAACTCGCAAAAAGTTTGTCTTCCATGCTACAATACAGCTCAGGTTCAAATTGGTGAGAACAATAATAATATATGAAACAGCTGGGTATGGGGATCCTATTCCTAGGGCACATTCATCACTTGGATGGACTGCAGCATGTCCGAGAGGGCGATCACCAGGTCGCCGGACTGCACCATGCCCCTGGCCTTGAGCAGGGAGAAGGTGCGGTTCAGGTTGCTCTCCATGTCGTCGGAGTCGCTGAGCCGGAACGGGATGAGGCCCCACTGGAGGTTCAGACGTCTCCTGACGGATGTCGAGGGTGTAAACGCGAAGATTGGGCAGTCGGGGCGGCATCGCGAGAGCAGGGAGGCCATGTGACCATCCTTCGTATAGACGAAAACAGCGTCGACTCCCAAGTTGTTGGCTGCAAATAAGCAAACATGCAAATAAGGGCAAAAAGGTTGATCCAAATGTTTCTGTAGAGACCCTATGCACAAAAGGAGGACTGAAGGGTGTAAAGCATTTGAATTAGTTCAAAATATTGACCCAAAAAATAGCTTCTAGGTTAACCTGAAGAGCAAGGCAGGATGAGTCAAAACATGGCAGTATATGTTTCTGCGACAAAATTAACATGGTTATTGATATAAGTGATTGCAGGACATACCCATTTTAGCTGCAGAATTGCATATTTCCTCTGATATCTTATCAGAGAAGGAAGACGAGACATCTAGAAGCTCCAGCGCCTCGTGGCGCTTCTCCTCTCTCCACCACCTTTCAATCCTTAGGCTAACACTCCTAAGGACACTGAGAGCCTTCTCGGGATACCTCCCCATGGCTGACTCACCAGAAAGCATGAGAGCATCTGCACGCTGGCGGACTGCTTCAGAAACATCAGCAACCTCAGCCCTAGTGGGTGTAGGATACTCGATCATTGATTCCAGAAGCTGAGAAGCAACAATAACTGGCTTGTTGAGCTGTCTGCACATTTTAACTATTCTCTGCTGGATGGAAGGGACCTGTTCCAGGGGGATTTGTGCTCCTAAGTCCCCTCTGGCTACCATTACTCCATCTGATGCACGGATGATCTCCTCCAAGTTCTTTAAAGCATCAATGCTCTCAATCTTTGAGATGACCCATATATCACTGCCACAAACAATATGAGAACCACCATTTAGAGGACCAAGCGATAACTTTGGGAATGAAATGAATAATTCGCATGTATGATGTCGAAGCCATCGAGTGTGACCGCAACTCTTCAAATTTAAAAAAGGGCAGTCCTCCCAAATAAAAACGAGGGCATATGACAGTATGCCACTGCCATGAGTGAACACGACCGTACCGCTAGTGTGGTCATAATTGCACAGGGGAGAACCAATCGGTCTTATACATTGACGTGATCCCTAACGTGACCGAGAAAGAGGAGGCTCCCTCTCCCACGCTCTGATCGGGAGCCTCAACCAACAAATGGTCGCAGTCCCACATTGTGTTGCGCTATAAACCAAAAAAGTAGTCCCGTGTAACGTGCGATCGAAATTCCCATATCTGGCTTGACCTCTCCCCCACATCTTCTAATCCGATCCTAAGAAGGAGTAGAGAACAAGGTGAAGACCACCGCCACTGTGACTTCACCGAGGTGCTTCACCATGCCGGCGTCCACTACACCGACGGTCTACACGGCTACACTGGCTCATCTCCTCCCCACCGATCAACTCTAGATGGCATCTCCAAATGCTGGTATATCCACATGCTTCCGCAATTAAGGTGGTGTTTGATGTTAGGGCTAATGATCCAGTTAATTAAGACGTAATTAAGTTTAACATTCGGTACCAGAGTCACCTTAGCCCTAATCAAACCCAATGAGACCTAATTATATTAGCTAGACCCAATTAGACCTAATTATATTAGCTTATGTTCGGATGATGCCTTTCTATGATCAATTAGGCTATATTAGGTTTGGTTCAATTGAAATTAGTTGTTAATCATGTGTTTTCAAGGTCAATTTGGCTCAGATCCATATGTTTATGTTCTATTTATGATTTTATGCTAATCATAATTGTTGTGATCCAACCCATGCTTGATCATAATTGATACATATTAGACTCAATTGACCATGTTTAGTTCAACTTGGCCTCGGTTTAGAACTTATTAATCATGTTTTAGTCATGTTCAGGCACATATGTGTGTTTTGGGGGCTCAGATGGGTTTAATCCGGCTCGGGTTTAGTATATAGGAGGGGATTAACAAATTTTGCAAAACCCTCATTTTCCCCTCCTTCCCATGACCCTAATCCCACGTTTCCCCGATTTCAAAACCCTAAATCCCCAAATCAAGCCCCAAAATTGTGCCCCAACTCAAGAACCCTAGAACAAGTAGAGAAGAAGGGGAGGACTTACGTTTTGTTGGCGCATCTCGTCGCTATCACGCCTGCTGGAGCCTCTTGTGCTTCTTCTCCGGCGGGATGTCCTTTCTTTTTCCTCAGTTGTGAGCGGTTTCTCCGACCGTGACCACCTCGCGCCGCCGTCGTCTTCTTGCGAGCGTTGTAGATCTGCCCGAGCACGTCTCCTCTCCTCTCTGCCGCGCGCACATGCCGCCTTTACAAAACCACCTAAGATCGGCTCGACGGAGACGCGCGCAACCGCAGTCGCACGCATGCTCTGGCGAGCCGACCCATGGCGGCGTCGTTTCTTCTCGCTCCGCTCTCTCTCTTTTTGCCGGCGGCTTACCGTTACCGGGTCTCTCTCGCCATCGCTCTCTCTTTCAATGCTAAAAAAATGGGGGCGGGCGAAATGATGTTAAGTTTAGGGTTGTCGACCGGCGCGACGTTTTTGTTTGGGTGAAATCGCCGAGGAGCCGTCGAATCACGATGAACGGTCGAGATTGCACAGGCTCAGGTGGCTAGGTCGGCGCCACGCTACTGGACCAGGTTAGCGCGCGCGTGTTTCGCATGGGCCGATCGGTTGAATAGGTCAGTTAGGCCGTTTTCTTTTAAGTCTTTGGGTTTTTCCATTTATTTAGATTTTTCAGTGGTTATCTAATGCTTTTATTCATTTATGCACTGGATTATGGTCCAAAATTAATGATGATTAATGCACAAATTACGATTAATTCTCTGGACGTATTGGAACCAACAGGAAGATTTTTCCGAAGAATTTTATTGTCATTTTATATAGGTTCATAATTACTTTCTGACCAAAGTTGACTGTAATTATGCACCATTTTATATGTTCATTCAAATTCTTTTCCGTGCCCAACGGTGATGCGGATTAGAGTTTTAATTTTTTTTATGATTTTAATCAGACTAATGTAGGGTTATTTTCGTGCAAATTATTTCTGTATGATAAATTTCTAATCTTGTCCATTTTTTCTCTCCAACTCTTAACGCTTCCTCTGTTGTCGCCACAATTGACGGTATAGAGCAATTTACGGAGAATAACTTTCCCGCTTGGAAAGCTAAGGTGATTGTTGTCCTTGACGTTTTGGGTCTTGACTATGCACTCAGGGTTGACGCTCCCACTACTGCCATTGGTGTAGAGAATTATGTTGAATTAAAGAAAATTTATGATGTACTTTCTGATAAGTAAGAGCGATCCAACCGCATGTCACTTATGATAATAAGGAACTCGATATCATATGCTATAAAGGAAGCAATTCCAAACTCAGAAAAGGCTAAGACATACTTAACATCTGTGAAGGAGCAATTCAAATACACTTCCAAGGTTTATGCCAGTATACTGATTCAAAAGTTCCTGAACACTAAGTACAATTATAGGTCTTATGAACGAGCATGGAGCTCGGTGGTTGGACTCCAAGGTGGGAGTCCGACCGACGAGGGTTCGATCCCCCCGTCTCCCACCTGCCCCGTTAAAGGGCCTCCATTGAAGGCCCCGGGTAAGGGGCCCCGGTTGTAAAAAAAAAGGTCCAACGGCATAAAAGAACACATCATGATGATGATAGACATAACTGCCAAACTCAAGGACATGAACATAGAAATCTCAGAGGGTTTTCTTGTCCATTTCATTATGATCTCTCTCCCTCCTGAGTTTACTCCTTCTAAGATAAATTACAACACTTAGAATGAGAAGTGGAGCATGAGCAACTTGATCGTGATGTGCGTTCAAGAGGAAGAGAGGGTGAGGGCTAAGAAGAAAGACTTTGTGAATCAAGTTAGCAGCACCAACAATAAAAGAAAATTTCAAGGGGATTTCAAGTCTAAGAAGTTGTATTTTGTCGCTACAAGACAGCACAGAGAACGCCCAAGGCACCTGCTCCTTCTGCTCCTGCCTCTCAAGAACCTAAGGATAACATATGCCACTTCTACCACAGGAAGGATCACTACCAGAAAGATTGTGTTGGTTTCCTGAAGTGGTTCACAAATAAAGGTAATGATTTAATAACATTCATTGATGAATCGCTATATGCTGATTTGTCTATTAATTCCTGGTGGATTGACTCAGGTGTCACTGTGCATGTTACCAACTTATTACATGGATTTCTTACCGCGAGAACATTAGGAAATGGGGAGCGTAATCTTAGAGTGACCAATGGGAAGGAAGTTGAAGTTGAAGCTGTCGAATCCCTTCTATTAGTTCTTGATAGTGACTTCACTCTTAGACTGAATAATGTAGTTTATGTTCCTTCCATGAGAAGAAATCTCATTTCAATTTCGATGTTAGACGATGATGATTTTTATTGTAATTTTGGAAACCATAAGTGCATTCTTAAATTTAATTCAGATGTTATTGGTCTTATCATCCGACAAGACAAACTTTATATGCTTACTCTTAATGAATCATTTGTGTCTATAAATGTCTGTGATGTAAGCCATACGAGAAAGAGAAGTAGAACTAATGAGATTTCTTCGAAACTGTGGTATTGTCGTTTATGCTATATTTCAAGGGGGGGAATGGAACGTCTCATTAAAGAACAGATTCACCAACCCTTAGACTTCTCTGACTCCGACCACTGCATAGATTGCATTAAAAAAATACGTTAAGCAAATAAAGAAATGGGTCATTCAGAGCACAGGATTATTAGAATTAATTCACACGGATATATGCGGTCATTTTACTATGACATTGGTGGATGATTTTGATTCCTTCATTACTTTCACTGATAATTTCTCATGTTACGGCTATATCTATCCCATTAAAGATTGATCTGAGTCTCTCGATAAATTCAAGATATTTAAGACTGAGGTAGAAAATTAGCACAACCTAAAAATTAAAGTATTGAGATCGGATCGCGGGGGAGAGTATTATGGAAGACATGCCCCTTACGGGCAAATCTCTAGTTCTTTTGCCAGATTCCTTCTGGAAAATGACATAGTAGTCTAATATTTTACACCTGGTGAACCTCAGCGGAACGGGGTAGCTGAGGGACGCAACCGCATGCTCATGGATATGGTGCGAAGTATACTCAGCTATTCTAGTTTACCAGTTAGACTATGGATGGAGGCACTTAAGACAGCCGCACATATTCTTAATCGGGTTCCCAGTAAATCAGTTCCAAAACCACCTTACGAGTTATGAACTGGGAGAAAGCCCTCTTTGAAGTATTTGCGTGTGTGGGGTTGTACAGCTGAAGCTAAAATCTCTAATCCATATATTGGGAAATCAGATCCTAAGACAGTTAATTGTTACTTTATCGGGTATCTCGAAAGATTGAAGGGGTATCGTTTTTACTGTCCAGATAGAATCACTGAGTTCGTAGAAACAAGACACGATGTATTTCTTGAGAACGGGAATATAGAGCATAGGGAAGTTGATCTCGAGGAAAAACGGGTTTATGTTCCTACATCGCTGATCCAAGAGCTTTATATCCATGTGCCCCAGATGGATGCACATTCAGTAGAAACTAACGTCAGTGCACCCCTGTTGAGGTATCTGAAATTCCTAACGATATATCTAACAATAAGTCTCAGCAGTCCCCTACAGTATCTAGTTATGGTCCTGCAGTGCCTAATGAACCGATTAAGAGATCACAGCGTGACAGGAGACCTGCCATCTCGAACGATTACGTTGTCTACATGAATGAGGATGTTAATGACATAGGGAAGGTAGAAGATTCTAACTTATATAAAGAGGTCATGATGAATGAGCATTCGCCTGAGTGGCTTAATGCCATGAAAGACGAATTAAAGTTTATGAGTGATAATGAAACTTTCTCTCCTGTATTAAGTAAAGATTCCTTCAGAATAATTATGACGCTTGTAGCGCATTATGATTTAGAGCTGCATCAGATAGACTTAAAAACGACATTCCTTACTGGTGACTTTGAAGAAAATGTTTACATGGCTCAACCGGAAGGTTTTGTCGTGGAAGGCAAAGAGCATTTAGGATGTCGCCTTAAGAAATCAATTTATGATCTAAAGCAAGCGTTTAGGCAGTGGTATCTCAAATTTGATAAAGTCATTAGAAATTTTGCTTTAAAGAAAATAAAGTTGATAACTGCATTTATGTAAAGTTTAAAGTGGGAAAATTCAACATCTTAGTCCTTTATGTGAATGATATCTTATTTGTCAGCAGCAATAAGGATATATTGTTTGAGACCAAGAGATTTTTGTACTCTAATTTTGATATGAAGGATATTGGTGAAGCTTTTTATGTTCTTAGCATTGAGATTCACCGATATCGGTCCAAAAGGAGTATTGTGTTTGTCTCAAAAGGCATACCTTGATAAAGTACTGAAGAAATACAATATGTATAAGTGCTCTGCTACGCCTGCTACTATTGTTAAGGGCGATAAGTTTGGGATATTTCAATGTTCGAGGAATTAATACAAAGCTGATCAGATGCTCAAGTATGTACGTCCTGACTTAGCTTTCGTGATCGAGATGCTTGACAGATATCAGTCAAATATAGGACTGCATCACTGAAAAGCCATTAAGAAAGCTCTTCACTGTTTGCAAGGTACTAAGAATTACATGCTCGTATTTAGAAATTTTGATAACTTTAAAGTTGTTGGTTATTCAGATGCAGACTTTGCGGGGTGGGTGGATACTAAGAAATCCACATCAGGTTATATCTTCACCCTCGCTGGAGGAGCTATCTCGTGGAAAAGCTCCAAACAGCACTTACGACATCGTCAACGATGAAAGCTGAGTTTGTAGCATGCTATGAGGCTATCGGGCAAGTTGTATGGCTAAAGAATTTTATCCCGGGATTAAGAGTGATAGACAGCATTTCAAAGCCACTTACGTTGTACTAGATAATCAACCCGCAATTTTCTATACGAGTAACAACTCGAGTGGTGCTGCCAAACACATCGACATTAAGGATCAAACAATAAGTGTCAAGCATATAAGTAATAAGTTAATGCTTACGGATCCGCTCACTAAAGGCTTACCATCCCACATTTTTTGTGATCATGTTGCCGGCATAGGGTTATTGGAAAGCCTATGATTCTGTATAAGAGGATCATAATACAAACCAACTCCCATTAGGAATAACGAAATTCCATTTCGAGATAGAATGGTATACTATAGGTATTTAGGTTTCAGTGGTATTTAATCAACCACTGTAATGTTTTGTCTTTGTGTGTTATTTCATTGAGAGTGGACTTATGATGCTATTCTTACGATCAAGGGGAAGAATGTTGGAATTGATCCCTAACGTGACTGAGAAAGAGAGGGAGTCTGTTCCCTCTCCAACGCTTTGATCGGGAGCCCCAACCAACAAATGGTTGTGGCCCCACCTTGTGTTGCGCTATAAAAACCAAAAAAGGAGGAGTCCCATGCAACGTGTGATCGCAATTCATTCCCACATTTGGCGTGACCTCCCTCCCACATCTTCTAATCCGATCCTAAGAAGGCGCAGAGAACAAGGTGAAGGCCGCCGCTACTGTGACTTCACCGAGGTGCTTCACTACGCCTGCGGCCACTATACCGACGGTCTACACGGCTACACCGACGCATCTCATCCTCACCGATCAACTCTAGATGGCATCTCCGAACGCCGGTATGTCCACATGTTTCCACAACTAAGGTGGTGTTTGATGTTAGGACTAATGATCTAGTTAATTAAGACGTAATTAAGTTCGACTTTTAGAACCATGTAGAAGACTCTAGTAAAACATCACGAATTTTGATATACATGCCCAGCTACTGGTCATCCAGAAGCATGGAAAATGTGAAAAATCTCATGACTTTTAAAATACTTCCTATCTCTTTTGGGCAACAGATAGTAAATATGTTGAGGTGAGAACTTTCAAATACTACCTTCCACGGCTCCGCGCAGCAATGTAGCTCTTCAGATGATTAATTACTTCTGCAGACTTGACAAATGAGACAGCAATGAAATCTACACCTTCAGAGATTCCAAAATCTATGTCAAGCCAATCCTGAAAAGTCGAGATTGCACAAAACATAAAGTTCAGCTGTAAAGTTATATCTGTGAAGAGCTCAATTCCTTCTTGGATATCGATTGAGGGCAGTCTTTAAGATAATGATTTTAACATGTTTTACAGGTAAATAAACATTATGATGTACAGTTTTGGAGTGAGCTGACGCTTTTCATTCTTGAAACTAATTTAGCATTCAGAATTGACAAAGAATCAGCCAGCCAGTCCAAGGAGTCGATAAGGAATGCCATGAACTGACAAGGTGATCTATATTGTTCTTTCCCCTCCAGGAGAATATCTATACTCTATAGTGATAGTTAAGTGTGAAGTACAAGTAGCATATTTCAAATTAAGGCAAGAGCTGTTTCAGTATAGAAAATACCTTTGATGAAATTGTAGGAAGCATAGCATTTCTCTCTCGCACTACACTGCCATCGCGCCAAATAGTAAGATTAGCCCGTGGCAGCAACAAACCAGGATCCGTGCAACGGCACTTCACATCTGGCCCTAACTTTTCAGTGACCTCAAACCTAGCCATTCCACCATCCACAAAAAGTTCATCGCCAACTTTCACATCTGAGTAGGGTTTTGACAAATTATCACAGCAGCAAACAGGAATCACACTAATGAATGAGAGTAATTTTGCAACAGATATTTAAATAAATCAATGGACTCAAGAAATAAGGTCAGCTTTGTTGGTTAACCTTCAGCAAAGCCATCATAGTTCACATGAATGATTTTATCTGGCAGCGACGTGTCAGAAGATCTAACGCTAAATATCCAAACTTCTCCATCCTGCAAAATCCAAGAAAAAATAAATTCTGTGGGCTCTGATTAGTGCAACAACATCCCAAGTTCTTAAAAATTTAAGTACATTAGATATTAGACTAAAGTGAAAGAATTAGGTGGTTTTCTTTTGAATTACTCATAGTATGTGTGATCTAAACTCAAAGATCTTTGTTAAATTGTTACACACGTGCCTTCTCTTTCAGAAGAATTTAGTGGTTAGGTTCTGCAACAGTTTCAAATCAAGTTAATTTTACGCTGTCACAGATATGGTTCCTACTTCAGAAGAATTCAGTAGTTCAATCCTCTTATGGAAGATACTTTGCTTGTCTCTTATGTGGAAGGTACGGTCAACAAACCAGATAATTCCTACCGTTGTCAAACCTCATGCTTTGAAATCACTTATGGCCATAAGGCCCATGACTAGTGGAACCTATGCAATTGACGGTTCTTTTTTCCCAATCACGCATAACTAAAATTCTACCAAAAATTCCCAGTCTTTGTAACACATTTAAGAAGAGAAGCATAATTCAATCACACATCTTGCACGTACGAAGCTCAAAAAGTTAGAATCCATCAGACAATGTCGCCACGTATAACAATAAATCTATCCGGAACAACATGCTCTTCCTCTCCAACAGGAGATCTCATCAGATGGAATGGTGAAACAGCGTATCAACAGAACATCCTAAGTCTCTAGTGTTTAGCGCGGAATAAACCAATGAGAGCGAAGCAATCAGATGAAGCTGAGGGCCGAGGTAGATTCGCAGGGCCGCGCTCACCTCAGCCTTGGCGGACGGTGCGCCGCCGAGGTCGCCCATGTGGATCTCGCTCCCCTCGGTGTCCATCATGACCGCGACGGCGAACCCCTTCTCGTCGTTGAGCTTCCGCACAGCGCGGATGACCCCGCGGTGCCACTCGCGGTCGCCGTGGCACATGTTGACCCGCGCGACGTTCATGCCGCCGACGGCGAGCGCCTCAAGCTCTGCGGCGCCGCAGGTGGCGGGCCCCACGGTGCAGACCAGCTTGGTGCGGCGCGTGCTCCGGAACCCGTTCTCCCGCAGCTCCGCCTCCGTGGCGGCGTCCACGTCGATGGACGCCGCGGTAGAGCCTGCCGCGAACGGCACGTAGACGCCGTTCGGGGTAGGGGGCGGGTCGGGGAAGGCAGTGAGGTCGGAGGAAGCGGCGGCGAGGCGGGGGCCGCGGCGGCGGGGGCGGGGGCGGAAGTGGGAGGAGACAGGGAGGTGGTAGGAGGAGGGTTTAGAGGGCTTAGGCGGGGTCAGGAGGTGGATGGAGCGCGCGGCGGTGGCCATGGCGGCGGCGAGGCAGGGCGAGGAGGAGGAGGCGGCGGTGTGGCTCTGGCTTTGGTAATGTCGCCCGCGGCTGCGAGTCCGCGACGGCTGCTATGGCGGTATGGCTCCCTGGGGGTCTGACCCTGCGGATGTAGCCGCGCGGACAGGGGTGGGTTGAGATGAGCTGGACGCTTGGATGCACTGTCACATGCCGACGCATTCGGATCTGGCGTAGCCATTGTCAAAAGCATCACTAGTTCACCGTGTCCTCGCAGCCATCCTCAATGTACAGGGTCGTGAAAAGTCCAATGATCAGACACTCCAAGTTGGAAACTAAGGCGCAAGACAATTTGCAATGTTAGGAAAACGGAAGTTTCTAAGAACAAATGGGAAGAGCTTGATGACTGCCCTGCACATGTTTAGGCCATTACCAAGGATTTTCCTTCGCAGAGGAGATTCCCGTCGTGAAAAGATTTCTGTCTCTTCAGCGTTCTAACGGTTTTTCTTTACGGCTCTCTTCAGGACGAGATTTTCAGAGTCATTCCCTTCAGGATGGGATTTTCTCTCCTTTCCCTTCGCGATTTCCCTCGAAGGGAAGCTATTGGAGATGAGAGGAAATAAAGGGAATGAGAACGGAGAAGGGAATCTGGAAGGAAACGAAATAAAAGAAATATGATTGAGATGGTCTTATGAGACCTGCAAGCAGAGATTGTCACAACCAAATACAATAAGTACATGTTCAATGTAAGGTGCTTTGGCACGAATGCTAAGAGACAATGTTGACACATCATTAAATACTTGTATAAAAACTCTTCTCTCCCATGCAAATCGTTTTGTAAATATGGGGACCGTTATGTTACACACCTCAAGCACTTCAAATAAACTTAAGCACTTGTTCCTACCTATAAGCACCCACATAATATGACGTGACAAAAATAAATCAGTTTTTTTACTTAAGTAACTCCTCTAAGCACTCCCATAATACATGCTCTAACTTGCATACGAGAAATTGTCATGTTGGCGTCGATAAGTCCACCCAACATCGATCTCAATGCTCTTAGTGTGAAAGATCAATGACCCAAGTGTAGAGTTAGTGTGTTTTGGTGACTATTATTGTCGGAGGATGAACTCCTGTCGCAGGGATCCCGAGAGACCCCTTTTTAAAGATTCGGCCGGGGGGGTGATCCTGAACGAGCTCGTCTGGGAAATAAATGAAAACGGAAATAAATGCAACGGCTGGTGGTGGTGGAGAATGATCGACCTAGTGCAAAAGAGATAGATGCACCGGGGTTTAGACAGGTTCGGGCCGCACGGGGGCGTAACACCCTACTCCTGTGTGAGTACGATATCTTTCCTTGAAGGGAATTCTTCAAGGATGTATTTGGTTACAAGGGTGTGTCGCCTACAGAGAGCTTGAGGCTCCCGTGTTCTAGCTCTGCTCGAGCTTGTTTGTGATGTATCGTCTGGTCTGATCTCTTTTCTTGCTTCTTTTTCTCGTCCTCTCTCTTTCTTCTTTTTTTTTTGTTCTCCATCCTTTCCTTTTATAGGCGTGCCGACCTCGACTTATCCTGAATGGGAAAGAGGGAGCGCGAGTGCCAAGGTGCCACGGAGAAAGGCGTCATCATTCCGTCTTGACGGAGTGACAGGGGCGGTGGAAAAATGCGGCGCGCATCCGACCACCCGCCACTGTGGACATCCTCTGGTGCCATTAAGAGGGCCCACCGGGCAGCCATAGAGGCGCCCGGTGCGCCCACCCTGTCTTGTTCTTCTGTCAGGGCAGGGTGGCAGGAGGAGCGCTTCGATCCTGGCAACGTTATCCCGAGGCACCCGGATGATACGGTACGGGACCCGTGCATTTAATGGACCCACGTCCCCCTGCCAAAGCATGGCAGGGTCTGACACTAGGGCGTGGGCAGCTGAGAATGTCAGGACGTCAGGTCGCGCGTGCCTATTAAATGCGGCATTGGACCTTTGACTGGCTGACACCCCGCCGATGGGACCCTTCGGGTCGTCGGGCGATCTTGCGCGAACCTTCGGGGAACCAAGTGCTCGGGGGCCACCACGTGCAGCCCCGAGCACTCTCCCCCGAGCACTTCGGTAGGTCCTTCGGGGAACCGATTCCTCAGGGGCTGCCACGTGCAGCCCCGAGCACTCTCTCCCGAGCACTTCGGTGAAACCTTCGGGGAACCGAGTCCTCGGGGGCTGCCACGTGCAGCCCCGAGCACTCTCTCCCGAGCACTTCGGTGAGACCTTCGGGGAACCGAGTCCTCGGGGGCTGCCACGTGCAGCCCCGAGCACTCTCTCCCGAGCACTTCGGTGAGACCTTTGGGGAACCGAGTCCTCGGGGGCTGCCACGTGCAGCCCCGAGCACTCTCTCCCGAGCACTTCGGTGAGACCTTTGGGGAATCGAGTCCTCGGGGGCTGCCACGTGCAGCCCCGAGCACTCTCTCCCGAGCACTTGGCTGTCTGGATCATCGGGGGACTACGGTACTCAGGGGTAAGTGGGAACCCTTCCGAGTACTTTCTTTCCGGTACTTGGACTTTGCGGGTCATCGGGGGACTGGGGTGCTTGGAAATCAGAGGCTGCGGCCCCGAGCACCTTCTCCCGGAACTTAAGCTCTTCTCATCCTGCAGGGGGGACCTCGCAGGATGGTGACACGTGGCGGATGGCCGGCCCGGTCTCGGGACTCAGGGACCCCTGGTTCCTGATACACCGACAATTATCAACATGATCAATGAGACTAATAAGGTTTGATAGCATACAATGTTTTAGTCGCATGGATGTAAAAGATAGATATGTGATTGCAAACACATCAAATGATTCAATATCAAGGTCAAAGGAGAGGTTCGTGAAGATATGATGATCTAATTTAGACAAATGATCATGGTATTGAGAGCAATATTTGTGTAGATAGTTTTGTTTCTCATTGGGTTTGGGTTTAATAACTTAATCTAGCGCCTTTAGATTAGTTACCTAGTTGTGATCACTAGACTTAGCTAGTCCTAATAGGCCAGATGAAGACCCAATATATCAAGGAAGTGAAGCCATCGAAGCCGGGACAAAGGTTGGGTTGTATTGAACAAGTCCCTGTTGAAATTCATGTATTGGATAATCCAATGATAGCACATGAGTATTCATCAGATGATCCGATGATCACTTGAGCTAGTTAGGTCTAATATGCATCTAACTAGATGATTGCCCTAGAGTTGGATTAAGTGAGTGATTCATGCTTGTTACTCTTTGTGCTTGTCGATGCCTATACGGCTTTGACGGCATTAGTGTCTTGTGAGACACTCCAAGGAGGTTGTGGAGCGGCCACAAGCATTGTGAGTGGTTGGAATGCACCGTGTCGAAGTGTTAAAACACTACCTTGTTGGAGATAGTGGTGAGCTTTGGGAGAGACTTAGCAGGAGACATGCCGTCTATCCATGGAGTTAGCCGATCAGGGAGCTTAGCCTAGACCTGGCCATATGAGCTAGGCCTAATGGGTCAGTATGTGACTTGGTGCTGTGGCACGACCCATTTATTATCGTGTCGGGCTGACATGGCATAACGGACCAAGTCGTGCCTGGGCCTAAACCATGGCACATCGGGCCGGCATGGCACGACCCGTTGTGGACCGGGCCATATGGCACATAGCACGACACCTTCGGCACGGCGAGTCACTCAACCACTTGGGCCCCTCCCCTCGGCAACGGTCTCCCGCCGTCCCGCGGTCACGCCAAGCAACACGTGTGGGGTCGTGCGAGCCCTGTGTCACCCACATGTACTCAGCAACGTCTCGGCGTCTCGCTCGTCAATCGTCACATCTCCCACGGTCACACAACAGCAGTGCAACAAAGAGTTAGCGCCTCAGGCCTCAATGGTCAACGACTTAGACGTAGGCACTAGTCTACTACTAGTAGTAGGTAATGTACATCATGCATGGGATATAAAATTGGAATTTTTAGAGCATCTCCACTAGCGAGTCGAACCATCATGAAAAAATTAGCCACGCACGATGCGTTCGGTTCGCCTCTCCGCTCTCCAACCGTGCCAAACTATTGTGTGGGCCCACAACCAATAAAAAAATCGCTTTCCTCTCTCCAACCTGAAACACATGCGTGACGACCTGGAAATTTTCATTCCTCTTTCCTATCGACCCCATCTTCCTCGCTCGTTCCCCATCTTCTCCTCTAGAAATCAAGCTATGCCACCATGAAATTGGAGCAGGAGGTTCATGCATCTAGACCTGAGGCGAGTAGGGTGGCCTGGGCGCCGCTAGGGGTGTAGTCATGAGGGGCACGACACGGCTTGGGAGGGGCTTGGCCAGGGGCACGACGTGGCCCGAGAGGGGGTTGGCCAAGGGTACAACGCGGCTGGGAGGGGCGTGGCCAGGGGCGTGGCCGTGCATGGAGGTCTTGGCCAGGGGTAACACGGTCATGCAACACCATAGTAGGAGCAGGGCACAAGGACGAAGAAAGCTTCGAGGATGCCTTATTGGTAAGTTACTTGGTTAGATTGATCTATTAGCTTTGCTTTGCACATGCTTTGGGTTGATCTAAATTGGTGTATTGTTTTGTTAGAGAACACCTGTGTTAGATACGGGAAAAATTATACATAAAGGATAAATACCATCTGTTAGTTAGTAGCACATGTTATACTCATTGCCATTCACCATAAACTGAACTTATGGAGCTGTTCCTTTCAGAACTTATGTGAACAATATTGAATTATTTAATACATTTATATCATTGTTTGATCCAGGAGTATCAAAAAATACATGCCATATCGAAAGGTAATGCAAAGTAACATCTTCTAGCATGGAAACTGCTCTTTATAATCACCACGAGTAAACTGCTCTTTCCATGCTGCTGGACAGCTTTTCCACTACCAATGCATACAATCAAGGCTTCCCAACATACCTTGAAAGCCACGAGCCTCCCTTGCTTGCAATATTTTTTTGAATGTTATTAGGCCTCCTAAGATATTCCTCCCTGAAAATTTCTATCACACATTCACAGAATTTAGTCGAGCACTCAATGACTGTAGTTTCAGCAATTCTCAAGTTTTCATCCCACATATATGCACAAGTTCCATATACTAACATACGCATAGCAACGGCGCATTTATGCAAGAGTGAAAAGCCTAACTTACCAGCAACATCTCTTCTTTGATGAAACTAAGGAGACCAATCACTGAGCTTTTGCACAATCTGTAGGAATAGATGTCATCTCATGCGAAACCTCTATCTGAACTGCACATTATTGTACACTAGGTTGTCGGAGAAGTAGTCTGCGATCAGCCTTTTGTGTCCAGCATCTCTATCCCTTACAACATACCTTCGAGAAAATCATCGTTGCTGACTAGATGTACCCCTCACTTGCTCTTCTATTTGAGCTCTAATCTATTCTACAATCTAATCTTCAACTAGATTATTGATGATGTCCCAGATGGCCTCAATAGGGGGAATATGGGGGAACATGGACACCAATCTGATCCTCAGGATGGTCAGACTGGGAGTTTGATTATGTGTCCATTTTTAGGTAGTAGAGTAGATTGCTGCTGAAAATAGCTAGGACTTGTATGGCTCAATGTTGAGGGGATGGGGTGGTGTCTTTTATATGCACTTAAGGTGATTCCCAACAGCTAGTTTCTAGCAACTAGTACACAAATAGCTAGTCCACGATAGCTAGCTCCCAACAGCTATTTCACAACGACTAATTTCTAAAATGATGTAGCATCCTAGTTTTTAGCCAAAAATCAAATTTCAAAATCTTTTCAAAACTCAGTTCAAAATTATCTCAATATATGTTCAAATCAATTTCCCAAAAATCTAAAATATTTCCTTTTCTTCGTGGACCAAATCCATCCCTCTTTTCCTTTTATCTCGGCCTGGCATCCCTTTCTCTATTCTCTCGCGGCTCGGCCTCCTTCTTTCTTCCGACCCATCTCCCCTCTCTCTCTTTTCTTTCCCTCTCTAGGCTAATCTCTTTCCCCGGCCCAACTCGCCTCTCTCCCTTCTCCCCATCTCTCATGCGCCGTGCGCTAGCCCAGCCCATGTCGCTTCTTCTCCTTCCTCACGCTCGCGCCCGAGCACGTGTGCTGGACCTCGCCGCCCAACTGCCAACCACCGTCGCTTAACTCCGCTCTCCTGCCATGTAACATGCACCCACACCGTCGTGCTCCCTCTCTGCCAATTGCATGTGTGGCATGTCTCTTGTGGAGATGTTTGTCTTGCCTCGTATGAGGACCGAGTTGATGTGACATCCTACCTATTTTTTATAGTACAATTACTCAGTCCTGTATGGGTAGGGCTTAGCCTAAACCACACATGCTAGTCTATTATCGTCTGGAGGCAAGTGTGCAACAGAAGGCCATGAAGCAGGTGTAGGCAATGCAGACTTCGCAGCCCGATTGGAGGCCTAGTTTAGGGTCATGAACCCCTGGTTAGCTCCTGTAGGCGGCTAGTGAGATGATTCTATGTTGGGTAATGGCTTTTTTGAGTCGCACTGCCACAACGGTGGTGTATTACCAAACTTACTTTGTGGGTAAAGTGTACCACTCTGTAGAGGTTAAATTATTCGAATAGTGGTGTCCACAGTCATGGACAAGCTATGGTTCGGTCACAACAACTAACATGGGTTGTGGGTGTCCCCTTGGTGTGTGAGTGGATAAGGTGTGTCCATTTTTGAAAATTTAGGTCCGATCATGTGTCGTGGGTTACCGTGGGCGGGGTGTCCAGCAACAATAAAACTTGGGCACTGGTGACTTTCCATCACGGTCGAAACCCCCCTTTATATAATGATGTTGATATAACATTTTCATAAAAATTGCCTTATGAAAAATGAACCTTGCATGAGTAAAATTAGCTTTTCCGCAAAGATAACTTTACATAATATTACTTGTCTGTCCATATGCATGTATTTATAATCCTGCCATAGGGCAAGGGTTGAGGCTTCCTGAGTACTCTTATACTCACCCCTGCTTGTGCTTTTAGATGACGACCCGGACTTCACCAAGGCGGACGGTGAGGCAAATGAGTAGGTTTAGTCACGTCCGCACCCGAGTTGCCTGTGGAGTGGCGTGTCCTTCATACTGTCTATGTACTCTAATATCGTGGACGTTATTGTTTCTGCACTGTTACTTAGTGCTCTATGTTTTATTAGGTTGATGGAGTTTATTCACCACCCCTCGCGCTGTATGACTGTGATAACATCTGTTATAAGACTTTTATTTACCACCGATTGATCTAGAGATTGGTATAATAATGTTTTTAAGCAGCAGAGATAACCCTGGACACTTCAAATTACTACTATAAAAGGTGGACTGACACCTGACATCTTTATATACAATGTCTACAATGTCTACTTTCTTAATGTGAGCATTCTGTTTTTACAGGTCAGCCTGCCATGAGTATTGGAAGCAAATAGAGCAAGCAACCACCTAACAAAGTACACACAAGATCTGGATTATCGTACCAAGTAGTACAAAAGTTACATTGCCACTAGAACAAGTAGAAGTACATAGTCACTAGAACAAGTAGAAAAATTACATTACCACTAGAACAAGTAGAAAATTACATTACCATTAGAAAAGTAAAAATATTGCATTGCCAGTGGAATAAGTAGAAAATTAGTACTTCTAAGAATCTTCTTCACAAAACAAATCCTTAGTATAATAATTCAGAACCATTTCATGTCGACCTTCACTGGTCCTTAGGTGAATACTTGTTGTATTCTCTATTCTAACAGTGACCATATTTCTTGTCGTTGCCACCTATTGGAGCATTGGAATTGTTCAATCATGCACTTACTAGCCATAGATTCTCCTCTTCAAACCAATATCTACGTCCGTAATTCTATTTTTCCTCATCAGGGCTGCTCTCACTTTGTTCTTCATTGATAACATGGCTTACATACATGGGTTGGGGAATAGAGATCGGGGGAGTGGATTCATCACCACTTGAACTACTACCACTGATACCTCCAAATAAGACAGCTGATCCAATTAGAGATGATGAATCACCGACCATACCGACTCCAAAATCTCCTGGCTGGTGATGCCCCACACTACCTTGGTAAGGAGTGACATAATAGCTTGATGAAGTGGTACGAAATTGCTGATAGCCTAGTTGAACACCAAAAGGATTGAAATTGTGTGGATAATGAGGTTGTTGATTCAATCCATATGGTGGTGGTGGGAAATTTGTGGGGAAATGAGGTGGAGGGAAACCTGGGTACTGCTTGCCATACACATTTTGTGGTCCTAGGATGGACTTGAGGATGACGAGTTCAACAAGCTTATGAAGTTGGCAGATGAAGATGACGACTCCATGTGTGTTTTGTTCGTGGAGAGGAGAGCGTTATGCTTTGTTTATGGAAGGACAAAGTGTAGAAGTTTTGAAGTGAAACGGATAAATGCATGTATGTATAGACTGAGAAAGCAACGGCTATTTTGCTTTTACATAGTCAGTTGGTTTTATTGTGTACAAATATTATTTTAATGCTTATGCATCGAACCAAAGATTGGGTTCGAATCTTCTGCATGTGCATGGTTCAACTGCTCTGCAGTGGGAATGAGTCGACTCATGTAGTGCCATCTCACTTCATGAGTCGCTTTTTTTTTGTCACTAGAGATGGCATTAATGGATGCAAGTGGTTTTACATGTCTCTTCTGTAACTGATGTGAGTCTGTGTCTCTGTGACACAGAGACAATTGAGCCTGCATGCATTGATGAATGTGGTGGGTGGGACCCACATGGCGCAAAAAAGTTCGTATTAATATACCCCCTCATTTTTTTTATGTCCTACCGTGTTTAACGGGCCAAAACAGGCCCATCAGGCCTATCGGGTCGGCTTGACCTGGCCTTAGGTGAGCCATGCCTTGGGCCAATTGCTCGGCACGCGGGCTATCACTGCATGACTCGCTTGGCTAACGGGCCAAACTGAGTCGTGCCTAAATGGGTTGTGCCACTTCATGGCTTGAGCCGTTCATTTGGCCAGCGCTAGTTTAGTCCTTGCGAGGGGGCTCCAACGTAGACTAGTGATGTGTTCAAAATACACATTATATTTTCTATTAGTGTCATGAATATATTTGATAATTGTTACTTGGGTAACCATTAATTAAATGCAATTTGGGTCCACCTCATCAAACCAAAAACTTTCATGAAAGTGACGACATGGAATGACTTTCAGAGATGACGCAAAACCCTATCATGATGGTTATTTAAAGATAGCAACAATCAACATCAAGGGAGCCATCACAGAACCACCAAACGGCCATCAGGAGACCTCACCACTATTTCCACCATAGTTTTTCTATTTCCCCTCCATTAGATCCATTGTAATATGTCTCCTCCATCATTTTCTCAGCGTAAACATTCATCGTATGAAGGAAGTTATTCATTTTTTACTTTAATTATGTTCTTCATTTATTTGATGATGATCTTTTATGTTATTATCATGAGTTTTATTTCCATTGCGATGAGCGAGTAGTCCCGTTCAGGATAGAGGGTGCTTAGGCGCCATGTAGCACAGTATTAGTGTAGATCGGGTGTTATCTTAATATAGTCTTTTCCTATGTAAATTCTTTTGTTTGTCTCTCGCCTTCCTCAAGTTTGTTTGGCCATAAATACAAGGATTGGATCTACGGAGAGCTTCAACGTCTGTATTGATGACCAAGTTGTAGGTCAGGGCTTTGTAACAGGGACTATACCTAGCTGCAGTGAAGATGTTCCATAGGGTATCAATTGTACAACAACACCACGTAAGACGATATTCCGAGATTCATCCCTTAATAGATGTGTATGACGATGGTGTTGTGTGCACTGAAGGATTATTGTTCTTGTCCAATGACCCCCCACAAGAGACCAATGGGCAATATGAGATTAGGGTGTGCTAACCAAATGACATGCATATTTAATTTCTATGGTTAATATTTATCTTATTTATTCTCTAACATGTAGATCATTTATCCATGTTCCAAACATATTGGACATACTAATAGTAGGTTGTAAGCCAAATATGATTTGTAAAGCTCTCCGGATAAACTTAGCGAAACTATAATCAATAAAAAAATGTTGGATAGTCTCATTTTTACTACAGAAACAACACTTTTCATTAGCATGTCAGCTTCTTTTAACTAAGTTATCTTTTGTAAATACTACTCCTTTATGTAAGAACCATATGAAAAATAACTTTTAGTAGATTTTTTGTTTTCCATACATGTCGGTTATAATATATGATGTTGTAATTTATAATAGCCCTATACATTGATTGCACAAAGAATTGATCATTCTGATGCAACGACCATTTGAAAGTCGTTAGCTGAACAGATACAGTTCTTGACACTAGATTATGCCAGGCTACAAAGTTATTCCTTACGAATTAAAGCCTGCCTGAAGGAAACATTAAAGGGATCTGAGGTTAACACATCTGATACGGTAACATGTTTCCTGTGCTCGATCTCCATGTAACTAGATTTGGTTGACGTCTTCAAGATATTCCGCCATCACTCGAATGCGAGAAAATAAAAGTAAAGAGAGAAAGGACAAAGGGAGGATGAAACAACAGTAGATGGGAATGATCAACTTTATTCACTAGAACCATGGGGAAAAGGGGGTTAGAGGATAACATGTGGACAACTGGACATGTAAAAGTTTCTCGATGTAATCAAAAGATTCTAAGCATAATTTTTTTAGATGAAGCTAAGCTTAACTGGTTAAGCATGAATTCGTGATCCTGGAAAAAATAGTTGTGAAAATATGAAAAAATTACTCAGAACGTACTACAAACCAACCAAGCCCAGCCCATCAGCAAGGCCCAACCCAACCTCTTACCACCACCAGATTACAACACCTACTTAAAAAGTTGAAACGAACGGCCCAGATCTCACCTCCCAAACCCTAGCCCTCACACCCCAACCCTCATATAAGCTCGCTCTCTCACTCCCCGCCTCCACCCTTCGTACCCAGCCGCCGAAGCCACTGCACCGCGCCCCCTCGCCGCCGCCGCAAATGGCCGCCGCCGCCCGCCCCCTGGTCTCCGTGAGGGCCCTGGAGGGCGACATGGCCACGGACTCCGCCGGCGCCGCGCTGCCCGACGTCCTCCGCGCGCCGATTCGCCCCGACATCGTCCGCTTCGTCCACAAGCTCCTGTCCTGCAACAGCCGCCAGCCCTACGCTGTGTCGCGCCGCGCCGGCCACCAGACCTCCGCCGAGTCCTGGGGCACGGGGCGCGCGGTCTCCCGTATCCCCCGTGTTCCCGGCGGCGGTACCCACCGCGCGGGCCAGGGAGCCTTCGGCAACATGTGCCGCGGCGGACGCATGTTCGCGCCCACCAAGATTTGGCGCCGCTGGCACCGCCGCGTCAACGTGCACCTCCGCCGCGTTGCCATCGCCTCCGCCCTCGCCGCCACCGCCGTCCCTTCCCTCGTCCTCGCCCGCGGCCACCGCGTGGAGTCCGTCCCCGAGCTCCCGCTTGTCGTCTCTGACTCTGCCGAATCCATTGAGAAGACCGCCCAGGCCATCAAGATCCTCAAGCAGCTTGGTGCCTACGCTGACGCTGAGAAGGCCAAGGACTCTGTTGGCATCCGCCCCGGCAAGGGGAAGATGCGCAACCGCCGCTACATCAACCGCAAGGGACCCCTCATCGTCTACGGCACCGAGGGCTCAAAGATTGTCAAGGCTTTCCGCAACCTCCCTGGCGTTGATGTTGCCAATGTGGAGCGCCTTAACCTGCTCGACCTTGCCCCTGGTGGCCACCTTGGCCGGTTCGTGATCTGGACCGAGTGCGCGTTCAAGAAGCTGGACGAGGTGTACGGGACCTTCGATACGCCGTCGGCCAAGAAGAAGGGTTTCGTTCTCCCGAGGCCTAAGATGGCCAACGCTGACCTGTCCAGGCTCATCAACTCCGACGAGGTGCAGTCGGTGGTGAAGCCCATCAACAAGGAGGTGAAGCGCAGGGAGCCTAGGAAGAATCCGCTGAAGAATATGGCCGCTGTGCTCAAGCTGAACCCGTACTTCGGGACCGCACGCAAGATGGCAGCTCTTGCTGAGGCAGCGCGTGTCAAGGCCAGGAAGGAGAAGCTTGACTCCAAGAGGACCAAGCTCAGCGCAGTATGACAATCCTTTCCTCTTTATTTTGTCTCGTATCTTCGTATATAGTTCTTTTTGCTTTGAACTTGATGGATTGCATGGCTATTTAGTTACATACTACGCTACAATAATACAATTTCTTGTCCGTTATTTTGTATTGCATATATTCTATTGCTTTAGCTATACATAGTATCATTTCGTTGCTGTTGTTGCTGTATATGATATGGCACAATTTCTTATGTCTCGTACTAGTATTGAATGCACTAGAGTGCTTGAAGTTGGATTGGGGGCAACAAATTTGTTGTGATCACTAGTGTTTCTTGTTGCGGTTTTAGGATAGAGTATGCTGAGTTAACATGCATATCTCAATGAACCCATTATGAGGTGCGGGAACCGTTGTCATTGGTCATCTCATGCTGTGTTTGCTGTGGACCACTTAAGCTGTTGATATCTTGTTACGAGATGAGCCATTTCTTGCCATCCGCTTAAGAATTTGTTTTAGTTTCCATTATGATTCAGTTTGATAGCTGTAATTTGTGGATTACCATATATTGCTTCTGCTATACGGAACAAGCTAAACTTCCAATCATTTGTTTGCATTTCTGTTTTATTCTAGAATTATTACTGCAGCTTTTATCTATTTATATCTGGTGGGCCTGTATTTGGTTTCTTATTGTATGCTATGCTGACTATTATATAATGGCATTATGTTGTTCTATGAGTTGATGTTAGCCAATGACTTGTATTGTTTTGTTAATTCTGGTTTAGTCTGGCAATTGTCAGTGGTAATGTCTCGTAACAATTACCTTTTGTTGATTGTGTTGTCATATGTTATTAACTTGCTATTATAATATACTTAGCATGTTATATGCTCTAAAACGATTAGCTCAAGATTTGTTGTGTAACCTGAAATATTTATTTTTGAGAACTTCTAAAGTCTGCTGTATATTTACAGTTTGCATGTACTTCTCTATTAATCATCAAGTTGTGGCAAGCTGTAGTGGCTGAATCTCTGTTTAATGTTCTTTCACAGTAGGATTTTTGCTAAGTATTCCTTTTAACCACGATTGCAGATGGTCTGTAACCCAGTAGCAGCTCTATATTTCAGTAGAGCTTATTTATTTAACACAATTTTAATTTTGGATGTGGACTGAGTGACACAGGCAACTATTTTGGCATCATTGTTTTCCAGCCTTTCAGCTATTTTCTTCTTTCAGTTTTGTATGCATATTGTTCATCATATATGGTAGGTTGATGGTGTTAGATATAATGCGCATTCAGTGACTGAATTATATTGTTTGTTTCCGACATTTTTGTGCTGTAATTGTGTATACCATTTGGTATAGTCTTGCCCTTTTCTGTTGATATTCTCATTCTGTTTTCTACAGCTATGTAATTTCTCTAAAACTCTTGACAAGTTAGTTTTTAATTGATGCGCTCATTTTGTATTTTAAATTTCGTGTAGGAGGAGGCTTGTAAGGTTAAGGCTGCCGGAAAGGCATGGTACAAAACCATGATCTCTGACAGTGACTACACAGAGTTTGAGAACTTCTCCAAGTGGCTTGGTGTTACACAGTGATCTTCTGATCGATGCTTTAGTAGCTTATTATCACTTTAATTCAGGAAATATGATTTTGGTTACTGTTGTCTTATGTCATTTGTTATTGGGAGCTTCAGACATGGTATGTCGTTTTGGTAGTTGTTCCTCTTATGAGACACAGTATATGCAGTATTTCGACACTCAGATTTGCGTCGTCTTTTGTGGGTGTATTGTTTGACTTGTATCTTTCATGTTTAATCATCGTTTCTTGGGAATTGGTGCTTGCACTTTCTTGATGATGGTTAAATTTCAGTGTTAGTATCTGATGTGTGCGGGCACATCTTTTATGCTTCTGATTAACGTATGCATTTCCGTGGTTTATTACTCTCTGTTCTGATTCACAGCAGCCATATCCCCGCCCCCCGTCCCTCTTCTTTTGAGTTGACTATGTGTAGTTACTAGATCTTCAGTTCTTACTCTAGGTTTTAGTCGTTAAATGCGTCTGCTTTGGCGGAACTTCTGATGTTAGCCTAACTACAGCTTGCCATCAACCGGGAGTTGGATGTTTGGGAGACCCATCAACCGGTTGTTTGCGATAGCTTCTTCTCAAGATGTGCTGTTCGGAGCAGCCAGTGACCCCATTCCTCGCATTTATTTCGCTGCTTTGCAACGCTATCTAACTTTGCATATTCTTTTTGGGAAAAAGTGGAGACCTTTCGTGCTTCTCTGATGCGGACATATCTCGTATTCAGTTCACCTGTGCGTCTGTGCAAGTTGCGCGTCACCATATCCTCTTACCCGTCAAAACTTACCACTTAAGCTCTGCCGTTCAACTCTTCCAAAACGTAATACAAAATTTGCCAGATAGTAGACGCAGTGAGCAACAATTTGGTAAACCATAGTTCGTCGTTTTGGCTACCTTGCTTAAAGGGATAGAAACATTGTTGTGTTAAGCAAAGCTGCTGTACAACTCAGATTCATTTGTTGTCACCTCTTAAATTTACAGACAACAGAAAGGAACATGCCTTTCAATGAGACCCCTTGTTCCTGTCACCATATTACAAATTAACAGACAAGAACAGCTGGAATAAGCTCCATTTGTGAGGAATCATCATTAAATACTTTTGCAAATTATAGTTTACACATTTGTAAGCAATTGTTCCTCTTGATACACATCATGGGGTTTGGACGGTGTAGATAAACGCAAAGGAGTCCGAGCTAGCATTGGGCATTTAGGGCCTCTTTGTTGGAGCCCCGGCCATCCTGCCTGTATAGGCAGCAAATCTAGGCGTTGGATTTCGGACGCCTAAGCCTAAATTTGCTGTCTGGTTTAGGGTTCGAACCAAACGAGCTCTTAGAATTTGGATTCGTAATTGAAACTATCTGTAGGATGATGACATCAGATGAAACCATTAATCAACTAATGCCATCGAATCTTAAATTAAACTAATTTTAAGGTATCAATTTCGAAAGTTAAAAAAAAGAAGAGAAAAGAAAACAAGAGCCAAGAACTCAAGTAAAGAACATCCCATGCACCCAAAACATTTGCAAGGCCCGGACTCAGGCGTCAGGATCGCTTCGTAACCGCCTGATTAATCCTTCCCTCCTCCAAGGTTGGTCTCCGATTAGTCTCCAATTTTTTTTCAACATGGAATTTTTGTTTGCTATTCTTGGAGTCCGGTGGTGGTAAATTTTTCAGCTCCTGTATTTCCCTTTTTCTCTGACCTGAACTGCTGTCCCAGGCTTTCACCTCGCGGGTTAATCCCAATTGGGTTGGAGCGCAACCCAATTGGGGGTTAATTGGGATTGATACTCCGAGGCTGCCCATCTCGTGTTCTTTGATTGGCAAGGCGAATCGGCTGGTTTGTTGCAGGTGAGGACTTAGGAGTACTCATAGCCTGCTATTGGATTAGATTGGATTCCTTTCACGTTCGATTTCGCTTTCGTTTCTAGATTGCGTGGTAAAGATTGGATCTTTTGGACTTCGTGTCCTTGATACCAATTCGAGCTTCTGCTCTCAGTTTCCAGTTTGAAATCTAAATCAGATTTTCTGCTTGATGCATCCGAAGGCGTTTCTTCCATGCTGTTCGATCCTCAATGCCCAATGTTTGAGTTGTTTCATGTTGGAAGTGTTCATAGTTTGATGGATTCTTATCGTCGCGTTTTAGTTTGGTTTCCTTGCTGGAAATCCCTATCGAGTATTCCGGTTATTAGGACTGAAAGCAAGTCTAGTAGGTAGCTGTTACATGTTCTTTGTTCGTCAAAACTAATCCCCTTCCTTGGAGACTTTGTCTATCGGTGTTCTTGCGTTGAAAATACCACTGTTGTGTGTAATAGTATGGCCCAAGTCGGATCTCTGTTTATTTCTCATGTTCCTGCTTTTTATGGTTTTTATGGTATTAGAGAATTTGTTTTTGACTTTTTTGTTGGTTCAAAGGTGTCCAATCTGGTGGTTCCTGCGTTGAAATTGCCACTCTTCCGAATCCGTGTATTACCTTAGTAATTGAAGATGTATCGTTTTTTCTGAATTGGAGTTGACTGCCTGTTTTAAGTCTTTTTTTACTGTAGATGGATATAACAGACAAATGAAGAACCGTTTCCCCTTGTGTAGATCTCATATGATCTTTTTTCAGCTTGAATTTCTCTTTAGTTTTTCTATCCGGTGGGATCTATCTGCTACATTGAAATATCAGTTGTTGGTCCCAACCAGAAGGTGTTGTTGGTCACAGAAGAATAGAGGAAGAACAGGTGTTTTTTTGTTTACAGAAGAATGTAGGGATTAGGGATGACATACCCTGGAATTTAGTCCAGCGCCTTTGCTCTATGTCCAAATTTCTATATTTGAGTTCTGATCCTTTTTGGCTTTGGTTTGCTCTGTCAGTTACTCCCTGAATCCCTTCATCAGGAATGGTTTATTGCCTTCAATTAGATCTTGAATCTTCTTTAGCCAAGAGCGCCAAATGGCTGACCACATTGAAAATCATGCTTTCTGCAATGATTCTGACTGAGAAATAATTTTGCTTGCCTTGATCTATTGACATTCTGATCATAAACTTGACATGTCAAGATTGCAGGATTCTAGTTTCTATTCGAGGCCTTGTTTTCTCCTGTCTCTTCCTTTTCTTTTCCACAAAGGACATTGTTGTTTTGAAACAAATGTTTGCACAATATCGTGTTGTTTGTTCCTTGGTACTTGCATCCCATTGAACGGTACTTGACCAGTTCTTTAATTAGCTCAACGTAGATGTCTTTTTGCTATGATATTCTCCCACCAGTCACAAATAAGTAACCGTTTTGAAATGCATATAATCACTTTTCTACTTTAGTTATCATCAATATGTTAAGCGGCATATTAAAGCAATATGTGTGTATTTGACTTGAAAAATACTTTCAGTAGGTCTTGATAATATAACATACTGTACTGTTTGTTGAGGACCCTGTCGGTGTGACTGGAGGGTGTATTCAGATGAGATTCAATATATGTTGGAACATAAACGAATCCCAGGCTTTCTGCTCTACTTGGATCCAATATGAGAAAATAATATATTTCTTACCAGGATTTGTCTTTGTGATCTACTCACGTTTTCTTTTCCTTCCCCTGGTGCTGGTGCATATTTTGACCTTTTTCATTTCTCATGGATCAGCTTCCTGAGTAGAATCATGAAGCTGAAAAATAGCGCAGCGGAGATGTTCAGGGATAACGATATGCTTTTCACTTCCGAAGGAAATTTTGGCGCGAGACAAGTGCAAGGCGATTATGGTTTTAGGCCAAATCAACTAGCTGCTGTTCAGACGAGATGCAAATGGATTATTGGAGATGTAACTGAGGTGTTGGATCGAAACACATGGAAGCTTGGCAAAATTTTAAAGATGCTAAAGAACAATTACTTCGTTATCAGGCTTGCTGATTGCATCCAACTGAAAGAGTTTCACATATCTAGCTTGAGAATTCCACATGCTACTGGTACTCCTCATAGCAATCAGTATCCTGCAGCAGATAAGGTAACAACCACTTCCTTGAGAGTGCAAAAGTTTCTTTGTTTCGATATTACATATTCATTTCTTTTACATGATCGTTAGCATAATTCTTCTTGTAAAATTACTTCTCAGGCACTGTTTACTTAGATTTATCTTGTTTGGCTTACAACAACCTACCAAGCAACATTTGCATTGTTTGTGATTTTGGTGCCTTCTTAGTATTCTTGGAGCTGGACTATCAGTCATCATCGTGAGTCTCATTATAACTGGATTGATTTGTTCATACCCTTGAAGGGAAATGCTGCACAAACTTCAATTGTTTCCAGGAAAAAATATTTATTTTCCACATGCTTTATCAGATTTTATTCTCTTTTGGGACCACAGAAATGCCATGTTGGTCCCATATTCCGTTCTTCTAGAGTAATTTAAAAGAAGGAACCAGCTAGGCATCAAAATTATGACATGACGTGCTCTGCTTTAAGTTAGAGTTGTGTTATTTTGTTCTCTCTTTTTTGTTGAATTCTGGAAGTGACCCAACATGTTAGATATTACTATTGCTCCGTTTGTGATGCAAATCTACCTAGTACATATTCAGTTGAAGCATTTCACTTCGTATCTCATTGCATTGTTAAGCTTTCCTAAATTCTGACTTCTGGGAGCCATAGAAACACTGATGGCGATTACAACAGCATGTTACTTGCTTGAGTTGCACAATCTCAATGTTTGTTGTCAGATGTCATCCTTCACTTCTTTCAGATGTCTAATTTGTTTTCCACAAAAACCCACAAATCTCTTAGCTTGTTTACTGCAACACACCAGTCTATGACTGAAGCATCAAAGATAAAAACAAAATGACTGAAGCTTGAAGTATCAGAGTAATTTTTTTCCCATCATTCTGCACTTACCATACTTCCCTCCACGCAAACGATTTTACCAGTTGCATTTCCTTTTCAGGTCACCGGACGCGGTAAACGACAGCCTGCTGATCGCACGTTGCCTCGCTCAAAGGCTGTGCCGCAAATGGGCCATCAAACATACGAACGGGCAAGCAATGGCAAGAAGAGGAAAGCAGCCGCGGATGCCTCTCATCGTCTGAGCAAGCGAACACAGCCTCCACAGGTCGCCACGGTTTCCAACCTGAACGGCGCCATGGCTGACAGCTACCTGCACAGCCCTTCACAGGTCAGAGACGAGGCTGAATGCTCGGTGGCCAGCTGCAGCGTGAACGATCCGGAGCATTTCTACAACGACAGCAAGCGCCAGGCTGCCGCTGGGCTCGCGAGCTGCTGCTTCCCTGACGACGCCATGTCTGCGTGCGCGCGCCCATGCACGTCCGGGAGGGAGGCAGAAGACCATGGTGACGAGGAGCCGGCGGCGGGCGTGGACATCCACGTGCTGGAGCTGGCTGCGTACCGGTCGACGATGCGGGCGCTGTACGCGTCGGGGCCCCTGACGTGGGAGCAGGAGTCGCTGCTGACCAACCTGCGGTTGTCCCTAAACATCTCCAACGACGAGCATCTGCTCCAGCTGAGGCGCCTCTTGTCTTCTTCGTGATCTTTTCTAGCCTTCTCCAGCGTCAGGTGATTGCTAGTTATACACGCAGGGTGTCGCGAAATGGCGTCGTGTTCTGCCAAGCTCTTGTTTTTCCTGTTCTTGCGTGCATGGTTCTCCGTCTTGTCTGGTCCAAGTAGAATCGTTATATCAGCGTCGAGATACATATATAGAGAGAGAAGTCTGCATCTTTGTCATGTCTTGTCTGTCCTGGATATCTTTCCTGTAAATGTGAACATATTTTGTTTCACTGACAGTACCATCCAGTAAAAAATCTTGTCTACCTGTTTCCTCTGCAACTACGAACACTGTTAGGCCACTGGCTTGAACGAACTACTGAATTTTTTGTATGGAATTAGCTGCAGTGGAAGATTTCGCTAGTACACGGAGTGCAGGTTTGACTGAACTCCTCTCATCCGAGACACCAGACACGTACGTGTTTCGAGAAGCAGCTTCTGCTCCGAACCTACATGCTCCAGCTCGTTGCCAAACGTGTCAAGTCAGACAGCAGTATAGGGACTGCCGTACGACTTTTAGCATTCGGTCTTGTTTAGGTTCCCTCGTGTGCGCCCAAGAACAGTAGAGCGCAACCATGCCGGTCAGCCTCGCGACGACGTCGCAGCTTTGCGTTCTTGCCTGCGTCGGCGTGCGCTGCCACGCCGCCACGACCCCGTCAGAGGTCCCAGGCCCTACGCCGGACGAGGTGCGGGGAACGAACCGCCCGCCGGAGGAGGTGCCAAGCATCGACACGCCGCCGGGCGTGGACGTGCCGATGCCTGGCACGCCGGTGCCGGGGCCCCGCCGGGCCCGTCCATACCGTCGCCGCCGACGCTGAAGGTCCGGACGTCCCGCCGCCGCAACCTCCGGAGGTGGGCTCGCCGAGGTCGCCCCCCGAGGTCAAGCTATCTCGTAGGAAAAGCCGGTGTCTTGGATCAATAGGTAAACGTGAGAGCGAACGGGGCCATACGTGCACCACTGGCGGCCCGCGGGGTGATCGTTATTTCACATGCAGACCACCCCTCTACCTGTATTTCAGTTCGTTTCACACTCAAATTGTTGCGAAAAAATCTGAGAAAATTCATATAGATGTAGGATACAATGTAGAATCACCACATGGAATTTCAGGTTCACATATAATCTGTGGGTGAGGAAAAAAAAGAGAAATTGCAGATGGACCCTGGGCGATCTTTTGTTTCAGTCTTTTCTATCCCCTCTTTCAAAAACTCGGCGTTTCAACGTCCTCCGGTACCAAGACCATCTCAAACAGCTACTGTATCTACCCTCTACATCACTGTTAGAGTATTGTAGCACTCGATATGGACAGAGCCCGTATCAGGTGCAGTGATGCGAAGCGGGTTAGATACTACAAATTTGAGGTATCAGACCATGGGTACAGAGGGAGAAAGATAGTTATAAAAGATAGAAAATCACATATATGTTGGAGATAAAAAAAACTATTTTAAAAATATTTAATTGAGATGGACTGGGAGGCATCCGTCGCCGAGGATGGGGAAGTTTGACTACTGCAGCTCCGCGTCGCCCTGGAGGACCAGGGTGACCTGATCGATCCTTGCTTCGAGGCTGCTGCTGAGAGCTCTACTGTTGCGCCGGCCATAACGGGAGCAGGAGAACGCCTGGCGCCGGCGAGAAGCACGCCGCCGTGGCCCGTCATTGATCCGATCGCTCCATTGGCACGCCGAGTCCCGATTCAGAAGGCCCGGTCGTTTCTTCTTTCTGTCCGCGCGAATCATGCATGCACGGTCAGGCCCCGAGAGACAAGCATGCTGATCGAGCCGAGTGCTCGGGCAGGCATTGCTGCAGCCTGCAGCCCTGCAGCTCCGGCGAACCATGAACGCACTGCTCCCCTCGTTCAAGCGGCGAAGCGTTAGCTGCAGTCACCGTGGGGCCTCGGCGCCATTGAGGCGAAGAGAGCAGATCAGTACTGAGTCTAGAAATTCTCTTTTTTAGTTTTCTCTGCACCGATTTTCTGTTAAGTCTGAAACTTTGCAGGCTGGTTCTACATTGAATTATCCATCTCCATGGGTTGTTTGAGGATTTTTGGTCGCGGTTCGATATGGAAAACAAAGTGAAACACAAGGGCACGGGGTGGACGGTATTTGAAATACCGACCACCGCGAGTCTAGATTTTTTTTCCTTTTCTAGTTCTCTCTCCACCGGATTCGGTTGGTTCTGAATTTTTGTGTGATGTTTCTCCATTGCACTTACCATCTCTATGAGTTTTTCAGAGATTTTCATGGCAAATTGATGGGAACAGAGTGAAATAGGGGATCAGAGGTCCCCGAGCCCAACGAACCTGATCAATCATTGCCCAGAAAACCTCAGAATACTTAACGTTTTGTCACTTTACCCGGAATGATAATTCATCGTTGAGGGATGATAAATAGATACTTCTGAGTCTCTAACAGTAGATACAGTTGCAAATTTACCATTCTACCGGACTGCAGCTAACGCTTCGCCGCTTGAACGAGGGGAGCGGCAGGCCTGCAGGCTGTAGCAATGCCTGCCCGAGCGCCCGGCTCGATCAGCATGCTTGTGTCTCGGGGCCTGGCCGTGCATGCATGATTCGCACGGACAGAAAGAAGAAACGACCGGGCCTTCTGAATCGTGAGTCGGCGTGCCAACGGAGCGATCGGATCAATGACGGGCCACGGCGTGCTTCTCGCCGGAGCCAGCGTTCTCCTGCTCCCGTCATGGCCGGCACAACAGTAGAGCTCTCACCAGCAGCCTCCAATCAAATAATACTACCTTCGTTTCGTTTTCAAATAGATGTTATCTTAAAATATATATAGTCAAATTTTAAAAACTTTGATTATTAATATATATAAAACTATTAAAATTTAACATATAAAAATGATACTAATAAATGTTATAAAAAATATTTTGATATAATCTAATTTTTATTAAAAATTAATTATCAAAAGTAACGATGAAATGTACTTGTTGAAGACCAAACACTAAGTAAAAAAGAACAAGATAATAAAACCTACCCAAATAGACTTCCCGGTATGGTACGGCCCAAGCGCACAAACAAACTCACATAACTATCCAGGTCATACTGTGCCGACCTCCATGCCGAACACGCGATCCACGACACAACCCGTAAAGCATAATACCATACTGGACCGGGCCAAGCAGCTGCGCGGCAGGGGCATGGCCGGCACAGCGGGAGATAGCTGGACCAGCATGGCGTGCCGCGGCACCACGCAAGGCCCGGCCCGGCTGGCCAGCAGTACCAAGTATCAATCAGCTCACCTGGTCCTTCACCTCTACGACGACAACGCGGAGCCCATCCTCGGCGACGTATGCCTCCTTAGTACGGGAGGACGCTGAAACGACGAGTTTCTGAAAGAGGGGACAGAAAAGACTGAAACAAAAGAAACGCCCACCGCCTAGCTGCATTTTCTCTTTTTCTTTTCTCACCCCACAGATTATATTTGAACCTGAAATTCGTTGGGGTGATTCTGCATTGTATCCTACGTCTATATGGATTTTCTCAGACTTTTTCGCCACGATTTGAGTGTGAAATGAACTGAAAATCTGAAATACAGGTGGAGGGGTGGTCGGTATCTGAAACAACCACCACCCGTAGGGTTGATGATGACGCCTCGAGTTCTAGGTTACCAAATCACCAAACCATTTTACTGTAATCCTTTGCGTCTCAGGGTTTGGAACTTTGGATCGTCGTGGGAAACAACGATAGTTTAGTGCAGAGAAATCGGAGAGATCCGCGTGAATGCATGCTAGATCGTACGCAGCTCGTTTGGCCGATCGTACATCGAACGCATTGATGAACGGACGGGGGCGTCGCGTATCTGCGCGGCTGCGCTCCGATGCAGGCGATCGTAGGCGCGGGACCACCACGGCAGCACGCGCGAGGACGACCGCAGACTTCACAACAGGGGTGAGCAGTAACATGCTAGAGGCGCTACAGTAACTAGCAGTCAAATACATACCGTACCACATCTATCATGTATGGAAATACTATACCGATTTTACTGTAGCCTTAGAGTGAAGTACTTGCGATGGAACCCTCACATTAGAGTGAAGTCACCGGCTGAAGTCAGGGGTCCCAATTCCGCGAGGACGCGCGCCATTGGCAGCGGGAAGGAATCGCGAGACGATGCAGGAACACGCGCATCCGCACGTCACCGTGTTTCTGGCACTATCTGCAACCAAATTAGGGGTTTGAGCTAGGCACGATCAAGCTGCGTTTTGCTTCTTCTTTTGTCAATCTGACCTTGGCTACCTCGTTAGCGGCGGATCTGTCCGATGCTGGAGTTAATTCCGAGCTGCCTGCCAGTGTGGTGGCATTAATTTCGTGAACTGGTCTTGTATTTATGTGGGTGGAAGTGGAAACAGCCTAATGCCGAGTCTCTACATACATGGCAGTATTAATACTCACTTTAATCATAAATAAGTATTTTAAATATTGATATGGTCTTGAAAACATATGTTTAACTACTAATTTTTATTTAATATGTTTATAAAATAACATATATTTGATTATTATTATATATATATATATAATGTAGCAAAACTATACTATTATAAAACTATTTTTTGAGATAAATCTACCAGTATTATTTTAAAATATCCAACTTTAATACATAAAAAGTAATTTGTAACTAAAATTTAAAAATATTGATGTCATATAACTCAATGAAACTTATTTGTAACTGGAATGAGTATATATAGGTCTTGTTTTGTAATTATTTGAAACACACTAATATCTCAACTTATTTAAACAGAAATACCATTAGACAAACAGTATGAGTTCTAAAAGTAGTTCTACCAAACAAGATTATCATAATCCGTCTCAACGGCACACGGAGCCTTGGTGTCGAAATGGCAGTGGGTTAGTTTGACTTTTGACCTTGCATGCTAGTGTGGTGGCTCAATGTTCATAAATCCATTTAATATTGGTGTTGTATAACTCCTTCATCAAGTGAAAGTTATACTAACAAAACAATGGTAAAGTCCCCAGCACTGTTCTCAGATATGCGCAGTGCAGTGCAGTGCAAAAAACCTTCATATGTACGCACCTGGTCCTGTACAAAAATTACGAGTACAGTAGCCAGTACTCGATAGTAGAGGGATGTAGAGCTTGGAATTAGCAAAACAATGAATTCCCCTGTTTGGATAGCTTTTTTAGCTTTTTATCTAGAAAAAAGTTATCTGGCTTTTGATTGTTCAAGGAAACAGATATGATTAAAATAAACTAAAAGCAAACAAGCAAGTTTTAACTTAGCTTTTCTAATTTTTAGATATACCGTGAAGTTAAAAATTTATTATAAAAAATAACTAAAATTTAACCGACATAACCAGAAACTCTAAAATCACGTTCTATCTAAATGCCCCTGTGTCTCTTGTGCTGCATTCCTTGGCCCTGTCAAAGTTCAGACGATGACAATCTTGCTCAAGATGTTACTGGCTGCACATATCCCTACCCCAAAGCAAAGGACACATGACTCCCAGCTCATTTGGGTGAGTCGTGAGTGGAGAGAGTACACTGCCTGACTGCCTCAATATGTTTTTTAGGTCTTTGGATGTGAGAGGTGAGGGAGCACAAGTACGCATGCATACATGACTAAGAGGACCACCTAAGCTCTGCTAAGCATCTCTAGGCCTGCTCCTACTAAGAGATCTAGATCAGTGCAGCACTGCATCTGCATGGTGCTTTAACTGAGTTTTTATATTTTTGTGAAATGTGGTACGCCAGTATAGTACTGGCCATGGACAGGACTTGGTCCACAGGCAGGCATGCGTGTACAGTATTAAATTTAGATCAAGGATCGTAGAAGATCCAAAGTGCATGTGATATGTCTAATCAAGTAGCACGCCTGTGTATTATCAATCGATCTTCTGAGTTCATCTCCACTGTATGCTGCAACTTGTGGCTGTGTTCCGGTGTCTCGGTTTCTCAGTGGCATTTTGCCACAAACTTTGCTGCATAACTGCCATTTGCCTCTGTTAATATCAAGTCAGAAACAAATCTCTGTTAATATCAAGTCAGTATCAACCATAAAGATCAATATGAAACTCTTATGATAGAAGATGCTATTCCCTTCTGTCATTTGTACTATCTTTGCGATTACCTTTCCTTGTAACTCTTAGTTGCTCAGTCAGGCAAAGTTTTTACAATTGTTTTATATGCTTGATTGCGTTAGTGCAAATCCTGCTAATGCTTGTACTAACCAGGAAGGGTCTGCTGGTTATATGCAGTTTAATTTTTTACTTACTTTTGCCCTGCTGCTGTTACAGCAGTGACCCCAGATTGTAAGCAGGTTAAGTTGACAGGTATTGACAACTAAGTGTTTTTCAGTGCCTGCCTGTTTATCTACGGTGTGATTGTACATTGAGTGAGAAATCAACAACTGTCTGCATTTATACATTCCCTCCATGCATGCAAGCTGCCTGATTCCCTCCATGCATGCAGGACACACCGCATGCGACATTGCGACTTGGCTTGGCTGTAGTTGCTAAGATCCATATGCTCAACGAATTGTACTGCATGGTAATATCCATATGCCCAACAAATTACACTGCAGTTCTGTAGCTCCTTAGTAAATGCCTGATTGGCTTTGCTACATCTATTTTTTTAAGCTCATTCTTGAACTGCCAAAATGCTGCATTTTTTCTCGTGTGATGAACGTTGTATAAAAGCGAATTGTCGCATGGGCAAAACCATGTTACACTGGTGCGGAATTCTTCATTGCAAACTTCTTGACAGTTTCTAGCTTTTTTTTTAAAAAAAAAGAGAGGTTTTACTCGGCTTTTATTGAAAGCTAAAAAGAAATCATATAACAGACAACTACGAAAGAAAATAAAAATTAAGCTAGAGAGACTAGCTAACAATTCAACAGGCAAATTAAATATCATATAGACCAACAGCTCACCCATAAGCAAAAACAATAATAGAAACTACACTAAAAAACACTCAGCTAGCCGGTCATAAGAGGAAAGTCTACAGCTCTACCACATCTGACATGAGCTGCTGATTCATCTCAAAGGATGAGATCCACCGAAGAACATTAGACACAGAAGCCTCCAGTATCGTCCTTTCATCCATTTTAAGCAGGATCTTCTATTTCTACAAATATGAAATCCTAGAAAAAAGTATATCAATGGAAAGCGCAACAAATTTCTTTTCTATCGTCATCTTATTACGAGCTCTACAAACAGCCCATGCTAGACCTAAAAAAGAAAGGCACCCAATTTTTGCGAGCCTTTAAAATTCAAACTAAGCCAATTAGATAAAAGATCGTCTATAGACTTTAGCTGGGTCGACCAAACAAAGGACTCCATAAGACAACACCAAGCAAAACGGGCTAACAGACATCTAAATAAAATATGATCAGTTGTTTCAACTTGCCCACATAAGCAACAATACTCACTTCCTTTTCAACCCCCTTTTTCTCATAGAAGCAGCAGATTGCACTCTATCATGTGAAGTCTACCAAAGGAAAATCTTAATCTTCAAAGGCAGTTTGCTCTCCCAAATCTTATCAGCACCCTTGCTGATAATGCCCCCAAAAGTGATAAACCTGTAGAGAGATCTGGTTGAAATTTTTTTAAGAACTATCTAAAGCCTAGAACACCTCATCCTCATTGTCATTCAAGGTCACTTCTTGAAGATTCCCATACAACTCTTGGAGCTTTACTTATTCAAACTGATTTAAAGTTCTTCTGAATTCAATTTTCCAATTATTATTCATGACATAATCCTCGAGAAGGGCATCTGGATCACCACTGGGTTTAAATAGCTCAGGATATTGGATATACATAGGAGCATCACCAAGTCAAATATCTTTTCAGAAGACAACCTTGTCTCTCCTATTAACCTTATAATAACCCCCCCCCCCCAACTTAAATATATGTTTAGCCTTATGTAAATCTTGCTAGAATTGAGAAGAGCTTCTCTTCTTGGAGTTGAAAAACCAACCATCAGGTATATATTTGGCTCTGAGGATTTTACACCAAGTCTCCTCACTATTCTTAATAATCTTCCAGATCCACTTCACCAACAAACACTTATTCACAGCCTGAGTATTTGCAATATCTAGACCCCCTACACTCTTTAGGTCTACACACTGCCTCCCATTTAACCATATGGTATTTAAATTTATCTTCAACACCTTGCCAGAAGAAATTAGCGCTGATGGAGTCCATCTTGCCATGCACCATTGCTGGCAGAAGATAGAAGCCCATAGTATAAGTGGGAAGACTACTAAAACAGGAATTGGTCAAGATTAATTTCCCCACAGAAGACATATATTTGCCCTTCCAAGGGGTTAGCTTCTTGTATATCTTGAGGTTTAGATAGTCAAAAGCACTCACACCAAGATGATGATCAAAAATAGGAATACCTAGATAGATGAGAGGAAGCACTCCCAACTTATAATTCAACATGTTAGCAACATTTTCCTTTCTCTCCTGATCAAACCCAAAAACAAAAACCTCATTTTTATGGAAATTGATCTTGAGACCATAAAGCCACTCAAAATAATATAAGAACAACTTCAAGTTTAAGATGGACTGGTCACTCCCATCAACTATGATGACAGTATCATTAGCATACTGAATATGTGACACAACTCTTGGAATCAAATGGTTCACCACCCTAGAGATGAACCCTTTATCAACAGCCTTATCAATAAGTTCCCCTAGAATCTTAGCCACCACATTGAAAAGAATTGGGGATAATGGATCCTCTTGTCTCAATCCTTGATATGTCTTAAAATAAGAACTTCTCTGACCATTTATATTTATGCAGACCTAGCCTCCTTAGACAGACTGCATAACCCATTTGATCCAAAGGGCAGGGGAACCTTTTCTCTCCAAAACTTCATATAGAAAGTTCCATTTACTTTATCATATATCTTCTCAAATCAATTTTCATAATGACATATTGTCTTCTGTTATGCTTGAGTTCATGTAAAACCTCATGAAGAATCACAACTCATTCCAAAATATTTCTTCCTTTAATAAATGCAATTGCCTCCTTTTTGATAATTTGATTAGTCAAAGGACTAATTCTGTCTGTCATCAACTTGGTAAACATTTTGTAATCAATATTTTGCAATCAAATAGGTATGAACTGCTTGATATTATTTGCATCCTTTACCTTAGGAAGCAAAGTGATCACCCCATAGTTTAATCTTCTAAGATCAAGAACACCTTTGTGAAAATCCCTCACCATATCCATGATATCACTTTTTATTACATCCCGGAAATTTCTAAAGAACGAGACCCCAAAACCATTTGGGTTAGGAGCAGTATCTAACTTCATGTTAAGCACCACCATTTTCATCTCATCTTCAGTAATCTCTCTGATCAAAATGTACCCATCAAGGTCCTGAATCCTTTGCCCCATGCCCCAAAAAGTTTCTCTGACATGAATTAGATCCTTATCATTGGAACCAAACAGATTTTTATAGAAACTCATAACAAATTTTTCCAAATCACCTTGCTCTGAAACAACCCATTCTCAGTTTCCAAAGTGAAAATGGAACATTTTCTTCTTCTACCATTAGCACATCGATGAAAAAATCCAGCATTGTTATCTCCCTGCAAGATCCAATCTTGGTCACCCCTCTGATGGCAGTATATCTCATCCATGAGGTATAAATGTTCTATTTCCTCTTCCAATTTATATCTAAGGCCCCAATCAACAGCCATAAGACCATATTGTTTTGCTTTTTTATCAAGCTCACTCAACTGCACACTAATTTCTTTTCTCCTTCTTTTTGTTATCACCAATCTGTGCTAACTGCCACCCTCTGAGAAATTACTTAGCTTTAGACAGGCACCCATGCCATTTGTCCAAGGAATAAATTTGATATGTCATTCTTTCCTTCCACTCTCCCCATTTTTGAATCAAATTATATCTAACCATCCTACAACAACCACTATTTCTCAAAAAAGAAATACTTTGGCCTAACCTATGCTTATCTCCAAAGTCCAACACTATAGGAATGTGATTTGAACCAACCCTGGTCAGACTGTTTACAATACTAAGAGGGTATTTGGATTCCCAATCACTAGATACTAACACTCTGTCCAAATTTACTATAACCAAGTTCTTCTGCTTATTTGTCCAAGTGAACCTCCCCCCTTTATTTCTCAGCTCACTAAGATGATTAAGATCAATAAAACCATTGAACATATCAACAAGTCTTGGGTTGATATTACCTATCTCCTTGGATCTAATCAGGTTAAAATCACCCCCCAAAACAAGAGGGAGTGACTCCTTGTCACAAATCCCTTGCAACTCGTTGATAAACTCATTTGATAAATCATGATTGGTAGGCCCATATACTGTAACCATACCCAATCTAAAGTTCGATCTTCTATCTCTCAAGATCACCTTGATACAAAACTTCCCCACCCAATGGTCTTCCACTTCAAGAACATCTCCCTTGATGCCCACAAGAATAACCCTAGAGAGCCCCCTAGGAGGTAGCCAGACCCAAAAAAGGTCCATATTACCAACTAGCTGAGATAACTACTTGTTATCGAAATCAACCTTCATGGTCACTTGAAGACCAATTCCATCTAATCTCTCTTGCTTAATAATCTCTTTCACTTGACCTCTTCTGGCTTTTTTAGCCAGTCCCCTAACATTCCAGAAAAGAAATCTCATTTTACTATCTTATTACCACCTGACCCCTCTTCTTAGCGCTCTCTGGAACACACCTTGTATTACTAGTCTGGATGTTCTTTGTAACATCCCTTTTACTATTATCAATGACCTTCACGATCATATCAGACAAACGCTCTTCATTATCCCTAATCTCCTTATCAGCTAGAGATTACATATATGTTTTGTAGTTAGCTTTAACAATGGTAACTGTAGCACATTCGTCAGCATTAAAAGCTAAAATAGTACCTTCAACATCCTCTACTTCTAAATCTAATTGATCAAAAATAGATCTAATATGATGATTGGATGCATTATTAAGAATAGTAAAAGGGTTAGAAGAAGGATTACCTTGGTCCTCTAGATTTTTGGCTTTCATTCTAGCCATGGCCTTCTCTTGGATTGGTATCCCATCCCTGGGGGCTCTTGCATTGAATCGAGTAGCAACCAGATTTTGCTTGGCCCTTTTCCTATATTTCTTCACAAAGGGTATAGACCACCCATGGTCTTTATCATCCTTACCTGCATCCTCAATTTCTGTATCTCTATCCTCTAGTTGAGTCTTAGGATCCTGACCTTCCAAACCATTAGCAAGATCAGCCATGATCTGGCTTGAGATGTGGTTGACACAAGTGTGCATTAGCTGAGATTCAACCCCAGAAATGATGGTAGACTGACCATCTCCCAGATTAATCACCTCCTCATTAGGAATCTTCATAACATGCCATTTAGAAGACTCCATAAGGTAGGGGCCTTCTAAGCTGTGAACCACAACTTGACCTTTAGGCAACTGTGATTGGATGGACTCATTATGCATACTCTCTCCCTTATCAGTTTAAATAACAATATCTAACTGAATAGCACCCTGTTGATTATCTTGAGATGCTATAACATCACTTGAGGCATGATGGGAATAATCTCCTCACCCACTTGGTTTTTCCCAGGTTCACTGTCCATGCCCAGAAATAAATTTTATTCACTCTTATCCAAATGCTTCATAAAATATGAGTAGGCCCTTATGACTCCCACCTTGGGATCAAAAGCTGCAATTGGAGCCACCACATCATATGAAATTAATTCCTCTAATACCACATTATCTTGGTATTTCCTAAATTTTGATGAACTTCTTCCTTTATATGTTCCTCTCTGATGTGATTTAGATCCTCTTTTATAACCTCTCTTAGGATTATTATCATTTGTTGATACATCATCCACTTCATTATCCTTCTCATCATTATCTTGATCCTTGGGATCAGGCTTAGGAGGTCCATCCTTGTGCCTTTTACCCTCAAAGGAGCTCTCAATGGTAGTTCTTATCTTCAAAGGGTCCATGCAATAAACTTTCACTCTGACTGGACATGTTCTCAAGAGGCTTAATTCATCATCAACAACATGCTCAACAACCAAAGTAGTGATCTCCTTGATCAACTCTTCCTCTTTAGCATAGTCAGATATACCATAAATCTTGATCCAAGCTAATACGAGCAAATTAGTCACAGCTAGATCAATGTTTCTTTTAGAAATCTTAACAACTAGAGAGTGAATTGCTAACTCCACCATGTAAAGCCTTGAGAAAGTCTCCAATGATCCCTTTGTAAGAAAAACCGCAAGAAATTATTTACCATCAAGCATCCTAACATTCCAATTCCACTTAGAATCAATGAGATTCTTAAGTTCAGTTTCCAACTTTCCTTCACTAGCATCCCCCTTGATGACATAAATTACACCAATAGTTAAGAAATATTTAGTCTTAGATTCAGGAATATTAAGACAATAGAAACCCTGCCCAGGAATGCTAAAACTACATTTTGAGTTTCTTCTACTTAGCAGCCAAATAGCTACATTCCATAGCCATATGCCTAGATTTCTTACATTTGTAACACATTGGATCGCTGTTATAATCAATCTGATGATGACCCTCTTGCTGACAATGAAAACACATAATAATCTCGGCTTATTTAAGTTTAGGAGCTTTACCTCGAGCCGGATCTCTTCTTTGATCAGCAAAGTCCTTCCTTGGATTCTTCTCCACCTTCTGAAACCTTGCTCCCCCATGGGCATCTTGAGACAGATTCCCATCATCTCATCCACTCTGTGGATTCATGCTCAACCTTCTTGCGCAGAGTTCCAATGATCACCTTGGTCTCCCTGCTAATGCCCCTCTCTTCCATGGCTCGGATTCCCCCATCTTTATTACGAAGGACCCATCCCTTGCTGGAGCTTCTGACGAATATCTCATTCTCGATTAAAGTCACTACCAAGTAGATCATCTTCATCCATCCACTGCTCCTCATTAGATCTCCTCTTCACCCAACCGCGACCCTGACCTTGATCTGGCCGTTTAGCTATCTCCTCTCCTCTCACCACTTAAGCAAATGAAAGAGAGAGATGAGGAGGAGGGCCGATGCGGCGCACCTTGCGTGTAGACGACCCAAATCGCTGGATTTCGCTCTTCCTCGCCGGGAACTCTATCCCTAATAGCACGCTTGCTTTGGAAATCTACTCCCACGTCACCACCACGTGTCTACGCGAGTGAGCATATATACCGGTGCTTGTGTTGGCTGTGGGCCTAGATGAACAGGAGTTACGGCCCATCCACAACGAGTCCACCAGGCCCATCTCTCGAATCTCCGTATGAGATCTGGAACCATCGACCCGATTCGTCCCCCTCTCCGGCGACCTTGCCAGACACATCGTCGGCGCACGAAGTAGACACTAATCCAGATGGAATCATCTCCAACGAAGCACCCGATTTAGGAATACGTCCAACAACCTTTTCTAATTCCTTCACAGCTTCTCCCAATTTCACATCCTCCGCTTCCCATGGCGAGATCACAAACAAGTGTTCCTGGAGACCCCTCGCACGCTTGTTCCGCTTTGCATCAATCATCCATTGTGGTTTGGAGGGTGGCGGAGGCGGATTCCACAACGCGTAGAGAATTTCCCGCTCCATGCGTCGAAAAACCACATCACGATTACCCTCAAAACCACGCGTTGAATCCCCAATCCTAGAGCTGAACGCACCATCCTTCCCTTTCTCAACACGACTAACGATACATACCTGATATCTTGGTGGTGATGCTTCCCCAAGAGACGATGAACCCGCTCACAGACTCCGAGAATTGACTCCATTAGACAGCAACGTAACTGGGCATATCGTGAGACGCCTCTCCCTTACCCCAGCTTCATCTTCCTCAGTGGTGTTGACGCGTTGCTTGTTGCTCCCTGGATGTGGCCCGCGACTAGGAGAGGAAGGGGATGGGGCGAGATGGAGCTCGTCCTGCTGCTTTGACACCTCCGTTGTCACCGCTGACATCTCGACCCTCGCCGCCGGCTGTACCGTGGAGTTGACAAGTAGCTTAAATTGGGTTTCTAGCTTGTGTTATTATACACATTTGTTGCACTTAATTATAAGCTGTTATTATACATAACATGCAGTTGATTTCGCCTTTCTCAGTGGGGGTTGGGCAGCTGGTTTCCAGGCTGCACTAGTTGCACAAACTAGCGTTATGGATGCTTCGATGATAGTCGTAAAGGAACAACTATCAGGCAACGGAGGCAGCAGGAAGGCAGGAACCAACGAGAAAGGTAACTCCACACACACATCGACGACATCACCTTCCACAACCTACTCGTAAAATCTTTAGACCATCTCCAACAGAAACTCTAAAAATTCGTCCCCTATAACACTATTATAGCATCCCCTAATACTATTACAGTATCCTCTATTTTTCCATCTCCAATAGCCACTCTAGTTTCTACCTTCCATTGCTCTTCTCCTCCTTTCAGGCTCACACGCATACACTGTAAATAGTGATATAGGAGCCTGTATCGTTCGACAAAAATACCACTGCCGTTTCCCTGTGCATCAGGTCCTGTATCACTATAGAGGTTGTTTACGTTTCTGTTGGAAAGCCAGTCGAGGCATGCGAGAGCGACAAATCTGTTGGCTACAGTATTTTACGGGATAGATTCCGTCTCCCTTAGAGATGGCCTTAGGTGCTGTCTGATTTTACTCTTGATTACACAAATTGTGGGAATAAAGGAAATTCTGAAGATATACATTAATACATCAGAGCAAGAATATCTTTGTCTGATGCTAGTAAATAGCTAAGAGGGCATGCAGCACGTTCTCCATCCTCACTCCAGAGAAAAGACAAGATCTTGAAAAGGCCCTGTGACAGATAACGAAACAAACTAGCAACCGCATCGGAGGGCATAAACTAGGTTCGAGCAAAAGCTTTTCTTTCTGGCGTCGCACTCGATCTTTTGCTAAGCCGAGGTACAGTCAAGGACGTGGGCTTGACTAATAAGCTATGACTCGTCTCTCTCCGTCTACACGCATGCATGCACGCCTGGTGGGCAGTAGCGGCTGGTTTCTTTCATCTCTGCTCTTCTGCGTCCCTTTGTGAAGACTCAAGAAAGGTGCCGGCTATATTTCATGTCGCTAGGAGGATCTGGTGGCTGTCCTAGGCTCCTAGCTATGGCTTAGCCTGCTTGCCAAGAATTGTCACATCCTCAGTCACAGTAAGAAGATGAACAGAAATGTCTGTCGAAAGTACAGTACATTTAAAAAAAGTAAGTGCAGTAAGTTTTTAGTACAAGAGTAAAATTGCATCGGTGGTTGATGATTTGGAATTATTGTTTCCAAATCAATTTATCTGAGTGTAGTTTGGAATTATTGTTTCTAGTATTTGCATTAATTTATTATCTAGCTAAGAAAGAAAAATTAATGCAGAAGTACGAGGCTCCACTTAAAAAACGTGGTTATATATGCATGACTTATACAATTTTTATGTGTCAAGCATGCGTGAACCTCTTATGTCTGGGTCTACGTGTGAATGACCACGTCATAGGGTAGTTCACGGAGGAACCATTTCCATGGGCAATAAGGTGTATAGTATTTTCTTAGCAATTTAAGTATATTTTTCACGCGCTTCTACTATTCCACGATTTTCAAAAGGGATAAATGCAAAAACCCCCCCAAAAGTCACTTGGATTTTGACTTTCCCCCCCAAAAGTTGTTTTGTTGCAAAAAACCCCCCAAATGTTTGATTTTATTGCAAAAACACCCCCAAAAATTCAAAAAAAAAATTTAAAAAATCACAAAAAATTCTAAAAAAAAACTAGAGACAATTATAAGACCTTTTGTGAAATTTGTTTTAAAAAATAATATCCTTTGCATCATATTTCATGGAGAGTAAGTTTGAAAAAAAAGAAAAACTTGCAACTCATTTATTAATTCGAGTTAAATGCATAGTTAATTATTTACTAATCCAAAAATCATGAAACAAAATTTTTTAGTCTTCTTACATGATCCTCTATCTTGTAAAAATACATGAAATCTTGAATTAGTTATTGTAACGTGCAGGATTGAGTAAATGTGTTACAGATAGATTAATTCATAACTAATCCATAACACCCCCAAAATTAGTGAAACCACTTTTATTAGTTTACTTAAACAATTATTTGTGTAGGAAAAATAATGGTAGACATGAAAAAGTTAAAATAACATGAGTTAATAAATGAGTTGCACATTTATCTTTTTTTTTTCCAAACTTCCTCTCCATGAAATATGATGCAAAGGATATTATTTTTGAAAACAAATTTCACAGAAGGTCTTAGAATTGTCTTTAGTTTTTTTTAGAATTTTTGAATGATTTTTTTAGTTTTTTAAATTTTTAGGGGTTTTTTTGCAACAAAGTCAAACTTTTAGGGGGGGTTTTGCAACAAAATAACTTTTGTGGGGGAAAGTTAAAATCCAAGTGACTTTTGGGGGGGTTTTTGCAGTTTTCCCTTTTCAAAATGACCCCTTTGTGCTCCCAACGAAGGAGCTGCACAATTCCTTAAGCAAGTTGTCCTTACTAATCAAAGCCCCTCGATTGGCTTTAAAAGCTGCGAGTTGGTTATTGAATACTCCATCCAATTATATATATAGTTTATTTTAGAATTGTGTATATAGATTAAGAAAGTATATCAAATGATCTTATTATTATTTATTTATTCTGTATTGAAAAAGATAACGCATTTATTTGTGAGAGTGGTAATATTTATTAAACAAGGATCAGAAGAGAATAAAAGAGAAAAAAATACATAGAAATTCAAAAATAACTTATATTTAGAGAATAGTTGATAAGGCTAAAACAACCTACATTTAACATCAGAGAGTATATTATAAGAACGATTCAATTTCTTATTATGCCACCTTTGAAACACTTTTTATTGATTTCTATGCGAATTAATCGATCCTTTTCCTATCAATTTCTACTTTCCAAACATATGTCCATTATTCTTGTAGACATGACAGCGTGCTGCTGCAGTGCTGGCCTATAGAAGAAGTTGTCAATTTATAAAGGCAAAAACAAAATCCCCAAAAACCAAAACTATCACCTCATGAAAATTCCCTGGTCTTCAATGGAATGACCACTGTGACACTCCACCTTTACTGAAGTAGTCATACTGCGTACGGGGATTCGGATCCCTGCAGTCGTCTTCCCTGGGGCGCCCATGCGCCTACATTACTTTCGCAGCTGTTGTTGTCTCCTCTATGAGCCTATACAAGCCCATAGCTTGCCCTTACGATGCACTCCTACTAGGGCTACTCCGACCTCTCTTCTTCCGGCGCTTCTCCTCTTTTGACCTACTTCAACCCTCTAGTCTCTTTCTCCGCTTTCTTCTGACATGGATGTTACATGCAATACTTTGATATGTAGGTTGGGTTGGACCAGGGTAAACGCTGTTTTGAACGCTCCAATTCTTTTTGAAAGATATCTCTTTTTTAAAACACCAGTAGAATTCTAAGACCAACCTACACACTTATATCACCCCATCTTTACACTCACACATTAATAAAATTACTATAGACATCTCGTTATCGATTACATATCGCTAACAATTGAAATAAAATTTACAAGATACTCAAACAACAAACCCTAAACCTTAATGGATGTTGGAAAAATAGCACTTTTATATTTAATTTAATTTAATTCGTGATATAACATGAAAATAACATATACAAATAATCAATATCAACTAGGTTTCGACGAATCTCGATTAGATTCGACTATCACTCGAGTAGATCTTGACTAACTCTTATGAACCTCGACTTTTTTTTAGATGTAGGAATAAAAAATTATTCAGGCCACTACATAAAATTATGCACACAACCGTTCCTTATTATAGAGGAAAAAACCAAAAATCGACACTTCGGGTAGAACAAAAAGTAGTCTTTCACACCTCACACATAGTCAAATAGTAATTAAGCACCAAGTCTATTATTAAACTGCCAACAATATCGGGCGTGGACATCTATCACTTTGGTCTCCAGCCGCCGGCAAGCAACCCTTATACGAGATCTTCCCTCCTCCTTATGTAGCAAGGACCATAAACGGATCCAATAGGTACCTGAAAAGAACCTGCATAGAAGATTGAGTTACCACTTTATTAAAGACCCTGCCATTTCAGCTTAACCACATAGCCCAACATAATGCACTTGCTCCAACCAAAACATGGTATTTTAGTTTTTTTTGACTCACACCATTAAGCCAATTTCCAAAAAGATTGGAAAGACTTGTAGGAGGATTTATGCAAAATGTAACTTAAACCACCCGCCAAATGAATTTAGCAAACTGACAATCAAAAAATAGATGTTGTATAATCTCTTCTGTATTACAGTAACAACATTTATTACTACCTTCTCATCACTATTTTGCTAAATTATCTTTGGTTAAAATCTTTCCATTAAAAAGGAACCACCTGCATAGAAGATTGAGTATTGGTCGGAATGATATACTCGCTAATCAATGCTATGTACATAGATCGGACCGTGAATCGTCTATGTTGATGTAAAGACCATTGAAACATATCATGATTTACACTCGAACGAATAAAAGCAAGCTTAAAGATCAAATTATTCCAGGCTGCTAAATTAACCCCCACAAGCATTCTATGAAAATAAATATTTAGGGTTCTTTAAGCTTTTTTTTTCCTATATACAACATGATACAACTAAGGGTAATGCTCCTTTAAAGTGGTTTGGCCTAACCAAACATTCTCCTAAAATCTTACCTGAAAACCATTTTGCAATCCAAAATCTTACCTCCCAAAAAGCGCGGTCGAATCCACCGGCGACCACTGGTGCACGTCAACGTCAGCTTTGGACCGCTGGTGCGCGTTGAATCCATACTACCATACTCGAAAACACCGTCACCGGTGGTGTAATATCATGAGTTTTAGCATGTAAATTATTACAAATTTCACTCCAAATTAAAAAAATTCTAGTTATTTAAAACAATATAAAACCAAACAACATATATTTGAAGTATATATGCTTGTATGTATATATTCAAATATATTATTTGGGCAAAGTATTCCAAATAACACTAAGGCAATTTCTGAATTAATCCCTGCCTTAACTTGGTTCATATGCTTTGGTTTGTGATCTTTATGGTTCTTTGAATGAAGATTTGAATTTGAATGTCTCTCAAATTCAAATCTGCTCTTAGATTCTATTCAGCTCAAATCCAATTCAAATTCATATCACTTGATTCAAATCATCTTAGGAAGCTGAAGAGTCAAGTTCAAAACATAATTCAAATATGTTTAATTGAATTGATCTCAATCCAAAGTCAAATTTGAATTCAAATCACACATTTGAATTTAATCCCAAAATCAAAACTTCTTTCCCCTTCTCCTATTCACCCTGGGATCAATCTCTCTCTCCCTCACTGTTTTGGCCCAAGCGAGCACCAATCTCCTCTTCTCTCTCCCGGCCTAGCTCTTCCATGCGCTCTCCCGGTCCAGCTCTCTCACGCACTCTCCTGGCCTAGCTCTCCCGCGCGCTCTCCCGGCCCAGCTCGCCCGCGTCACGCCGGCTCGCACCCGCATGCTCGGCTGTGCGCTGCTCAGCCGTCCACACGTTGCATGTCAATTGGCCACCGCCGGCCTCCTTCCTTCTTCCCCTTTCCAACGCGACGTGCTCGCCGACAGCCATTCCTCCTCTCCAGGAAATATCCCGCGTGTCGACTGGCCTCCGCTTTCCCGCTCCCTCGCTCTCTCTCTCCTATCTCTTTGACCATGTTCACGTCACCCATGCCGCTGCGCCGCGATTTCCGCACCCACGCACGCCGACGACCCTGTGACGCCCGTGAACGCACCATCTCTCTCCAGCTCCCTCTTTCGTCTATAAGTAGCGTGCCCGACTCCTTCTCCTAACCCTTTTCCCCATTCACCATCGCTACCGCACTGCTGTTGTCACCATTCCCGCCACTGCGACCTCATTGTCGCCAATCCACTGTCGGCGTGTTGCCGAGGAGCACCAGGGAGCCCTCGTCGTGCCTGTGCCGCTGTCCGTTCACCGGAAGCCCGACGGAGCCCGCCCGCCCTAGTAGTCGAACAACGCCGCCACTGCCTCTTCGATGGACCATTGACCGCCGCCTCGCCCGTCATCGTTCTTGCGCTCGGTGAGCCTCCCAGTCCCCTCGTGCATCTGCGTAGATAGCGCCTAGTCACCCCGAGCTAGCGTTAGCGTATAGCTGCGCGTCTCTGCGTGTGTTTGTTTCCGCCGTCGTGCTTTTATTCGTCGCTGGCGAGCTGGTGCTCCATGAGTCTGCCAGCCTTCGTACCATGTTGCCTAGGGGTCTTAGACCCTGTTTCTTTGTAGGTTGCCCCCCCCCACCAGTGCAGGGGAGTTGCTGCCTAATTCTTCCCACGCTGTTGTCTCCCCTCCAGCCGTCATCTGGTGCTACCTCCACCGTCGTTCGCTGTTGAGGAGCCCCTAGACGAGTTCGCGCTATCGTGCTGATGGCTGGCGTCCATTCGTCATCGATGAACTCTGGTGAGCTTCCCTGTGTTGCGCCGTCGTGATCCCTCACCGGAGTTCTCTTTTCCCCTTCCTCCGTCGCGAGCCCACGCACGCGTGTAGCCGGGCCGTACCTCGTGCGCGCGCGGGCGAAAAATGACCTGACCTGGCCGACCCAGCCTCCCAGTGGCCATGTCCCGTGGGTCAGCCCAGCTCCCAAGCCCGATAGCCAGCCAGCCCAAGGCCTAGGCGGGCCTGCATTGTGCGGGCCCGGCACTGTGCAGCTCGGCCCATCTAGGCCCGGGTTGAGCCCAATTCGGCCCAAACCAGTATTGTTCGTGTGGGTCCCACCGAGTCACTGTTCATGTGTGCATGGTTACTATTCATTGGGCCTCACCTGTGGTCCCACCTATGAATAGTGTAATTCATAATTTCCAGATTTAATTTGCGATTAAATCTTTCGAGAGCCACAATTTTGCAAGTGCTGCGCAAGAAGTGTCAGGATCGAGGAGGAACCCGACTACAACCAAGAACTTGAAGAGAACTTCAAAGAAGATAATTCATATCTCCTTGATCATATTGAACCTATGTTTTCAAACAATCTACATGATCAACTTAAAAATGGACTTATTATCGCATGTACTATATGTTGTGCTATTTTTAAACTACTTGCAATGGTTAAATCATATGAACACTTGCCATGCCTTAAATGCTATCATCCAAAACACATATCATCCTAGGATTACCTGTTGTTATCTATACTAATGACAGATGACGTCTTGATATCTAGCATGCTTAGGATTCAATACATCTCCTCGGAGACGTCGCTTTTAAAACACTTCTCATTGGAGATAAGACATACTTTTATCAATGATAACTCATATACCATGAATCTTTGATGGTTATGAATTCTGTGATGGTTGTGAAATTCTTGATGTCGTGTGGGATATGGTGGGAGATGTATGAAAATAGGTGAAAACTACTTTGGCACGGGCAGGTACAGTAGTACTCTAGACGAAGATGCTCTTGGGGGCTTGAGTTACCTTTTATGGTATTCATTGCTGGAAGATACCTGTCCTGCCCGTTTAAGTACCGAGTCATTTCGCAATCATGCTTTAGCAACCCCCGTACAACCATGCGTCCTGAATGGGCAGGACTTGACTTCTTCTTCATCGGATTGAGTTAGGCATTATACTAGGAGGCTGGGAGCATCGAGCAGTCAAGTGACCATCTGTTCCTCTGTTTGGAGGTTGCTAGTACCGACCTAGGCTTAAAAAGGGGACTGGCCTTCAGTACATGAACTATGTCGCTTGAGGGTAAATTTTGTAGAAAAGCCCGGCAGGAAGGATGATTGGAGTGTCTCGGTATGATTCCCTCCTTTTGCTACTACAATCGTAACATGCCTTTCACCGACCGAGAAAACTCCATACATGCGCTCTGACCATAATGAAGGGATCAACGTCAAGAAAGCACGAAAATGACGAATTTGAATTTGAGTGACAAATTTGTAATATTAATGTCAAATTTGAATTTATGTATATTAAATTTGTAGTATTAACAACGAATTTGTAATATTAATGTCAAATTCAAATTTTAGGTTTCAAGTCATTTGAATTTGTAATACTAATGTCAAATTTGTAATATTAAGTGTTTGCTTACAGACAATAAGTTAGATGGTTTTGAATTTGAATCAAGTGTAAAATTCCAAATAACAATTTATAAATTTGAATGGGGGCTGTTGTCAAAGTGACAGGTGACGGGTCATCAGAAAAAGGTGATGGGTGATACGATTCACTCGTCACTTATTGTAAGTAATATGTGACAGGTTAAAAGTATCACACGTCACCTATCTTGTATTATAAGTGACGGGTGGTTATTATAAGTGACAGGTGGAAGTCTTCACCCGTCACTTATGACCATATGTGTATATAGGCTTAGTCCCACCCTCCTCTGTGTCATTTTGCCTAAGTCCTAGCCCGCTAATGATGCCCGCTCTCCTCCCCATCTTCGATGCACCGCTCGGCCTCCTCCATGTCTCTGACACACCGCCCGACCTCCTCCCCATCTTCGACGTGCTTCCCAGTCGCCTCCCCGTCTTCGGCGTGCCGCCCGGCCTCCTCCCTGTCTCCGATGTGCCACCTGGCCACCTCCCCATCTCCGACGCGCCGCCTGGTCTCCTCCCCGTCTCCGACGTGTCGCCATGGCCTCCTCATCCCCGACTGTAGAGTGCATAAGGTAAGGATCATTGTGTCCTTCACTCCAATTTTGGGGATCCGATTGGGTTTAGGGTTGGTGTTACTTGCTTTGTCTGACGTTGGGTACCAAAGCAGCTTTGTTTGCAGTTTAAACACAAAACCATTAGTGCTCCAGATGGAAAATTGAGTGTAGTAGTACCAAATTGCAAAAATGAACTGGTATAGAATAGCAGTGTACTCAGAAAGATGAAACGGAAAGAAATACCAAGCTAGTGAAACATATATGAGTAAACTTATTTACCTTGTCAGTATTCTAGCCATGATGCAATGACCTTGTCAGTTGTTTCGCAGATTCAAAACATGCCATTTGCGTTCGAAATTGTTGTATGTAACGCTCCATGTATTTAATCGCGGGTGTGCATGTATACAAATGTATACAAAGAAACATGAGACAAATGTAACTGAAACACGTAAACTTTATTCATTCATTATCGAAATCATAAAGTACAGTTTCATTAATTACATTTTGCTCCACACACATACGCACACACTATCTGACTAGATCTTCAGGTGACTATCTCGTCCTGGTTCCCGTGGCCTCGCGAGGCCCCCGGTTAATAACGCCCGTCTCAGGCTACCTCCGATTAAGTTGCTGGCTGGTCATACTCAAGTCATCTCTAAGTCTGCAAGGCTGTAGTCACACGCATCAAAACAAATCAAAGTAAGCGTTAGAAAATAAATAAAAGCAAAAGACGGGACAAACAATCTAGCGTGAGCTTTATAGACTGTTTATATATCCCCGATCATCATCGGCTGAACAGCCTCAGAATTTGTAGTCCCTCATCATTAGCCTCAGCCTCAGGTACTACAAGAAAATAGAGGTAGAAAGAGAGTCTAGCTATACGGCAGTTCACCAACTACAACCTCGCGGGAGCCCATTAAACTATAGTGTTTCTAAACTCCTATATACGGCATCTAACATCATCATATCCCACAAGCAACCCTCTTAGGCCTCCTCAAAGTCCGAAAGGCAGCGAATACAACCACAAAGGCAACAACCACACAAGCAAAAATGCCACAAAGGCAAAGGTCACTAAGGTCAAAGTAATCACCACTAGCTCCAGTAATCAGTAGAGAGGAGCATCAAGCAAGCCATGAAGGCAAAAGGTCAGCAAGGCAAAAATACGGGTGATAACAGGAGGGCAAGACCATGCTAAACCACAAAGATATTGCCATCAACCCAGGAACATAAAACATCACAGACCGGCCATTAGTCATTGCCAACACCTAGCACCATAGCCACTGTCAACACTTAGCACTGGGTAACAACTACAGCAGCCAACAGCAAAGGAAACAACCGAGGTATCATAATAAAGACAACCAAGTACCAGCAACAGGTGATGCAAGATCACCGTCATAAACATGGCAAGAGCATTATAAGCATCGAGCCACAGAGGCAACATAAACATCAGCATCTCAAGCCAATCAAGTAGACAACAAGGATGGCAATAGAAAGACGCAGTAGCACTAGATAGCCTCCACAACACATACATGGAGAGGCTTAACCATCTGTTCACCATCCTCCCTCAGTAAAGAGAGGGAACACTCAAAGAAGTAGTAGATCAAATAGCCACTACAACTCAGATAGAATTAACCGGCCATTAAAAAGACAGTAGGTCAACCCAACCATCTACAATACTATCTCACAACCAGGCGAGCTACCGGCAGAACAATCTATCCCAGCTAACAACAGCACATGTATCAGGCACGCACATATGCATACACACCGGTCGGAATGCCTCAATAGAGATGATCCTCACAAGCCGGAACACAGCACCCATCGAACGATGCTAGAAAGGAGAGGAGACAAAATGCCAATTACCACCACCGGAGGCGTGGCTCACTCGGCCGGCCGATAGGGGATAAAACCCACACAACGAACACAACCACAACTCACGTGCCAGCAGTGACTCACGAAACACCGAACATGGCAGCGACACAAGGCCAACTTGATGGCACAATGGCTGAATCAACCATCAACAGCAAATGACCGGAGCATCCCTCTTTATGTAGGGCTTATGACAAGTACCTTCGAGCTCAACCTGACTACAACGCAAAAGACGATCGCAGACTGACATAAAAAGACCAAGTTCACGGTAAGTGCTACTTAACAGTATACCAAATGCTCTTTGTTGCTGGTTTTTTTTCTTTTAATCTAACACTAAATTTCCTGTTCAACAATGCCACCAACAACCATTGGGCAACACTGGCGTATTCTATGTTGTGTGGAAAATGTTTCTCACGCTTCGCATGAAGGATCTCAAATCCCCCAATGTAAGTTCAATGCGAGATTATTTGCAACTAATTTCAGTAATTAGTTTAATTCCATGGTAACATGACATTGGTTACGTGTCAAATTATGCAGGGATTTAACATTCTTTTTTCTCACGACGGTGCACTCTCAAAGATTTAACAACAGATCGTCGAGTTCATGGTGTCTGAAGTCATACCCACATAGTGAGTTTTACTATAGAATCCCTAGGTTGTGAGGTAGATCTTATGTAATATGAGTTGATCGAAACTTTGTATTATTTTTTATTCTGTAATGAATTGGTCAGAACTTTGTAACCTTTGTGATTTTGTAATGAAGTGTGTTTGTTAATATGAATTTGGATGTGTTGTTGTTGTTTGCAGGAAGAATACGGCTATCAAATCCTTACTACGCTCCACGATGTAGCCAGGAAGCAAGACAATCCAGCAGGGTAACCTATACATAAGTGACGGGTAAAGAATTTACCCGTTACTTATCTGAATACATAAGTGATGTATGAATAGGTTACCCGTCACTTATGTCTTTCTCAATAGCACATGGAATAATACTCTTTATCCATCATTTATATGTTCTCTCATAAGTTATATAAGATGTTATAAATAACAGGTCAAAATGTTATCGTCACTTATACATGAATATAAGTGATGAGTAACTAATTTACGTGTCATTTATGTCTTTCTACACAGCTTAGGGGAAACGTTAATAAATAACGGGTTAAGTTACGATCTGTCATCTATAATCTTATTGATGATGAGTCATTACTCGTCATTTATAACTAGTTATCAGTGACACCTTTTAAATAACATGTACATGACCCGTAACTCATAACTGTTATTATTCATCACATATGATTTTTTCACATAGTGAAACGGAATCGTATCCTCAGCAAAGTCGGAGGGTGAACAATAGCGTGATGTTAGACCTTCTGAACCGTTAGATCTGAAATGGACGTAGCAGATTATCTGCTACAGTACTCATAAACAGTTACATATTAATAATGGTAAGTACTATTCAACCAGACTCATGTTACTGTGCGTTATGTGACTAAAGTCACAGGATACGGGTCCTAGTAAAACATCCTTAAACAGTGCTGCTGCTGTAAGAAAAGCTGTATCATAAAAACAAAGCTGAATCATAAAGGTGGTGTCCATCAAAACGGCCGAAGCCGCATGGGGTACGGCTGGTTTGTCTTGATTCCTCATCCTCCATTCCGTCCTCCGATCTATCCATCAAACCGACGCAATGCAGCGAAATCGTTTTTCCCATCCCTTTTTCCTGCCTCCTCCTGCAGTCTGCACCCTTCCCCTGCGCTGACACCCCTACACACCCAGCTCTCCAGCGGTGGCTGACTAGGCCCCCCAGGCCTCCAAGACCCTAGGCCTAGGAACCCCTACCGCTAGCTAACCTTCTTGGCTTCATCTGCCATATCTTTAAAGGCACGTTTAGTTGGACGATAAGGTTAAATAATAGTATATAGACATTCATTTTTCATAACATCTAATTTTTTATTTGTTCGTCGAAGAAAATTTAGATGAGTTTAATTAAAATTTGATGGGACACGTTTATCATATTTTTTCATCAAAATATAATCTTGTGATATCTTGTTTTGTTGATATAATTATAATGAATAAAATGATACAATCGGATCATAAATTATATAAACAGTTTACAAGATAATATTATTTAAAACATGCTAAAAAATATATTTTCTCTAACCAATCAAAATATACTGCATCATAGCTCATCTGGAAATATTGATGACTCCATCCAATATTTTTTTGGTAAATGAACTCATCCATATTGTCTTGAACTCCTTCGAAAAAAAATGTCTTAAACTGATCATAGCATCCAATTGCTCTCTAAACAATCACACTCAAAAACTGAATAGCCATATCCTATATAAGGATATCCGTAGACAAAACACACAGTACCCTAGATCATTTCTCCTTAAGTTGCAATATTGTTATATCTCCCCCGGCACAACACCTCTATAAATCTTGCACTTTGCCTTGCTTCTTGTTGTAACACCATCCCTTCTTATTTATTTCCCCCTCTCCCTTGCCCATCTACATCTCTCTCTGTCTGTAAGTCTTGGAACTTCACGTGTTCTTGCTGTGTCTGTCTAATCTCTCCCTTTCTACTGTGCATCATCTTCGGATGCTACCTCGCCTTGTGGTTTGGCTTGTCATGTTTCTTGATCCCAAGCCAGATCAGATCAAGAAACAATTTCCAAGGGATGTTGCTATCTGATCTTCAAGAATTAAACAGTTTAGTCGCTAGATCGCTTCCAAGGCTCTTCCATGACTTGTACTTTGGATCTAGCTTTGAAACTTCCATCTACAGAGTCTTGGTATTTTATGCAATCTAGCCTGGAACTGTCCAAGGGAACGAGTGAAGCTGCCAGCATGATCTAGCTCTGAGTGATCAACAAGGGGAACTCAGTTAATCAGTTTTGAGCTCTTGTGGTCATGCCTTGCTAGGTCATGCTGCAGCAGCCTCACTTCTTCCCGTCCTTGGACACAGTCATTGTGATTATTTGCTTGGCAAAGAAGGTATTACCAACAATCTCTTTCACAACGTTTAATTCCGTGCGTTTCTTGCAACTTGCAAGTAGTAGTGATTGCGATTGTAAGATTCGTCTAGTCTAGAGATGAGCTTACCGTTCCTTTCCTTTTCTCAGTTATCATTACTAGTTTCAATGTTGCTTGATGTGTTTGTGTGCTGATTTTGGTCCCCTTGGTGTTGGTGTTGGTTTTGGTATTGCTCATAGGTTTAGGTTGCTGTTGGTGCATTCCATGGCTTCATTTAATTGGTTATGTTACTAACCATGCCATTTTCTTTCTGAACTTTGACTTGTGGTTGTATACCGGTCGGCAGAGTATCTATCTAGCGTAACTATGGCAACATCCAAAAATGGTGAATATTCCTTGCTTCCATTTTTCTGCTGCTTTCTTTTTCTGAATGCTAGTTTCCAACAATGTGAATGGGTTTCTGAGTTCCCAGCTGACTGCTTGTGGCCCTCTGCAGCTTCATTTAGTATGGACATTGATATGTTGGACAATCATTTGCTTCTTTCGGTTGCATCCGGTCATTGCATGGTTTCTGATCGACTGGTCGCAATCAGATGCACTGCTAGCTTTGGTATGTAGCTGCATATGTCCTTGATTTGGTGACTTTGTGATCCATGCTTCTACCTGTTACATGGTTGCAAAAGTACATGATCTTGTTGATTAGTTGAGCCTGTGTCTTGGGGATCATGATAATAGTTGGCTTGAATTAGCGTATTAGTCGTTTAATGATTTCGTTCCTGGATCCTATACAACAAACCTAACCAACCATGTAGCTTTAGCAGTCTAGCTTGCAGTTTATTGTTCTAAGCATATCCTAGGCCGAAATACTCACATCTATACCAATGTTTACAGTTTATTTATTTGAGTGAATCTGTTTGGGTTGTTGTGATAATAACTTGCCTTAGGCGGTCTTCGATGCTGCACATGGCTGTCATGATCGCATGGTGAAGATCTTGGGCCATTTTGACATGTTACCATTTCAGAAGCAGCTAATATGTGTTCTTCAATTCTTCTTCGTTGCTCATTTTATCTCAACTTCAATTTTTTGTGATAAAATACTGTCCGGCAGCACAGCGTGTAGTATATATTTCCTCGGTAACTGAAACTAATCAACAAATAAGAGGCTGAAAATAGCTACACAATGTACTAATTTTCATTATGTTTTGTGAATTTAATCCGTGAATCAATGTACTGATGGAGACATGGAGTATGCGGATATATAAACGATTTCGCTGCTGTTGATGTGACCCAAAAGTGTGTATGCATGCACTGAGAACGTGCTCGTAGCACGGGGTAGGCACCCCAGTTGTGAGGGGACCGACCGGTGCTCAACCCCGGTTCTAGTGAAAAAGGCCCTGCGATTTTAGTGATACCCTTGGCTGGTCGGCTTTCGGATCTTTTCTAACCTGTAGCTGAAATGCCTTCGGGACGTCTCTGGCTAGGGCCCAGTTTTTCTTTTTTATGAACTGATTAGGTCGATGGGCAGAGGCTCTTCAATTTTTTGGCAGCAGACAGACGCATCTGCTGTAGTAGCGGACGGACTTGCTTGCTGCTATATTTGATACCTTTCACGGATACAAAAATACGTACTCTTATTTTTGTGCTAGTTTTTGGTGCTTGAAGAGTTCATATATACTCGGTGCGTCTTAGTCTGTTAGAGGGTACAATAATATACGGACTATCTTAAATTAAATTGGTGATTGTAACTTGAATCTCACTTGGTGAAATGTAAAACAATTTGTAAAAATATTAACCACGAAGGTCTTATGATTGCTGAAAACTGCCTTGGAGACAGCGAGGTTGAGCTCTTCTTGAGCTCAAATTTCTCACTACGACATTCGTTTGCAAGGAAAATAATTTCTGGCCGGTACTTCAAGGGTTCCGTCTAAATTTTTGTCATACTTCCAGCCCACTTAAGACGAGCCAATGAACCAAAAATTCTGTATGGAATTTGACATGCTGTTAGGTTCCCCTTCCATTGGAATTGAGCTGATTCTTCTGCAATTATTGTTATTAAAACTCACAATTCAGATGGCGCCTAATTAAATTTGTACTGTAAATGACTGGAAAACAGTCACCTTGACGCTAGCACTACTTAGAAAACATAGCTTTGGAAACGAATTCCAAAAAGAACACATTAAACCTGTTATAAAGGTAGGCTATAACACATGCATCATGAGATGATTAAAAAAGTGTTTGAGATGAAAGGGGTAAAGTGTTGGGATGAAAGAGGTACAAGAACATATAAAAAAAGATGTTATAAAAAGAAACGCTATAGGAATACATAACATGCAGAAAAGCTATAGAAAAGATGTTATAAAAAAAGTGCTATATGAACATATAATATGCAGTAAAGTTATAGAAAAGTTGTTAAAAAATAAACATTACAGGAACATATAATATGCAAGAAAGTTATATAAAAGGTATTAAAAAAGAATTGTTATAGGAACATATAATACGTAGGAAAGCTATGTGAAAAAATAAAAAAATTATTAATGATAAGATATAATAGTGCAGTGGTAGTACATTTTGCTTGTTAGGGAGGTATTCTGTATTGATTCTCATAAGTTATTTTTTTCGGTAAAAATGCATGTTATAACATATATCATATATATTACTATAATTTAGTTGTAATATTTTTTATTACATATAGAAATAACTATTATGTACGATAATAGATTTTACGTAGTAATATAGGTAACAAGAACACATATTAAATATATTATTATAAACTTTTGTAACATATTTATTGATATATAGTAACACAGATGTCCATATCGTAGCTCACCATCTGCACACGTTTCTTTCAAATAACCTCGCGAACAGTCAAGTGTCCGCCAGTCATTTACAGTACAAATGCTGGCACCGCATGCCATGCCCCCTGCAATGGACGATCAAAACGGCCAGGGGACACGAACGTGCTGCAGCTTCACCTGCCTACCAATCGCGTACCGGCACGCCCTACTCCTGGCTGCTCGATCGAGCGAGAGGCCAGCCGGGGGCATGGCATGCGGTGCCAGCATTGTATGCGTACGTACGATCGAGGGGTCGAGCAAGACAAGAATTATTAATAAAGGTAATCAGCTGCACGCTACGGCCAGGCGCATTAGCTTGTCGCTCTCGCTAGCTAGCTTGTCAGCGATGCCATGGATCAGCAGCTTGCCTGCATGATATTGCCGTGGTCGTCTGAGTCTCTCCCAGCTCTTGTTTTCTTCGATCCTTCAAATTTTACGTACTGCCAGCTCGTGGTCAGTCGCTGCCGCAGCTTGTTTTCGTTTCATTGATGCGTGAGTCAGAGGCCGTGCTATATATGTTGTAGTGTTGTTCTTGTTCCTTTGTTAGTTCGTTAGAGAGCTTTATTGTTATTTTTTAGGAGAGGAACGAATTCATGGTACCCCCTGATCGTAGCAGTACTCGTATTTCGTTCTATAATGTTTTCTTTTTACGTAGCTAGGCTGTTTCATGAGGTACAGGTTGGTGGACCGAAAAATGCCATCGGAAGGAAGAGACGTCAACGATTTTATAGAACCAGGTTGGCTAGTCCAGTCGGTGTTTGTTTGTTGCTTTTGATTTTGCTTCTGCTACTGACAGTAGTCAGAAGCTAGAAGTTAGAACGAACGAGGGATAAGTGATTTTTGAAGTAGATAAATGAACTAAAACTGAGAAGCTCGTTGAGATGTGCTTTTCTAAGAACCTACGTGCTGAAAAGTCAAAACTTTATTATAAAAACCAACAGCTTATTTCTAAAACCAGTTTTTCAGATAAATCAAAAACATAACTTTTTAAAAAAACTCAAAAATAAAAGCTCAAACAAACACGACCTTACTACCAGTTGCATATATACGCGACTTCAGATTCTTCGTCCGTCTCTACTCACCGTATGCAGCCGTACATTAAAAGCGAAGTCGCAGCAGCTGCTGCTGCCAAGTTGAATACAGATTACTGCAACGCAATAGCAGCTCTCTTGTAGGGCATTCACCTTCCAGGCATGTACCATGCATCTTGTGTTTACTACCGCTACTATAGGAGCACAAGTGTAGCGTACTGTCCTACAAGGGTTTGTATATATATATTGTCTCGATATGCACGAACATAAGGTATATATGAATCTTCTTTAGTTCAATCAATCACATTATTTTCTAAAAAATCGCATAATTTAAGAATAATAATAATAATAATATTGGTTAAACTAAAAAGAGTCGGTGCGCACCATTAGATTCACCCATTTGCATACTATGCGCGCGCATGCAATCCCCTCCGCATGCGTGCTTCCCGCGTGCCATGAGTTCATGCCAAAGGCTGCCGCGCCGCGCACGACCACGCAGCACGCGCGCGCGGCGTCAGGCGTTGCCAGCGACGGAGCAGACGCCTCCATGGCTCCAATCATGCAGAGCTCCGTTCCATGTCCATCAGCGAGGATGTATTAATCCGGGCCATCCATCCTTGATCCGACGGCGCGAAGCTGGTGCATGCCACGGCTGAAAGCGTTTTTCTGGGCTGACCCTGTGGTATACTGGTACATGCGGTCAGGTGGCACAGCAATGTGCCGTGGTTCGAGTCTCGGGCAGAAGTGAACAGTAGAAGAAACCAGTGTCAGCAGGCTGTCAAAAGAATGGAAGGAATGTATGGGGGATAATTTGTTGTACTGCTGATACATACGTATGGCCCTCCCTGCGACGACATGGCATTCAAGTAGTCAACCGCTCTGTTATCTCGACCGTCCATGCCCATGCACGCAAATTATTGGTGCCAATCAAGAGGAATGTACACAGCAAATGCCTGGCAGTTGGTTGCGTCTAACACTATTGTGCACAGTTACGCCCTTGTCTGGTTGTTGGTCCATGCAGCTCTTCACAGAAGGGATCAAGGAAAGCAAATGCTCAAATAACTTGGCCGCAGATTTCATAACTGCATCCAGAAACACAAGGAAATTTATGCAAGGACAAGAGAGCACCACACTGACAAACTGAATTTCGTAGATGGATTCAGCTCAAAGAGCAGACCAGGTCGATCACAAGGCAACTTACCGGTCAGCCACTCTGCATTCAGGTTCTTTCAGCGCAGCAGTAACAAAAAACATGCACGCATCTCAAAGGTTTCGCCTTTATAGGGATAAAACCTCATATTCATTTATAAACAGCGATAGATAGCAGTTTATTCAGAAGAACACTGACACGAGACCGACTTCCATGTGAATATTGGTCGAGGCAAACGCCACATATACTACGCATATCATCCTAGAATTCAGTTACCATGTAACAGGTTCATTGGTGGCATGCCAGAATGCCATGTGCTTCTGATGGTCCACAGATCAGTATTGCGAAGACCAATCTGCAGCGCTGCCGACTCTGGGGATGTTGGTGTCCTTCTTAGCCTTTGCATCAACTGTGTACGTCGCGCCGCACACTTCTCCCTTGCTGTCCACCCTTGGAACTGGTTTCACCTCGTTCAAAGGATGCTCGTAGCTCTGCAGCCCTCCGGATGTTGTGAAGAAGAAGCCTGATGGAATCATCGAACGTCATGGATTAGAAAAGAACAGAGTTTCTTAAGTGACGAAAGTGCTTGCGGATTATGCAGACCTTTAGGGAATGGTGCAGAGGATTTTCCACAAGCCTTCTTGACGATTTCAGAGTCATCAGAGACCACAAGACGGCCCTCAGAATCGACTCCCCAGAAGAATGGAACGCTACCATCGGAATCCTGTGAGGTCATTAAGAAGGGCTATGAATTGACCTATTTGTACTTACTGATGAGTAACGATAAAAGTAGAAATGATGATAGGAAATTGATGAACAAGACATATTTTAGTCTGTTCCTTCAATGTAAGGATGCTGACATGTGGAATGCTGAACATGCATAACTTGGATTTATTTTAGCAAAAACAAATGAAGCTGGTTGCGTCTAACTGATGTTGGCTGATTATTTAAGGTTATCAACAGCCTCATTCAGATTGGAATGTCCTGTAGTCTAGCCTCACATCTAATTAAAATAAGCTGGGAACAAACAGAAATTACAGACCCAACTAGCAGGAAGTCGACGTTCTTGACCCTTCAACAGTACTCCGTATGAACAGACTCAATTTTTATTGAAGGTTTATTGAACCAGAGAGGTAACAACAACTTCTAAACATACAGCTGGCCATGCTGAACACCGTCGAACATTGTCGTAACATAAGTACTGATGCATTACGAGCAACCGCTCTTCGAAATAAGACAATCATGACGCAATTACTGATGTGTTATGGGCAATTGCTCTGCAGGAAGATCATTAACAGAAAGAGAAACATAGCATCATATGGTATTTCAAACTATGTTCCTATGTCAACAGAAGATGAAACATCTACACATCTGTGCAAAGATTGTGTGTTCACACGTGAAGTGTGGACATTCCTATCATAGTGGCTCGAATTACAAGATCTACGGGGCTTTGATCAGTACAGTACGCTAACAGGATGGTTCAAGGCCGCTGCAAGAAGAGTGCACAGCCAGCTCTGTGCTGAGTTCCAAAGCGTGGCGCTCTTCTTCTAGTGGAATATTTGGAAGGAACGTAACGCAAGGACTTTCCAACACTCAAGCCAGAGCGCGATGGAGGTGGCTCGTGAGACTAGGGAGCAGATTTATGAGCACCTAGTAGCCCACATGCTAACCTAGCGGTAGTAGTTTCCTCTGTCTTCTTGACTACTCTGCTCCTAGTGTTTCCCTGGTGCCGTGTGCGCCTTTTGGCCTTCATAGGCTATGTAACGTACACCCTTATGTACTTTACTTCTTAACCTACTCTCTAGTCTAATAAAATCAGCATATCTCATACCGTCCTCTTCGGAAAAAATATATATTTCAAAGTACGTTGAAAGAAACGTGCATTGTGTACTGCAAGCTGAGGTGAAATCTTGAAGTGAACACACATATGAACATACTGTGGTTTCAGTTCCTATCGTGTGTACTAGTATAGCAGAGTGGAGCTAGAATACCACTTATGCGATAATCAATACGTCTATCGAGGGGACAAATATTGACAAATGTGAAAACCAAGTGTAGTTCACTTACGGCAGCCATGAAGACCGACTTAGTTGAGCAATCATACAGAACAAATGCAAATTTTCCAGTTATGTCTCTCACAACTTGATCTGCGGGATAAGGCCCCCTGTCCCTCAAGGTCCTGTAAGCTTCAATGACGATGTTGACCTCATTAGCACCTTTGCTTAATCCATATTGCTGCTTCAGCACAGCAACGTTCTCAATTGCGCCTTGGAATATGCAAAATATGTCATCCACCGCGGCAAACAACCTGTCAACGCAAACGATTCAGTTTAGAGAAGCTGCAATTCGGTTAAAGTCGTAAAGAAAATACTAGTATACAGCATAGCAGAAGCCTAAACACTTAGGCACAATTGAGAATCGTCCAGCTAAAAGGATCAAGCAAAAACTGACAACACTGCGGTAAGAGAAGAGTTTCTGTTTCTTCAGTAACCAAACCGGGGAAAGGAGTTTAGCCTGATGCTAGACTGCTGACACATCATCAGAGTTGATGGTTATTGACTTGTTGCTACACACATGTACAATGTAATCACAGTGTAGAGGTAAACAGAAAATATCCTAACACTGCTTCTGCATGAACACGAAAATTCAACTAGGGCAGGCAAACAAATAGCTTGTCAAGACTGTTTATTTGCTTTGAAATTTGTGTTAAAGGGATAGATAAAAAATCATATGTAGATAAGAGAATAATGAATATCAGCTGGGAGAGGGACGGCTAAGATAGTTCGTAAGTGCGTAAGATTCGGAGTTACATTTCCCTTTCTGCACGTAAGTTATTGCAGAGATTAGCATACAGGGAGTAATAATCGGTCGGGACCGTCAGACGAGATGATCAGAAAGCAGTATGGCATAAGCAACGCGTGCACAGTTAGCCGTTGCCGATCACGTATGAACGACATGATGCGTCATGCGTAAGCCCTATGCACGACGGATCTGTGCAGAGAGAAACACGGCATGACAAGCAAGCTCGTCTCACCTGGGGAGGAGGGGGCTCTGATCACGCGAGGAGTAGATCAAGGTGCCCGCGCCGCCGAGGCTGATGGTGACCGCCTCGGGCCGCGCCTCCCTGAGCCCTTCCGCGAGCCCCGCCGCGCTGCCGTCCCCCGCGGCGCCCGGCTGCCGCAGCCCCTCCGGGCTCGGCGCCACCGCCCGATCGAACACCGCCAGCATCTCACCCGCCCGCCCGCCCGTCACCTCACCGCAAAGCCTCTCCGTCCCACGCTGCGATCCGCTCCTCTCTCTCTCTCCTCGTACGCTTCCGCTGCCACGCGCCGCGAGATTGCGATTGCCAGGAGGATTTGGGGTGACGAGGAGGAGCGGATTAACGGCGCGCTTATATTGCCGTGGCGTGGGCGTACGGACGCGGTTGGGTCAAAAGAGCGCACGGAAGGCGGGAGAAGGGTCGAGGCCGATCCACAAGGCGCCGCGGGCCCCACGGCACACCTGTCACCGGCCGCCGCGCAATCGGCGGGCACGGAGAGGATAAAGACAAACGGGAATGGGAAACGGAAAAATTGAGCAGTTACGGAGGCCCATTCGAGACGCATGGCATTCAGCCCAATATCAACAAGCAGAAGAGGGGAAAAGGTTTTGGTTTGGAGTTTTTTTTATATATTTTTTTAATAAAAATTTAAATAAATAGATTCCCGGCAGAAGTATTTGTAAAATTAGGCGTCTGCAGCCCTCTCAGGGGGCGGTTAGGTTCCCCTAACCGCCTCCTGAGAGGGCGGTAGGCCTAACCGCCCACTCAGAGGGCGGGTACGACATGCTCGCCCGGCCCGACACCTTACCGCCCCCTGAGGGGGCGGGTAGAGGTCCTTACCGCCCTCTCAAGGGGCGGTAAGGGGCCTCCCCGCCCGTCGCTCCGCGGTGCCCGCCCGACCGCCCTCTCCTATAAAAAGGTTGAAAAATGGCCAAAAATTCATAAAAATCCAAAAAAATGAAAAATTGAGAAGAGAGAGGAGAGGAGAGGAGAGGGGAGGGATAGAGGTTGGCGAAGCCCTGCTGCATTTGGGCCGCAGATTTGAAGGAAAATTTTGGGTAAGTCTTTTTTTCCTTTTTATTGTTGTTAATTAGTGCAGTAGTAATATATGACATAGGTTTTAGATATTTATGACCTAGGGTTTAGAAAATTGTCAAATTTATTTAGAAAATGGTACGATAGCAGTTCAATATAGAATATTATTTTTAGTATATTATTTGTAGTATATTATTTATAGCGTCCGTTCGACTCCCCGTTGGGCCGTACCAGAAGTCTGGGCCGGAGAGCCCAACGTCTTAAAGCACGCCACGTGGCATTGGTGCTAGGTTCGGCCTCGATGACGACGAAGGCCTCATCCGTAGTCTCTGGGTCATCGCCTGCCAATGGGCCCGGGGGCTGCTGTTGGTGAATCAGGAACCAGGGGTCCCCGAATCCCGAGGTCAGGCCAGCAATCTGCCACGTGGTTCCTTCCCGCGGGGTTCATCTCCGCGAGGTATGAAAAGACTAAGTCCCGGGAGAGGGCGCTCGGGATCATTAACAGTGGTCCCCGAGTACCTGGGTTCCCCGATGATCTGCGAAGACCAAGTGTCGGGAGGGGTGTGCTCGGGGCTGCGAGCAGTGGCCCCCGAGCACCTGAGTACTCCGAGGACCCAAGGAAGGTAGTTCCGGGAGAGAGTCCTTGGGGCTGTGAACAGTGGCCCCCGAGCACTCGGTTCCCCGAGGACTAAGAGAGGGCGTTCCCGGGAGGGAGTGCTCGGGGAGGTGAACAGTGACCCCCGAGCATTCGGTTCCCCGACGGCCCAAGGAGTGCCGTATTTAAAAGCGTGTGTGGCCTGTCACCTCCAACTGCTCTTGCCACGCTCAGTGTCAGTCCCTACCATATTCTGGAAGAAGGGCGTGGGGACATTTAATGCACGGGTCCCATCCCGCGTCATCCGGCGTGCCTCAGGATAGCGTCGCGAGGCCCGAGGCACCCCGCCTGCCGCCCTGCTGTGGCAGGCGTACAAGATCGAACGGGCACACCGGGCCGCTCTACGGCTGCCCGGTGGGCCCTCTCCAAGGCGTCCGTTGCCAGTGCCATCATGACGACCGAAGACCGAGTAGGGGGCGCGTTTTCAACCCCCCGTCACTTCGCGCAGAGGTCATGATGACTGCCTTTCCATTTATGGTGCCTTGGAACTCGTGCCCTCCCTTTCGGGCACGCCACCGCCGGCAAGTATTTAAGGGAGCTGACGGGCACGGACAAAGACGGTTGATCCTGAAAGGCGCTCGAACTCTCTGACAACTCTTAGAGGGCACAGACGCCAAGGCCGAAGAACACCTTTCGTACAAGCATAGAAGCTGAGATCATCGAAGAACAAGGAGCCCAAAGCTCTAGGATAGACAGACATTCTTGTAATCAGCACATTCCTGAGAGACATTCTCAGGGCATTTATAGCATCCACACAGGAGTAGGGTATTACACTCAGTGCGGCCCGAATCTGTCTAAAAATCCCTCCAGTGCATTTACTGCGTTCTGCATTAGATCATTCCACCCCACCTGCCATCACATTTACACCCATTCATTTCTCCAGCAAACATATTCAGAATCAACCCCCCAATCGAATCTCAAAAAGGGGTCCCTCTCGATCCCTACGATAGGAGTTCACCCTCCGACAGCTGGCGCGCCAGGTAGAGGGGTTGCATCCTTGAATTTGTTGGTTTGTTTTTCCTGCAGAAAAAATGGCAGGAGGCCATCGTCTCTAGCGCACCGGCTCCAGCTCCAGCGAGGAAATAGAGCCCCTCGCACAGAAGGCCCCAGTCGCTGTTGCTTCTCAGCAGTAGCCACGGTCCGCTCGCACGACGCTCCCCTCTCAGGGGGACCATGGCGCTGGGCCCAGCAGGGCCGCCACCGCCGTCGCTAGCGCACCGCTTAACCCTCAGCGGGCGGCAGAAACTCCTTCCGTCAGATCCACGTCTGGACAGCGCCGGGCGCCGTTGCGGCGTAGGCTCGCCTTCAGCGATGCCAGTCCTGGGAGTGCGCTGCTCACGACGCAAGCTCTCCTCAGGCACCCGCCAGTCCATGAGGTGGGGGAAACCCCAGAAGGCCGATGGCTCTAGGAGGTGGCCGCCTTGGTCGGAACGGCTCACCGCCAGGTGCTGGCTGAGAGTTCTTGCGCTACCTCCCACCGCGGCGCAGCTAAGACCGGCCCATCGTCAGGTGGCGGTTGCACTGGTCGGGGGGTCTCCAAGCGGAGCGCCGCCCCCCTGGCCACTACCGGAGCTCAGGACCTCCGCTTGCACCTCAATGAGTGGAGGCCCATCGAAGACGCGCGCGTTACCCTCGAGCGCCAGCGGGAGACCCGACATGAGGCCGAAGCCGAGGACCAGGCTTCCTCCTTGCCGGCCCATGACCGTTGGGGCTCCCCGGCTCGCCGGCGTTCAAAGCCCAAGGGCGCCGCCCGCGCAGCAGGGTACGGCACAGGCTGCTGTGCCTTCACCAGCGAGCTCCGTCGGGTCAAATGGCCCACCAAGTTCCGGCCAGAACTACCGGAGAAGTACGACGGGTCCATCGACCCCGTCGAGTTCCTCCAAATCTACACCACCACTGTCCAAGCGGCCGGCTGCAGTGAAAAGGTGATGGCCAACTATTTCCATGTCGCCTTGAGGGGTTCTGCCCGCTCTTGGCTTATGAGCTTACCCCCAGGATCCATCGGCTCCTGGGACGACCTCTGCCACCAGTTTGTGGCGAACTTTCAGGGCACGTTTACACGCCCCTGATTGGAGTGCGACCTCCACGTCGTCAAACAGCAGGAGGGGGAGACGCTGTGGCGCTTCATACAGCGTTTCATCCAGATCCGCAACACCATCCCACGGATAACCCCCCATGCTATCATTGTCGCGTTCCGACAGGGTGTTTGCGATGAGTGGATGCTCGAGAAGCTGGGCACGCACGAAGTCGAAACCACCGCGGAACTCTTCGTGCTGGCCAACAAGTGTGACAAGGCGGCGGAGGCTCGGGCATGGCATGTCCCGCGTCCTGAGCATCCCGCCGCCAATCAGCCAGGTCCTTCCCGCTCCGACAGGCGGGAAAAGAAAAAGAGAAGGAGGCGCGAGGCTGTCCCCGTCGAGCTGGCCCAAGGTCCCGCCCAGGAACCTGACCACCGGCCAGCACGCCGGGTGGCCGCCGACAGACGGCCCGCTCCCGCGAGGGCTCCAGCCCGAGCCCCTCCTAGGGCTCTGGCTCTCGCAAGGGCTCCCGCTCCCGCGAGGTCCGAGCCGGGGAAGTGGTGCCAGATCCACTAGACCAAGTGGCATGACCTCACGGAGTGCCGCACAGTCAAGGGTCTCATCGAGCAGCGCCAGAGGGACCGCGAGGAACCCTGCAGAGGCGGCGACGACAGAGCCACCCCCGACAACCAAGAGCTCAGCTTCCAGGAGCCCGAGCACACCGTCGCCTTCATCGACGGAGGTGCGTACACGCCCTTCTTCCACCGCAGCGTCAAGACCATGCGGCGCGAGGTGTGCTCGGCGACCCCAAGCGAAGAGGCTGCAAGGCCCCTGAAGTGGTTGGACGCCCCGATCACATTCAGCATGGCTGACCACCCCGCTAGTACTGCAGGGGTGGGGCGACTACCCGTGGTAGTGTTACCCATCATCTGCAAAGTGAAGGTCAGCAGGGTGCTGATCGACAGGGGCGCATGCCTGAACCTCCTTTCCTGGGAGGCCTTCGATAAGTTGCAGGTGCCCTCCAGGCGCCTAAAGCCGTTGCTCCCCTTTTACGGGGTGACACCAGGGCACTCCCTGCCCCTCGGGCAGGTTGAGCTACCTGTGACATTCGAGAGCCGGGACAACTTCCGGACGGAGAACGTCATCTTCGACGTCGTGGAGCTTCCCCTTCCCTACAACGCCATCCTCGGCCGCCCGACGCTCGCTCGGTTTATGGTGGTCACCCACTATGCTTACCTCACGATCAAGATGCCAGGCCCTGAGGGCCTCATCTCCGTGTCCGCCGAGACCGGCAGCGCCGTCTCCTGCGCCGAGCAGTTATACTCGGCCTTGGTCTCAGCTCGAGCCGAGGTCAAAGGTCGTCCAGGGGGCCCGGGACCCTCTACATCCAAATCCCGACTCACTGTCGACGCCTCCGTTCCTACGAAGGAGGTTGTGGTGGGCAAAGACACTTCCCAGGTCGTTCGAATCGGCAGTGACCATGGCAGCTGTCCGATATGCCCGGGATCCCTAGGGAGGTGATCGAGCACCACCTGGCTGTGCGCTCGGACGCACAGTCGGTGAAGCAAAAAGTCCGACGGCAGGCGTCAGAGCGCCAGGAGTTCATCCGGGAGCAAGTAAGTAAGCTCCTTGAAGTCGGCTTCATCCGAGAAGTCCTCCATCCCGAGTGGCTGGCAAATCCAGTTATCGTCCCAAAGGCCAACGGCAAGCTCCGCATGTGCGTTGACTACACCGACCTAAACAAGGCTTCCCCAAAAGATCATTTTCCTTTACCCCGCATAGATCAGATTGTAGATGCAACAGCGGGGTGCGATCTTTTATGTTTTTTAGATGCAAACTCTGGTTATCACCAAATTCGCATGGCCATAGAGGATGAAGAAAAAACTTTTTTACCACTCCGGTGGGGACTTATTGCTATGTATCGATGCCATTCGGTTTGCGCAATGCTGGGTCGTCTTTCCAGCGCGTTGTGCGCATCGAGGTTGGCCGCAACGTCAAAGCCTACATCGACGATCTCGTGGTCAAATCCCGGGCAGAGCGCTTGGCCCCTTACGTGGCAACATGGGCCCAAGCGCTACAGGACGTCGTGGAGGAGGCTCGTCCCCACAGCGAGCGGAACTTCAAGGAGTACCTACGGTGGTATGTACCACGTACGCGAACCCGTGTCACCTACACCCCTGAGGATGTTCGGCCCCACATCGCGTCGACAACGGAGGCATACACGGTGCATTGGGACGAGGACGCCGCATTAGCAGTAAGTTACTTTTTGAAGTCCGTAGTCCGCATACCCGGTGCATTGGGACGACAACGGAGGCATAACCGTATACTGTAATTGTTCACTTCTGTTCATATTCGCAGACAGATATCCTTTATGATGTAAATAGGGATGCAGCTGCTGCCATGGACCGCGTCCGGCAAGGGCACCACCTAAGTGCGTGTCACACCCGGTTTTAAGATCAAAACCAGATGTAAACTATATGTATGCTAGGATCAGTTATTCATACATATAGCGACTTCATTAGTGTAACAGACACAGTGTTTCTTATTACAACGCTAAATTATTACAAAATGACCACACACGAGTCTAAAGAAAAGAACACCACAGCGGAAAAAAAAGAACGGCGCAGCTCCAAGCCAACAGGCAGCCGACCGAGAGTTCCACAAGCCTAGAACCCGGCATCATCCTCGGGGAAGTCGTCCTCAGGAAATTCTTCAAAGGTTTCACCTTCTGAAACAGCAAGCGTGAGTATTTTCAATACTCAACAAGTGGGGGAAAACATTTAATTTGATATGGTGGCTTGAAACAAGGCTTCCTATTATCTAGGGTTTCATTTGCATAAAAGCCGATTTTTAGCCCTGAACTATGGAAAACAAATTTTTATTCTAACCGGGAAAAATGTACCAAAGATGTTTCTTTAACCTCTGGGAATTCAACCCAATTCCCAAAGATTTTCTTTAACCTCCGGGAATTCAACCCAATTCCCAAATCAAGAAAAACAGCCACCCCGACTAATCATGTGAGGGTCCATGCTGCTCATAACCGTGAGCACGGCTGAATATTCAGTTTGACACTGCAGAGTTTGTGCACTTTACCCACGAGTTGTGATCTTCTCTGTTGCCGGCACCTGATGGTACCTTACACACTTCCGGGGTGTGCGCCAAGAGACCACTACGAGGCTTTTTCAGAGAGTCTCCCAGTATGTACTCGCCTACAGAGGTTTCACCGCCGTACATAAGTGGAGTAACCCTCCACTCCAGAAGCCCCCTCTTGTGCTGGGTAGAATCGGGAAGTAACCCTTCCTTATCTACACATCCGATTGGCTCGCACAACACTGGGAAAACATCTAGTTACTAGGCCAAGCCGTACCATATTGGTCTCGTGGTTACTTTGTTTGCCATGGATGTTCGCTCCATGAACCGGTCCTTAAAAATGGTCTGGGCAAGACCTCCAATAACCCCATAAGGGTATATTACCAAATATTTCCAAACAACCAACCATGTCGGGAAAAGTAGCCCTTTCTTGCCCAAAACCCCAATTATCTTTGTTGTTAACTCCCTTAACAACATCAGTTTCCATGATATTCTTCCTATATCAATTTTTAGTTTATAACTCAAGATTCATCACCTACACGCTACATGTTCATCTAAAGCATGGCTAAACATAAACATGTTGATCTTGTATGGATAAAGCATCTATATCTAACACTAGTATTTGCTATACTACCCATTTTGTAAAACAGCATGCATATTTGACAAAGACTCGCTTTATGTAAAGACTGGGTTTGCAACATGGTCAAGACACTTGCCTTGGTCGAAGTGTTGCACAGGTCCTTCAAAATCTTCCTCCTGAAAGCTACCGAACTCCTGGACTGAATTATCTACACAAGCACACAATCTAACATAAGAACAGTACACCAAACATCCCTAAAACTAGATAAAAACCCTATAAACAGAATCTACGCGACGCTACGATCATTTGAGCGCGAAAATCGCCTAAATCGGAGCTACGAACAAAAAGTTATGATTATTTGAAGTTCCAGGGGTGTTTCTGCAAAATTTCCACATTATCAGAGAAAATCCGAATTGTTTTATACTGGAAATTGGATTTATGACGTCATAAACATTATTAGTTTATTCTTCTATTAGAAAGGAAATGGAATAGGTTCATGAGCTCATGGACCAGGGCCGGTTGGTCGGTCCATGAGTCTACGGTGGACCGAAGTTCAAATAATGAAGAGGTTTTAATCCTGGCTGTACAAAGGAGATCGGACGGCCGAGATTGATCCAGGTTCGGTCCGACGGCGCGAACGGCGGCCGACAGCGGCGGGGTGGTCGGAGCGCGACCGGAGTTGGCCGAAACGGGCTCCGGCGGTCGGGTTGCTCCGACGAGCGGCGGAAGGGAGAGAGAGGAGGCCGGCGAACTTACCCCAGGCTTCGGTGAGGTCGGGGCGGTGGCGAGGTAGCCGGCCGACGAGCGCAAGCGGCGGAGGCGGCTGGGGCGCGACAGGGAAGGGGCTCCGGCACTCAATCGGCGACGAGGAGGCGCGGGAACTCCTCCTGGGTCACCTGCGAAGCAAGCAAGGTGGTTAGAGAGGTCAGAGACGGCATAGCACGCAAGAATGGCGGCGGCGGCGCACACTCACCGGCGGTGAAGAAGAAGCCGGTGTCGGGGAAGAATCCGAGTGGAAAAGGAGGGGGAAATGGGTGCAAAATGTGCGGGACGTCGCAAGGGAGATGATGGATGGCTTAAATACGCGAGATAGGGAGAGCATCGGCTGGAATTTGAAGAGAGGCAGCCGGCGGCCATGGCGTTCAATGGTGTCGGTTTCCTTGCTTTGATTGAGCAATAAAGAGAGGTAGAGAAGGGGGAAACAGGCGGAATCACTCGGTGGGGAGTTATGGCATTGAATCCAGCCGATTTTGGAAGGGGAGGGGGCGCGGGGAGGCGCCGATTCAGCGGCGAGACGGCGGAGGGGATCGGGCGCGCTGGAGGTTGAAGAAGCGGAGCCGGCGGGTTGGCGCGGCTCGGCTCGGCTAAACGGGTCCACACGTTAGCGAGAGCAGGCGACGAGGCCGGCTGGAGTGTGTGGCGGGTCGGCTCGGCGCTGGCTTGGGCCGGCGCTGAGAGGGATTCTGGCCCACGCGGGAGGGGAAAGAAGGGAGGGGAGGGAGGTAAAATGGGCCGGAAGAAAGAAATCGGCCCAAGCGCAATTTCTTAATTTCCAAAACTTTTTCCATTAGAATTTTCAACATAATTTCAAATGAGGTTTTAAAGCGGCTAAATCTAGCGAAATTTTGCAAACTTTTTTTTCCACCCAATAAAACCTTATTGCATCTACAACGGCATGAATGCATTCAAACAATTATCCTAGGCTAAATTAATTTTAGAAATTAATTTTCCGATTGAACAAAATTGCAACCACCTATTTAATTTCTAGCAAAATTTTAAATTATTGCAAAAATTGAAATTTGGGGTGTTACAGTGCGTCGGATGTTGCGAGCTTCATTAAACGGGTTTTCGACAAGACGGCGCGCGCCTTGAAGCTCACCTCCTGCCGATCTACAACAGATGTAGCAGGGGCGCCTCCCAGGTCCAGTGGTGTCCACGCCGAGTCATCTCGGCCGTCAGACGTGCACCGACGTTCTTCCGTGTCGGCACCCACACGACCCCTTCTACCACGT